>NC_057918.1:48858620-49492370 GCF_018873765.1 Telopea speciosissima | reverse complement strand
TTATAAAATATGTCTTTCATATCTTTTATCATATACCTTAGGGGATTCAAGCAAACCATTAAAGAAGGTTTAAGATTACAATTTTGTACCATAAGTGCAGTACCTCCAGAGAAAACCAATACTTGAATCTACCAATGCTTGAATGAGATTACTGCAATGGATTTACTCATTCTTTTTCTAGGATTCAAAACTCTAGCACTCAAATCAAAGAAGAAAGAGAAAAAGAGTTTGTTGCATGTAAGAGAGAAGAAGGAAAGAGAAAACACAGGAATGAAGAGAGGGCTCAATACAATTAGTAACCCTAATCTCTGTAGCAATCTTCATGCCAATTGGTAAGATCTTATTGGGTGATCCTACTAAGGTATTCTTATGTGAGTCAAACTCAATGTAGTAAATATAAATATTTACTCATAAATATACCTAAAGTTGGATATAACTTATAAATACTCAAAGTAATAGTTTAATTATGTTTTTGTCCCTCCACTTAATAATGTCGCATAACAGACCTAAGAGTTTGGAATTAATTACTGTCTCCACCCTTATCCATTGAAATGCCTTATTTAGAAAATCTTCATCAATGATTAAACATAAAAAAATTTTCAAAAAACTTCTTTCATATTAATAAATAATAATATTTTAAATCTTCTTATAAATGCCATCGAACCCGAAATTCCCATCTACCTATTTGGGTAGTGGCTTCCTTATGAAGCACCTCTTTCATTACCAGATAAGCATAATAAATCCAATGCACTTATGTATAGCCATAGAAGAATCAACAATTAGTACTACCTAACATAAAATATTTGACTATAAGAGTAAGAAGTCTAGGGAACAAAATGTATCATTATAGAGAATGATATTTCTCAACATTTGAAAGTAATCCATGCAAGATTCTCAAGTAATTCTGTTCAATACATATACAATATGAATACTCACTCACATTTTCACTTTGGAATCACATCTCTAAAATACATAATGTGACAATCATATGAACAGAATGCCCAATATTGTTCCTAATTAATAACAATTTAAGGTCTAACTTGAAGACAACTAATTAACAAACAACAACAACTCAGCCTTATCCCAACTAAATGGGGTTGGCAACCAGCTCTATCCAATGTCATATTTGATAAATACTTGATACAACGCAGGATGTGCTTCTTGGCATGGTGGTGGGCAAGCACAATAGGGTGCTGCCCCAAGTCCAAGTGAGAGCTCCCCCCCCCCCCCCCACATCGGATGTTAGACATCCTTTTTCCACCCTCTCTCCTTCCCTCTCCTCTTGGTGCTAGGATGTCACCTTGGTCACCTTCTTGGGCTGTCATCCCTAATGATCCATGGGCTCTTGGAAGGATCTAATTAAGAAATAAAATAAAATAAAAATACATGATACAAGGCCCAAACTATACATGTCTTTCCCATAATTAGCAAAATCGGGAATGACAAAAAATGGTCTTACGGTATGGATTTTAAACAATAAAAAAATTGCAAATGGACGATTAAATAAAACAATAAAAAAAACGAAAATAGTAATAAACAGAAAATGAACGGTACAGATTTTAAACATTTATATTTCAAAAAAATGACCCAATTCTCATAAATTGAGGAATTTTTATTTAAAATACATGCTTTTAATTTTGGTATCCGTGCATTGATTTTGAGTTGAAAGTGATATCATGAAAAATGTAACCCTTCAAGTCATGTTTACGTCGATGAAAGAATGAGGTTGATCAAAGTTCGGGAGAGAGAGCTACAATCAGTTAAGTAAGTCATTGTTCAACGAGTCCAATATTTTAAAAAAATGCCAAAAAAATGGGCACGTTTAAATGTGTTTAAAACGGAAATGCTTGTCGTTTGCCGTTTTTTCTCACGAAACGCGTTTAAAACGGTACAAAACAGGAATGCATTTAAAACGGATGTGTTTTTGCTAAGAGAGGTCTTTCCTCACAACTTCTCTTATGATCATTTTATATCTATCCCTAGCTTTTTCAATTCTTGCAAACAAAATCAAATCACTTTTTACCACAAAAAAAAAAAGTAAAATCACTCCTCTGTACCAACTAATCACCCAATTGATTTAATACAAATAAATATTTATTTAAAATAGATTAAATTGGATTTGATTCACACAAAATTCAACACTAACAACATTAACCCTCACCTCTCCCTCCCTCTAAAATAAAGCACATGGAAAGCCCTTCTTCAATCCAAAAATAAAGAGGAATGACAATGATAGATTGATGTAAGATACACAACTGGCTCCCCAAGACAACCATGCCTCCCAACCCCAAATGAGATTTAAGAGAACGGCCTGCTGCCTTGTCCTCTTCCCTTTCTACTGTAAATCAGCTCTATTCGGGATAATACTTGATACAAGCTTAAACTATGCATGTCTTTCCTATTATCACTTTAAGTCTACCCCTGACTCTTTTAATTCCTTCAATCTGAATCAAATCACTCTTCCATACCAACTAATCACCCAAATGATTTAAATACAAATGTAATATCTAAAACCGTTTAAATTGGATTTGATGGATACATAAACCAACACTACCAACATTAACCCTAGCCTCCCCCGCTCAACCAAAAAGGAAAAAAAGGGACTTGGAAAACGCTTCTTCAAACTAAAAATAAAACGGGATAGCAATGACACATTGATGTACAAAATGGGGCAGACACAGTCCCAAGAACCACATCATCAAAGTTGACAATGCAAGCCACTTGTTCCAGACAATTAATCAACACAGAGCTGCCGCCGCTTGTATCGCACCATCACCTTTCCCTTCACACCCACAACCATGGCATTCCAATCAATCTCAGGGCATGGGGAGACCAACTCTAACTCGAAATTCCTCAGCAAATGGCTCCATATTGCCTTAATCTGCAGATACGCAAATGGCTCCCCAAGACACCCATGCCTCCCACCCCCAAATGAGATGTATGAGAATGGCCCTGCTGCCTTGTCCTCTTCCCTTTCTGCTGTAAATCTGTCCGGGTCATACCTGTTTGGGTCCTGATATATATGTGACAGGCGGTTAGCAAAAGCTGGTGATGTGGCAACAATATGGCCTTTTGGTATGTCATATTCTTTTCCCTCCCGGGTTGTCACACTGAAGTCACTGTGTGAGCTACGCAGCAGCAGTATCAGCGGGGGATGCAGCCTGAGGGCCTCCTTAATGCACCTGTACAGGACATCCATCTCAGACAGGATATCATGGTCAACCTTGTTCCCATGCAGCTTCATTAGCTTCTTCTGCTCATCCAAAACAGCGGAGAGGTACTCCTTATGACGAAGGAGATAGGCCCCAGTCCAGGTAGAGGTGATCGAACTGGTGTGTTGTCCAGCGAAAAGGGCAGCAATGAGCAGCCCAGTGACCTCACTTTCTGTTGTTGGGCGTCCATCTTTGTACTTTGAGTCGATGAAGCACTGCAGCATATCATTCTCTGACTTACCAGCACATTTCCTGGAAGCTATGATGTTAGTGAAGATTTCTGCTAGCTTCTTGCGGGCACGATCACGACGGCGGTGAGCTGGAATGGGTAGGTGTGGGAACATGACACTGATTGGGAGCATACCATTGTCAAGGTCGTGGAAGAGTGCAGACACATCATCAAATAGTTGATCACGAACTTCACGACCCAAAAGGCATCTACTTGCTGTCAAAATGATTAGGTGCTCCAGTTCATATTTAAGGTCCACCTCACCACTCTCTCCCCAATTTGAGAAGTAATCCTGCCCAAGTTGAGGTTAGACAAAAATTGCCAAAAATAGTGTCATTATTTTACAATACTTCGATGCCAAAGGCCCAACATAAATGACTTGAGGAAGAAGCATTACATACAGATCTAGCATTTAAGAACAACTATAAAGTTAGACATTCAAACAAAATAACTAAACTATCCTTTCTCATCATCCCAAACTTTATAGATGCAGGTGAGGAGATAGAAACATAACTTTATCCAAGCATTATGATTAATGCCAAAGGCAATATCCCAGGTTTGTAAAACTAAGCACCTTTATAAGTTGGCAGAAGTTCCATTATCAGAGGATCAGGACACATTGTTGGGTTAGGCCATGCACAATAGATTGACTACAAGAAAAGTCAACAAGCATGTAGAATTCATTACTATGTACTGAAGAACAATTTAAATGAGGACTTAGAAAGCTTCAAGTCCAATTTAGATCAAATGGCTAAAATCACTGCTGCTCATAATCAGCTCATGATATTTCATTGATACAATCTTAAAGCTGGGCCTGCTCATGTATAGGTCTGGGCCTTTAAACATGGAAACGTGACATGTTATTGGGGAGACAAAGCTTGACTACAAGTCCATCGCCTAGACCTTAAACATCCCCAGAGAAAGTTCAACTCACAAACAAATTAGACAAGGAAAGAATCAAGAAGGAAATAGTTCAAGGTTTTAGACACTAGCAAATAATGCCAATTTCATCATAGTTTTAAAAGAAACTCATACGACTGCAGAATCTCACCTTACACCATGATGGCAATTTATGTATGAACACCCCACTTCCGAAAACAAAGAGAGAAACACAACAAATAAGTAGGGGGTATCAAAGATTTAACAATGAATCAAGAACACAACACTTCATTTTTATGAGACTGGTTGTTTACAAAATTTCTGATCAAACATTTCCTACTTGTATAGTACTCCTGAAGTATTCTTGTAGCATATTTACAGTAAACTGATCTGCTAGCAGAAATAATACTATACATTTGCTGTAGAGTAAATTGCTAATCATGCACCTGAATTCACAGTAAAAAAATTGCTGTATTGGAGATAGGAACAGAATACGCATTTCAGAGACAAGTATAAGATCCACTTGAATAGCCGGAAAAGGAGAACAGTGAGCGGACACTGGTACACCAAAAGATGAGTATAAAATTTGGATACTAATTTTATAGTTCTGACTTCTGACATAATTATTTTTCGGGAAAAAAATATCTGCATCTTCAAAATTTCAACTAAACAAAACCAAATGGCAGTCTTTTGGGTTTTTATAGGCAGCTACATAATCAACTTTGAAGAGGGATGCCACACTCAATTTCCTGCCCAGGGAAGCAAATGCAGCAAATACAGCTACAATTGCCCAGTTAATTTTTAGTAGGAAAGTGAATAATTTGCATAACAAAGAAAGGGAGGTAGAACAGCAGATTGCCCATATCGGTATAAAGTGTGCCTCTGGCAAACAACCACCACCCACAAAAAAAATCCGTGCATTATTATTGGGGTCTATGTGTGTGTGTGTGCATGCACTTTGGCGCATATAACATATTTGATCACCATAAAGTTGAATTCTTGATGAATTGCTCAATTTTACTCAGTGTGAAGTTCTCCCTAGATGTACAACAAAGAAAAGAAAAATAAGGACAACAGCAAAAGAAGGGAAGTTACCTCAGCTTCACTAACCATCTGATCCACATAACCCTTCAATTTCGTCACCCTCAGAGATTCTGTGAAGAAACGGAATTGTTCCTGTCGCACTAAATAATCAACATCAAACACAACACCTGGACCAAAAGTTGGCACATTAAACTGGTAGACCTCTTGCTGGCTAAGATCGGCCTCTGAAGCCTTGAAGAAATGAGCAGATACTTCAGGTCCAATGAGGAAAGTGATTTTCTTGTTCAAAAGGTTCACAGTGAATACACTCCCAAGTTTTGGATACTCTTCCCTGAGCATCACAATGGGACCTTTCATGAAACGAGAAAGTCCACCAAACAAAGGCCATGTCTTTACAGTTGGGGGAAGGCATTTTCTGGATCGAGGCGTCAGAAGCATGGAAAGAAGCTTTGCTATGATTATCGTTGCGACAATGAGGAACCCGACATTCAAGGGCATGTTCGCCGTCAAATCCATAGCTAACACAGTGAAATCCACAATGTGATTTAAGAAATTCAAAAGGAAAATCAGTGAATAAAGCAAGAAACAGAACCACGAGAAGAGATTGACATAATCATCGTTTAACAGTGCAAATTCTCTGTTAACAGAGGTCATTGGAACTTGTTAATGTGCCAACTTATATGTGACCATATTGCTGACAATAGATTTAGCTAATGCCAAATATCTAAATGCTCAAGTACAGCAGCAGAACAAAAATAAAAAAATAAAAAAAGTGGAGATTTGAAAGAAAAATGAACAAAATAAATCACAGAATTTTTTTTTTACGAGGATCTTATGAAGTAATTAACAGATTTTTTGATGGAATTCATAATTAAACAACACGGTACAGTAGAACAACATATAAGTGGTCAATTATCCAAAGGAAAAGAAAAAAATATAACAGTTCTGTTACGCATGCAGCAGATCCAAGAACTTAGCTCGTTTTGAGCTTTAAAATAATGTAGTAGTAAATTTGCAAACAAAAGGAGTTCCTAGACACGTAGATGTAAAAAAACGATTTAAATACCCCCGATCATTGGATAAAAAGAAGTTCATCCCACTTGTTGAGGAATTGAAGAACTGAGAATCACGAATACGCTTTTCTATTGAAGTTTTCTAATATCAAGAATTTAACAAAAATAACAGTAAAGAGCAACTACACAGATCTAATCCTTTTCATTTGGAGATCTAATGCTTTACATTATGAATCGATCGACAGCTAAGCTGTACTAGGGTTTTTCACTCATCGAAACCGATATCAATTGGATTCAAATCGATCAAAACGAAAAAAGATAATCGAGTCTAGTACCTGCTCACAGAGTTGGAGAGAGATCGTAAATCACAGTCACAGTACGTGTGGGAGAAGCAGCATCAGAGTATCAGATGCATTTCTGGATCTCAAATGATGTCAAACACACTTTCACCTTTCTCTACTTTAAGAGTTGGACCAATGGAGAGAGAGAGATTCTTTCTCTCGTGACTCGTGAAGATCCGAAGCAAAGATTTGTGAAACTATTAAAAGATAATCTCATGTAAAGCAGTAACGGTGGGCGGTACCGTGAACTTTTAAAACTATGGGTACGACCTTCCGAGAATATTTTTATCTTCTTCTGTTAGAGCACGGTGCTGTACCGCAAGTGCAGAGGTCATGTGCATCATGTGTGGTCTGCTGTACCACATGGTCTTTGCAGCATTGTGCGATGCATTATAACACCGTATTGTAACAAGAGAGATCAATTTTATACGTCGATTTCAATGAAAGTATACAACTGGGATTAAGAAACCAGATGAAGGGTGGGATTCTTTCTCTTGGAGCATAAGATCATGGTTTTATTGCATGGTATCGAATTAGGTATCGATCACCTTCAAAACCATGCAGTATCTGCTATATCGGCTGATCTGATATCAATACCTCAAACCAAGCATAAGACATGATTGCATGTGCATAGTGCTGTGCACGAATTTTTATCCTCTCCTGTTACAACACAGTGTTGTACTGCATTGTGCGGCACTGCAAAGGCCATGTGGTACAGCGGGTCCCACATGGTACACATGACTCTGCAACCGCCGTACGATGCATTACAGCACCGTGCTGTAACAGGAGAAGATAACGAATTAGTTGTGCACCCCCACTCTTCATAAAATATGTATAATAAACTGGTTATTATTCCTGGATAAGGGTTTTGAATTAGAGAGAGATTCTTTGGATGACACGTTCATTGTGGAATTCATAAAGGAAAAAGTATCCATCACATGGTTGGATGACTAAGAATTTTTGTTAATAGATATGGAACAAATATCAATTAAGAATTTGAAATAATAAGGTTAAGCACAAGCAGAATTTGCTCAAATATTAAGTTTTAAGTTCAAGTGGAGTTTGTCAAGTCATAAAATAATGGTTTAATTAAAAGATTGAAAAAGAATGGAAAGGCTGAAATATTAAGGTTTTTTTTTTGGTGGATCGAACTTGACTTTCATATTGCCATGTTACCTACGTACTTCGGATAAGGATTAGGTTAATCATAGTTCATCATCGGTAAAAGTTTGATTAAAAAGATGATGGTTCATTGATGATCAATGGAATAAACATATTGACTAGATTTATAGAAAAAGGTCAAAAAAATTCTACGAATTGAGGCTCAATAAAAGGGACGTTTACAAGGGTGATTCTTCAAATAACAAAAAACATGAGAACTAGGTTTTTCACAAAAAAGTATTAACCGAAAAGGGGAGCCAGACTTGGATCTATTGATGCCTCGTAGATAACCTCCAACTGTAGAGTTGACTGAAAAGTAGGTCACATACATTGGAAGCCCACTGATAGTGGTGCCACTTTATCTGTCACGCCCCCATCCCAATAATGGATATTTTACCTTAAAAGGGGTGACTGGGACGACAGGTGTCATCCCAATACTACCAGGATTACCGATATAGTGTCCCGAGCCACAGTCCACCCGGTTATCAATTCATTATAACATCAGAGGACGTATCCAATGGAGTAGATCGTCCAATTACAGAGTCAGCGGAAGCGAAATTCATTTAAATCATATAAATATAGAGCATCGAATCTCTAATGATAACACATAATATGGTTACAATACCCTGTATCCATTCAGTACATTTCGTATATTTACACATAAAGTTTATACATGAATGAAGATGAATACAGAAATAAATAATTAAATCACGCCACTAGGACACCATTCTTGGGTATACATCGACATCCAAGTCCCAGCCACCGGTTCCACTTGATTCGCATCCATAGGTGTTCATCAAGAGATTACCTGCATATCAACTAAAAAGAGGTTGCGCAACGGGGTTAGCTCCACAAGCTAATAAGAGAGCAAAGAGGAATGCACATACATACACACATACAATTTTAAATAGTTCATGATGCATGCGATGTTAGATTCATTTTTCACCTAGCACATAAATTCTAAGTCAAGTGTATGCTACTGTGATAACTCGGGAGACACTGTGGGTCATTTAACTTTGCCACAATGAAACCTCAGTTATCACGAGGGAGCCTACGTTGGTAGAAGCCATCAGACCACCCAGTGGCAGACCCCGATAGCCATCACTATCCCTGACTAGGCCTCTCTCCCCTACAGGCAACAGGTGCTCAGACTATCCAACACATAAACCCCTGTTGGTAAGGGTCATAGCATAAGGGAGCAAGAATCCTAGTCACAGATATACTACATGCAAATCCTATCATCCCGAGAGGTATTCCGAGTGCATTAAAGTTCCATTCCATCTACTACCCTGGTACCAGCACGGCACGAGGCATACAAATCAGGATGACAATTAATAAGTTTCATAATTTAATCTGGGGTTCCGGTACCAGCACACCTGACACCGTGACCTGATACAATAGTGAAAACATTATCACATCACATTCATAGCAATTCACATTCGAGATAAATAATGCAATGTGCAAGATGCTTATAATTCATATAATAGCATGATAATGATTGTTTAATATATATATTCAAGCCCAAATAAATCACCCAAAACCCACTCACCGAACTCGGGTATCACCAGGCATGGTTGACATGAATCTCATCGGTGCACCTTCTATCCATCGAGTTGGGTAGCCTAAGAATGCAAGAACAAACGTCAAGAGATGTATAGAGGGGTCCCATGTTATGCCCCCAAGGTTAAAATTGAGTCTTAATCAAGACAGCACAGACGGACTCACGAACGGAAGCAACAGGGTGAGTCCGTCCCTGACTCCGTTCAGGCCAAAGGGTCAGAATACGAGGGACGGATCCACGGACCAAACTTCCACCTGGATCCGTTCCTGCATCCGTTCGAATCATGAGACATACCTGAGAGCGAATGGAACCACTGACAGAACCTCTTTATGAATCTGTCCCTGCATTCGTTCTATCCCTGAGACATTCTCGAGAGGGAACGGAACCACAGACGGAGGCAATAGATTAAATCCGTTCGAACCATTCTACGAGGATACATTGAACGGACTTATGGACGAAACCACGACAGTGACTCCGTTCGTGCATCCGTCAGAGTTCTTTCTGAGATTTCTTAGGGTTTTCCCCTCCAGCTTGGAACCTGGAGTTCACATGGCACTCAGGGTCATGGAGGGGTATTCTAGGTCTCCCTAGGGTTACTAGAACCTAGGCTTACCTCATGGATCCAAGATCACATAAGGGTTTGGCTCCATTTGATCTAAGGGTAGGGTTTGGTGGTTTAAAAACCAGGGAATCAGCAACAATGGCTATAAAGAAACTGATAGAAGCCTTCAATAAGGCTTGGTCTTCACCATTAGAGCTCCATTCAAGGGCTAAGCTTCACCTTGAGTCCCAAATGGAACTCTAGGTTAGCTCAAACTCAAGGGATCTACTTCAAATCAAGAATGTAAATGGAGAAGAGGGAGGTACCAAGAGATAGAGCATACCTTGGTGAGTGGAGCTCCAATCCCAGCCCTAGCCAGCCTTGAAGATCCACCATCTTCTTCCTCCTTCCTCCCTTTTTCTTCTTTTCTTCAAACCTTGATCGAACAACAGGAGGAGGGAAGGTAGGGCAGCCAAACCCCTTTGGCATGCCTTCCATTTTCTTCCTTTTCCCTCCCATTCCTCTTCTTTAGTTATTCTTCTTCTTCTTCCTTATCTCTTCTCCTCCACGGTTTGGCTTGGAGGGGGAGAGATGAGAGAATATGGGGTTAAGCCCTATCTTTTAAGGACCAAAAGAGGCCTTAGGGCTTGTTTGCCTAAGTGTCTCTAAGACATGAGGATGGTCTTTTGGGTTTAATGAACCTTAGGGCCTGTTTGGCCAAGGTCACCACCTAATTAGTCTATTTAGTTAGGACATGTTTGGGTCTACCTTAGGTCTTATAAAGGACACATTAATCCTAGGGCTTGTTTGGTTCAATCTAAGTAGAAGAATCCATTATTTATTTAAGTTAAGCCTTGTGAGCCCACTTTCATGGCCCAACTAACCAATTAAAGGTAAGGGTGGGAGTCCATCTTGTCCGGGGATCTAGTTATGGTGTCCGGGGCACGGGGACGTAGATCCCACACGAAAATACATCAAAAGATCAAAAAATAGCACAGATGGATCAACGGACGAAACCAGTCTAGTGAGTCCGTTCGTGACTCCGTTGCTGCTGTCAGGGCCCAAACTTTAAAGAAAGTTGCAGGGCTTTGATCCATACTTTCAGGACTTTGAGGGGGTACGTATAATGGTAATTTAAAGTTCAAGGTCATAGTTATTAACCATTGCCATTGTGGCATTACCCGTTAGTAAAGGTTTAATTTGACCCGAGGTATTAGGATATATTTTGGGTGCAGGTGTAACACTATCATTCACTGATTCCTCAGTAATTTTGTCGACATAAGTTAATTGCTCAATTTGGAGTTCTTTAAACTCAAATTTCCTCAGGGATGCATCTCCCCCCTAGGCTGCTCATGCCATCGCAAAGGAAATCTAATTTTTCCATTCTACTGTTTAAGGTAATTCCCTTGCCATGATCACAACGACGTCCACTTTCTTAGATTTTTCTATCACAATTGGTCCTTGCACAGTATGGTCATACCATCAACATCCTTGACCTTCTCTTCTTAGCGTAGGAGCTTTCCCGTGAAAAGGGAATGATTTTTTTACCTTTGATTCTTCTTCATACATTCTTTACAAAAAACATGCAGATGCAGACGCGAGCTTTAGATGGAAGATCAAGCTGCGAAACAAGTTGAACCTTATTTCTCCATCTATCCCCAAGGAATCTCCCTACTCATAGTTGATGTTGATCATAGTATTGCTTGGGCCGTCGAAAGTGGCACTGGAGAACTTTTGGGAACCATAAAATCTTTTGGCATGCATTTAAGTGTATCGAGATCATACAAACTATCTCCATACTTGTACTAGTTTCTCATGTTTTCTTCTACAAGTGCCCGTTCCTCGTCATCCAAGTATTCTGGGAAGTTTACGTATGAACTTCTCCCGTTCATCATCTGAGCATTCTTTTGCTTTGGATTTAGATGACCCAACCTTTCTGGTCTTAGAAGACTGGTCATAAAAAGACGCAAAAACAAATAAAAATAAACACACAATCAAACAGAAAACCAACATACAAAGATGTTAAATAAAACACACACACACAATAGACCAAAATACACTTGGCTAGATCAAACCTTACTAACTACCCTATCAAGCATATGGTAGACTTCTTCTAACCCTTAGGTATGCTCAGAATAGAACTTGGTAACTTGGTGGTAGGGAGGGTCTCCTACTCCAACCTTTTTCTTCCTTGGTGAACTGAAATCCGTATGAAACTTTTTTTTTTTGGGTAACAAATCCATATGAAACTTGATGGTTCATGATTCATAACCTTTTTTTGCCTTTGCTTTTGCTTGAATTAAAACGTGTCTAGAACTTAGATGGCTTATTGCTCACACTCTTGTCTTTGCCTTCACTGTTGCTTTGGCATTTCATCTTTTCATGTGACTTTATCTTGTCAAATTTCTTTGACTCATCTTTAGGTCCATCCTGCAAAACAAAACTACTTTTCTATTTTGGTTCCCACTTAAACTTGGGTCCATTTGAGTTAGTCCTTGCATTACATGTATACTTCACATGACTTTTTTTTTACCACATTTAAAACAAGTAATATGTGACAAATAATATTCATTAGGCTCATACTTTGTACCATCACCTTTATATAAGATGTAGATTTGTTTGTTGGTACCTCAAGATCCTTTTTAGTAAGCGTTAATAATAGGGGTGAGGATTTCACCTTCTCATCTGAATGTTCCAATCTTTCCTTGAGATCACTGTTGGACCTAGAAGGTTCTATTTATATATTATGAGTTTTGGATATGAAAACCATTGTATGATGTGTGTTTGGGTGTACTAATGTGTGAGATAACTGTGCTAAGAGATAGATGTTACCGACATTGGTAAAGATATACAATTGAAGAAAGAACAAGACATGTTGATTGAAAGAAGAACTATTGAAGACGATCTTCCGTTTGGAGATGACAGTCTTCCGTGTACTTGAAGAATTAAGGAGTTGAATGGTACGTCAAATGGAAGATTCCTTCAAGACTAGGCATTAGGAATTGAATATGATTGGAATATCTATCTAATCTTAATGTACATGATCAAAAAGAAGTGAAAGCCCAAAAATGATATAAAAAATGACCTAGATGGAAAAACTAAGAAACTAGGTGGTTTGACTTAGAAAGAAGTCCTTGGTCTTCGTGAATAGGGACAGACGACCAAGTGTAGTTGGCATATTTAATATATTCAAAGTCTTAACTCATGAAGAACGAGGTTCTAATTCTAAATCTCCATAGACGACCACTGCGGTCATTCGTGTGATATTCCATGAATGTGTAAGAGTTATGAGATTAAGTCTTCTCAAACGGACGATACCACGGTCTTCCATGACCATCTTCCATGCACGTCCGAGGGTGACTATCTCGAGTCCTTGCAATCATGGTCTTCCATGTGATAGTGTTTAATGCTACATGGTAAAGAAGTTGGAAAGTCTTTGACTTATTATTAATGACCACTTTGATTTTAACCACTTGAGTGGAATTCTTAAACATCTTCATTGATGTTGAGGAGCCCCAATAACTAGTTTTTTCTTGGGAATCATTAGTTAAATGTTAGAGAGTAAAAGTGAATTAATACTTCAAACTGGTTTGAAGTTTTAGTGGTTCTCTTACAGCTAGTTTCTCTTGGGAATAAAAGTAGAATCCAAATCTTCAAAGGAGAAGCTTAGCTTGACTGTAATGGCTAGTTCGTTTGCCTATCAAATGATGGAGTCACTTGATGTCATGCAATCAATCATAGTAAGCACAAGAGGTGCAAAGATTATAAATCAAACCATAATCTTGAAAAACTACTGTGAACTGAGCTATAGAGCCACATCATGTTGAGAAGGACTTAAACGGAGCTACCAAGTGTTCAGTTATAAAGAAAAGCATCTTATAACTAATCATAGCGAGCTTAATTAATTTATAATTATCAAGTTTGAAAGAAGAAGCCATTTTTGCTATAAAAAGAAGCATGTATGGCTTAAGAGGAAGGGCTTGATTCTTGCCTGGGAAAAGAATCAAATAGTGAAGAAATCCTTGATCTGTGATCAAAGTAGTGGACGTAGGATAGGTTGGTCCCAACCACTCTAACTCTTTTGTGGATTGCTGTCTTACTCTTTCTATCCCTTGCATTATAGTCTATATCAAGCAACTGGTAATATCCCTCATGGCACTTCCTTTATTTGTTTTCTATTGTTTGTCATTGTATGATGTTATTAGAATCAGTATTAGGTTTAAGTTTTATTCGTTATATCTTGTTTAATTTGGTCACAACCCATTCACCCCCCATTTGAGTTGCTTTCAATCCTATAAGTAGTATTAGAGCCATGGAAGAAGAACTTGACCGATACCTGTCGAAACCACCGAGTTAACTCGGTTTTGCAAGTTTCCGAGACAAGTTGAAGGGTGATTTAATAAATCCAGGGTTTCGACCGAAATTCGATCGTTTTGATCAGTTTTGATCGAGATGTTGGTAATTTTGCAAGTTTCGACACTTATGCCCATCGAAACTTGGGAAAACCTAGCTCGAAACCAGTATGGATACTTAAGTATGGCAGTAACCAGGACAACCACTTATTTATGCCTAATATCATTTAAGTAAATGAATTTTGTTTTATTTACTTAAGATATTTTTCATAAATAAGCAAATACTCCCTATCTGAATCCAATAAAAATAGTTAAAAAATCAAATTCCAAAAGAAAAAAAAGTCAACCCCCAATTCAAGAACAAAAATCGGATTTTCGATGGTAGGTGCAATTTTCAACTTTCCAATGCTGAGTTTTTTCTCAAATCTAAAAATTTCATAAATCTTAATATGGTAAAACATTGTTAAAACCTAAAAGTACGGTAAAATATTCATTTGTTTTGATGTCCAAAAAAATATTTTCATTCAGAGCGATTTTGATAGCATTTGGGCATATCAAATTAAGTTTGACCGGTACATAACTCCTTCAATATAAACTAGATTTAAGCAATCTTGGACTTGTTGGAAAACTGTCAAAACAAAGCTTTCTAACAAATCCAAGATTGCTTAAATCTTATTTTTATGGGAAAATTACATTGTCACCCCCTGAGGTTTGTATTAAATATAGTGCGACCCCTTGTGTTTTCAAAATATACACCTCGACCCCCTGAGTTTAAGGATACTTGTTACACTCAACCCCACTCTATTAGAGCATTACCGTTAGTTGCTGACGTGTTGGCCATTGATGCCTTAAAATGACACACATACCCTTAATGTGGTGTGAGCTTATCATTTTGCCCATAAAGCAGCCCCAACTTCACACCCTCTTTCTTAGGCCATCTTCAAGCCCATCACTGACGACCTGCATCAGGTTTCTACTGTGGTGATCTGCAGAGGCCATCACCGACGAACTTAGATGAAGGTATACAGACAATGGCTTGGTACTCTGCTTAGGGGATTCCAAGATGCTCATTGCCTATGTCCATTAGCTTCATCTCAAAACCTGCAATCTTATCTTGATTTGGGCTTTCGAACATGAAAGTAACAGTGTCGGGTTCAACGTCTTCCAAATTTCACTCTCTAACCCCAATCTAGAACTCGATCTTCAACAGGTTGGATTTTTCCTCAATACCAGAGATTCTTGGATATCCATGTCCTCCAACAGATTCAGGATCTGGATATCAAGGTCGTCTACACCTTTGATCGGCTCAAAAGCGCTAAAGTACTTCAAGTATGCGGAAATCAGAAAGACTGGAGCAGCAGACACCAACAACCATTCTAATTAAGAAAAAAATTTGAGTGAATTGAGAAGCAAAGTATGCCGACTCACTTAAGAAAGTCCGAGACAAGTGAGAAATTGCGCTCTTTGAATTCTTCAGGGTCAAAGAAGTCGCAAAAAGGTCTGAGTTCCCCGGATACCAAAAATAAAAAGAAGAAGAAAGAGAAAATGAGAAACAACAGATGATGGATGCCAGAGAGGGGAGCAAAAATGAGAAGCAGCAGCCTAAACCTTCTCGTGTAATTCTTAGAAAGAAGAGATTGGATGCACGTAGTTAGTTACAGGGCATTACTCAGCCCTCAAGTAAGGATTTCTAAGGGGTCTTGTCTTTGCTTCATACTTGGCTGAATGGTAGGACCCGTTTCCACTAACATAAGCAGAGCACTTGCTTGTAAGTTAAAATTTCTTCAAATTCAGCTACACCCTGGAAAACCCTAGCCGGCCGAGTCTGCAAAGCACCATCCTTTCTCTTCTATTACACGTAGAGATTGATTGAAATTGTCGATCGCATGTACTTGGAGTGAGCCTCTGAACCATTTTCAAGAAGTGGAACGGAGGTTGCAGCGGTGGTGGGGCAATGGTTGAAGCGGTGGTGGGGCGGTGGTTGAAGAAGAAGAAGAAAGAAGAGGAAGAAATGGTGGTGGGTTCCACTTTTTTATGTTAGAAAAATAAAAAATTAGAATAAAGTTATTTTAATTGAAGGGCAAAATTGTCATTTAAATTTTATATTTAACACCGTCCACTTAAAAGTGCTGGGTGTATATTTTGAAAACACAGGGGGTCACACTGTATTTAATACAAATCTAAGGGGGTGACAGTGTAATTTTTTTATTTATATTGAAGATGTTATGTTTCGGTCAAACCATATTCAATATCATGTCCAAGAACAATATCCAGTATCAAACTTGGATAAAAAACACAAGTATTATTTTTAGTGTTTTCTATGTGAAACTAATGCATGGATTCGATTTAAAATGTCTAAAATAGGCAGTACAACAAGAATCAGGGACAAAAAAAAAACTTATAGGCCTCGAAACCAAGGTTCGAATTAGCCTGAAGAAAGTTTCAAGTTTCGACCGAGATATAGTCGAAATCGAGACGAACTCGATTTCTGGCTGGTCAAAATCTAGTAAAAACTTGAGTTTTAGAACCTTGGTTTCTCTTCATAAAGAGTTTAATAACTCAAAGAGTAGACAACCCTCTTTAGTATATCAATAATGATTTGCTTATAGGAAGGACTAACTATGTTGTTGCACAGAAATGCTTTAAAGCTTCTAACAATAAGGATGTATGGCATATAGATAGTGGATGCTCGCACTACATGAATCACACAACTAAGTCTGATTCATTTTCATCTCTGCATCATTACGATGGAGGATCGGTTACTCTCGGTTATGATGGTAAAATAAGAATTACAAGATAATTTTTTAAAAGAATCATATACGAACAATCAAAAGCTTTTGTTTATTGTAATAAGGGCTACTAATGTCTACATGATAGATATGGATGAATTGTCAGAACAGAATGTCAAGAGTTTTACAACAATATAAGAAAATAATTGCTTATAATAAAGAAGACTTGGACATGTAAACATGAAGTTTCTCAAGATCTTTTAAGTAAGGTATTGGTTAGAACATTACCTAAATTGACATTTCATAAAGAAGGTATGTATGAAGCTTGTCAAATGGGCAAACAAGTCAAAAGCTATTTTCACCACAAATGCAAGGTAACCTTTAAGAGACCTCTTAAATTACTTTATCTGAATCTATTTGGTCCAATAAGAACGTGTAGTCTTGGAGGTACAAGGTATACATTTGAATTATTGACAATTCTAGATATACTTGGGTCATATTTCTTAGTACTGAAGATGAAACATTGAAAAGATTTGTTAGTCTTGTCAAAATAATTCAATGCGAAAGGTTTCTATGTTTATAAGATAAGAAGTGATTATGATAGAGAGTTTGATAGCTTTTGTAATGAAAATGGAACAATTCATGAATTCACTACAGTAAAAACTCCACAACAAAATGGAGTATTTGAAAGGAAGAATAGAATATTACAATAAATAGCAAGAACAATGCTCAATGAACATAACTTGCCAAAGTATTTTTTAGCAGAAGTTGTTAATAAGGCATGATATATTTTGAACAAAGTTCTTATAAAACCCAAACTAGGAAAAACTCCCTATGAATTCATTATAAATCAATAAATATTGTTGTCTATTTCAGGGTATTTGGTTATAAGTGTTTCATCTTCAATATCAAGTATATTGAGTAAGTTTGATGCCAAAATTGATGTTGGCATTTTTCTTAGTTACTCTAATACTAAAAAGCCTATAAAGTATTTAATAACAGAACTTTCGCTATTGAAGAATCTGTACGTGTCACTTTTGATGAAACTGACCCATCAATCAAGATTGAGTTTATTAATGATGATGATAAAGTAGATAATGTCTAGATACGAACTGTTGAAGACATTGCAGAGAAAAAGAACACGTGGTTGAGAAAGAACATGGTAAAGAGCAACAATAACTATTAAGAAGCTGGAAATTTCTATCACATCATCCCAAGGAGTTAATCATTGAAGAAACGTCAAAAGGAGTGATCACTCGATTAGCTTTCAAGAACAATTTAAACTTGGTCTTCTTGTCGCAATTAGAGCCAAGGACATATGATGAAGCAAAAGATGATGAAAGTTGGATTATTGTACTGAAAGATGAACTAAATCAGTTTGCAAAGAACAAGGTATGGGATATTGTTCCAAGAACATTTGAGCACTCAATCTTTGAAACAAAATGGGTCTTCAAAAACAAGCTAGATGAAGAAGGAAATGTTGTAAGAAATAAACAAAGGTCAGTAGCTTAAGGATATAGTCAAGTGGAAGGAATAGATTATGATGAGACATTTGTGCTAGTTGTAAGATTGAAATCTATAAAGATGTTGTTGGCTTTTGCTTGCTTCAAAAAGTTTAAGCTCTTTTAAGTGGATGTGAAAAGTGCATTCCTAAATGGATATGTGGATGAAGAAGTATATGTAGAACAACCTTATGGATTCAAGAATCCTAATTCTCCTGTTATGTTTTTAAGCTTATAAAGTCTCTTTATGGACTCAAACAAGCACCTAGAGCATGGTATAAAATATTAAGTAAGTTCTTCAAAAGTAAAGATTTTCAGAGAGGTTGTTCAAAAAGGAGGTGATGTTTTGCTTATTATACAAGTTTATGTTGATGATATTATTTTTGGAGCTACTGTTGAAACTCTTTATCAAGAACTTGCTAAGATAATGCAGAATGAGTTTGAAATGAGCATAATGAATGAGTTAATCTTTTTTCTTGGTTTACACATCAAGCAAACCAAGGAAGACACCTATATTTATTAAAACAAATAAGCCAAAGATTTGCTCAAGAAATATGGAATGGATGGTGCAAAATAATTAGCTACTTCAATGATGCAAAATACACATTTGGAGAAAGATGAATCTGGTAAACCTTTTGTTTTATAGTTGTATCTAAGTATGATTGGAAGTTTACTTAATCTAATAGCTAGTAGACCCGACATATTATTCAGTGTTGGCATGTGTGCTAGTGTAAATGCTGAATTTGATCACCTCCAACAATGATGACCTTTATATTTCTCTTGAGAAAGATTTGTTCATGCACAAAGACCATATTACCCTCACATCTATAATAACGGTTGGAAAAAATCAGTCTATTATAGTGAGGTGGTGGAATCGTGGAGGGCATTTAAAATGAATTTAGCTGCCAACTTGGTTGTGAATTGTTCAGAGTTGGAAAGACTACACCACCATCGATCCGAGGATTGGTATGACAGGGGAGTCTTTATTATTTAACTAAAATAAGACAAAGGTAAGAGCTGAGATAATGTAGCAATGTTCCAAGAAGTGGGAGAAGCAAAGTCTCTAACCTCGGCCCAAGGATCATGGTTAAGTTGAAGTTGGGGAAAAATATGTTGGATTAATTACATTTTATGTATGTGTCCATCAAATCCAATTTAATATGATTAAGCTAATTGATACATTTTCATATTCACGTGTTTGTGATTATTTTAATAATGTGCAATAAGTGGGCACCTATAGACAGACTTAGGCACTTTGTTCTAGGGTTGTTATATTGTATATTTACTTAATTAGTAGAAAAATATAAATGTGGGCACTTAATTGTATTGAACATTGTTTGAAATTCCCGATTTAGATTACCGGGATTGTATTTACAAAGAAAATTTCTAGTAGTTACCCATACCTGAGAGACACTTACTGTTGCGTTTATATTTTATGCAATCATAGTGATCCAATGGTTGATGTCTACCAACAGGGCTAACTACACACTAGACTCTCATTGGATGGTCTATATGCGTGAATGAGGGTGTTCCTCAATAAGGTTTCACATCCAAAGAGGGTGAACATTCAAGTATGTGAGTAACTGGATAATGATCGATTAGAATTTGAGACCTTGGTAATATTAGTTGAATATTATTATTTGAAAGAAGTTTCAAATAATTTTGGTTGATCATTGGTCCTAATACTCATGAGTAATTATGCATTGCACTTGCTATTTTATTAGGATGTTTGTTTTCATACTTGTAAGGGTGTATTGTGGATGTCGATGCTGAATTTTGTCACCACCCCCGGTAATGACGATAAACGGACACGAAAGACTGACTATTTTCAGGAAGAAGGATGTTTCCCGGTGTGATGGAGTTTTGGACCTTATCCACACAGACATATGTGGACCCTTTCCAACTCCAACACTTGGGAACCAGCAGTATGTTACCACCTTCATTGATGACTTATTATGTTATGGGTATATTTTTCTACTTAGTGATAAGTCAAATGCCCTGGATGCTTTTAAAATCTTTAAGGCTGAGGTGGAAGTTTTCCATCCCAGAAAGATCAAGTCTGTCAGATCTGATAGGGGTGGAGAGTATTATGGAAAAAATGGTGATGCTGGTCAACACCTTGGGCCTTTTGCCAAGTTCTTACAGGAATATGGGATAGCTCCACAGTATTCCATGCCTGGAACTCCTCGGCAGAACGGGGTTGCAGAAAGAAAAAATAGATCCTTAAAGGACATGGTAAGGTCAATGAGGAGCAATTCCAGTTTGCCAGAATGTTTATGGGGTGAGGCACTTAAAACTGCCACTCACATTCTCAACAGAGGACCAAGCAAGTCAGTTAGGAAAACCCCATTTGAACTCTAAATTAGAAGAAAACCTAGCCTTAGACATCTTCGTGTTTGGGGATGTCAAGCAGAAGCTAAGCTCTTTAACCCTCATGAGAAGGTTTTTGACCCCAAGACAGTGAGTTATTATTTTGTGGGATATCCAGAGAAATCCAAGGGATACATGTTCTACAATTTAGGCTTAAGAAATAGGATTATTAAGACTACCTATGCAAAGTTTCTTGAGTGTTAGGGTGAGATGCTTGTCTCTTACAATCTGGTTTTTGATGAGCCGTATGCTAGGAGTTCTGGAGAGACTGGGACATTCTTTTCCAGACATATTGGGGTTGTTTCACCTATTGAAGCGCCGTCTGAGGTAATTGTGGATGGCACCATTTCTACAGTTGATAGTTTGCCCGTTGAAGAGATTGTTATAGATTCAGAGGCTGAGGCACCTGTTCCTATTGATTCCGCTGCTGATACTGAGCCTTTGAGGAGATCTAACAGAGCCTGCAAGTCTACCCAACATTTAGATTATGTCAGTTATCTGAATGAGTGCGAGTTTGATATTGGACAAGAGGAAGACCTAGTTCTTTTTCTTTAGGTAACCAACCATAGACACTCTAAAAAATGGTTGGAAGCTATGAAGGATGAGTTGTTGTCCATGTAGAGAAATGGTGTTTGGGAATTGGTTGAGATTCCTCAGGGATGCAAGGCTGTTGCATCAAAGTGGATTTTCAAGACCAAGATTGACTCTCAGGGGAAGATGGAACGCTACAAGGCTAGACTAGTAGCGAAAGATTTCACTCAGAGAGAAGGCATTGACTACAAGGAAACCTTTTCTCTTGTTCCCTCGAAGGATTCATGCAGAATCATCATGGACAGTGTAGCTCACTTTGACCTTGAAACCCATCCTCCAACACCCCAGAAACTCAGAAAAAACCCAAAAGCATCTCCGTTCATCCTAAAGAGCATATATGATATGCGTGATAGCACCGCAACAGACGTAGCCCCGCAAGGCACTGCATGCTATGCAACCCCACAAGACAGTGTTGCATGCGCCACATAGCCTCGCATTGGTAGCCCTGGCCTGCGACACCGTGCGCTGTGCAACCTTGCAAGGCAGCACCACGCGTGCTAGGCAGCCCCGCCTTACTGCGCTGCGGCTTGGGTGGCCCTGACGTGCGGTGCCGTGCCTGCTATGCAGCCCTATCGTGCCTCTCCACGCTCGCTATGCAGCCCTGCCATGCGGCGCCACCAATACAGAATCCCTTTCTCCTCTTTTTTCCATTTTTAGCGTCCCCCCCATGCGGCCCCGCACATTGTAGGTAGTGCCATCGAAGCCAATTTTTGCCTATAAATAGCCCCTTCCCATCCTCATTTGCACATTCCAAGTTTCCCAGAGAGGGGGAGCTCCTAGGCTCCAAACCTCTACTTGTTTCCCTTCCCGAAGCCCTCCAGAGCCCATTTTTTTGCCCTTTTTCCAGTTTTCGTGATTTAGGGTCCTCCCCAACCTTAGTTCCTAGTTTTCGAGCCTAGTCCCTCTGTTCGAAGTCCAACAACCCAAGCCCAATTTTTTGACCCACTTTGCATCCATTCTTTGGAAGGTCCTTATGGCCTAGCCACTCTGTCCGAGAGTCGAGGGTTCTGCTCCCAAAACCTAGCGACATCGATACTTTGCTGAAGTTGTTTCGATTCGATCTCTGTAAGCCATTAGTCTATCTGATAGAATCCAATCCAATACTCATAAGCCATCACTCTGTTCAACAGAGGACAAAGTCAGTCATTTGTCTCCACCCAAGTCGGGGGACGTCTTTCGCATTGTATTTTTCAAAATTACATTGGTTTAAAGCATACAAGTATACATTTCTATCGTTAATCTTTTATTTCAGCACAATGTAGTCCTTCAAGTATTCTTGTGTAGTGTACTGTAGTTAGTATAACATAGTTTAATTTAATTATGTTAAGCCTGCCCCTGACTAACTGGAATTTTGGATGAAGGAAAGGGACCTCTGACTAGTCACCCAAACACACTGTGGAGCATCACTCCAGTGGTTGAATTTAATGGAGAACCCCCGAGGATGTTCTCCTATATACCTGTAAGAAGAGGGATTGCAAACCCATGCAGCTGTACTGCCCATAGCATGATGTACTGCATCAACCCTAGGTATACTCTCTCCTATCCATAAATGTGGGGCCCATACCTGTTCAGATGTGTATCAGACCTTGGATGAGGTGTTGGTGCAAAGCCTAAGCCCTGGGCCAAGCATAGGACCTACACAGCAATGTTGTATTCTCTGGGCGATGCACTAGGCGATTGGCCCAAAGGCCCAGAGAATCGCCCAGAGTGGATGAAATGTGTATTTTGGACTCCAGACATGTGGGGACCACCCATACAGACCATGAACACCCTGACCTCTAGGGGCACATGGGAATTTTAGGAACCATTACCCACCCTTAGAACCATGTGGACCCACCTGTGCAGCCAGAATGGCCCAGAATTTTGTTAAAAATGCATTATGGGGGAAGGGAGTCTAAGGCCAAACAGACCCCAATAGGGCCAGGTCTATAAATAGAAGGGGGGGCAGTACTCATTTCGTTTTATTGCCCCAGCTGAAAGAGAGAAAGAGAAGGAAAAGGAAGAAGAAGAGAAGGAAAGGAAGGGAGAAGGAGAAGGAGGAAACCTGAGCTGCATCCTGCACTCTGTCTCAGCTGCACATCCTCCCCATGTAATCATCTTCACCTCTATGTGCTGCTGTCCTCAGTGTTTACATCTTGATCTCTACTCTTTTGATGGTGTATCTAGCTAGTAAAGCCTAGAACACCTTAGGGTTGCCTTGGGATGCATTAGATCTGACATGCAAAGCTATTGCATGTAAGATCTAATCATTATAGACATGTCCATGCTGCTGTTTTACAGCTGGGACTGAAACCAGTCTCTGTGCCTGATTGCACAGCCCAGTTGCACCAGAACAGGCAGTCTGGGCATGGATCTTTGCATGCAAGCTGATCCTTGCTTATTTTAGTGTAGGGACAACATCCTACCATGAAAGTATACGTAGAGCAGGCCTTGCATGCAGCCCAAACCGAAGCCTCGAGCTTTAGCACAGCCTGGACAGTTGTTCTCTGTGCTGTCAGAACAGCTCCTGGTTTCTAAGTGGGTAAACTAAACCCAAAACCATTGGAACCAATGGATTACACTCCAAATATGGTCCATGACCATCCTACAAGCATCCATGATCGATGCCATGGCAGCCCATGCTGCAGAATCCAAGAAATCAGCCTAAATCTCATCTCAAACAGGCTCTGGGCGATTGGCCCAATCACCCAGTGAAATGCCCAGAGATACATTTTGGACTGAATTGATGTCTGGTCTTTGTGGGCCTTCACCAATGACCTAAGGGCTGTGTAATGAGGTGGTAAATGACCAAAATACCCCTCTCCACTAATGTTTGCTAATATTCATACCTTGAGTACCCAAGTGGGCCCCACAGGGCCAGGTAAGCATGCCAGGAATGGTTTCAGCTGAACTGCTGACCTGGGTATTGGTTTATATGACTGTCTGGACCATGTACTAACTAACCATACTGTTGGGTACCAAGTCAGATTTAATTCCACATCTCTGGATGATGCACCAGGAGATAGACCCGAAAGCCCAGTGCAAGACCCTGAGAAATTCCAAGTAACTTCGATATAACACAGAGTCAGACCAATACGCCTAGACCAATACTAAAATATTAATACAGCTTTGAATATTAATTAACACACATTTATGATCAGATAAATTAGGATTTGATCCTGTGCTCGAGGTGCACAGCCAGACACCGGTCGAAATAGAACCAACAGCTAAACCAGTAGGACCAGAACAAGGTGAGTGAAAGTACACCGTGTATGTAAATGTAACATGACTAATATGTTAAAATGAATCATAATATAAAATTATTATACTATTTACTTATTTCATCAATTGTCAATTCTGTTAATAAAGATATGTTTGATTGCTGGATTCTGTAAATGTACATTGAATGTTGTATGTGAATTGCTAGACTAGATGCCATAGCTGGCTTGGAAATGTGGCCTGTAGAATGGGATGCGGTTGACACCACGTGACTCATACGATGCCATATAGATACATTGGGCTAGAGTCATCACCCGTGCTACGCACCCTTGCCAATAGGGGTTAAGGTGTTGGATGCCTGTGAGAGTGACCATATGAAAGAGAAAAAGAAAAGAAAGAAATGTATTGCAGCGAAAAGGTGATTATGGGCTATAAGTCAGAGAAAAAAAAAGTGATAAAATGGATGGATGCCTCACAGGTTAATCCCAGAGGGCTGGTCCGGTTGACCTTGGTGACTGATGCGGGAGCTGATCGGTCCTCTCTGACAACTCAATGGGTGTATCGTGGGAAGGGGTTAAAAGCCTGCACCAGGGATACATGTATTGGGGATTATAGTAGCACTAACCCGCCTTAGTTGTGATGTTAGGTGGCTAATAAATAAAATGAACTGCACTTCATGTAGGACTCATATGGTTGTGCTTACATGTGCATGCATGGTGATGTTTTCATTCACTGGCTCGATGGAGCTCACACTCTGTTATATATGTTTTTCTATTAGATGACCCTACAGGTGGATGTTACTGTGTCGGGGAGGCTTATCTCCCGCAGGCGAGCTATGGTGGTTATGACTGTATTGGTATGGACTCGGACGGAGGTCATACCGCTATTGCGTGTGTTTTCAATGATAGCTGAGGATGACTCGTGAGGGGTGCTGCTGACTCTACTTTGTTCTTGAGGCTCCATTTATTTTTGTTGGAGTCTCTCTATTTGTTTTACAGCTTTGTTTTTGGGGCTCGGGTTACCTTGCCTTGTTTATATTCTTTTGTATAAAGTTGTATTTGGTAGAGTTAGGAGCTGTTGTTTCTTTGGGAGTGAGAGAGAGAATGAATAATACTGTATTGTAAATATTTCCTTGTTTTACTTAACTTTTAAAATGTTTAATATAAATATAGCTTTCCGTAGCACTCTGAGTTTTACCTTATGTATTATGGTGAATGTGTGTGTCTGTGAATGGATTAACTGCTTCTAGATCCGTGGGATTTGACGGATTGCTGCAATGCAATTCGGGTCACCTACTTAATCCTCCCAGGGGGTGGTTTGGGGTGTGACAGAGCTTGGTATTAGAGCGAGAAGCTCTTTCTACATTCACAGACAACGGAATAGGAGTAACAAGTTTGCAAGAAAGTAAACAAAGTAATAATTAAAATTTATAAGGGGGCAGATGTAAATAAGGGATAGAATAATAACAATAAACTTTAATAAAGGTTAAGCTATGGTAGAAGCCATTACATAAAAGTTCAAATTGGAAGAACAATTTTCAGGTACACCTGCAGGGAAAAAAAACAAAAAAAAAACTACGTAAACCAAGATAAAAAAAAAAAAACTACATAAGGTCAGATTGTAGAAAAGGAAACCCAAATCCTAGGAAAGAACTAATGCTGGAAGACTACTCCTATGGAGGATCACCACTATGTGGAGGTTGGCCTTGTCGAGAGTCAACGCGGTAATAGGAATCCCAAAAGTCTAGGCGTTGCTCAACAGAACCTACTCTCCCCTCCAGGGAAGTGAAGCTCTGATCCATCCGTGTCGACATCTAAGCCAACTGAGTATGGAGACCTCGGAACTGTGCCATCATATTAGACCAGCCATAGGACTCAGGCACCTGAGAACCAGAAGCTCCAATCGGCTCATAGGAAGGTAGATCTCCAAACTGTGCACTAGGATCCACCGGATCACCCTCCTGCTCACGCAACTCAGTCCCCTCTGCTACCTCATGCCCCATCTCCATCTCCTCCTCAAACTCAGGATCGCTCTCTGGTTCCCCCTGCATCTTCATCTTCTAGATGGAGGTCTTGCTAATGGGTTTCGACCTGTCACCATCCTCATACTCAACAGCAAGTGTAACCCCAAAATACTGGAACACAAGAGTCAAGAACTTCCCACAGGGCAGATTCCCATTTGATGGGTTCTGTGCATGATAGAGCATCACCTGCATTAGTAAGTAAGGGAGGTTGATCACTGGACCCCCCTTGGCGGCCCCTAGTAAGCAGTAAGTAATATATGCCAGGAGCATGGAAATACTACCCCAGTTCCCACCTTTGGGATAGATGTTATAGGAGATGCATCTGTTGATGATCCTGGCAGTAGGCTTGTAATCCCAGTCAAAGCTTTAAAGACCGTCCTCCTGGTCTCCAAAGAAAACATATCAGAAATGTCTACCCTAGGCTTGTAGTAACACCTGTCGCCTGTGTCGGGCAGTCCCAGAATCTCTACTAGAATGGCAGTGGTGAACTTTATGTCTACCCCTTTCACCCTGCTCTCCAATCCAAACCCTTGCACCCCAGAGGCCGGTACAAGGTTGCAATAGAAATACTGAACCAAGTTTGGGTAGCATGGTAGCGTAGGAGACAGCATCGGTGCCTAGCCTAGGGCATTGAATTTGGCATAGAGCCCATACTGGTGGAAGTCATCAACTTGCACCACCCTACCATTCATAATATTTTTAGACTTGAACTTTGCCCAATCTTGCGAATGCTCGTACTCGGAGAACCAAAATCGGTCAAACTCTGGTTTCTCGGACGAGGAATCATCTTCGAGAGATAGAGAGGGTACTGCCAAAGGTGAAGAAGGCAATGGGTCAGACCGCAGGCGCTTACGGGTCACTACCTTCTTCGCTATGCTGTGTCTACCACTTGTGGACATGGTTGCTGCAAGCAAGAAGGGAAAGAAAGAAGGAATTAGGGCATGAAAATAGTAGGTCAAACCAGGAGAAGTGAAAAATATGGACAGCAGTCCAATAACGGAGAAAATGTGAAGAAAACTCACCGTAGACTCATGTGGATGCGCGGGAGACTTGCGAAAACACTTGGATTTGGTGAGGAATCAGTCACAAAGTCCTATTGAGCACTGCCCTAGGGGTTTGGAGCTCTCAAAATAGAATTTGGAATGAGAAATGGGACTCACAGACTATTTCTAACTGAGCCCCAATTCTCTAGGCGATGCACTGGGCGATGGAGCCAAACACCCAGAGAATGGAATTTTAGCAGGAATCGAAATATTGACTTATGGGCTTATGATTCCTACAATGTAATGACATGAATAACACTATTAAGGCACTTGTATGATTTTGTGGAAAAAAAAAAGATAATATAATAAATAAATCAATCAATATTAAGCAAAATTACATAGGTGTATACAAGATAGGATGACTTTACCAAAAAAAAAATACAAGATAGGATGAGGAAGTAAGAAATTCTAGGTGATAAATTTTTCTCTTTATATGGCCTAATCTGGGCATAATTACTATGTATAAGTAATATATATTTATATACACTTGTATGTATGAACCTCTGTGTGGGTGATGTTGTGCAAAACTCAAACATAGATATGTAGGCATATGGTAATGTGTGGTTGCAAAGTCTTGGGAATTTAGACATTACCTAAAACATTGTGCCTGCAAGTAGGTCATACCTTACCCATAACCTAGCTCAACCAAAGTTAAAGCTAATAGGCTACAGAGCAAAATAAGAACTTTAAGCACTGCACCTATCCCTACCTGAGTGGTGTGTTAGACCATGTAGAACACTGTAACGCTATGTGCAACCTTAAGCTGATCCATTTAACTGCCTATCTATGATTGCTTTATTTACCTATAGTGCTGAACATGATTTTAAGTTAAGTAGTCATAGAAACCTGATACTTAGAAATTCTCCATGGCAGGACCTGATTGTGTTGTTCGGGCTTGGAGACCCCAGCAACATGCTCTATATTAGGCGACTGAGGAAGAGACTAGCTTGGATTCGAGAGATACAGTCCCGGGCCAAGAAGCAACTGATTATTTTCTTAGCACTCGCAGATACTAGTGGACCAGAGGATCGTGCCATCTACCTTTCCTTAGCAGACGAGGTTAGGAGCGATATAGGATACCTATACGTACATGCTCTTATCACCAGGATGAAATTGGAGAGACTTGCATGCTAGGTACAGGTAGAAAACTAAGAAACCACTGCTTAATATGAATCTTTAACATGACATCACGTATAACATATCATGACATAAAACACCTCACAGACATAGAACTCTTAGCAAAGACTATTGGTGAATAACACATCTTACTGGAATGATAACACTATTACACTAGAACTGTGGAATTGATACTGTACATGTGATAGCAAGAAATTATAAAATTGTTCTTGTTAAGGGTGTGAGAATATTGAACATAAGCTTCTTTCAGAGAATTAGTCATGGTCAATACTAGATCCAACCGAGGTGGTCATAGTGGAAGACGCCCTCGATTTGTCCCAAAAGTTAAGCTACCGGACGGAGCCGAAGCTCAAAAGTTAGAAGTATCGGTTACTTCGCCGAGGGTACCAATGGCTGCCCAAGCTACTGCCATTGCACCTCAACCAGGAATGGCAGCTGGAGAGGTGAATACCATCATGAGCACCATGATGCGGACCATGCAGTAATAATAGGAGCTGCTGGGCCAAATGTCTACATAATTCGCGGCCATGATGGAAGAGCGAGCAGTGCCACCACCACCACCCAACCGGCCAATACAATTTCCACCACCTGTGCCTTAACACACAGCCAAAAACTCTACAGCTAAGGTGATGGAGAGATTCAAGAAGCTCCAACCGCCTGCATTTTCCAAGATAAATTCTAAAACAATGCAGCTAGAACGGTGGATTAGCGCCTTGGAAAAGGTATTCGACATACTTGAATGTACGGATGCGCAGAAATTGATATGTGCTGGATATCAGCTAGAGAACGAGGCAGAAGCTTGGTGGAAGGCAACCAAGCCTAATCTTGAAGCAGCTCATCCAAATCCCACCTGGGAGCAATTCAAAGAAGTCTTCTTTAAGAACTACTTCCCTGAGAGCTTTAGGGACAAGAAGGAAGTTGAGTTCTTTGCACTCGTGCAAGGAACCAAGAACCTCCTGGACTACCAGCAGCAGTTCGAAGATTTGTTCCACTTTGCTCCGGAACACCTGAAGGGGGAAGCTAGTAAGACAAAGAAATTTGAGAAAGGACTCAAGCCAGAGATCGGGTCTATCTTGTCAATCCTAGATATTTGGGACTATGCTCAAATGGTTGACAAGGTGAAGACTATGGAAGATAGATTGAAAGAGAAAGAGAAAGCTATGACGTTGCTCGGCTTGGGCAAGAGGCCAAGCAACTATCAGAATTTTGGATGGTCGAATAAGGTTTTCCGAGGAGCTAGTTCGAGCCCCAGCCCGACTCAGTACCATTGGCCAGATGTGGGCTAGAACCCTTTCGGCCCCACTTATAACCGGCCTACCTAACTCACTGTAAGTCAAGCAACAACTGCAGCTTCGCCAGCCCGACCTGCAACGAGCCAAGTAAGCCAGGCCTCATCACCGATCGTGCTGTCCAATAGATGTTACGTGTGCCATAAGGCAGGACATATGGCTAGGGAATGTATACATTGCGGATACAACACTTACTTGCCAAACCAATCCCACGCTCGACGCTTCTAGCCACGAGACAATCGGACTCGAGGAAAAGTGTTCGCGCTGATTAACGAAGAAGGGGAGGCGAATCCCGAAGTGATGATAGGTAAGTCCACCTAACACTATTAAATTATAGGAAATAACCTGTGGATGCAAGAAACTTAATTGCATCCTTATTTTATACAAACCCTAGGTACCCTGATTGTCTAGTTCGCCCTTGCGCGAGTATTATTCGACTCGGGTGCATCCCACTCTTTTGTTTCCAAAACTTTGCGAGTAGGATGATCGTTTAACCAAGGGATATAGGGCACGATTTAGTAGTCAGTACACCGACCGGTAGTGTTGTGAGCCTGAAGGAAATCTATGACCCCTGTCTAGTGGAAATTTGCAGGAAGAACTTAATCGCCCATTTGATTAAGTTCGATATGAAGGACTTTGACGTGATACTAGGCATGGATTGGCTATCCGCCTATGGAGCAAATGTCTTGTGTGCAAAGAAGAAGATTACATTCAAGTTGGATGATGGCTCGGTTTACACCTACCAAAGTAAACCAATAAGGAAGCCCATAAGAATAACCATATCCACCCTCCAGGCGCGAAAGTTGCTGGATGATGGATGTCTGGGCTATTTGGCCACGGTAATGGATACCGAGGCAAAGATAAAGCCATTGGAAGAGCTTGATGTTGTTAGAGAATTTCCTGACATTTTCCCAGAAGATTTGGCCCAGCTACCGCCTGATCATGAGACAGAGTTTGCAATCGATCTGATTCCTGGTGTAGCATCGGTATCCAAGGCACCATACCGAATGGTACCCATTGAATTGAAAGAATTGTAGGTCTAGTTACAAGATCTGTTGAAGAAAGGATTCATACAACCTAGCGTGTGACCCTGGGGAGCACCCGTGCTATTCGTGAAGAAGAAGGATGGTAGTATGCGACTGTGCATCGACTATCGTGAACTGAATAAACTGATGATCAAGAATCAGTACCCGTTGCTACGCATCGATGACCTATTTGATCAACTACTGGGAGCTAGAGTTTTCTCCAAGATTGATCTTAGGTCTGGATTCCACCAATTAAAGATCAAGAGCGGTGATATTCATAAGACGGCGTTTAGGACTTGGTAAGGACATTATGAATTTCTAGTACTATCATTCAGGTTAACCAATGCCCCGACAGCATTCATGGACATGATGAATAGAGTATTCCATGATGTGTTGGACAAGTTCATCATTGTATTCATCAATGATATTCTGGTATACTCTAAAAGTGAAGAGGAGCATGCTTGACACCTTACGTTCATGTTGCAGCGATTGTGGGAGCACCAGCTGTTCGCCAAATTCAGCAAGTGCGAATTCTGGCTCCACCAGATTGGATTCTTGGGGCACATCATCACCAAAGACGGCATCATGGTAGACCCAGACAAGGTAAAGGCGGTTCTCGAGTGGGACACTCCGAAGAATGCCACTGAGATCCGAAGCTTCTTGGGTTTAGCCAGGTACTATCGTCGGTTTATTGAGAATTTCTCGTGCATGTCGACACCTATTGTTTGAGTTAAAATAAAACCGTAAGCGTACGGGTCAATCGTAGCTACGGGTCAAACACGAGGAGATATACGCCACTCTATTTAACTAACTTAAAAGTAATGCAAAGTGAACCAAATTAAAGTGTTAAATTAAACTATTTAAACTAACGAAAATCAATGCATCCTAACTCATAAGCATGTAACAAAATTAAGGGATTAAATCGGCGTCCTAACACATGAGCATCTAACCTATCAAACTAAAGTGAATTGAAAGGAATAAAAATGCAGCCACACATACTAACCACATAAAAAGAAATAAGGGAATAAAAATGCATCCATAAACCACAACCGTATAAAATTTAAATAAAAGAAATAGAGGGGGAAGAAGAAGAAGATAGAGAAAGCTAGAGGAGATGGAGAATGAGATTGAGAGTTTAGACAGTGAAACTTGGATATGCTTGAATGAATGTAATTGAAAAGCTTGAATACTTGTATAAACTTACCATGGCCTCCTCTTCTAAATCTTCAAGTCTTGTCATCAACTTAAGAACTTAGACTAGAAGGCTTAAAACCTAAACTAGAATTAAGAAATTACAACCCAATTGAAGACTTAAATTGAAATCAAAGCATAAACTAAACCTATTATAACCATTAACTAAAAATCATAAAACCAAGCTAGAACTTAGAAAAGCAAAAAACCACAAATTAGAAGGAGAAGAAGAGAAGAAATTTCACTAAGTGAATGAGCAATTTTTACAAGAGAGGTAGGGGGTATTTATAGGTGGAAGAGAGGAGAAGAGAGAAGATGGAAGTGGAGGAGAAATATTCCCTAAGAAAAGAGAATATTCTCTTCTCTTTCCTCTTTTACAATGCCTTGAATCCTAAGAAAAAGAAAAAAAAAAAAAGAAGAAGAAGAGAAGATTGTTTACATGACCTTCATTTCTAGAAAAATAAACTTTCAATTCTAACAATTGCTTCCTTTTCTTTATAGATATCTTCTCCAAGCAATAAAATCAAAGCATCTTTGATTTTTCAACCTTCCATAGATGAGAAAATATAAATCTATCCCAAGTAAAATTCCAGAAGTGCCCTTGAGAAGTTGGAAGAGAGAGAGTAAGGGTGATGACTAGGATTCCTTCAAGAATAAATAAAATACCCATTCTATCCTTCAGAAAACGTGGAGCATGGGGTGCTTATATAGGCCTCACCATTGTGTTCCTTGCGAAAAATCACCCAAAATAGACCCAAATGTCGTCCAATTCGGAGTTGGGGAACCCAAGATATCTCAAGTTGAAGTTGGACTGTCCAGAGCCTTCCAAATGGAATCTTTCGGGTACAGTAAAGTAACTTCTGATAATTGTGTTAAGGCCCCTAGAATCCGAACTTCCGCTTCACTTTGTCCCCGTCTGACTGTCAATAATTATAAATAAACCCTTGTACACCATTTTCGCACGTCATTACGAAAACGGCCATAACTTCTTCGTTTCAACTCAGAATCAAGTGTCGTTTGAACCGTTGCGAAGCTGACTTGATACGCTATGCATCCATACTATTAACACCTCGAAAAAGCTTAAAAACATCTCCTTAGCATCATCTCCTCCATTTTCACAATAATTCACCTAAACCCTGAAAAGCACAAGAAAGCACCGAGTAACTCTGTCCAATGTGGTAAAATGTATGCTTTATGCCGTAAGATTTCACACATGAATGTGCTCATCAGATTCCCCTACACTTGAACGTTACTTGTCCTCAAGTAAAGCAAAAGATAAACTAACTTAGAATGCAAAAAAAAAAAAAAAATCCTAACTCACTTTCGTAGGAATCACGGTTGCACTTAGTATGTGCAACAAGCCTTTCAACCCCTAGGTTACCCCTAGTGGACGAGTTGTGTCTCGTGGGTGTTTGCAGTGAATATACACCCAAAATTCAATAAATCAAAAAGAATGATGTAAATTTTTCTCATGGCATAAGTAAGATAGGGCACACAATCTCAAAGAAATACTCAACTAAAGATTAAGGAGCCAAAGGTTCCCCCACACTTGAATTTTATCACCCCACATCAATTCAAGTAACAAGCATGCATCAAGGTCAAGGGATCTCCTCATATTTTCTAAACACTACTCACCTTCAAGTAAACCACTCATAGCACTGATGGAGCCAAAGACTTAGGCATTGAGTATTTTTTACCATACTTTCTTTTCCAGGCATTAAGGCAAAAGCTTTTTTTTTTTCTTTCTCAACAACAAACTCTTTTTCTACTCTACTATTGTTCTCTGAATGACATGGTGGAGCATACACCAGACACCCAAATACTTGGTAGCTTTGCTTTTTGCATGTATCCATAAGACATTGAGACATTGATGCAAGAGTTTTTTTTTTTTTTTTTGAGTTTCCTTCCAAGGAATTTCGATCAAGTCACCCTGCTTCATGAGGCACAGTGCCCTGTCTAGTCCCAAGGAATTCCACTTTTCTTTCTGTTTCTCTCTCTTTTTTCTTTTTCTTTTTTTCATTCACTTTCACTTTTATGCCTTGCCACAAACAAATTGGTCTCAACTATTAGCCAAAAGATCAAAGGGGTCCATAAACACATAGAGGAATCTAACCATCACATGAAGTAGCACTCATATTTTCAAACTCAATCCCCATCACCGGATACAAACTAACTATCATCCTTGAAAAGGGATTTTTTTTTATTATTTCGCATGCTAGGAGGGCACCTAATTCCCTCTCACTCTCGCTTTGCAAATCGAAGAGACTTATGCACCTAACCAAAAACTTTCGCCACAATCAAAATTCACAAAATTCATAATTAAAGTCCAACACACCCCCCCACACTTAATTCATGCAGTGTCCTCAATGCATGCAGAAAAGAAAGAATAAAGACAAGGGAGGGGATACAAACCAGGATATCAGGGGTCAAGGTAAAGAGGCTCATGGAGATCCATGACCTCTTCTTCAACTGGATTAGGCATCTCTATGTACGGCTTCAATCTTTGGCCATTGACCTTAAAAGTAGCTCCTGTACTTGGATTGAGGACTTCAACAGCCCCATGAGGATAAACTTTTTGAACAATATAGGGGCCATCCCATCTAGAACGCAGCTTACCTGGAAAGATATGCAAACGAGAATTGTACAACAAAACATTCTGGCCTACCTCAAAAGATTTTCTCAAAATGTGCCTATCATGGAAAGCCTTGGTTTTTTCCTTGTAAATCCGGGCATTCTCATATGCCTCATTCATAAGCTCTTCCAACTCAGATAGTTGGAGTTTCCTATGGGCACCTGTAGTGCGTAGGTCAAAGTTAAGCTTCTTGATAGCCCAAAAGGCCTTGTGCTCAATCTCTATAGGTAAGTGACATGTCTTTCCATACACCAGACGGTATGGAGATTGACCAAGATCGGTCTTGAAGGCTGTCCTATGGGCCCACAATGTATCTACCAATCGGTTAAACCAATCCTTGCGGTTCGGGTTGATGGTTTTCTCAAGAATTTGCTTGATTTGTCTATTTGAAACCTCAACCTGGCCACTGGTCTAGGAATGGTAGGGTGCGGCCAACTTATGGACGACACCATACTTTTTCATGAGGGCCTCAAAAGGTCGATTACAAAAATGCTTGCCCCGACCACTAATGATAGCCCAGGGAGTACCAAAACGGAAGAAAATATTCTCCTTCAGAAATTTCACAACCACCTTGTGTCATTGGTCTTACAAGCAACTGCCTCAATCCATTTGGACACATAGTCCACCGCAAGTAATATGTACAGGTTACCAAAAGAGTTAGGAAAAGGCCCCATGAAATCAGTACCCCATACATCAAACACCTCAACCACCAGAATTGGGTTGAGGGGCATCATATTTCTCTTAGTAAGACGCCCTAAGAATTGACATGAAGAGCATGACCTGCAATAAATAAAAGCGTCTTTAAACAAACTAGGCCAATAAAATTCACACTGTAAAACTTTGGCCGCAGTCTTATTAGGCCCAAAATGGCCTCCATAAGCCTGATCATAGCAAAAAGATAAGACAGATTGTTGCTCATGATCAGGGACACATCTCCGGATTACTTGATCCGGGCAGGTCTTAAAAAGATAAGGATCATCCCAAAAGAAATACTTAACTTGTGAAAAGAAATGATTCTTATCTTGGGTGGACCAATGTGTAGGTGTCACACCCGTAACCAGATAATTAACAATGTCAGCAAACCAAGGTTCACTAGACACTGCCATTAGATACTCATCAGGAAAATTCTCATTGACTGGAGAATCAACAGTCAAGGAATTAGGCAGCCGGGATAGATGGTCTACAACCAAATTTTCACACCCTTTCTTATCCCTAATTTCAAGATCAAATTCTTGTAACAAAAGAACCCACCTAATGAGGCGAGTCTTGACATCTTTCTTCTACACAAGATATTTGATAGCTGCATAGTCAGTATAAATAATCACATGTGAACCAACCAAGTAGGGCCTAAACTTCTCTAAAGCAAACACAACAGCTAAAAATTCTTTCTCAGTGGTGGTATAATTAAGTTGTGCATCATTAAGAGTCCTACTTGCATAATAAATCGCATGGGGTAATTTGTTGATTCTTTGCCCAAGAACAGCCCCTATAGCAAAATCAGAGGCATCACACATAAGCTCAAATGAAACTGTCCAAGTTGGAGCTTGAATAATGGGGGCTGAGGTCAAAGCTCTTTTCCATTGCTCAAAACTATCATGACACTCAGAAGAGAAATCAAATGGGCAGTCCTTTGCCAAAAGAGAAGTGAGAGGTCTAGCTATCTGGCTAAAGTCCTTGATAAATCTCCTGTAAAAACCTGCATGGCCAAGAAAAGATCTAATATCCTTCACACTCTTGGGTGGTTGTAAATTGGCAATAAGGTCCACCTTAGATCTATCAACCTTGATCCCTTCTTTGGACACAATGTGACCAAGAACTATTTGTGACACTTCTCCTAATTCAGGACCAAGTTCTTTTCTATGCATCTTTTAAGAACCAAAGAGAGATAATGCAAGCAATTAGAAAAAATAGAGCCGTGAATAGAAAAATCATCCATAAACACCTCTAGGAAGTGCTCTACTATATTAGAAAAGATACTCATCATGCACCTTTGGAATGTAGCAGGGGCATTGCAAAGCCCAAAAGGCATACGCCGGTAAGCAAAGGTTCCATAAGGGCATGTGAAAGTGGTCTTGTGTTGGTCCTCTAGAGCAATAGGAATTTGGTTATAGACTGCATAACCATCAAGAAAATAATAATATTCATGGACAACTAGTCTCTCTAACATCTGATCAATAAAAGGCAAGGGAAAGTGGTCCTTCCAAGTTGCCGCATTCAATTTCCTATAGTCAATGCACACTCTCCATCTCGTTTGGATACGGGTTAGAATCAACTCATTATTGGTATTCTCAACTACAGTGACTCCTCCTTTCTTAGGCACAACCTGCACATGACTCACCCATTGGCTATCAGAAATAGGATAAATGATGCCATGATCCAAGCATTTTAGGATCTCTTTCTTGATTGCCTCTTTCATCACAGGATTAGCCCTCTTTTGGGGTTCCCTAGAAGGTTTGAAACTCTCCATCAGATGTATATAATGTTGAACAATGGAAGGGCCAATACCTTTGATGTCAGACATGGTCCAACCTATGGCTTCCTTATGGTCCTTTAGAAGCTTAATCAACTCTTCTTCCTGAATAGAAGTCAAATCAGAAGCAATAATAATAGGAAGAGTATGATCATGTCCTAAGAAGGCATACTTGAGGTTGGAGGGCAATGCCTTCAACTCTAATGTGGGGGGCTCAATAATAGAGGATTTGAGAATGGAAGTGGATAGGGGTCCAAGGGGCTCCAAAGGTGGTTGGATGCTCCAGACCTCAGATAAGGGAGTATCATCAACACCCTCCAATTCCTGCATACATTCTTAAAATCCCAAATCAAAATCAATCTCAAAGAACGTATCAATATCATCGAAAAATCCTTGAAGCATATGCACCTCTTCATCCATGTCAGGCTACTTGCCCAACCTAAACACATTGAAGTCAACAGAAGTATTGCCAAAAGATAATTTCATGAGACTATTCCTGTAATTGATTAAAGCATTACTGGTAGCTAGGAATGGTCTACCCAATATGATTGGGATTTGGTCCTTGAAGTTGGCGGTGGGTTGGGTATCTAAAATAATAAAATCCACAGGAAAAATAAATTCTCCAACCTTCAATAGGACATCCTCAATCATTCCCTTAGGAACTTTAACCGACCGATCTGCAAGTTGAAGAGGAATTTTGGTCGGTTTCAGTTCTCCCAATCCCAGTTATTGGTAGACATGAAAGGGTAAGAAGTTCACTCTTGCACCAAGGTCCAATAAGGCATGATCAATAGTAGTATGGCCTATAGTGCAAGAGATGGTGGGGCTTCCAGGATCCTTATGCTTGGCTGCTACTGGCTGTGAGATTAGAGAACTAATGTTAGCAGCCAAGAATGCCTTTTTGGGCACATTGGTGGTCCGCTTTTGGGTGCATAAGTCTTTGAGGACTTTAGCATAAGCGGGAATCTGGGCAATAGCATCCAATAAGGGGATATTCACCTGAACCTGTTTGAACACATCCAATATCTTCTCCATAGAAGGAGACTTCTTGCTAACCAACCTATTTGGGAAAGGGGTAGGTGGGGTATAAATTCTTTCAGGGTTGGTCTTTTTAACTTCCTCAGCAGAATCCTCTTTGGTTTCCTCAACCAAATCATCTAGTATATCTTTAGGTTCATTAGACGAACCTGGAATAGTAGGGTACTTCAATGGTCTCTTCAGAAGGGGGAGAGTTAACAGGAGTATGAGATGGTAAAGACTGAGGTGCACTAGCCTGTTGATACTCACGGCCACTCCTTAAAGTATAAACAACATTTACCTGTCTGGAGGGTGCTTGGTGCTGTTGGCCTTGTGCAACATTGGTTGGAGGAGCTTGGGTACCTTACTGAATATGAACCTGATGCCTAGGATTTGGCTCAGGCTGGTTAGGTAACTTCCCTGTTTCCCTCTCATGCAAGATTGTGACAAGCTGGGTGAGTTGTTTTTCCATGTTATTGTGGCTTGTCATGAGAAGAGCTATCTTGTTGTCCATCTCATTCAGTCTTGTTGCCTCTCCTATATTGGTAAACCCTGGGGGTTGCTAATAAGGTGCAAGGAGAGGAGGCCTAGCAGAATTAATAGAAGGTCCTGGATGAGGACGAGGGGAAAGGGGGTTAGGAGACATTCCTTGGCTTTGTGGTGCATAGTTGGGCCTTTGGGCACCAACCTGGCCTTGATGGTTAAAGTTGGATGGGCCTGCTTGGTTCCCTTGATTCTATGAGAAATTGGGGTGATTTCTCCATCCTGGATTGTAAGTATTGCTATATCGGTTATTTTGGTAGAGAACACTTACATTCTCAGTGCTGGAATTGCCCACCAAGGTGTTGGGGCATTCCTCAGAAAGGTGTCCAGGGGTTTGGCACCAACTGCATACCGACACATGGTTGACCTGGTTGACTGGATTAACTGGTATAGACTCTTTAAGAACTATGGACTCCAACCATTTTATGAGGCTATCAAGTTTGGCCTCCTTAGCTGGCATACCCTCAATGAGATACCCCTTAGTGGTCCTTTTAGTCTCTTGGGAAGATTCCCATTCCCTAGTCTTATCAGCCAAGTTGGTTAAGAATGTCCATGCATCATTCTCCTCAGAAAAAGAAGTAAAGCCTGCTAGACACATAGACTCTACAAGTTGCTTGGTCTGATAATCAATACCCTCATAAATAATTTGGCATAGCTGCCACAAGTCAAAACCATGGTGAGGGCATTCTAAGAGGAGGTCCTTGAATCTTTCCATGAATTTAAAAAAGGACTCATGTGATTTCTGCCTGAACTGGAGGATGTCACTTTTAAACTTATTGGTCTTGTGAAGAGGGAAGAATTTTTTCAAAAAGATAATGGTGAACTCATCCCATGTATTAATGGAGTTTGTTGGCAGTCCATAGAGCCACTTCTTGGCCTGATCTTTCAGGGCAAAGGGTATAAACCTAAGCCTAACTGCATCATCAGTCAAATTCTGGACCTTAATTAGAACACAGACCTCCTCAAATTCCCTAAGGAAGAGATATGCATCCTCATTAGCCATCCCATGGAAATGGGGTAGCATGCTGATGAAGTTGGTCTTGAGTTCATAGTTATTCCCTGTAACAACAAGCAGACTAATGCATGAGGGCTGTGCAGTCCTGGTGGGCTAAAACCTATCCTTAAGAGTCTTGGGTTGTTGGTCACCCATGGTCAAAGGTGGTAGAGAAGGTGGTCTTCTAATAAGACGATTACATGAATCACGAGTCCACACCTTAGCCACCTAAACAGATATGAGGTCTCCTTTAGAAAAATTAAAGAAAAATAAAACACTGAAAAAAAAAAACTAGAAACAAGAGGGAGCCCAAGGTAGATAGTGCATCTCTATCCCTCAAAAAGCGAAACAATGGTTCAAAAGCTATAAGGATGCCATATAGGTTGATAGCAAGGGAACCCGTATAGTCTTCTATAGCCACCTACGTGCGACTCCAATATGGATTCTGATGTAGAATGGAGGTCTACTATACGTTTATGTTTTCAACACTCTCACTATGTCGCTTTCCTGTTATCAAGAGTGGTCACCTTCAAAGATAAGTCACATGTCAATCCACCCAACCAAGTCAAGATGTAGCGTCATAGGTAACTTAATCCTATGAGGGACACCAAAAGATGGAGGGTTGAAGCATATGAAGGACTTTAGATTGGGTGCACACTATTTGAAACAGAAGAGAAACAAGAAGAGGTTTTCAAAAACTATTTTTTTTTTTTTCAAAAAAAAGAAGAGAAAATAATAAACTAAAACACTTCGAACTACTTAAAAATCAGATAAATAAAATGGACAATAATCTCCCCGGCAACGGTGCCAAAAACTTGTTTGAATTAAAATAAAACCGCAAGCGTACGGGTCAATCGTAGCTACGGGTCGAACACGAGGAGATATACGCCACTCTATTTAACTAACTTAAAAGTAATGCAAAGTGAACCAAATTAAAGTGTTAAATTAAACTAATTAAACTAACGAAAATCGATGCATCCTAACTCATAAGCATCTAACAAAATTAAGGGATTAAATCGGTGTCCTAACACATGATCATCTAACCTATCAAACTAAAGCGAATTGAAAGGAATAAAAATGCAGCCACACATACTAACCACATAAAAAGAAATAAGGGAATAAAAATGCATCCATAAACCACAACCTTAGAAAATTAAAATAAAAGAAATAGAGGGGGAAGAAGAAGAAGATAGAGAAAGATAGAGGAGATGGAGAATGAGATTGAGAGTTTAGATAGTGAAACCTGGATGTGCTTGCATGAATGTAATTGAAAAGCTTGAATACTTGTATAAACTTACCATGGCCTCCTCTTCTAAATCTTCAAGTCTTGTCATCAACTTAAGAACTTAGACTAGAAGGCTTAAAACCTAAACTAGAATTAAGAAATTACAACCCAATTGAAGACTTAAATTGAAATCAAAGCATAAACTAAACCTATTATAACCATTAACTAAAAATCATAAAAGCAAACTAGAACTTAGAAAAGCCAAAAACCACAAATTAGAAGGAGAAGAAGAGAAGAAATTTCACTAAGTGAATGAGCAATTTTTACAAGAGAGGTAGGGGGTATTTATAGGTGGAAGAGAGGAGAAGAGAGAAGATGGAAGTATAGGAGAAATATTCCCTAAGAAAAGAGAATATTCTCTTCTCTTTCCTCTTTTACAATGCCTTGAATCCTAAGAAAAAAGAAAAAAAAAAAGAAAGAAGAAGAAGAGAAGATTGTTTACATAGACCTTTTATTTCTAGAAAAATAAACTTCCAATTCTAACAAGTGCCTCCTTTTCTTTATAGATAGCTTCTCCAAGCAATAAAATCAAAGCATCTTTGATTTTTCAACCTTCCATAGATGAGAAAATATAAATCTATCCCAAGTAAAATTCCAGAAGTGCCCTTGAGAAGTTGGAGGAGAGAGAGTAAGGGTGATGACTAGGATTCCTTCAAGAATAAATAAAATACCCATTCTGTCCTTCAAAAAACGTGGAGCATGGGGTGCTTATATAGGCCTCACCATTGTGTTCCTTGCAAAAAATCACCCAAAATAGACCCAAATTTCGTCCAATTCAGAGTTGGGGAACCCAAGATATCTCAAGTTGAAGTTGGACTGTCCAGAGCCTTCCAAATGGAATCTTTCGGGTACAGTAAAGTAACTTCTGATAATTTTGTTAAGGCCCCTAGAATCCGAACTTCCGCTTCACTTTGTCCCCGTCTGACTGTCAATAATTATAAATAAACCCCTATACACCATTTTTGCGCGTCGTTACGGAAACGGCCATAACTTCTTCGTTTCAACTCAGAATCAAGTGTCGTTTGAACCGTTGCGAAGCTGACTCGATGGGCTATGTATCCATACTATTAACACCTCGAAAAAGCTTAAAAACATCTCCTTAGTATCATCTCCTCCATTTTCACAATAATTCACCTAAACCCTGAAAAACACAAGAAAGCACCGAGTAACTCTGTCCAATGTGGTAAAATGTATGTTTTATGCCGCAAGATTTCACACATAAATGTGCTCATCACCTATGACAAAGCTAACAAAGAAGAGTGCAAAGCTTGAGTAGAATGATGCTTGCGAGAAAAGCTTCCAAGAGTTAAGGAATCGATTGGTGACGACGCCAGTATTGACTATTTCGGATGGCATCGGAAGAATGGTGGTCTACACCGACGCATCTCAAACAGGATATGGGTGGTGTGTTGATGCTGGGCGGTGTGTTGATGCAGAGAGGTAAAGTGGTTGCCTATGCTTCAAGGCAGTTGAAGGAACACGAAAAGAACTATCCCACTCATGAACTGGAGTTGGCTGCGATAGTCTTCGCATTGAAAATATGGCAGCATTATCTCTATGGTGAAAAGAGTGACATCTTCAGCGATCACAAGAGTCTGAAGTATTTCTTCTCCCAGAAGGAGTTGAATATGAGACACAGACGGTGGTTAGAATTGGTGAAGGATTACAACTGTGAGATTCGGTACCACCTTAGCAAGGCCAATGTAGTAGCGGATGCGTTAAGCAGGAAATCCCAAATAGCATCCCTCGCTTCCTTGGTTGTAAGCGAGCGACTGATATAAGAAGCTCGGAAATTTGATTTGGAACTTATGATCGAGGGGACGGCTATGCAACTAGCAGCCTTGGATATACAACCGTCGATCTGGGAAGAGATAATTGAAAAGCAGCCCAAAGACCCCGATCTAGCCAAGATAATCTGGGAAGTGCAGCATGGAGTCCACAGGGACCCAGACTTCTCACTGGCCCACGACGGGGCAATAAAATTCAAAGACAGATTGTGCGTACCTGATGACTATGATGTTCAACACTGAATTCTTAAGGAGGCACATAATTCAGCCTATTCTATCCACCCTGGAAGCACAAAGATGTACAAGGATCTAAAGAAGTACTATTGGTGGATTAGAATGAAGCAAACCATAGCTATATACGTGTTCGAATGCCTCACCTGTCAGCAAATAGAGGCGGAAAGACACCGACCGTATGGGTTATTGCAACCACTCCCTATTCCCGAGTGGAAATGGGAAAGAATTACCATGGATTTCGTAACGAATCTACCCAACACCAGGAAAGGGATGAGTGCCATCTGGGTGATTGTGGAGGGACTGACGAAAGTAGCTCACTTTATTCCCATCAGAATAAACTATTCGATGGAAAATCTTGCCCAAATATACATTGAGAATGTAGTCCGCCTACATGGCGTGCTTGTCAGCATTGTATCCGTCAAGGACCCCCGATTCACCTCAAGATTTTAGAAGAGTCTGCAACAGGCACTAGGATCTCAACTAAATCTCAGCACGGCTTTCCATCCTCAGACAGACGGACAGTCCGAGAAAACTATTCAGACTCTGGAGGACATGCTCCGAGCCTGCATATTAGAAATGAACGACAGTTGGGATGCCCACATACCCTTGGTGGAATTTGCATACAACAACAACTACCACTCCACCATTGGCATGGCACCGTATGAAGCTTTATATGGTTAGAAGTGTTATACACCATTGTATTAGGACGAAGTCGGAGAACAGAAGTGTCTTGGGCCCGAAATGATACAGGCAACTTGTGAGAAGGTGGATATAATCAGAGAAAAGATCAAAGCGGCCTAATCCAGACGGAAAATTTATGCCGACAATCGAAGAAAGAATATTAAATTTAGAGTTGGAGAGAAGGTATTTCTCCGAGTATCTCCAAAAAAGGGGTTGCTACACTTCAACAAGAGGGGCAAACTAAGCCCAAGATATATTGGTCCTGATGAAGTCCTCAACAGAGTGGGACCCGTAGCATATCGACTGGCACTACTGCCATCATTGCAAGGCGTCCATGATGTTTTCCATGTGTCAATGCTAAGGAAGTACATCAATAACCCAACACATGTACTCTCAGCTGAACCTGAACAACTGAATGCAGATATGACCTGTGAAGAACAGCCAATAGAGATATTGGATAGAAAGGAGCATAACCTCCATAACTGCACGATCGCATTCGTCAAGGTTCGATGGGGAAATTATCCCATAGAGGAAGCATCGTGGGAACACGAAGAGGAAATAAGAGAGAAATATCCCCAACTATTTGAACTACAAGGTAAGCCAATGTCGAGGATAAAATTTTTGTAAGGTAGGGAGAAATGTCAAGCCTGCCCCTGACTAACTGGAATTTTGGATGAAGGACAGGGACCTCTGACCAGTCACCCAAACACACTGTGGAGCATCACTCCAATGGTTAAATTTAATGGAGAACCCTCGAGGATGTTCTCCTATATACCTGTAAGAAGATAGATTGCAGACCCATGCAGCTGTACTACCCACAGCATGATGTACTGCATCAACCCCAGGTACTCTCTCTCCTATCCATAAATGTGGGGGCCACACCTGTTCAGATGTGTATCAGACCCTGGATGAGGTGTTGGTGCAAAGCCCAAGCCCTGGGCCAAGCACCTGTGCAAGCACAGGGCCTATACATCAATGTTGTATTCTCTGGGCGACGCACTGGGCAATTGGTCCAAAGGCCTAGAGAATCGTCCAGAGTGGCTGAAATGTGTATTTTGGACTCCAGACATGTGGGGACCACCGATACAGACCATGAACACCCTCTAGGGGTAGATGGGAATTTTAGGAACCATTACCCACCCCTGAAACTATGTGGACCCCACCTGTGCAGCTAGAATGGCCTAGAATTTAGTTAAAAATGCATTTTGGGAGAAGAGAGCCCAAGGCCAAACAGACCCTAGTGGGGCCAGGTCTATAAATAGAAGGGGGGGCAGTACTCATTTCGTTTTACCGCCCCAGCTGAAAGAGAGAAAGAGAAGGAAAAGGAAGAAGAAGAGAAGGAAAGGAAGGGAGAAGGAGAAGGAGGAAACTTGAGCTGCATCCTGCACTCTGTCTTAGCTGCACATCCTCCCCAGGTAATCATCTTCACCTCTATGTGCTGCTATCCTCAGTGTTTACATCTTAATCTCTACTCTGTTGATGGTGTATCTGGCTAGTAAAGCCCAGAACACCTTGGGGTTGCTTTGGGATGCATCAGATCTGACATGCAAAGCTATTGCATGTAAGATCTTATGATTATAAATATGTCCATGATGTTGTTTTACAGTTGAGACTAAAACCAGTCTCTGTGCCTAACTGCACAACCCAGTTGCACCAGAACAGGCAGTCTGAGCATGGATCATTGCATGCAAGCTGATCCTTGCTTAGTTCAATGTAGGGATTCCATCCTACCATGAAAGTATACGTAGAGCAGGCCTTGCATGCAGCCTAAACTGAAGTCTCGAGCTTGAGCACAGCCTGGACAGCTGTTCTCTATGCTGTCAGAATAGCTCCTGGTTTCCAAGTGGGTAAACTAAACCCAAAACCATTGGAACCAATGGATTACACTCCAAATATGGTCCATGACCATCCTACAAGCATCCATGACCGATGCCATGGCAGCCCATGCTACAGAATCCAAGAAATCAGCCCAAAACTCGTCTCAAACAGGCTTTGGGCGATGCACTTGGCGATTGACCTAATCACCCAGTGAAACACCCAGAGATACATTTTGGATTGAATTGATGCCCAGTCTTTGTGGGCTTTCACCAGTGACCTAAGGGTCGTGAGATGAGGTGATAAATGACCAATATGCCCCTCTCCACTAATGTTTGTTGATATTCATACCTTTGGAACCCAAGTGGGCCCCACAGGGCCAGGTAACCATGCCAGGAATGGTTTCAGCTGAACTGCTGACCTGGGTACTGGTTTATATGACTGTCTGGACCATGTACTAACTGACCATACTGTTGGATACCAAGTCAAATTTAATTCCACATCTCTGGATGATGCACAGGGAGATGGACCCGAAAACCCTGTGCAAGACCCGGAGAAATTCTAAGTAACTTTGGTATAACACAGAGTCAGACCAGTAAGCCTAGACCAACACTAGGATATTAATACAACTTTGAATATTAATTAACACACATTTATGATCCGATATATTAGGATTTGATCCCATGCTTGAGGTGCACAGCCAGACACCGGCCGGAACAGAACCAACAGCTAAGCCAGTAGGACCAGAACAAGGTGAGTGAAAGTACACCGTGTATGTAAATGTAACATGACTAATATGTTAAAATGAATCATAATATAAAATTATTATACTGTTTACTTATTTCATCAATTTTCAATTCTGTTAATAAAGATATGTTTGACTGCTGGATTCTGTAAATGGACATTGAATGTTGTATGTGAATTGCTAGACTAGATGCCGTAGCCGACTTGGAAATGAGGCCTGTGGTAGCCCGTTGAATGGGATGCGGTTAACACCACCCGACTCATATGATGCCATATAGTTGCATTGGGCTAGAGTTTCATCACCCATGCTACGCACCCTTCCCAACAGGGGTTAAGGTGTTGGATGCCTGTGAGAGTGACCATATGACAGAGAAAAAGAAAAGAAAAGAAAGCAATGTATTACGCTGAAAAGGTGATTATGGGCTATAAGCCAGAGAAAAGAAAACTGATAAAAAGGATGGATGCCTCACAGGTTAATCCCAGAGGGCTAGTCGGGCTGACCTTGGTGACTGATACAGAAGCTGATTGGTCCTCTCTGACAACTCAATGGGTGTATCGTGGGAAGGGGTTAAAAGCCCGCACCTGGGATACATGTATTGGGGATTGTAGTAGCACTAACCCGCCTTAGTTGTGATGTTAGATGGCTAATAAATAAAATGAACTACACCTCATGTAGGACTCATATAGTTGTGATTGCATGTGCATGCATGGTGATGTTTTCATTCACGGGCTCGGTGGAGCTCACACTCTGTTATATATGTTATCTGTTAGATGATCCTACAGGTGGATGTTACTGTGGCGGGGAGGCTTATCTCCCTGAGACGAGCTATGGTGGTTATGACTGTATTGGTATGGGCTTGGACGGAGGTCATACCGCTGGTGCGTGTGTTTTTAGTGATAGTTGAGGATGACCCGTGAGGGGTGCTGCTGACTCTACTTTGTTCTTGAGGCTCCTTTTGTTTTTGTTGGAGTCTCTCTTTTTGTTTTACAGCTTTGTTTTTGGGGCTTGGGTTACCTTGCCCTGTTTATATTCTTTTGTATAAAGCTGTATTTGGTAGAGTTAGGAGCTATTGTTTCTTTGGGAGTGAGAGAGAGAATGAAAAGTATAGCAGCGTGCAGGGATGGATCCTCACAATTGGTAGTGTAGAGAGATAGTGTACTGAAAGTTTCGACCTCGACCATAGGGGGTTTACAGGTTACGACTTTTATAGAGATATCCTCTTGTACAATTAAGGAAAACTTAATGTGTAGAGATTTCCTTTCATGCAAATACGAATAACTTAAAGGGTTGCCCTTTAGGATCACACCACTTGATGTGACATTGACCATTGATTTGTAATTTCTTGATTAAGGTTTTTATATATAAAGGGAGGCTTGATTCAAACCCTAGATGTTAATAATACAATTGTTCTCAACAGTTGAGAGAGAAAAAGTAAGTCTTCTTCTTCTTCCACAGGCTAGGTTTTTATCATTGGAGTTGTAGCAAAGCTTTGGTGATCATACTTTTGTGCTGTATTGTGAAGACAAAATGCGTGGTGGTGTGGGGATCGTCACATGTCCTCCACCTCATTCTTCTCTAGGGAAGAAAAAGGGGGTGAATTGAATGTAGAAGTCTCCACCTATAGGAGGGCCTAGGAATGTAAAATTGACTCTCTTGTGATCCCCGTTGGGGACTAATCGGTCCATTGGTCTATGTACGAGTCGTATTACAGTGCGGGGAAGGTATTAGGCACCCCAGTCCATCCGGTCACGCCGGTCTTCCTATTACTTGGTTAAGTAAGGGTATAATATGCTTTTGGGCAAAAAAATAATGTACAAGAATAAGAAATATAAAATACAAAATGTAAGGAAGTCAGACCCAAAGGTTCGGCTACAAGGTAGGGGTTAGTATACATGAAAGTAAGGAAAAATATAGCACATCGCACATGAAGAAAATATTGTACATAGATGAATAGATTATGAAAATACTATGCATAATAAAAATACAACAACTATGAGACATGGGAAAAGGGAGTAAAGCCTAGGCTCAGGAGTATGCAAAAGCATGATAGGGTATGGACCTAGTATGCATGAATGTCTGAAAAAGGGGGGAAGGATCATGGAGTGATGAATACATGAACATAGTGAGCATAGCATGGTAGGAGTAAGACATGATGATACCAACTATACAAGGTGTAAATCGATGATGGGCCTGAGGCCCAGCTGGTCCGCCCACATGGGGCAGGCTAACTGAGCCGAATATGAGAGAGAGAGAGAGAGAGGGATGGTCAATTAAGTGACTGATCCTTCCTCTGATTGGCTTATCTCAGGGTTTAGCCTATATATTGATATAAGGCATAAGCCCTAAGTGTGCATTAATTGATAAGATCTCTCCCTCTTTCAAGTTCTGTGTTTTCCTAGGGTTTTGTGGTGTGGAGTTCTCTGTGGAGAAGTCTATAGAGATCGCGGAGTGCTCGTAACTGCAAGCCGCATTCAATCGTCCCTTCTACTGCGATTCTATTCTGTTCAGGTAATCCCTAAACCTCTTTGTATATGGAATTAGAATGCATGTTTCCCTAACAGTGGTATCAGAGCCATTAGGGTTTGCAATTCGCACATGGTGCATATATATATTTTTTTACATTAAAAAAAAAAGCTTTTTGAAGATGCACATGCGAATCTCTTTCCTCTTCTTCTTTTCATTTTTTTTTCCCTTCCTTTCCTATTCTTCCCATTCGGTGATACCACATGGAGGCCGCGGCCACTGGCGCACAGTGAGGCAGCAGCACGCGGCTACTACAGTGGCTATATGCGAGTGTGTGCAAGAGAGAAAGAACCAAAGGGAAGAAGGGGAGGGGCAAGCAGCGTGCGGCAGCGGCAGCAGCAGGCCTTGGCCCGTAGTTGCAGCGATCGTGTGCACGCAGCAGGCTGGGGCAGCAGCCATGCTCGGTAGCGCTAAGCACGGCTGCAGTATGGTAATAAAAAAAAAAGAGAGGAGTGCAGGCTACAGCAGCTGCCATACTCAGCAGCGCCAAGCACGACCTGCCACAGTCCAAATTTTATAAATAAAAAAAGAAGTTGTTGCCTAGGCAACAACACGTTAGAACCAGAAACAGAAATGGAGAAGAAGAAGAGAAAAAGAAAGTAATAAAAAAAACCCTATTCTTTTTTATTATGGTTTGTCTTATTCTAGTTATAAAAGAATTACATATATGATTGTACTTTGGTTATAACGATATGCATAATATGGGGGTTTTGCTTCTAACAAAATGCATATGATATGGTTTTAACTATATGCATATGATATGTTTTTGGTTATATGCATATGCTTTATTTTGTTATGCATGCATGGGGTTTGTCCATGATATGGTATTCATATGGTTTCTTTATTGAAGCATATCTTGTGTTTGTGATTTGTTCTTGTGGCTCCTAATAAATTTTGGAGATCTCCCTTATAGGGTTTCTCGTTTTTGGGGGGTATTTTATTTATGTCATGTGCACCCCCCTTTAGTGAGAAATAATTTTGTGAGATCTATGGGAGAAAAATGGGAGATAGGGTGTTATCTCAAATCGTCCCATATTTTTTCCATGTGTATTGAAGATCACCCAAGGCCACTTTGTTAATAAAGAAATATGTGATTCCCCCCATTGCGGCACAACCCTGTTTGACGGTGCCATTAGGGTATCGTTGTCAAACACCCCATCCCATGCACACCATGTGTTTTGCTATTTTTGATATCTTCATGGGATGGATTTGGTACTTTGAGTGATGTGTTTTATTTGGATAGATGTGTGTTAGAGTTGGTACCTGAAAGTGATACAAAGTGTAGTGCTCGCCAGTAATTTGTAGTAGGGATCTTAAATGTAAAGAGCCGGTTGTATTTTTAATATTTTTGAGAAACCATGTAATGGGAGCTACTGCACTGCGTATCACAACCCTGTACCGACTCGGCATATCACTTCAAGTACCAAATTTGGGTCTCTTGTGTGAGTCCCTTGCGCACCCGTGTGTATGGCACATTAAATTGTGGTTAGGAGATTCTTGTTTTTTCTCCTACTGTTTGCAAGAAATAATTACCACAAGCGTACAGATTAATCGTAGCTACAGGTCGAACACAAGGAGATGTATGCCACTCTATTTTACTCACTTAAAAGCAATGCAAAGTGAACCAAATTAATTAAAGTGTTGGATTAAACTAACGATAATTAAACTAACGTAGCCTAACTCATAAGCATCTACCGAATCGAATCCTAACACATATCCAACTAACAAAATTACGCATGTAATAAATTGAATTGGCGTCCTAACTCACAACCATCTAACCTATCAATACTAACGCGGATTTGAAGGAATAACTAACCACAACCACACACCACAACCACATAAAAAAAAAACAAAAGAAGAATAAGGCTAAGAGATTAGAGAGGTAAAACCCGAAGGTGCTTGAACCGGACTGAAATTGCTTGCTTCTCTACCATACTTGAAATGCTCCGACCAAATCTGAAATTAAAATAAAAATAATTAAATTAAGATGTTTAACATAATACATGATAATGGTAGTGAATAAAAAAAAATAAAATTGCATAAGCATGGAAGAATTAGAGAGGTAGAGAATGATAATAAAAATAAAAAGTGAAGAATTAGAGTCCTACTAGAATGGAGGGAATGGAGGGGATGAGAATGAGGTTAAAATAAAAATAATGGAAGAATTAGGAGGTTAAGAAGAAGAAGAAAATAAAAATAAAAATAAGAAATTGAACACCCTTCGACCAAAGTTGAAAGTGCATGAATTGATTAGGGTTTGCATGAATGTAATTGAAGAAGCTTGAACAACTTGAATAATCCTTGCATGACTTCCTCTTCCAAATCTCCAAGTCTTCTCACAAACTTAGGAGCTTAGACTATAAAGCTTTAAAACTAAACTAGAATTAAGAGATTACAACCATATTGAAGACAATAATTAAATCAAAGCTTGCATAAAATTATTACAATCATTGAACTAAGGTCATAAAATCAAACTAGAACTAGAGAAATCACAAATTAGAAGGAGAAGAAGAAGAAAACTCATAAAAAATTGCACTAAAATTGCATAGAAATTGAACAACTTTACAACCCAAAGCAATGGGGTATTTATAGGGGGATGAGGAGAAGAGGAGAAGAGAGGGAGAGAGCCCACGGTTTTGGGAGGTTCTCTCCCTCTAAAAATCGTGGAAGCTTGGGAGGGTGGAGAGAATCTCCCAAAAAATATTCTCTCATCTCTCTCTTTCCTTTACAAATAAGCTTGAATAAAAAGAAAATTTAGAAAGTAGGAGAGATACAAAGCTTGGTCCACTAGACTTGCTATTTTCCAAAAAGTAGACTTTCTAATTTAATTCTTGTGCTTCCTTTTCTTTGCAGGTGTCTTCTCTAAGTAAAATGATCAAGGCATCTCCATTCTTTGCCTTTTCAACCTTCCAAGGATGAGAGAATATTCTCCCAAAAGATATCTATCCATAGTCAAATTTCAAAAATACCCTTGAAAAGTTAGAGGAGAGAGAGTGATGACTAGGATTTCACTTAAGAATAAATAAAATACCCATTATGTCCTCTAGAAAAATCGTGGAGCCTTGTGTGCTCCCTTTAAAAATCGTGGACAGCTTGTGGGTCTTCAAATATTGTGGAAGCTTGTGGGTCCCCCCATGTGGATGGCAGCTCTTCTCTCTCTTCAAGATTTAGAAATCGTAGAAGGGATCTTGTACTTGCCGTAAATCTCAGTCCTTGATTAGAAACACCTTCTTTAATGTCAAAAGTACCCTTGGGAAGTGGCAGACAGGCTTGGGGGCCCATTATTCTGTCTTAGCCTGAAAAGAATAATTGCTTGCATGGTGGCCTAAACGAATGCGTAATTGTGTTCCGTCATGTCCATCCTGCTCAAAATTTAGTCCTCTTTATAGCCATGGAAAGAAATATGGTGACTTTACGTGTAGAATAGGAGATGCAGCTTCCGATAGCATAAAATGGCCAAAAACCTGAAAAGTACTAAAAAGCACCCGAGTAACTCTGTCCAATGTGGTAAAATGCATGTTTTATGCCCTAAGATTTCACACATAAATGTGCTCATCAGATTCCCCCACACTTGAACTTTGCTTGTCCTCAAGTAAATAAAACAAAAAAACTAATCTAGAATGCAAAAATCCTAACTCACTTTCGTAGGAATCACGGTTGCACTTAGTATGTGCAACAAGCCTTTGGACCCCTAGGCTACCCCTAGTAGACGAGTTTAGTCTCGTGGGTGTTTGTAGTGAATGTACATCCAAAATTCAATAAAAAGAATGCTACAAATTTTAATCACGGCACAAGTAGGATAGTGCACACAAGCTCTTAGAATTCTCAACTAAAGATCAAGGAGCCAAAAATTCCTCCACACTTGAATTTTATCACCCCACATCAATTCAAGTAACAAGCATGCATCAAGATTAAAGGATCTCCTCATATTTTCTGAACACTACTCACCTTCAGGTAGACCACTTATAGCATCGATGGAACCAAAGACTTAGGCTTTGAGTATTTTTTACCATACTTTCTTTTCAGGCATTAAGGCAGAAACTTTTCTTTCTCAACAGTAAACTCTATTTCTACTCCACTACTATTCCCTGAATGACATGGTGGAGCATACACCAGACACCCAAATACTTGGTAGCTTTGCTTTTTGCACATATCTATAAAGACTTTGAGACATTGATGCAAGAGTTTTTTTTGAGTTTCCTTCCAAGGAATTTCGAACAAGTCACCCTAGTTCCTAAGGCAACAGTGCCCTATCTAGTTCCAAGGAATTCCACTTTGCTTTCTTTTTTTTTTTTTTTTTGTTTCTTTTTTTTTTTTTACTTAAAAGATCAAGTCATAAACACATGTCTTTAATGAAATACTTTCATGTCTTGCTCAATGCATGTCAACACACCCATACTTAATCACAGTCCCAAGATCAAACAAAGAATAAGGACAAGGAGGGCAAACATACCAGGAAATCAGTCTTCAAGGTAAAGAGGCTCATGGAGATCCATGACCTCTTCCCCTACTGGAATGGGCATCTCAATGTATGGCTTCAAACATTAGCCATTTACCTTAAATATAACACCTGTACTTGGATTGACAACTTCAATAGCCCCATGAGGATAAATAGTTTGAACAATATAAGGGCCATCCCATCTAGAGTGCAACTTACCTGGAAAGATGTGCAAGCGAGAATTGTACAACAAAACTTTCTAACCTACCTCAAAAGATTTTCTCAAAATATGTCTGTCATGGAAAGTCTTGGTTTTTACCTTGTAAATTCGGGTATTTGCATATACCTCATTTCTAAGCTCTTCCAACTCAGATAGTTGGAGTTTCCTATGGGCACCCGCAGTAGGTAGATCAAAGCTAAGCTTTTTAATAGCCCAAAAGGCTTTGTGCTCTAGCTTAATAGGTAAGTGACACACCTTTCCATACACCAGATGGTACGGAGATTGACCAAGATCGATCTTAAAGGCGGTCCTATGGGCCCACAAAGCATCTACCAACCGATTAGACTAATCCTTGCTGTTCGGGTTGATGGTTTTCTCAAGGATTTGCTTTATTTGTCGATTGAAAAACTCAACCTAGCCACTAGTTTAGGGATGGTAGGGTGTGGCCAACTTGTGAATGACACCATACTTTCTCATAAGGGCCTGAAAGGGACGGTTACAAAAATGCTTGCCCCGATCACTAATGATAGTATGGAGAGTACCAAAATGGGAGAAAATGTTCTCCTTTAGAAATTTTACAACCACCTTGTGGTCATTGGTCTTACAAGCAACTGCCTTAATCCATTTGGACACATAGTCCACAGCAAGTAATATGTATATGTTATCAAAAGAATTAGGGAAAGGCCCCATGAAATCTATACCTCAAACATCAAACACCTCAACCACCAGAATTGGGTTGAGGGGCATCATGTTCCTCCTGGTGAGACGCCCTAAATATTGGCATGAAGAACACGCATTGCCATAAGTAAAAGCATCTTTAAAGAGACTTGGCCAATAAAATCCACACTGTAAAACCTTGGCCACTGTCTTATTGGGCCCAAAATGGCCTCCACAAGCCTGATCATGGCAAAAAGATAAGATAGATTGTTGCTCATGATCAGGAACACATCTCCGGATAACTTGATCCGGACAGGTCTTAAAAAGATAAGGATCATCCCAAAAGAAATATTTGACTTGAGAAGAGAAACGATACTTGTCTTGGGTGGACCAATGTACAAGTGTTACATCCGTAACCAAATAATTAACAATTTCAGCAAACCAAGGTTCACTAGACACTGCCATCAGATACTCATCAGGAAAGTTCTCGTTGACTGGAGAATCAACAGTTAAGGAATTAGGCAGCCAAGATAGATGGTCTGCAACCAAATTTTCACTATCTTTTTTATCCCTAATTTCAAGATCAAATTCCTACAACAAGAGGACCCACCTAATGAGGCGAGCCTTGGCATCTTTCTTCTGCGCAAGATATTTGATAGCTACATGGTCAGTATAGACAATCATATGTGAGCCTATCAAGTAGGGCTTAAACTTCTCTAATGCAAATACAACAGCTAAAAATTCTTTCTCAGTGGTGGTATAATTAAGTTGTGCATCATCAAGAGTCCTACTTGCATAATAAATGACATGGGGCAATTTGTTGATTCTTTGCCCAAGAACAACCCCTATAGCAAAATCAGAGGCATCACACATAAGCTCAAATGGCACTGTCCATTTTGGAGCTTGAATAATGGGTACTGAGGTCAACTCTCTTTTTAACTGCTCAAAACTCTTATGACACTCAGGGAAAAACTCAAACGTGCGATCCTTAGCCAATAGGGTGGTTAGAGGTCTAGCTATCTTGCTAAAGTCCTTGATGAACCTTCTATAGAAGCCAGCATGACCCAGAAAAGATCTAATATCCTTCACACTCTTGGGTGGTGGTAAATTAGCAATAATGTTCACCTTAGATCTATCAACCTTAATCCCATCTTTGGACACAATGTGACCAAGAACAATGCCTTGCTTCACCATGAAGTGGCACTTCTCCCAATTTAAGACCAAATTCTTTTCTATGCACCTCTTAAGAACCAAGGAAAGATTGTGCATGCAATTAGAAATGGTAGAGCCATGAATAGAAAAATCATCCATAAACACCTCTAGGAAGTGCTCTACCATATTAAAAAAGATACTCATCATGCACCTTTGGAATGTAGCAAGGGCATTGCAAAGCCTGAAAGGCATACGCCGGTAAGCAAAGGTTCCATAAGGGCATGTGAATGTGATCTTATGTTGGTCCTCCAAAGCAATAGGGATTTGGTTATAGCCTGCATATCCATCAAGAAAATAATAATATTCATGGCCAGCTAGTCTCTCTAACATTTGATCAATGAAAGGCAAGGGGAAGTGGTCCTTCCATGTTGCCACATTCAGCTTCCTATAGTCAATGCACACTCTCCATCCCGTTTGGATACGGGTTGGAATCAGTTCATTATTTGCATTCTCAACTACAGTGACTCCTCCTTTCTTAGGCACAACCTGCACATGACTCACCCATTGGCTATCAGAAATAGGATAAATTATGTCATGATCTAAGCACTTTAGGATCTCTTTCTTAATTGTCTCTTTCGTCACAGGATTAATCCTTCTTTGGGGTTCCCTAGAAGGTTTGGAACTCTCCATCAGATGAATAAGATGCTGAACAATGGAGGGACTAATACCTTTGAAGTCTGACATGGTCCAACCTATGGCTTCCTTATGTTCTTTTAGAAGCTTGATCAACTCTTCTTCCTGAATAGAAGTCAAATCATAAGCAATATTTACAGGGAGAGTGTGATCTTGCCCTAAGAAGGCATACTTGAGATTGGAGGGCAATGCTTTCAACTCCAATGTGGGGGGCCCCAATAATAGAAGGTTTAGGAATGGAGGTGGATAGGGGTCCAAGGGGCTCCAATGGTGGTTGGATGCTCCAGACCTTAGATAAGGTGGTATCATCAACACCTTCCAATTTCTTTATACAGTCTTGAAATTCCAAATCAAAATCAATCTCAAAGAAAGTTTCTATATAATCGGGGAATCCCTGAAGCATATGTACCTCTTCATCTATATCAGGCTGCTTGCCCAACCTAAATACATTAAAATCCACAGAAGTATTGCCAAAAGATAATTTCATGAGACCATTCCTGCAATTGATTAAAGCATTACTGGTAGCAAGGAAGGGTCTACCCAAGATAATTGGGATTTGGTCTTTAAAATTTGCAGTAGGTTGGGTATCTAGAATAATAAAATTCATAGGGAATATAAATTCCCCAACCTTTAGCAGGACATCCTTAACCATCCCCTTATGAACTTTAACCAACTTATCTGCAAGCTGAAGAGTAATTTTGGTGGGTTTCAGCTCTCCCAATCCCAATTGTTGGTAGACATGAAAGGGTAATAGGTTCACACTTGCACCAAGGTCCAATAAGGCATGATCAATAGTGGTGTTGCCTATAGTGCAAGAGATGGTGGGGCTTCCAGGGTCCTTATGCTTGGCTGCTACTGGTTGTACGATGAGAGAACTGATATGAGCAGCCAAGAATACATTTTTGGGCACATTGGTGGTCCGCTTTTGGGTGCATAAGTCTTTGAGAACTTTAGCATAAGCGGGGACCTTGGCTATAGCATCCAGTAAAAGAATGTTCACCTTAACCTGTTTAAAAATATCCAGTATTTTCTCCACAGAAGGATACTTCTTGCTAACCAACCTATTTGGGAAAGGGGCAGGTGGGGTATATACTCTTTCAGGAGTGGTCTTTTTCACTTTCTCAATAGAATCATCTTTGGTTTCCTCAACCAAATCATCTTGAATTTCTTCAGGTTCATCAGATAAACCTAGAATAGAAGGCACTACAACGGCCTCATCAGAAGGGGGAGAATCAATAGGAGTATGAGATGGTAAAAATTGAGGGATACTAACCTGTTGATACTCACGGCCACTCCGTAAAGCATATGCTGCATTAATCTGATTAGAGGGTCTTTGATGTTGTTGGCCTTATGCAACATTGAGTGGAGGAGCTTGGGTACCTTGCTGATTTAGAGCCTGATGTCTAGGATTCAGCTCAGGTTAGCTAGGTAACTTCCATTTTTCCCTCTCATGCATAATTGTGACAAGCTGGGTGAGTTTCTTCTCCATATTATTATGGCTTGTCATGAGAAGGAGCATGCTTTTCTCTAGCTCACTTATTCTTGTTGCCTCTCCTATATTGGTAAACCCTGAGGGTTGCTGATAAGGTGCAAGGATAGGTGGCCTAGCAGAATTCATAGGAGGTCGTAAATGAGGACGAGGGGGGAAGGGGTGAGGAGACATACCTGGATTTTGTGGTGCATAATTAGGCCTTTGGAGACCAAGCTGGCCTTGATGGTGAAAGTTGGATGGGCCTGCTTGGTTCTCTTGATTTCAGGAGAAATTAGGGTGATTTCTCCATCCTGGGTTGTTAGTGTTGCTATATGGATTATTTTGGTAGCGGACACTTACATTCTCAGTGTTGGAATTACCCATAAACGTGTTGGGGCATTCCTCCAAAAGATGTCCAGGTGTATGGCACCAACTGCATAAGGAAACATGGCTGACTTGGTTAACCGGTATAGGCTCTTTAGGAACTATGGACTCTAACCTTTTGATGAGGCTATCCAGTTTGGCTTCCTTGGCTGACACACCCTCAATGAGGTACCCCTTAGTGGTCCTTTTAGCCTCGTGGGAGGATTCCCACTCCCTAGTTTTATCAGCCAAGTTGGTTAAGAATGTTCAGGCGTCTCATCAGTAAAAGAGGTAAAGCTGGTAGGACACATAGATTCTAAAAGCTGCTTCGTTTGAAAGTCTATGCCCTCATAAATAATTTGGCAGATTTTCCATAAGTCAATACCATGGTGAGGGCATTCTAGCAGGAGGTCATTGAATCTCTCCATGGATTTAGAGCAGGACTCATGTGGTTTCTGCCTGAATTGCAGTATGTCACTCTTGAGTTTGTTGGTCTTGTGAAGAGGAAAAAATTTTCTCAAGAAGACAATGGTAAACTGATCCCATGTAGTAATGGAATTAATCGGTAATCCATAGAGCCACTTCTTGGCATGGTCCTTCAGGGCAGAGGTTATAAATCGAAGCCTAACTGCATCATTAGTTAAATTTTGAACCTTAATTAGAACACAAACCTCCTCAAATTCCCTAAGGAAGAGATATGCATCTTCATTGGCCATCCCATGGAAGTAGGGCAGCATACTAATGAAGTTGGTCTTGAGTTCATAATTTTTTCTTGTAGCAATTGGTAGACTGATGCAAGAAGGTTGTGCAGCCTTGGAAGGGTAAAACCTATCCTTAAGAGTCTTAGGTTGTTAGTCACCCATGGTCAAAGGTGGGGTCAAAGGTGGTGGAGAAGGTGGTATTCTAATAAGACGGTTGTTTGAATCACGGGTCCATACTGTAGCCACCTAAACAGATAAGAAGTCTCCTTTAGAAAAATTAAAGAAAAATAAAAGACTAGAAAAAATCACTAAAAACAAGAGGGAGCCCAAAGGTAGATGGTGCATCTGTCCCTCAAGAATTGAAACAATGGTTCCAAAGGTATAAGGTTGCCATATAGGTTGACTGCAAAGGAACCCATATAGTCTTCAAGAGGCACATACGTGCGACTCCAAGTGGATTCTGATATAGAGTGGAGGACTTCTATACGTTTCTATTTCCAAAGAAAAGCACTCACTATGTCGCTTTCCTGTTATCAAGGTTGGTCACCTCCAAAGATAAGACACATGCCAATCCACCTAACCAAGTCAAGATGCTACGTCATAGGTAACTAAATCTTATGAGGGACACCACAAGAGGCTGGGTTTGGGCATATGAAAAACTTTAGATTGAGCGCACAGTCCTTGAAACAGAAGAGAAACAAGATGAGGTTTTTTTTTTTTTTTTTGAAAAAGAAGAGGAGAAAGAAAAGAAACTAAAGCACTTCGAATTACTTAAAAATCAGAAAAATAAAGTGGACAATAATCTCTCCGGCAACAGCGCCAAAAACTTATTTGCGAGAAATAATAACCGCAAGCATACGGATCAATCGTAGCTACGAGTCGAACACAAGGAGATGTATGTCATTCTATCTTACTCACTTAAAAGTAATGCAAAGTGAACCAAATTAATTAAAGTGTTGGATTCAACTGACAATAATTAAACTAATGTAGCCTAACTCACAAGCATCTACCGAATCGAATCCTAACACACATCCATCTAACAAAATTACGCATCTAACGAATTGAATTGGCGCCCTAACACACAACCATCTAACCCATCAATACTAATGCAGATTTGAAGGAATAACTAACCACAACCACACACCACAACCACATAAAAAAAAACAAAAGAAGAATAAGGCTAAGAGATTAGAGAGGTAAAACCCGAAGGTGCTTGAACCGGACTGAAATTGCTTGCTTCTCTACCACACTTGAAATGCTTCTACCAAATCTGAAATTAAAACAAAAATAATTAAATTAAGATGTTTAACATAATGCATGATAATGGTAGTGAATAAAAAAAAAAAATTGCATAAGCATGGGAGAATTAGAGAGGTAGATAATGAGAATAAAAATAAAAAGTAGAGAATTAGAGTCCTACTAAAATGGAGGGAATGGAGGGGATGAGAATGAGGTTAAAATAAAAATAATGGAAGAATTAGGAGGTTAAGAAGAAGAAGAAAATAAAAATAAAAATAAAAAATTGAACTAATACTCTCTTCTACCAAAGTTGAAAGTGCATGAATTGATTAGGCTTTGCATGAATATAATTGAAGAAGCTTAAACAACTTGAATAATCCTTGCATGGCTTTCTCTTCCAAATCTCCAAGTCTTCTCACAAACTTAGGAACTTAGACTAGAAAACTTTAAAACTAAACTAGAATTAAGAGATTACAACCATATTGAAGACAATAATTAAATCAAAGCTTGCATAAAATTATTACAACCATTGAACTAAGCTCATAAAATCAAACTAGAACTAGAGAAATCACAAATTAGAAGGAGAAGAAGAAGAAAACTCATAAAAAACTGCACTAAGATTGCATAGAAATTGAACAACTTTACAACCCAAAGCAATGGGGTATTTATAGGGGGAAGAGAAGAAGAGGAGAAGAGAGGGAGAGAGCCCACGGTTTTGGGAGGTTCTCTCCCTCTAAAAACCGTGGAAGCTTGGGAGGATGGAGAGAATCTCCCAAAAAATATTCTCTCATCTCTCTCTTTCCTTTACAAATAAGCTTGAATAAAAAGAAAATTTAGAAAGTAGGAGAGATACAAAGCTTGGTCTAATAGACTTGCTATTTTCCAAAAAGTAGACTTTCCAATTTAATTCTTGTGTTTCCTTTTCTTTGCAGGTGTCTTCTCCAAGTAAAGTGATCAAGGCATCTCCAATCTTTGACTTTTCAACCTTCCAAGGATGAGAGAATATTCTCCCAAAAGATATCTATCTATAGTCAAATTCTAAAAATACCCTTGAAAAGTTGGAGGAGAGAGAGTGATGACTAGGATTCCACTCAAGAATAAACAAAATACCCATTATGTCCTCTAAAAAAATCGTGGAGCCTTGTGTGTTCCCTTTAAAAATCGTGGATAGCTTGTGGGCCCCCCATGTGGATGGCAGCTCTTCTCTCTCTTCAAGATTTGGAAATCACAGAAGGGGTCCTATACTTGCCATATATCTCAGTCCTTGATTAGAAACACCTTCTTTAATGTCAAAAGTACCCTTGGAAAGTGGCAGACAGGCTTGGGCTTGCATTGCAGCTCATTTCTGGCCCATTATTCTTTCTTAGCCTGAAAAGAATAATTGCTTGTATGGTGGCCTAAATGAATGCGTAATTGCGTTCCATTAAGTCCATCTTGCTCAAAATTTAGTCCTCTTTACAGCCATAAAAATAAATATGGTGACTTTATGTGTAGAATAGGAGATGTAGCTTTCGATAGCATAAAATGGTCAAAAACCTGAAAAGTACAGAAAAGCACCTGAGTAACTCTGTCCAATGTGGTAAAATGCATGTTTTATGCCCTAAGATTTCACACGTAAATGTGCTCATCACCTACATTTGGTCGAAATCAATTAAAGTTATACGTCCCCAGACCCACACAATATGAGATTTGATTGCCAGCTTAGCGAAGTTTTTGGCCTCACCACTTGGGGAAGGGTACCATTAATTTTAATTAGGGTTTCTTGAACAAAATTGTGGATTTATGGATGTATACTAAATGTCCTCCCTTGCACATTATAGTAATGGCCTCGAAAAGTATTGTTGCTGACCTTAACAAAGGCAACAAGTTGGATGGCACCAACTATGACATGTGGCACCGAAAGGCTAAGTTCTTGCTTAAAGAGCAAGATTACCTAGACCTCCTGACCACTGAGATGGCCCCACCCAAAGTGGGTACTACAGCTCGTCACCGTCAAGACAAAGAGGATTACGATAATTGGCTTAAGAAAGATCGTAGTGCGTGCTTTCTCATGTTAAGCATGATGCATGATGATCTTATCGACCAGTATGAGAAATGTGAGACTACCAAGTCCATGTGGGACCAGGTAAGGCTCGACTGTGCCGGTACATCCATGACCAGACTTAGGTCCATGACCTTGAAGTTTGAGATATACCATAAGGACCCCAAGCACACTATGGTTGAACACCTCAGGGTCATAAAAGACATGATCCAAAAATTGGATGATGTTGGGATACACGTTACCGATGAGCAGCAAGTACAGGCCGTCATCAGGACGTTGCCTGATTCCTGGGGGCAGATGAAGATAGTTCTGACACATAACGACACTGTCAAGATATTTAATGACATTGCTGCTCATGTGGAACTAGAGGCGGAGTGCCTAGAGGCGACCCAATCACATGCCCTTGTTACCCAAGCGGGGCAGCGCAAGAATGGGTCTAAGCACAAGAGACAGAGAAACACTAGGAATCAGGATCAAGCTCAGAAAGCTGGGCCAACTGGGCGTAAGACCACCAAGCGCCGATGTGATAAGCGAGGTGGAAAGAAAGATATCACCAAGGTTAAGTGCTATAACTGCTAGAAGATGGGGCACTTCGCTCGTGACTGCACTGAAGTGAAGCAGGTACCATTTCTACCTCTCTCTCTTTGTACTTTTGTATGTACACACGTTTTGGTTGCCCAAACCCAATTTGATTGGATTGTGGATACAGGTGCAACAAGACACATAGCACGAGATCGAGGAGGGTTCGTAGATTATAGAAAGATTCTGGATGCCGCCCAAAGTATCTACATGGGGAATGGCACTAGTGAAGCAGTTCGAGGAGTTGGTACCTACCAGATTACCTTGTGCATTGAGTGCATCTTGCTACTTCATGATGTGCTATACGCACCAGAAATCCAGTATAATCTACTTTCAGTTACTGCATTATTGACTTTAGGATATTCATTTATTTATAATGGTGACTCTTTTGAGATTCGATTGGATGGTAGTAGTTTTGGATATTGTAGACTTGAGAATGATTTTATTAAATTAGATTTGATAATTCCTATTGTATCATCTTCATCTTTTGTAATTGATTCTAATACTAGTCCTGATTCAATTACTTGGCATGCTAGACGAGGACACATAGGTCGAGATAGGATGGGACGGCTAGCTCGAGAAGGCCTTCTTGGCTCACTCGCTAAAGTCAACATACCGACATATGATGCCTGTTTAGCTGGTAAGGCCCACTGAAAGCCTTTTGGAAAGGCTAAACGGGCAACCCAGACCCTAGAGCTTGTCCATTCGGACATCTGTGGACCAATGAACGTGAAGGCACGTCATGGTGCTTCCTATTTTCTCACCTTTATTGATGATTATTCACGATATGCTTATGTGTATCTGATCGCTCACTGCTATAAAGCGCTAGATTGCTTCAAACGCTTTGTAGCAGAGGTTGAGAATCAGCAAGGCAAGAGGTTAAAAATTTTGTGCACTGATCGAGGACGCGAGTATTTGTCCAATCAATTAAAAGAGATGTGTGAGGAAAAAGGAATCACTAGGCAGCTGACTATTCCCACACTCCACAGCAAAATGGTGTAGTAGAGCGGAGGAATAGGACACTTTTAGATATGGTTAGATCGATGATGGCGCAGGCCAACCTCCCAATATCTTTTTGGGGGGGATGCTATGTTGACCGTTGCCTACGTCCTGAACTGCGTGCCATCACAATCAGTTCCCTCCACTCCTTATGAATTGTGGAAAGGCGTAAAGCCTACTTTGGGGCATATGCGACTATGGGAATGTACAGGATATGTTCATATTACCTCCCATAAGTTTGGAAAACTTGGCCCTAGAGCTAAAAAGAGTATCTTTATAAGATATTCTGATACCTCCAAAGGCTATGTAGTGTATGGTGAACATCAAGATGGAGGAATGACAGAGAGTGAGTTCCGCGATGTGGATTTTTTAGAGACCGATTTTCGTAGCATCAGTGACGCTAGCAGAGACCTTGATCTTTTTAAGATAGAGACGGATGAAAGCGTCTCACCTACTCTTAGCGAGGGTGAGGAATTAAACACTCATCAAGAGATTGCCAGAGAGGGTGAGAGTTATCATCAGCCCAGTGGGAGTGCGCTACCTAATGAAAGCGCATAACCCATGGGTCAAGAACCCTTTGCGCATAAAAGTGCACGTGGACACATTCCCTGACGTCGTTTTGAGATTGAAGGGAACGCTGCCCTCATCTATGCCCCGAGGGATGAGGATGAGCCAGCCTCAGTTAGTGAGGCATTCTTTTCTCCAGCTAAGGAAATGTGGCAAGCTACTATGGAAGATGAGTTGAGTTCTATAAGTAAGAACCAAGTCTGGGAGTTAGTTGATCTTCCACCTGGGCGCAAGGCCATCAGGAACAAGTGGGTCCTGAAGGTCAAGCGAAAGACAGATGGATCAATTGACAAGTATAAGGCACGTCTTGTAGCGAAGGGATATACCCAAAAGGAGGGTATAGACTATGAGGAGATGTTCTCCCCTGTGGTGAGAATGGCCTCAATACGCCTCATTCTAGCCATTGTTGCAAAGTTGGATTTGGAACTCTACCAAATGGACATTAAAACTGCTTTTCTCAAGGGAGAACTGGACGAGGAGATCTTTATGGCTCAACCTGTGGGCTTTAAGAAGAAGGGATATGAGAGCAAAGTATGCCGTCTCAAACGTTCATCTATGGCCTTAAGTAAATTGTCCAGGAAGTGGTACATTAGATTTCACCATGCCATTACCACTGCGGGTTTTGACATGATTGAAGAGGACCACTGTGTTAAACGGTCCAAGGCGGGGTTTCTTATCCTATCATTGTATGTTGACGACATCTTGTTGGCTGGGAATGACATTGAAATGATTGTCGCCACTAAAGAGTGGCTGTCCTTCACTTTTGAGATGAAGGATATGGGTGAGGCCAACTTTGTGTTGGGCGTGAAGATTGTGAGGGATCGCACTAGGAGACTTTTTAGTTTGTCTCAAGAGACTTACATAAAGAAAGTCTTGGAGCGGTTCAATATGAGCAACTTGAAACCCATTGATACTCCAATGGACAAGGCATGCATTTTGAGCTTAGACCAATGCCCTAAGAGTGATGAAGAGAAGAACCAAATGTCCAAAATACCCTATGCAGCGACAGTAGGCAATCTGATGCATGCGATGATGTGCACGCGTCCAGATATTTGCTTTGCCATTGGCATGGTGAACCGTTACCAGAGTAACCCAAGGCCAGCTCATTGGCAGGCAATAAAGAGGATACTTCAATACCTATGTGGCACTGTAGACCTCTCGCTCACCTTCAGTGGTTCAGACTTGAGACTGAGAGGCTACAGTGATGTTGATTGGGCTAGTGATAGAGACGAGCGTAAGTCCACTTCGGGGTATGCGTTTATCCTAGGAGGTGGGGCTATCACTTAGAGTAGCAAGAAGCAGACCTGCATCGCCCTGTCCACGATGGAGTCGGAGTACGTCACATGTTTGGCAGCTGTACAGGAGGCCATTTGGCTCAGGAGGTTCTTACAGAGACTTAGCGTTTCTGCTCACTCAGACGATGCTGTGCTTATACATTGTGACAGCATGACAACGCTTGCATTTGCGAAGGACCCCAAGTTCTATAGTAGAGCCAAGCACATTGACATACGATATCACTACATTTGAGACATGGTAACGCGAGGTGAAGTGGTTCTGCAGCATATCTCCACTGGTAATATGTTGATTGATCCATTGACTAAGCCCATTACCAAAGATGTTTTCCTAGTTCAAGTTAGGAACTTGGGACTCAAGCAGATCTGATATGTATTTGCTTTGAGAACACTTTGTTTATGATGGGCATTTATCTGTATTCCTCTTACATTTATTGATAAGCATATATTTGTTTAAGTAATCTTGTGTGTATACATTCAGTGTTTGTAAAGATGTCACCAGGCATAGAATCGACCCACTCACACGGGTGATTCGCCTCGGCGCTGGGGTGTAGCGAGCGAGATGAGCCCATGAACATGTATGCTCTATGGCTCCTTAGTTAGAGCTAAGATGAGAACTTTACATGGTCCAACTTGGAAGATACCACACTTCTAAGTAGCCTGTTGGAAGCCAGATATGGGGTTCTAGGCAGAAACCATGAGGGTGACTATGCTAGAAACCCAGGTTAGGCGCTTAGAGTAGAGACTAGACTAAGATCTGTATGGTGTTTATTTATTGTTAGTGACATGCCCACCCTAGTGGGAGTGTCGCTATAGCATGCACATCATACTGCATGTGCTCATGACGATCGATAGTGAGAGTGACCGAATAGATCCCTGCTTCGTCACTGTGTGAGCCACGTGGATTATATTAATCCCACAGTACTCTTATTACCTGAGACAATGTTATGAAAAAAACACCCAATGACGCTACTTTGACATTCTCCGTAGGACTATGGATGATGCGGTCCAGTGGGAAGCGATCAAAAAAGCTATTGGGGATATTTGGATTGACATGAGGGGCTCAAGGAAAACCATTAGACGTTACACCTTTGTTATGTGACTCATTGCCCGGGTGACGTGTCGTATTTGTGATCAACGCAGTCATGAGTACATTACATACCAAGGATTAACACTGCTCATCATGAGGGGTCGAGAGTGTTAGATCGGGTGTAAGCGGATCGTTTGGGGTATTTTGAGACTTTTGAGAGTGATGTACTATGTTGGCTAGATGGAAGTTTGATATAGTACTCCTACCTTGTATCATCTCGACAGGTCGCATGCCCTATTACCTATATGGAGGATAACGGGGTATGAGAGAAACTTGAATGCATAATATATGCGCCCTGTGTGGATGAGTGGGAGATGCAAATCAGTTATGGTCCTGAGGCCCAGTTGGTCCGCCCACATGGGGCAAGCCGGCTAAGCCAAAAATGAGAGAGAGAGAGAGAGAGAGAGAGACGATCAGTTAAGTGACCGATCCTTCCTCTGATTGGCTTATCTCAAGGTTTATGCCTTATATCTGATACCAGTTAGGTTTAACAGGATGCACAGTAAAATTATGAAGTAATGAAAGATAACTACAAGTGAAAACTTGAAAAACAGCGGAATACTTGAAATAAAATTGTAGAAATAAAACTTTTGTGTGTGCTTAGTAGGTCCTGCAGTCCTAAATATAGGACCGGTCGCTGCACTCGAAGGAGGTAACCCTCGTCGGTCTACCGTTTTATAGGTAGCCTTCTGCTGTGCTTTGAAGGCGGCTGAGCCGGCCAAATATTTAAAAGTAAGGCTTGAAAGAAAAACTTTGAATTGTATATTACTTGGAGAACTTGAATTACAATCTTGATATAGGACCTTGTGAAGAAAGCTTGAAGATAACTGTTAACTTACAGGTTCTTTGAAGGACACTTGAAAGCTTGAGATAAAAGCTTTGACTTGGAGTTACAACTTGGACGAACTCTTGAATGTAGAACTTAGTTACAACTTGGACTAAAACTTGAAGAGCAGTTGATGAATTACACTTGAACTTGAATAAAGAACATTAAAATGTTTTAAAGGGATCTCCGTTAGAGCCTTTGATGCAAGAGAACTTGAAGAGTTGGGTCGCAGAGGTGCTGCGTACTTTTGTTTTTTCTCTCCAAAATTCTCCTCCTCTGCTTTGAGATGAAGTGGCCTTTTAATAGAGGACGCCTCTCTTCTCCATCGAAAGTGATCCTAATCCGAAAGGAATCTTGGACTTGGGTGGTGGACAGAGAGCACATGGGCTTGTCGGTAACTTTGGACTTTGGAGGCCAGTGGAGCCTACACACTTGAAGAAAAATCGGAATCTTTTGACTTTTGGGACCAAGGCAGCGAAAGTAGACTTGGACGGTAGTGCTACAGTAAAAATGACTTTTTACTATTCACTATATTGTCAGTAAAACTTGGAATCTTGTGAAAAGAAGCTTTAAAAACCGCACCGAGGCATTCCACGTGTAAAAACATTGTTTTCCTCATTGGTTTGGTCTAGACTGGTCACTGTATTGGAATGGGCCCAGTGGTGGCTTGACTATCTAGGACCAAAGATAGTAGCTGGGACACGTATTTGGATACAGCCACGTGTCAAAAGCTGTGCCATTCTTTTGGTGTTGTCATAGCTGATGATTTTCCAGCATCAAGGTTTGGAAACTAACCCATGGGCCTATGGCCCAATTTTCTGGGCGTTTGGCCCAAAGAACGCCTGAAGGATCTTGCTGATGACAAGGAGAATTGTTGGCTGATGAAATCCAGCCCATCATCAGGGTCTTGAGCAAACTGGCCTTCATGGAGATGGGGGTCTATGGACCCAACACTGGAGTCCGAGCCTTCTCCTTCTTCAGTATCAAGGGCAGCAAGTTGGGCCTCGATTTCTGCTTGTTTAGCCTTTAATTTAAGGCGTCTACTGTTACTAGACTTGTCTGATTTTTCTGAGGGAGCTATTTGAGGGATAACTCTTGTGATTGATTGAATTAAGGCCTCAGGATTGCATCTGCTAAGGTCACACTTGTCCCACCACTTGACTCTAAAATTCCTTATAAGAATTGGGATGGAGCAGTCTGGGCTTTCAGTCCGTTCGATTGCATATTCCCAATACATGATCCAAACCAGGCGGCAATGGATGAAGAATCTCATTAGATCTGGCTGTTCGGGAATTTACTCAGTGTGTTGGCAGTAGATGTTGAAGGCGTCAAACACTTGGACTGGTAGGATATCTTGAATTGGCCCATAAACGGTCCACCATCGGGGAAACTAGTTTGGGATTTAACTTGAAAACTTGTAGTCAAAACAGAAAAACCACAAGTGTTGATTTTTACTATTTTGATAAAGGAAAGCATGGTGCCAGGCATCCATGTAATCAAAATAGTGGTACTCTTGTGGCTGAAAGACTTGGGAAAATCTTTTAGGAGTGAGGGGATGTGTGCCCCAATCTTTTGAGCTGAGCATTTGAAGGATGGTTACTGAAGTATGAATTACAAGATTTAGATCATTCTTGTCAAAATTTTGCTTGATACGGATGGAATCCGTGTCGACAAGGATGAATTCATAGAACTCTTGATTTTTTGAACTATTTGGGGAATAAAAATTCCAATCTTTGTAAAAAACCCTTTGAGCTATTTCTACAGGAGTCTTGCAGCCTTTGGTGAACTGGTCATCAAGGGCAAAAAGGTCTTGATAGGCTTGTTTAAGAATATATTAGCTTTTGGGAAAGTTTTGGGAAATAACTAGTTTAGAAACTGTTGTGGAAGAACTGGGCTTGGTAAGTAGTTGGGAGGACCTTGTATTTGGGACCATTTGGGTGGACTGACTAGCCACAACTTGGGTAAAAGGGAAACTTGCAACTACTATTTTGGAAGGGAAAACTTTGATTAACTGGTTTGAAGAAGCAGACTTGGCATAAGAGTCTTTTGATTTAATGCCGGGTTTCGGTTTGGGAGGCTCTTTTGGAGCCATGATTACTGAAATTGTTTTGGGACCTTGCAAGAATTCACGGGTCAGGAAATCAGGAATTGAATTCATTTCTCCTTTAATATAAGTTATGTCAAAATCAAAACTTGATAAAAGGGCTTGCCATCTTGCAAAAATATGTTTTGATGCAATGTTTTGAACATCATTTTTTAAAACTTGTTTTGCAGCACTGCAATCAACTCTGACTAAAAATTTTTTGTTTAAAAGATCACTCTGAAATTTTTGAATACAAAGAACTATTGACAAAATTTCTTTTTTGATGGTACTGTAGTTTTGTTGAGCAGGGTTCCAAATTCCTGAGGTGAACTGGACTAATAGCTCTTTGTCATTTTGGACTTATTTAAGGATGCCTCCGTATCCTAATTCTGAGGCATCAGTTTCTACAATTTTGAAGAGTGCTGGATCTGCAAGATTTAAGCATGGGATCTCTTTGACAAGTTTCTTGATATCCCGGACTGCTGTGGTATGACTAGAAGTCCAGGGGCTGGGCTTCTTCTTGAGCCTGGAAAAAAGATCTTTACATAACTGGCTGATTTGAGAATAAAGTCTCTGACATAATTCAGGCTCCCTAGAAACCTTTGCAACTGTTTTTTGTCTAAAATTTGATCAGGGAATTTGTCAGCAAAGGCTATAGATCTTTCTATGGGAATAACTTGATTTTGGTAAATATAATGCCCTATAAATCTAACTTTGATTTGGAATAACTCCATTTTTTTCTAGGAGAGGACTAATCCACTAGTTTTCATGGTGTGCAAGAAACTCCTAAGGTGTTTGAAATGTTGTTCAATAGACTTGGAGAAAACTAGAACATCATCAATATAAACTATTATGAATTGGCTGAAAGGATTTAGGATGTCATTCATAATATTTTGAAATTCATTGGGAGCATTTTTTAATCCAAAAGGCATTACATTCCATTCGTAATGACCAAATGGTGTGGTGAACGCTGTTTTATAGCGATCTTCCTTGTGGACTTGAATTTGCCAGTATCCAGATTTGAGATCGAATTTTGAAAAAATGGTAGCTTGGTAAAGTCTTTGGAGTAATTCTTTTTTATTTGGTATAGGATATCTAATCCATTGTAAGGCTTCATTTAGTGGCTTATAGTTGATGACTAGTCTGGGTGTTCCTCTTTCTATCTCAGCATTCTTGTTAACGTAAAAAGCAGCACAGCTCCAAGGTGACTTGCTTTTACTTATTAACTTTTTGTCGAGAAGATCTTGAATTTCTTTTTTCCATATTTCTTGTAATTCTTGAGTCATTTGAATAGGCCTAGCCTTGATAGGGATGTTTTTGTTTGAGAAACTTGATTCATAGGGAAGACGAACAATATGCCTACGCCTATGCCAAAAAACATTAGGAAACTCTAAACAAAGTTTCTTTTCGATTTGAGTTTTGATATTAGAAATTTGTTTTTGAATGGATTTTTCCTGAAGTTTTTGTTCAATAGCTTTGTGAGTGACTTCTTGTTTCAAATATTGGAGGTGCTTTTATTTATTATGGATTAGGCTTAGTTGATTGTTCTGATATAGCAACAGTTTTGAGCATATCTATTTCTTTTGTCTTAGCCTGTTCAAAGAATTCAAAATGAACTCATTTGCCTAAGATAGTGGTTGTGATTCCTTGATTTGACACAGTGAAGGGTTTATAAGTTCTAGGAAAGGTTGTCCTAGAATGACTTCTGTGTTTAAATCTTTTACTAATATGAACATTTGTTTGAGGCAGACACCTTGGTTGCAGATGTGAACATCTGAAAGTTTGTAGTTGACTTTTAGTCTTGATCCATTTGCTCCTGTTAACTGTTGGGTTGTTTTTTCAAAATACTGGGTTGGGATCAACCCTTCTTGTATGCAGTTTATTTGTGCTCCTGAATCAACTAGGCTATAGTACTAATCTTATGAGAGGAAGATACGATAATAGTTATATTGACATACCACTGTTGGCATTTGACCTTGTTGACTATATCAATGAAGTCTTCATTATTATTTGGTAAAGGTTGTGTACTGTCTTCTTCTTCTATTTCTACAACCTGTTTAGACCTTTTTAGGTTTGCTATATCTGCTTTTTTGTTTTTGATTTCTGCTTTTAAATCGTTGGTAGTGGCTTCTAAGTTGGTAATTCTATCATGGTCCGGATTTTGAGAAGGAGCAGGGGTTTTTTCAAACTTTTTATAAATGTTTTTAATGTTATAAGGGACTACCTTAGTTTGAGGTTTTGCTAAGGAGACTTGTTGTAAGAGTTCTTGGGCGTATTGGAGGTATAGAGTCTTGGTATGCTTATCCTTGATTTGATCAACGAAGTTGAGGAATTCTTCTGGTTTATTAAAGTTTTTTATTCCTGAACTTGATTGTATCATGTTGATAGACTTTGATGATGTTGAATCATCGCAATTTTTACAGAAAACTCCTTGACTACAGTTACAAGGAGAAACTTGTTCATCACTATCACTATTTGACTCAACCTGGTTTATTTTATCTTCTTGGGGTTCTATTTCACTCTCGAAGCTATCTTCTTCTAAGTCAGCTAAAAGTTGGATTTTTGTATCATCAGGCATTATGAGTGAATTGATCTTTTTTGCTAACCTGCAGTATTTGACTATGTGTCCTGGTTTACCACAGTTATAACATCCAGTTTTGGTATTTTGTTTTGGTTTTGATTTGGGAAAGGGCTTCTTGTAAGGCCTATATCTTGTAGGGCTGGATCCAGTTTCTAACTTTTGATCTGGGTCTTTTTTATTTCTATGTCTATTTTTGGACTTCCTAATATGTCTATGGCTTTTATGTTTCTTTTGGGAAATGATTTTAGGATCAAACCCAAATTGTTCACAGAATCCTCCTAACTCTTTTTTGTAGGACTTAGATTCTTTCCTAATTTGTTTTTCGAGTTTGATGTCTGTACACAAAGCTAATCCTTCTTTGTGCACAAGACTTATGAGGTCACCATAGGTGAGAGTTTGGCAGGGAATTTTTCCATTGTTCTCTTCTCTTAATTTCTGTTTGAGTTTTTCAGAGAATAAACTGGGTAACCCAGTAAGGAACTTTTCTTTTCAGCAGAGAAGATTTGCATATTCCCTAGTTAGAACCTTGGTCATGAACGTGTCTTTATACCACTTGAAATCGTGTAATTTTTTACACTTAAGGTTTGAAAGTTGTTCAGAAGACCTATCTTTAAGTCTTGTGGGATCTCCTAGAAAATACTTGGTTATGCTGAAAATCAAAGTATTTACAGCATCTTCGACTGGTTGGTTTTCAATTATGATTGGTAATCCTTGTTCATTTACTTGGATTGCATTTAGGATTGATTCTTTTTCTGTTGGACTGAGAACATTATCCCACCAACCTTTTAGTTGCCCTGTAAACCCAGAAATAATTATTTCTGCAATGGCTTGATCAGGTATGTTCTTGATACGGTGAGCATTACTCACCATGGTCATTTCTTGAAGTTTGTTTGCCAAATTGTAATCAGACATACCATCTATGTTCCATTCATAGATGGTACCACTTTGATAGTTTGCTTGAGAAAATTCTTTTCTTTGTTCAATCTGGAGATCCAGGTAAGTTGGCCTAGAGTAGTAGTTATTGTTCATGTAAGGACTGGTAATTGCATTTATTTGATCTTCATCTTCACTGGAAGATTCAGAGAGAGCAAGTTGTTGTATGTTTGTAACATTTGAAGCAGAGCTTCCTTGTGTTTCCTTTTGAGGTATGTCAGGGACAATCATGTTTTATAATCTTGTAGAAATTTGGCTTATTAGATCTTTATTTTCCTGGGTATTTAGATTTTTTAAGCTTTTGTTGGAAATTGTGAAAGGTTTGAACAGAGTTGCTGTTGAGGAGGTACTAGCTTGATTTTAAGAAGGTGGTTCAGTAAGGGTGTCCTTTTGAACTAAGTTCTCTATCCGGATTAGTTGGCTTCCTATAGTTTGAAGGTATTGGTTTGTATAATTAGTCTGTTCTATAACCTTTTTAGATCCATTAATAACTCCTTCAGTAGATCTGAAAGGGGTTGCTGGTATTTCTGTGTAGTTGATTTTAAACTTGATATTTGAACCAGGAGGGTGTATGGTTTCAATGGTTTTGTCATCAGCTAATTTCCAGGTGTGGTATACCCTTTTACTAGCATTAATGTTTGAAAAAGGATAGGAAATATCTCTATTATTTGTATAAATATCTAAGTATGTGAAAAACATTATGTTAACCTTGATGGCTCTCATTTTATTATACCAAAGGTTCTTGATTTCTTGTTGTTGTTCTTTTGAGAAGTAGCTGAAAAACCATTCTCTTTTTTCATCATTTTTGGGTAACATAAAATCTATTATAAGCTGGGGTTTGTCTATTTCATAGTCTTCTACTGTGAGGACATCAACTCTTGCTTCGTGTTGCATGTTAGTTTGGGTTGGTGAAGTTGAGTTATTTATTGTAGAAGACTGGTTAGACTGTTCTTCATAAATTCCTCGGGTAACATTACTGTTATTTGGAGTATGTAATCCTAGGATTTGGAATGTCCTAAGTTGCTCATGTAACCTTTGATTTTCTAAGTGTAAACTTGTTAAAGTACTAGAGGTAGAGGCTCTACTTGGGACTTGGCTGAGTTTTTCAAATTCCTCAGTATTTGGTTTTATTTGCTTATCTTTTCTCTGGAATGTTATAGTGACCATTCCATCTTGATCTTGGCTTATGGATTCTACATCACTATTTGGTTCAATAAGTGGCTCTGGGCAAGGAGATTGGAGACACCATTTTGATGGAAACTTAATGTCTTTCCAGCTAACAATTTTGGGATGAACGGTTCTTGAATGGACAAAATCTGTTTCTATGAACGTAGTTTGTCCTTTGATGGTCCTTCTTAGAGCTTTTGGTCTTAGAGTTTTCATGGCCTTGTACTGAATCCTATGGATTATTGCAATTGGTATAGATCCTTGTTTCATCTTATATCCATTTGTAAGGATGTTAACTTTGAGAGTATCTAAGAGATTTGCGTCATTCAGGGAAAGGTTTTTATCTGGGTAACAATTGAAGTAAACTGGGCCTTTGCAAAGACTTGTTTCTATCATCTCTAAGAGGGAATCATCAAATTGTAAGAACCTTTGATCCCTGAGTGCAAGCAGGAGGGCTACGTTGAGTCCTTCCCTGTGCAGGAGTTTTATGGCAACTTGAATGAGTCCTATATGAAGGTTATTAAAATCTTTTTTAAGTTTGTTAAGATTTAAGGGATCTAGGAGTTAGATCTCTTCCATATCTGGAGAGTAGTTTATAGTCTGTTCGATTGTCTTGATAGTTTCAGTGAAACTATACCATTCTTGTTTATAGACTTCTTTGGTTGGGACCTTGGGTAAGGTCCAGTTTTGAAGGGACTGGTCAAGATCACTTGTGAGGACTTCATTACTTATAACTTGATTTGGCGAACTGAAGTCGCCCACTAGTCTCGAAGACATGGATCTACTTAGTTTACTCATAGTTATCGGATCATATCCCCCCAAAACAAAAATATACTTCCATCCACCAAAGGGTGAAGGAGATTTTAGTTGCTAATCAACCGATAACGGGACTTACCTCTGCCCTACACGGCTCCAAATAGCCACTAATTCTCACAGCGCAACTCCCAGATGACTGTCGGAAAGTAAAACTTGAAAAGGAGAGAAAGATTTAAACTAAGGGTCTGCTAAATAGATATAAGGCATAAACCCTAAGTATGCATCAATTGATAAGATCTCTCCCTTTTTCAAGTTCTGTGTTTTCCTAGGGTTTCCATCGTTGCTTAGGGTTTTATGGTGTGGAGTTCTCTGTGGAGAAGCCTGTAGAGATCGCGGAGTGCTTGTAACTGCAAGTTGCATTCGATCATCCCTTCTGCTGCAATTCCATTCGGTTCAGGTAATTCCTAAACCTCTTTGTATATGGAATTAGAATGCATGTTTCCCTAACACAAGGAAATCAGAGACAAAAATACATAGACATGTAAAAATACTGCAATCATGATATGATGGAGAAAGAAAGTAAGGGGAGTCTTAGTCTATAGGGAATGGGGATCATACATTGAAGACTAATGAGACCACAAAGGGGATTATGTGTGATCACCATCTAAAGAGATGGGATCACATACTCCAAGTAGATATGCAAAATAATAGAATGAAAGAAAATGATAAACCCGGCGAAAACGAACAAAACGTGAGTCTTACCTAGTGGGAAAAGACTTGAACTCAAGATATTGGAGGCTTCCCTTTGTGACTCAGGGGAGGAGTATTCGGAGGTATTATCATCACTAGTATGGGTTGCTCTTGTTCTTCCTTGGACAACACTTCGTCACAACACTCAAAAATACCAAGTGTTGATTACTTTTAGCTACTTATCCCAGTGATTGATTCGTTATCACATGTGTTCATTGAGATCGTATCTCTATAATTTTTGTTATGTATTTGGTATTGTACTGCTTTTACTGCCACCAACATAGACAATAGGAGGGGGAAGCCAGGAATCATTCAAAAAAAAAAGTGTTCTAACCATTCCCAATTTTTTGGAAAACCATGCATTTGAGAAGAGGGATGATGTTTGCAACACTATTTCAAGTCCAAGAGCCCCTCTTAGCAATGGTTTTTTTTTTATCAAAGAATGATATGTTATGAAAGTATTTAGCTCGCAATGTAGTAGTCTAGAGTGCCGATTCATCATTTAATAGTCTCCATCCTAATTTTAATAGGAGGGTTTTATTTTGTTTAGTAGCATCTTGTGTATCATGTGTCATGTGTATATTGTGCCATTTTTTGGTCTTGTTTTTTTTTTTTTTTTTCAAATATAAATGTTTAAAATTTGTATTGTCTATTTCCTTTTTTTGCCATTTTCATTTGACTATATTTTTGACCGTCCTCGTTCAAGTCTTGATCTGTTTATTACACATCTGTACTGTTGTTTTGTTGTTCCCATTTTAACTAACTATGGTCTCATCTATGGCCATGGCAATTATTCCATATCTTAATTACTGTTATCTTATATTTTTTAGGAGAAAAAAATAACATAAAATTAAGAGAAAAGAGCTAATACATCGTTCAGATAGCCAGAGGTTGACAAAGATAACTTGTTACAGCTAGTCTTAGCTGCTAACCTTTGGGAAATGGAGCAAATATCCTTGTTACCATCATTACAAAAAATTATTGATGGAAACAAAAAGTTGGGTTTAAACATGAAAAGATGTCCAAGGCCATGGATGTGTCGATGGCTCTTGTAGTATCAAGGTTCAAAATCTAGGTATCAGTCGTGGCCAATACCTTTCCGGATCAGTATCGGATTGGTGTAAATCGGCCCAGATCAGTTAAAAACACCCAAAAAAGGGTTTTTAATGGATCGGCTTATGTATTGATTAGGATCGATAGGTGTTGTTATATCGGGCCGGATCAGACGATATTATTCGGATCGGATCGGATTGGTATCTATCAAGATCGATCAAAATAATATAAAAAAAATTAAAAACACAAATTCTTGAAGTGACATTGGCAAATTTAAAATAATCTAATATAAATGATATTATGCATAAATATAATATATTATACTTATGAGAGTAAGAGACAAGTTGAAGTGACATTGATGGATAAAGTGACAATTGACAGCAAAGTCTGCAGCACGCTTACAAGCTTAGTAGAGTCCGCAGTACTCAAGTGTGAAGTGTGAAGTGTGAAGTTCTATTGAACATTGAACATTAACAAATCTTGAATCGGATCGGCCAATCCAAATGAGAAATCTGATCCAAATACCACTCCATGTCATTGATAAGGTATCGGTCTGATCTCAGGATCAGCTTCGACCGATACCGATCCAATCTGGCCGATATCGATTGATTCGATCCGAGATTACGAACCATGCGTAGTATATCTTATAAATCCTGAGAAACATTCCAAAGATGAAGATTGGTCCAACCTAAACTAAATGCTACTTTTAGCCCTTTGAGAAGGCCTTTGGCTTCAGCCTCAAAAAAATTGTCTGCCAAAATGTTATCCAATTCTACAAGACCGAAAAATATCCTAATATAGAAGGGAGTAAGTAGAAGTACCACATTGATTTAGAAAAAATGACTGATCCTCAAAAGAGAATGGAGATAATCGCGTGCCGCTGATCCATCGATTTATGTTGTCCATAATCACCTTCGGATTAGAAGAGATATTCACCATGATGACCTGGTTCCCGTGCTTCCAAAGAAAGTAGGATGTAATAGAAATTACACTAAAAATCCATTTACAATTTGTGGGGGAAGATGACAAAGAGTTAAATAACTCAAGAAAGAAAGGCCGAAACCAAGTTGTGAGTAGGGATGTAAACGGATCGGATTCAGCTTGGATAGTGCTATATCCGCATCCGCATCCGATTAGCTTTTGGATGGATTCGGATAGTGCTAAATGGATACAAACACGGATACGGATCGGATATTTTATCCGTTTACATATAAATATAGCTTTTCGGATAGCTATAGCCTATTCGTATCCATATCTGTTTAGCTTTCGGACGGATTCGGATAGTGCTAAACTGATACGGACACGGATATGAAAACGAATTTTGGCTATTCAATCATTTACATCCCTAGTTGTGAGTAATGTACTTAGATCTTATGCCTAAAGGTCCAGATGTCTAAATTCTTTTGGGAAACTCATAAGAGAAGAAAACATGCCAAGATGTTTCAAACTAATCATGGCAAAAAGGACAAAGCATATCTAGATCTATCCACCTTCCCAAATTTCATCGAACTGGGCTGCCATCATGTTGCACCTTGCACATGTGAATTTTAAATTTTGGGTGGATGAGCTTCCAAAAGAAATTCCACCATATAGATGAAGAGGGAGAAAGGATTGACTCTTCTTGGGGGGTGGGGGAGGAGCAACACCTCTCCTTGTATAAAAATTTTGCCACTAACTTAGTAGTGAGTTGGTCATTGTTGGTCATACGACACCATCATCGATTGGGATTTGATGACAAAGGGACCTTTAGGATTTCACAACTGATGTTTGGGCTAAGGAAGGTAGAAAGGATGTTCACATTCCACGAGCTTGACATAGTATAATCTCTAATTTTTGCATCAGAGGCATGGTCTGGTAAGGAAATAGGGAGTGAGCTTATAAGTCGGTTGGGAAGCCAAGGATCATACCAAAAGAAAGTATCAAAACCATTACCAATTTTTCGAAAGACCATGTGATGGAGGCTAGGAATGATACTAGTGATACTATTCCAAGTCCATGATCCCTTCTTAGCTATGTTCTTGTGTTAAAATATTTGGCTTTCAAGGTCTTGGGCCAAAGAATTTCATTTTCATTCAATAAACGCCAACCCAACTTAATCAATAAAGCAGTGTTTTTTTGCATGGTGAGTGTCTCAATCCCAAATCTCATTGTTTAGGAAAGCAGATGGCCTTACAAGCAATTAAATGTATTTTCTTTGATCCTTCTTTAACAACATTCCAAAAACGTAAGCAAACAGAGTCTATGCTACAATAGATTTTTGCAAGAAAAGCAAAACAAAACATGAGATAAGAACGAATGGCAGCAAGCATAAATTGGGGTAGAATCTTACAACCTACATAGGAGAGCATATTTGCCTTCCAACTAGATAGCTAATTCTTCGTTCTTTTTTTTTTTTGGTAATAAGCTAATTCTTCATTTCATTCACAATATGCTGTAGCCCTGAGACTTTTGACATGGGATGAAAAAGATTAGTTCCTAAATACATTGCATCATGGGTCATTTCTTTGATACCAAGAACTGTCAAGAGACGACGACTGACGTCCATCGGGACATTGTGACTAAAGAAAGCCCCAATCTTATCAAAGTTGATGTGTTGGCTAGATAGATCCAAGAAGAGATCTAGGATGGATTTAATGGTTAAACTATCATCAAGATTAGCTCAACAAAAAATAAAAGTGTCATCTGCGATAACAAATGAAAAATCTCTGGAGTATGTTGAGCAATCTTTATGCCTATGAATAGATTTAATCTCTATCAGCTGATAACAAACGGACGGGGTAAAACCTCCATGATTGTAAACTAGTACTGAAAATATAAGAGCCTAAATGACAGTTGTGTCTGATCCCCTAAGGGTTCAATATTTTCAAAAGAACTACCTTCTAATTTAATGGAAAAAGAAAGAGAAGAGATGAAATAGCTAATGAGGTCACACCAATAATCCCCAAACCCCATAAACTAAAAATTGTTTCATATTTTGATCTTTGTAATAATGTACATATTTATAAAACAAGAAAGTACACAATAATATGGAATGCGCATGTTCTTGCAAACAAAGCGCTTTACTGAGTTGGTAGGAACTAGTGCTTGACCAAACAACAAAAAAAAAACAGAAGAAAAAACGGAGTCGGTACGAATTAGTGTAGGCCTACTAATGTATTTTTAACTCTTTATTTATTAGTTAATAGTTAATATATATTTATATTTTGCGTAAATTGTAAAAAAAATGTAAGTTAGGAAACCAAACGTCTCATCAGTTTCGGCGCCAAATATACCTGTAAATACACATTTCTTTTTTCTCCTCTCTCATGGCGATGCTTGAGGGTTCTATTGACGAAAACCCTGGAACCTGCACGGTTCTGAGTGGGAGAAGCTTCATTGGTAGATCGCTAGTCTTAAAGCTTTTAAAATCGAAGAAATGGATCGTGAGGATCGCTGATTCTGCTTCATCTTTGAATCTTGATCTCGTCGAAAATTCTGTTCTATCCGATGCGATTTTAACAGGTCACGCTTCGTATTTCCAAGTCGATGTTCGAGAAAAGTCTCAGATTATCAGAGGTGAATTTTCTTCAATGTTCTATTAAGACTAGTTCACAGTTTTTTTAACTTTTCGTTTTCCTGTTCATGTACTTTGGTTTGAATAATCATTTCGATTGTATTTTGAAATTCATTTCATTGGTGACTAGTGATTAGTGAACTTGGTTTCTGAGTAACTAACGATGTTGTGTTTCTGTTTTGACTTTGAGTTAGATACTGATCCCCATTTTATAGTTTCAATTCCGGGAAGACAATTGAGTTTTAGCTTTAGCATGAAATTGGAATTTGTGCATTCTGTTACAAAATTTTTGTGGTTGATTGTATGGATGGTGTTTTTCATCTGCAGCCATTGAAGGTTCATGTGTGGTATTTCACGTGGACGCAACTGATTTAACCATCACTGATTTCTATCACCAGTATATGATCAATGTTCAAGGTATCATCATTTATGTTGCAAGGATAATTTTGATTAGAAAGGATTTCTTGGCACCCTTCTAAAAGAATCAAATATTTCTGATAACTACTCATTCAGGTACAAAAAATGTAATCAGTGCTTGCCGAGAATGCAGAGTTAAGAGGCTTATTTATAACAGTTCGGCAGATGTTGTTTTTGATGGTATACATGATATATGTGACGGGGATGAGTCTATGCCATTACCTTGGCGGGTATGTCTTCATCTTAGATTGCTTATTCTTCACCTATACTGAACTGCATTTGGGTCTCATTGTAATTTCCTTGAATCACGGTATAGATTTTATATCTAATTTGTGTGATCTGTGTACCATGGTACAGTTTAGTGACACATTAAGTGAGTTAAAGGCTCAAGCAGAGGGACTAGTGTTGTTTGCAAACACTATTGATGGTCTGTTAACATGTGTATTACGGCCTAGCAATGTTTTCGGACCTGGAGATACATATCTCGTATCTTTTCTTGTGAAAGGAGCAAAATCTGGCTGGGCTAAGGTTTGGAATTACGTTCTTGTATTTACAACGTGTATTTTGTTTTTGTACAAGGGTAGCTCTTTATGTAGGAGTTCATGTTCTTGTATAACAGATTGCAAGTTTTAAACATTTCATTGCTGGCTTGTTATTATTGCGTCTTTGAACTTGAAATTTAATGCTGCATCCTAGTCGGCCCCTGCTATCTATAAGGACTCTATGGTTCAAATTCAGTACACACACACATGCGCACACACATACGCTCACACACGGACATGCACATGTACACACACACTCACACACACTTATGACTGTCGAGGATGCCTTTCCCAAGGCTTCTACTTGAGCTTGATGGTGGCTTATTTCTATAGCTTTGCAAGTCAGTTTTGATATCACGATACCTTCTTCCTCCATCTCAATTGCACTGTTCTTCGCTTTCTAGTTCCTTTTAGAGCCTTCATCCTACTCAAGAGTGCTGTCAATAGGCTATCTATCTATGGAAAAACAACCTCAGTTGTATCATGTGGTCATTTTTACACAGTGCCATGGCCCAAGAGCCAAGTCCTAGAAAGTCCCTGACTAGCAGTTTTCTGGGGTATTTTAGTGCAATGTATTTTGATGTTGTGTCCTAAGACAAAGTCATTAGAGCCATGATTTAGGCCATCAAGCAAAATAAGATGGCCTTAAAAGTAGTCAATATTCTATTCAGTGTGGTTGGAGCATTTACCTGACCCTAAAGTTTTGCATTAAATCTTTATAAAACAATGTGTGCATGTCATTACCAACTATAAAAGGTAAACCACCCAAACTACTAGACTTTTGGCTGGCCAGCCCAGCCTGGAGCTCTAATGCCCTGTCCTGTCCATCTCATTTGTTGGCTAGATTTTTTTTGACTCAACTGTGTTGGTTTTGGGTTTGACCAAACAACCCTAGCTAAAGAATGCTGGACACACTTGGATTGTCCTCAGATGTGTGATCACATTAATGCAAATTCAGTTGTCCTTCCGCTGAAATACTATCGTATGAGAAGAGACTTATCCTTCCGCTGAAATACTATTGTATAAGAAGAGACAAATTTGGGTGTCCTTCAACTGAAATATCTGAAGTGAAAATGTTTTCTTTTGCAATTGAGATAGTACTGATTGTAGTTGTAGTTTGAGATTTCGATTTTTATGTGGGTTTCCACCCTAAACCGATTATTTTTGGGTTTTGGTCAGCCATTTCGGTGGTCAAATGGCAATATTTTGACCTGAAATTTCAAGAAAACCCTAATTAAGCATCTTTAAACATATTTGAACCCTTAGATCATAAAAATACACACCCAAAATAGTAGTTGATTGAGACTTGTTTAGTATGTGTTTAGTTTGTCCTTTTTTTTGTGTTTTGGTTATGATAATGGTTAGATTTTTTTTCTTCTTTAGCTTTAGACTTTAGTTTTCCTCTTCTTTTTTTTTTTTTTCCCTCTCTTCTTTAGTTTTTATATTTTTCAAGTCATTTGAGCATAAACTGCAACCATCTTATGACTTGAAGTTTGGGTGGAATCAGATAAATGAATCAGGTTTAATAAACAAATCACTAGGTGATGAAATAGAGTACAAAACAGAGCAGCCACTGGTTGGATAAATCAGAAATTAAACTTTGATTTGATCTTACCTGTTGATAGGAATCTGATATGGAATGAAAGAACAGTTGAACGCAGCCAGAAACTATAGCTGTTGGTCAAAACTGAGACTCAGAATAAGGTTGGCGAGATAGAACAGAGAAAGAAGAAAAGAGAAGAAGAAGAATGAGCCCAGGCTTCTCACCATTGAACCATATCAGAATCTTATGTAAATACCAGTCCCAAAATACCCACAAGATTCAAATAGGAACAGAATCAGAATTAGAAACTTAGGGTTTATGATCAAACCAGCCAAGTGATGGTCACCCCACTTGGATTGAGTGTAGAGAATAGTAGGGGGTAGCTCGTCTCCAAAATTGGTTCAATTTTGATGGTCTGATGTAGAGATATCAAAGAGTTTACCAAAATAGAAGGTTTGAAGAAACCTTCCAAAACAATGCTGTTTTGGGCTTCCAGCAGCAATCGAGTGCAAGGCTTGGTGAATGAAGTCTGGTCTGCGACTTTGGATCAATTCTGATGGTTAGAAATGGAGATGGAAGGGTGAGAATGAAAATAGAAAGTATGGGAATTATGGAAGTTTCAGACAGTGGGATGGGGTGGAAGTGTCAATAGAGTGGAGGCAGTGGAAGGGGAAATCTGAGATTCAAAACCAACGGGGTTGATGTTGATTTGAAGGTGTTTTGGAATTAGAAGGTTGCAGCCAAAAGAGTTGCAGAGGTGCAGCACAACTCCAATCGATGGATCTCCCAGCAGCAGCAATCACAGTGAGTGAGGGAAGTCTTCAGCCTTGAATATTGTTCACCAGCAACAACAGCAACCACTTGGAGCAGCAGCTCGCTGTGAGCGCTACCTAAGCACTGTTGAAGGCACTCAGAGAAGAGTGGGAATAGTCCTAGATAGGAGAGGAAAGGTCTTTAGTTACAGTAGTCTGCCAGCCAATAGTACCTGTAGTCAGAAAGCTGAAAGCTGCCCTTTTAGTAACTTGGGAAGGCTTTTCCTCTGATCTTTTGTATGTGGGTGGGTAACGTGTTTCCAATCGATTCAGTCTGAGCCCCTAGCTTTAGCTTTCCCTGTGTTCCCCACACACATGAGTGGCTTTCTGGGCGGAGGGATGTTCACAGCACCCTGGGTTCGATGGAGCTTCTTAGCCCCTGTGTTGATCCAAGGGGACGCAGCAGCAACTGTTGCAGTCACAGATCAGTGGTAGCAGCACTAAAGGAGCTCGAACAGGGTAATGAAAGGAGGAGAAGAGAAGATAGAAGAAAGGGGTAGGGGGAATGGCTCTCTGATGTAGATCACAAGTCCATATGTACTCGCAGGAACAAGCCCCAAAACCAGCCCAGCGAGGTTGTGGGATTCGACTGCTGTGAGAGACAGCCTGGTCTGATGATGTGGCAAGTTTTTCTTGGTTCGATGGAGCATCACCTAAGGCAGCCCCAGCCCAAAGAGAAGCATGAAGAAGATAAGAGACCAAGAAAGAAATTAAAAAAGAAGTTACTGTTCACATAAACAGTACCCGAGTCACTGTTCATGTGAACAGTGATTTGGGGGCTGATATGGACAGCTGGTGTGAAGATTAGCTGCTGGATGTTGGTGGAATATTCTATTAGAAGTTGTTATTAACTTAATTTCTATTTTTGTAATAGTTCTTAGTTATTAAGTCTTAAGTATCTAGTAGTTTCTAATTTTGTTTCTTTCTTTTTAGTAGGTTACTATATTTACTAGTTTCTAATTTTGTTCCTTGTATGTTGGCTGAACTATAAAGCCTAGTTTCTATTTTCATTAGGTTTATATTTCTAGAAGTTACTATTTCTTAAGTTTCTAATTTTGTAAGCTGACCTATTCCATTAAATTGGCAACCCCTCTTGTAATAGAAACAAAATTGGAGAATAGAATTTGTGGCCAAGCTTGCCATCAGTTATGGGAGAAATTCCATGTTTCAACAGCTGGGATAGCTGTGGGTGAGAGAACCAGGCTGAGAGAGCCATTCCCCAACCTCCCTTCTCTTTTTATCTTCTTCTCCTTACTTCTTCTCCTTTATGTTTTCCATTCATATGTAATAGAAAAAAACAATAAAAAAAAGAGAGTTTTAGTTATTTAATTTGTTCCTTATCTTGTTGATCCTGGCTGCAATAATTCTCCTGCTGGTTTCCCCGGTTCGAGGTTGACTTTTGGATTACTCTCTCAGCCTGGGTGTCTCACCCACAGCTATCTCAGCTGTTGAAACAAGGAGGAACTCCCATACTCGATGGCTAATTTGGCCAGAAGATTCTTTTCTCAAAAATTGTGTTCCTTCATTAAGATGTGATGCCTATTAATAGCTTAGGCAAGCTTACAATAGAATAGAAACTTCCAAAATAAAAACAAATCTAAAATAGAAACTTAGAAAAATAGAAACTACTAAATCCTGACTAAAATAGAAGGTAACTAAATTAAAACTATTTGCCTTTATTATTCAGCCACATGCAAGGAACAAATTAGAAACTAATAAATATAGAAACTACTTAAGTGCACCAATCCTAGCTGACTGGTCAAAGGAGAATACTCTCAAAACCATGGAGCATCTTTGACTGGTCAAGGGGGGATCCTATCATAATTGTGGGGTAAAGTAGATCCTGCTTGGCTGGCTCGAGTTGGTCCTGCTGGGCTGGCTCGAGCTGGTCCATCTCTGGCCCAAAAAGGAGCCTGGTCTTTTGTCTCTTCCTCTGGCCAGAATCTACATCAGAATCTCCCTCTGTGTTGGTTTCTCACCCACTGATTCCCTCAGATATGTTGCAGAGCCAAGCTTCATTCAATATCATAAATCATTGGTGGAGCCTTGGCTCTTACAATGTTTAAATCGAAAACCATAAAATTGAATCCTATTCTGAATAGGGAACTCTAGTCCTAATCAAACTACTGTATTTAGTTGCTGATTACAACCATGACTTAAAAAACTTAGTAAACTAGGAATAAAAAATAGCAATTAATTAATTAACTAAGCCCATGTAGGCTGGATCCAGCTCACGATTTGGGCATACTTAGTCACCATCAAGCTGGCTGACTTGATCTTCCCAATGAACCTGGTTCACCTTATGACTAGGTTCTTGCTGGTTCGAGTGGCCCAAACTACATCAACTCTCCCCACATTAAAAAACTCGACCATGAGTTTTGGTAAGTTGGGGACTGATCTGCACATGGCATACGTTTATCTTCAAGCTATAGCAAAATTCAGGCAGCTTTGTGACAGTACAAATGTAGTCATTAATGCAAGGAGGGCACTCTTCAAGGTACTATGATGGAATGAAAAACTCCACGTGCTCAACTTCAACATCTTCAGTTGTGTCCATAGGTCAACCCATTTCAGCTTCAGACTTGAACCCTTGAAATTCTTCCTTGTCATCCTCAGTCTCCTCAATGTCTAGATCCACACATAGGACATGTATACCATACGCACCTATGTTGTCTTCATCCTCAACATCTTCTTTGTCAGCATCATCATCCTTCCCATCAGCATCGTCAAATCCCATGGATTCAGAAATTTTGAGATTTGGGTTGTCTTCAAGTGCAGCAATGACGGAATTGGTGTTTTGTCGTTGTGGGCAGAATTTGGTGAAGTGTCCATAGACCTAACAGCGGTAACACTTAAGGTCTTCATCAGTAGACATTGATGCCTTACCCTTGTCTGCTGTAACTGGTGGAACTTGGGTAGGAACACTTGGCTTGCTTGCTGAAAATTTCTGTTTAGCCTCTCCAAACTGTGAATTAGTATGCCGAGTGGAGTTAAGTAGATCTTCAGCTTCAAGGGCCTTCTCAAAACAATCATTCACGCTATGAATGTGAGTCACGCCCATCTTGTCACGAATATCAGCTCGAAATCCCAATTTGAAGCAAGATGGGAGCTGGCCATCTTCCTCATCCATGCTTGTACGTGCCAGAAGGTCATCAAACTTGTCTTTATACTCTTCCACAGTCATTATACCTTGACGACGAGTGTTCAGCTGGTCATGTAATTGTTAGAAGTGTTAGAAGTCATGTAACAGGGGTAGTTTAGGAACTAGTTGCTTTACTAGTTGTCTTATTATGTAATTCTTTTTCTTCTTTATTTCTCTAGTACCTCCCTAGGGAGGTGATTGTAATTCTCTCTTTATTATTATGTTTGAATCAATATAGGTGAATGGAGAACTCTCTCCATCACAATTGAGTACAACCAAAACTTGCTCTCTTCTTCTCTAACCTCTTCTCTTGTCTTCCTCTTCTTCTTTCAACCTCCTCTCCTCTTCCACTTACTTCATTAACCTAAATCTACCTTGGTATCAGAGCCGAAAGGTTTGAGAGTCGAATCAAGCTCCCTGTTTCCATTCTTTCCTTCTCTTTGAAATCCTAGGTCATAAAGGATTTCAAGGAGAAGCCTTTTATGTAAAGAATCTGTGATAATACTATGGAATAGGTTCAGGGTGATCTATTCTAGCCATTACAGCTGTTGTTTAAGCCTTGATGCAGCTCATTTGAAGATTTGAAGCCTGAGATTGGGAGAAGGTTTATAAGGAGACTGCCAAAGCTATCTGGGATAGTGTCTTTGTAGCCTATGATAGAGTTGGTGACATTGCCAAAGTCTATCAGCTCCATCAAAGAATTCACTCCTTGAAGCAAGGTGATAGGACTATTTCTGAATACTATAGTATGTTCCTTGGTCTTGTGGAGGAGTATGACCACTACAGGGACCTTCATTTGACCAACCCAGAAGATGAGGCTAAGGTGTATCAGACACTTGAAAAAGAGCGTGTATTTTCTTTACTTAGTGGTCTGAATCCTGATTATGAGCCAGTTAGACTCCAATTGTTGGGCCGGTCTCCTCTCCCTTCTCTTAGTGAGGTTTGCAGTCACCTACAGAGTGAGGAGACATGGCGGCTTACTATGGCAGCACCTGCTTCTTCTCATGAGAGGTCTGCCCTTAATTCCAGCTGTCTTCGGGACACCCGTGGAGGTGGTAGAGGCCAAGGGCCTAACAGGGAAGAAGCCAGTACTGTAGAGACAGTTAGTGCCAGTGGAGTTGGCAGAGACAGATTCAAGTGTGATCATTGTGGGCGAACTGGCCACACCAAAGATAGGTGTTGGTCTCTTCATGGTCGCCCCCCGGTACCCATGGTCGTGGTGGCCGTAGAGGGGGAGCTCGAGCTCATTCTACGACGACTGAGGCTGATGCTCCACAGGATGACTCTACCTTTATGGATGTAGTGGTCCGCAGGGTTGCTTCACAGTTGAGCACGTCCTCTACATCTAGTGTGGTTAGTTCCTCATCCTCCTCAGCATTACAGGTCTCCACTTCGGCTTCCTCTGCGGCACAGTCTTGGGTCATTGACTCTGGTGCCACAGACCATATGACTGGTATGTCTTGTTATTATGATTCCTATACCATTTGTTCTGGTCAGGATAACGTTAGGGTAGCTGATGGCTCCCTTTCCTCCATCTCTGGTAAGGGTAATATCCCTGTGACATCATCTATTTCTCTTAATTCTGTTCTTTATGTCTCTAACCTTACACTAAACCTTTTATCTGTGAGTCATTTGACTAAATCTCTCAATTGTTGTGTCACATTTTTTCCTTCTCATTGCCTTTTTCAGGATTTGGTGACGAAGAGGATTATTGGTAGTGGACGTGAGGAGTAAGGCCTTTACTTTTTTGACCCTTTTTTGCCCACAGCTCAATCCTATGTCTGTGGCCGTCATGTTAGTAGTTCTGTGGATTTCGTTATGTTATGGCATCGGCGTCTTGGCCATCCATCTTTTGTTGTAATGAGGAAACAATTACCTTACTTATTTTCTTCTATTGCCCCCTCATGTTTTTCAATGTGAACCATGTATGTTTGTTAAGCATTGTCGGTCTTCCTATCCTTATCATGGTAATAGAACTGTTGCACCTTTTCATATTATACATACTGATGTTTGGGGACCTTCCCCTACTACTTCTCTATTTGGCTATCGTTACTTTGTGTCATTTGTTGATGATTATTCACGTGCCACATAGACTGTTCTTCTGAAACATAAGTGTGATGTTTGTGAAGCCTTTCCGAATTTCTATCAAATGATCCTTACCCAATTTTAGACGAATATTAAAATTGTCAGATCTGACAAAGGGGGGGAGTACATGTTTGGTGGTCTTCAATCCTTTTTTACTACTCATGGCATTATCCATCAGCTAGTGTATGTTGACACGCCCCAACAAAATGGGGTTGCTGAGAGGAAAAATCGCCATTTATTGGAAGTTACCTGTAGTCTCTTATTTGGCATGCATGTTCCCAAGACCTTCTGGTCTGCAGCTCTTCTCACTGCCTCCTTTCTCATCAATCGTATGCCTACCAAGCTTCTTTACTTCAAATCTCCCTTGGACACCTTATCTCTCAAGGTCTCTGCTTTCTCTCTTCCTCCGAGAGTCTTTGGTTGTGTCTGTTATGTGCATGTCAATAAATCTGCTCGCACCAAACTTGATCCCAGAGCTCTCAAGTGTCTCTTCCTCGGGTACTCTTCTACTACCAAGGGTTACAAATGTTATCACCCATCCTCCCGGCGCTGTCTCATTTCTAAGAATGTTTCCTTTTTTGAGTCTATACCTTTCTTTGTCCCTTCTCAGCATCCTCTTCAGGGGGAGCATTGTGGGAGTGAACAGGCTGCTGATGACTTCTTTCTTTCCCCTCTATCTACATCTCCCTTTATGCTTGACATTGGAAAACACAGGACTGTAGATATGGTTGAGATTGATGATCAACCAGGGGGAAATATTGAGTTGGTTGTTGAAAGTGGTTCTGGTAAGGAAAAGGATTACCACATTACATACCAAAAGGGTGAAGGCTTGCATAATACAAGGAAGAAGACCTACCAAGAGTCCTCCTCAGATCCAGATCCACATCCTGAGATCCACTCCTCTCAATCAGGTGACACTCCTCCTCCATCTGATTTGGACCTTCCTATTGGTGTTAGGAAAGGAAAGAGAACTTGTACTAATCCCATATCCCAGTTTGTCTCCTATGATGCACTTTCTCCTACAGGTTGTGCCTTTGTTACTGCCCTCTCTACTGCTTCTATTCCCAAGAATGTTAGTGATGCTATGTCTAACCCAAAGTGGAGACAAGCCATGTCTGAGGAAATGATGGCACTTGAGAAGAATTGTACTTGGCAACTTGTGGATCTTCTCAAGGGACGTGTCCCAGTTGGATGCAGATGGGTTTACACAATCAAGTATAAATCTGATGACAGTATTAAGAGATACAAAGCAAGGTTGGTGGCTAAGGGATACAGTCAAGTCTATGGGATTGACTACCAGGAGACATTTGCTCCTGTGGCCAAGCATAACTTAATAAGAGTTCTTTTATCCTTGGTTGCCGATAAAGATTGGCCTTTATATCAGTTGGATGTGAAGAATGCCTTCCTTCATGGTGACTTGGAAGAGGAAGTGTACATGCAAACCCCTCCAGGCTTTAAGATGTCTTCAGCTGAAGGGAAAGGGTGTCTCCTTAAGAAGGCTCTATATGGTCTCAAACAATCACCAAAGGCATGGTTTGAGCGCTTCCGACAAGCCATTTTGAAGAATGGATATTCCCAGAGCCAAGCTGACCACACCCTCTTTACCAAGCAGAGTAATGGTACTATCACAGCTCTTATTGTCTATGTTGATGACATCGTGGTCACAGGAAATGATACTGTTGAGATAGGTAATTTGAAGAGCTATTTGGCACAGCAATTTGAATCAAAGATCTGGGTCCCTTGAAATACTTCTTAGGAATTGAAGTATCAAGGACCAAGAAAGGAATCAACATATGTCAGAGTAGGTTTATTCTTCATTTGTTGACAGAGACAGGGATGCTAGGCTGCAAACCAGCAAGTTCTCCTATTGAGCAGAATCACAAACTAGGAGATGACTGTGGTCCTCCTCTTGTTGATGCGGGGAAGTATCAAAGGCTAGTGGGGAAGCTTATCTATCTCTTTATGACTCGGCCAGATATCTCTTATGCGGTAGGAGTTGTCAACCAATTTATGCATGCTCCCAAGAGTGGCCATTTAGATGCTGTGTATCGCATTTTGAGGTATTTGAAGTCCTCTCCAGGGAAAGGACTACTATATGCAAGACATAATCACTTGAGAGTGGAAGGCTTCATAGATGCTGGTTGGGCTGGTTCCATTACAGACAGGAGATCTACCTCCGGCTATTGTACCTTTGTGGGAGGTAACTTAGTTACATGGAGGAGTAAGAAACAGCATGTTGTTGCTAGATCTAGTGCCGAGGCAGAATTTAGAGCTATGGCACATGGGGTGTGTGAACTCATCTGGCTCAAGAGACTTGTTCAAGAATTGGGGTTTGACACTGAAGGACCCATGAGGATCTATTGTGACAACAAGGCTGCCATCAGTATTGCTCACAACCCTGTTCAGCATGACTGGACTAAACACATTGAAGTTGATAGACATTTCATTCGGGAGAAGATTGACTTTGGCTACATGTGCACTCCTTTGGTGAAGACTGGTGATCAGTTGGCAGATATCTTCACCAAGGCTCTTGGTTCTCCTCAGTTTAGTACTCTCCTAAGCAAGCTGGGAATGCATGATATATATTCTCCAGCTTGAGGGGGAGTGTTAGTAGTGTTAGAAGTCATGTAACAGGGGTAGTTTAGGAACTAGTTACTTTACTAGTTGTCTTATTATGTAATTCTTTTTCTTCTTTATTTCTCTAGTACCTCCCTAGGGAGGTGATTGTAATTCTCTCTTTATTATTATGTTTGAATCAATATAGGTGAATGGAGAACTCTCTCCATCACAATCGATTACAACCAAAACTTGCTCTCTTCTTCTCTAACCTCTTCTCTTGTCTTCCTCTTCTTCCTTCAACCTCCTCTCCTCTTCCACTTACTCCATTAACCTAAATCTAATTGTAATCTTCGTCGAAAGATGGATGATAGATACTTCTCTTTCAACACTTCATCTCCAACTTGTCTTCATTTGTGCACCACCATTTCCATGGTATACCTGTTAACTGGTTCATGCTAGCTTCATCTTTCGCTCCTCTGTTAGGTTGAACCAATCAAAGTAGTCGAGGGCGCACAACCAATCATAGAACACCTATGGAGCATGCCTTCCATTGTACTCCTTCAGTCTCAACTTCACTTTATGCCTCTCATCAGGATCAAGGTTCAAGAACTCGGTTTTGGTATTGGTTTCGCCTAGCCAAAAAACCGAGTTGGGCCGAGATCTCGGAGAGTTGGTGTAACTTGAGATTGGTTGAAGGTTTATGAGAAAGGAGACTGCCAAGGATATTTGGGATAGTATCTCCAAGACTTTTGATTGAGTGGGTGATTCGGCTAAGGTTTACCAACTCCTCTAGAAGATCATCACAATGAAATAGGGAGATAAGACAATTTCTAAATACTATAACATTGTTATTGGTCTTTGGAAGGAGTATGGCCATAATTGGGATCTCTAACCATCCAATCCAGAGGATGAAGCAAAGGACTACTGAACTCTTAAGGAGGAGCGTGTCCTAATCGTCGGTGGGCACCACCATTTCCATGGTATACCTGTTAATTGGTTCATGCTAGCTTCATCTTTCGCTCCTCTGTTAGGTTGAACCAGTTAAAGTAGTCGAGGGCGCACAACCAATCATAGAACACCTATGGAGCATGCCTTCCATTGTACTCCTTCAGTCTCAACTTCACTTTATGCCTCTGATCAGGATCAAGGTTCAAGAACTCGGTTTTGGTATTGGTTTCGCCCAGCCAAAAAACCGAGTTGGGCCGAGATCTCGAAGAGTTGGTGTAACTTGAGATTGGTTGAAGGTTTATGAGAAAGAAGACTGCCAAGGATATTTGGGATAGTATCTCCAAGACTTTTGATCGAGTGGGTGATTCGGCTAAGGTTTACCAACTCCTCTAGAAGATCATCACAATGAAATAGGGAGATAAGACAATTTCTAAATACTATAACATTGTTATTGGTCTTTGGAAGGAGTATGGCCATAATTGGGATCTCCAACCATCCAATCCAGAGGATGAAGCAAAGGACTACTGAACTCTTAAGGAGGAGTGTGTCCTAATCGTCGGTGGGCTAAACCTTGAATATGAACCAATCCAAGTACAAATTTTAGGCCAGTCTCTTCTTCCCTCGTTAGATGAAGTTTGCAGCTACTTGCAAATTGAGGAGACCTGGTGAGTAGTCATAGAAATTGCACCATCTCTTGAGCGGTCTGCTCTTACTTTTAGCTCCCACAAAGATTAGCATGGTAATGGGAGAGGTAAAGGGCCACCCTGTGGAGATGACAAAGATGGAGTTAGATGTGATCACTGTGGGAAAGCTAGCCACACTAGAGAGCAGTGTTGGGTGCTTCATGGCTGTCCCCTGGTATGCATAGTTGCAGGAGAGGAGCTAAAGCATACACTGTGATGGCTAAGACTTATCCTATGTGGTATCCATTTGGACTAAATACAGATTACAATTTTCTCAAACAGGAGGACATTGTAGCATTTAGCAGGGTTATGTCAAAGCTGGGTAGATCTTCTTTTACATGTATAGTGCCAGGACTCTTTGACTTGAGTTACTGAGTCTCTGCATCTGCTCCTTCATTACCTCTTCTTGGGTCATTAACTCTGGCGCCACCAATCATGTCATATGACTGGTATATCTCAGTGTTATGATTCATATTTTGTCTGCTTTGGTAGGGATAAGGTTAAGGTAACTGATGGTTCCCTTTCTTCTATTTTTGATAAAGGTAGTCTTCATGTCATTTCTTCTATTTCTCTTGACTTTGTTCTTCATGTTCCTCATTTGCTACTAACCTCTTATTTATGAGCCACCTAACCAATCCTTGAATTGTTGTGTCACCTTCTTTCCTTCTCATTGTCTTTTTCAGGATTTGGTGACGAAGAGGATTATTGGCAATGGACGTGAGGAGAAAGGGCTCTACCTTCTTGAACTTAGAACATCCTTTTTGCTTATTACTCAATCCTATGTGTATGGACGTAATGACAACAGTACTGTTGATTCTATGATGCTTTGGCATCAATGTTTAGGCCATCCTTTTGCTATGAAAAAACAGTTGCCACACTTATTTTCTTCTTCCCATGTTTTTCAGTGTGAATTATGTATGTTTGCTAAACATTGTCGGTCTTCCTATCCCTATCGTGGTAATAGATCTATTGTTCCTTTTCATATTGTGCATATTGATATTTGGGGGCCCACTCGAACTACTTTATTCAACTATTTTTATTTTGTTTCATTTGTTGACGATTGTTTCCACACTACCTAGACCTTTTTGATGAAATACAAGAGTGATGTCTATGATTTATTCAATTTGATCCAAAATTAAAATTGTTCATAAAGGGCGGAAGTACATGTATGGTGGACTCCAAAACTTTTTTTGATCAATAATGGCATTATTAATCAGCTTGCTTGTGGGGTAGCTGAGAGGTAAAATCACCATACTAGGAGTCTACTATTTGACATGCATGTCCCTAAGACCTTTTGGTCTAATGCCCTTCTTACTGTTGCTTTCTTTATCAACCACATGCCCACTAAACTCCTTTATTCCAAATCTCCTTTGGAAATTTTGTCTCCTTAGGTTTTTGCTTTCTCTCTTTCCCTTGAGGTGGTTGGGTGTGTCTGTTATGCTAATGTTGATAAGTTTGCTTGGACTAAACTTGGCCCCAAGGCCTTCAAATGCCTTTTTTCTTGGGCATTCTCCCTCTACCAAAGGCTATAAGTACTACCATCCCTCTCCCAAAGGTGACTTCTTTCCAAATATGCCACATTCTTCGAATCTATGCCTTTCTTTACTCCTCAACAACATCCTCTTCAGGGGGAGCGTAGTGGGAGTAAAAATGCTGTTGATGTCACCCCTTTTCCTCTACCCTTGCCTAGTTGTCTATTTCTGCTTGATGTTGGGAAATACAAAGAAGTGGATGTTGTTGATCATTGAGGTGTTGGTTCTAGTAATGAGGAGTTATTTGTGTACAAAAGAAAAGAAAAGAAGACTTGCTAAGAATCCTCTTTGGATCTACATCCTGAGATTCACCTTCCTCAGCCAGGTAACATTCCTTCCCCTTCATTTGGGATATATCTCCCCATCGCTATTCGAAAGGGAAAGAGAGCTTGCACTAATCCTATAGCCAAGTTTGTTTCCTATGATGCTATTTCTCCTATAGGTGTTGCATTTTTTGTTGCTCTTTCCTCTACTTCCATTCCCAAAAATGTTATCGAGGTCATGTCTGATCCAAAGTGGAAGGAAGTAATGTCTAAGGAAATGATGGCTCTTGAGAAGAACCGTACTAGGAAGGTAGTTGATCTTCCCAGGGGGAGAGTTCTAGTTGGATGTAGATGGGTCTACACAGTCATGGTACTGTGGAAAGATATAAGGCTAGGTTGGTGGCCAAAGGGTATAGTCAAGGGTATGGGATTGATTATCAGGAGACATTTGCTCCTGTGGCTAAACACAATTCGGTAAGAGTTCTCTTATCATTGGCGGCCAATAAAGTCTAGCCATTATATCAGCTGGATGTGAAGAATGCTTTCCTCCATGGTGACTTAGAAGAGGAAGTATACATGCAAACTTCACCAGGCTTCAAGTTCTCTTTAGCTAAAGGGAAAGTGTGTCTTCTTAAAAAGGCATTATATGGCCTCAAATAGTCCCCTAAGGCTTGGTTTGAGAGGTTTAGACAGGCCATTCTAAAGAATGGGTAATCCCAGATCAAACTGACCACATTTTATTTATCTGGAGAGGTAATGGTACTATCACAATCTTTATAGTCTATGTGGAAGACATTGTGGTGACTGGAAATGACTGGGATGAGATAACTAGACTAAAGTCCTACTTGGCCCAATAGTTTGAGATTAAAGATCTTAGACCCTTGAAGCATTTCTTGGGGATTGAAGTGTCAAGTTCTAAGAAGGGAATAAACATATGTCAAAGGAAATTTGTACTGGATCTGTTGAAAGAAACAAGAATGTTGGGTTGCAAACTAGCCAACTCTCGTATTGAACAGAATCACAAGCTAGGAGAACTCTATGGTCCATCCCTTATTGATGCAGGGAAATACCAGAGACTAGTGGGGAAGCTGATTTATTTTTCTTTGACTCGCCAAGATATTACCTATGCAGTTGGGGTAGTGATGTAGACAAGCTGATGTTTGGCAAGCATTATGCTGGGAGTAAGCATAAGAAGAGGGCTGGTTCACGAGGAATTTGGCTACATATGCACCCCTTTTGTGAGGACCAAACAGAGCATATTGAGGTGGACTGAGATTTCATTAAAGAGAAGATTGACTCTTGCTACATATGCACCCCTTTTGTGAGGACAGGTGATCAGTTGGCTGACATCTTCATCAAAGGGCTCATTCCTCATCAGTTCAGTACTCTTCTATGCATGCTAGGAATGCATGACATTTATTCTCCAGCTTGAGGGACAGTGCTAGAGTTCATGTAATAGGGGTACTTTGGGTACTAGGCTATTATGTTGTAATGTGTTTTTCCTTTTTTACCTCCCTTAGCTATCTTCTATTAGCATGGGGGGTAAGGATGTAATTTCCCTTGGTAGTTAAGTGAATCAATATAGGGAAGAGATGAAACATACTCTCCTATATACTTCTACCTCCACTTCTCTCTTTCTTCTCCTTCAACCTTCTACTCTCATCTCCTCTCTTGCCCTCTTGATCTCTTTCAACCTCTAGATTCCAACTGATGGAAGCTTAAAAAAAATTCAAAAGTGGAAGAAACAGTGGTAAAAGAAGAGTTTATGTGACAGAAGATACCAATTGAGTAAACATAATTCGAAGGGATCGAGATTGTTGATTTCCTTCTTCCTTCACAAATCTTGGATATAAGGAAGTCAACTGTTACTGACTTTGATTGTGAGATTTCATGGATCATCGTACCTTCAATTCTTCGAAGCCTATCACCGAGGATGTTGATCGGTTGGGAGAGATGTGTCCTGATTACGAGGCACGAGAATTATTCTTTTCTGACATGGAGGGAATAATGCAGACCCGAATTTAATATATGTTTAGATAGGGCCTTAATTTATTTTTGGGGGGGGGGGTTATCATTGTATTGGGCTGAAATATAAAGCTCAAAAGTAGGGTCTTAAGGGTGCACAAAAATTATTATTTTATTAGTAGGGCCTTTGAGGACCTATTAGATAATCAATCAGTCAGAGTCTTGGCCTTAATGTTGCACTGGACCGATTAGGCCCCACCGATTTACACCCCTAACTGAAGCTACCAAAGTGCTGAAATACTTAATTTTTGGGCTACACTGAAACAGCCACTGGAAGCGTCTAAGGTCCTCATCTTGTCAAACAAAGGGCTGAAATATTTCCTTTTTGGGCTGTACTTTTTTTTTTTTAAAACCTGAATATTACCTGGGACCCGGGCCAGCCCCTAGCATTTTATTTATTTCCAAAAAGAATCAAGAATACAAGGGGGGGGGGGACATTCCACCTTACCCCAAACCAAGGCACACAAGCGCTCAATAGTCTCTCTGAATGAAATCTTACTCCCCATATAAGCAAAGCCCGCATGCTAAAACCTGAAGATTGGTATTCCTGCCTTGTCCTCCCTAATAGTACCTGAGAACCCCCCCAGGCAGGCAACCTTGGTGAAGGTGAAAGAAGATCCCGTATCGCACACGTGATTAGCCAGCCAATCCGCCGCTCTGTTGCTTTCCCGAAATGTGAAAGACACCCGAGTGAGAGATATAAGTGCCAAAACTTCGTGGAACCAGTACCATCCCTTCCATAAATTACACCTCTTAAGGTTTACCATTCTAACCATGGTAGCCGAATCTGAGTTTACCACCATCTCCGTAAGACCAAGCTCTTGGCATAGACCCAAACCATCCCTCAGCGCTCTGAGCTCAGCTATGGAATTAGTGCAGTCCCCATAGAAATTAGCAAAAGCTGCTAGCACCACTCCATTCTGATCCCTAATCACCCCTCCCCCTCCACCATGTCCAGGGTTCCCCTTGTAGGCTCCATCCACATTAAGCTTCACAGAGAGAAAAGGGGGGCTCCAATAAACAGGGAGGGGGCGTTTCAGCTTTGCAGATGGCGCCAACAGGGCAAAACACTGGAGAATTAAGTCATCCCTAGGGGATTCCAGCCGACCGACCTTGGAGGACAGCTGAACCTCTCTTACCCATCCTTTAATGCCCTCAATAATGGATGTTGCACTACAACACCTCTCCCCATGCCTTCTACTGTTTCTCTCCTTCCAAAGCTCCCAAACAATCAAAGCAGGCAAGATTCTAGTGATATAAGTACTAAGACTCTTGCAGCTTCCCGACTCTTGCGGGCAACACCCGACTTGACATCCTGAGAGGCGGAAAGGTAAGTCCAAAAGCCGGAAAAGAAATCCCAAACTTTATAGGCGTATCACCAGAACCCCCAAGTAGTGATCCGTGGTTTCCCTCCTTGGCTGTCCACAACAGTTGCACCTAGAAGCCAGGGGAATGCCAAGAGCCATCAGAGAATCATCGGTGGGGATCTTACCCATAAGAAGGCTGCCATGAAAAGAAAGCCACTTTCGGGGCACCGCTGACACCATACCCATTTAGCAAGGGTGTTCTGGAGACCCACGCGAACTTCATTCCATGCCGACCTAGTAGAGAAACGGCCATCACTAGCGGGAGTCCAAACCAAAACATCGTCTCTATCTCGAAAGCATAAAATTCCCTAGTGTGATGCTGCCCCTGCGCCTCGAGTCAATGAGTCTTAAGATGTCCTCCCTCCAAGCTCCCTCCTCATCAACCGCATCCTTAACACACAGATCCAGATCCACTAGCAGACCATTATCCAAAAAATCGATCAAGGGCCCAACCCCCACCCAGTTATCCAGCCAAAAGGAGATATTGCTAGATCTTAGCAGCCACCTTGACCTCTCCAACATGAACCCCTTAAACTCCAACGTGCTACGCCAAGTCTTAGAGATTTGAAAAAGCCGCCCCACAGAGAGCGATCCGACAACACTTTCCAAAGACCTTTCAGCCTCGAGGAGAGGCCCACATCCTCAAGGAGCCGAATTCCCTGCACCCTTCCTCAAGAGGCCTACAAACCTTTTCCAGCTTCACCACCTGCCCGCGCGATTACCCCACCACGAAGGGCAGCTTTTGGCGGATCCGAGTAGCTGTGACATAAGCGGCATTGAGGAGAGAACATGCCTTAAAAGCGTAACACGACCTCCAGTAGACAATAATCTTCCTTTCCACCCCGCCACCTTACTCCTAATCTTCTCCACCAGCCCGTCAAAGAAACAGATTTTGAGCCTACCCGAGTAGAGAGGAGCTCCCAAATAAGTGATAGGGAGAGACTTCCTGGGAAAGCCAATGACCACCCCTACCATACAGGCTGCAGCCATCGAGGCTTTTTCTCCCAACACGAAGCAACTTTTATGACTGTTAACAAGCTGGTCCCGAAAAACCATCATATTTGGTATTGAAGCCCATAATTTGCTTGAGAGAGCTCTTCAAACCTCTAGCAAAAATGATAGTGTCATCTGCAAAGAGGCAATGTGAAATTCCAGGGCACCCACTCGGAAGGCTGTAATAAGCTGCATGCCCATCAACAAAAAGGCCTTTTATTCCCCTGCTCAGCACCTCCTCAGCCAAAATAAACAGAGCAGGAGAGAGGGGGTCCCCCTGCCGCATGCCCCTAGAAGACTTAAAGAAACCGGACTGCCTACCCACCATAACAATAGAAAACCAGCAGTTCTCCACTGTCTTCCTGATCAGAGAAATCCAAGCATCACCAAAACCAAACCTGGTGAGAACCAACCCGAGGAACTCCCATTCCAGGCGGTTATAGGCCTTGGCCATGTCCAGCTTGAGAATCACGTTTCCTCCCCTTGTCCTCCGGTTTAAGTCTTGAGCCACTTCTGAACAATGGCTATATTATCATGTATGCACTGCCCGACAACGCACCTTGCTCCTGCGCACTAAGGAAGGAAGGAGCCCCGCCAATCTCGAGTAATGATCTTTGCAAGGATTTTATAGGAAAAGTTACGAGAGACTAATAGGCCGAAAATCTGCCATTACCTCGGGTTGTCCTTCTTTGAAATGAGCACCAGGTTGGCCGACGTAAAGCTTCAAGGCGAGCCCTCTCGTAAAGAACTCCCCTGCACTGCAGCCCGGACATCATGTCCCACCACATCCCAGGCGAGGCCGTGAAAAAATCCCGGAAAAGCCATCTGAACACTGGAGCACTATCCCCTAATAAGGCAAAAATAGCCTCCCTCACCTCCTCCATAGAAGGAATTAACGGGAGAGAGGAGTTGTGCAGTCGATTACAACTTTGGGAATCGCGACAACAGCCCCTCATCCACCACGCAGCCTTGAGAGGCAAAAATCCCGAAAAGTGCTGCACCGCCTCGGCTTGAACCGCATCGGTGTCCGAAATCCACTAGCCATCTACCCCTGAATCTTGTGGGGGGGGCGGGGGGGGGGGGGGGGGGGGGGGGGGGGGGGGGGGGGGGGGGGGGGGGGGGGGGGGGGGGGCCGTCCTCCGTCTGACATTCACCATGGAATGGAAGAATTTCGTGTTCCGATCCCCTTCCTTCAACCAGGTTACTCTAGATTTCTGCCTCCAAAAAATTTCCTCCTATAAGAGAACCCCCTGAAGGACTTCCCTGGCCTCCTCAAGAGCCCCCTTGGACTCAACACTGTTACATCGGTCCGAGTCCGCTTCTGCCGTGCTAACAGAATCCTCCGCATCCTTAACCTTCTGATGGATATTACCAAAAACCTCCTTGTTCCATAAACGTAGAGCACAACGAAGGTCTTTAAGCTTTAGGAACAAAACATAGAGAGGCGAACCAACTACCGGCTTACCCCACTGGCTCCTGACAAACTCCATAAACTCCGGATGTAACAGCCACATCTGTTGGAATTTAAATGGCGAAAAAGAGTTGTCACGGGCAGCAGCAAAGGACATCCAAATAGGAGCATGATCTGCACAGGTTCGGTTAAAATAGGTAACATCACACCTGGGAAAAGCACCTGCCCATTCCGCATTAACCAAAAACCGGTCCAACCTGGCCATAACCCGCCTAGCACTGACCTGGTTATTTGACCAGGTAAAAACACTGCCTGAGAAACCAGCATCCAGAAGGCCAGCACTACTCACAAAGCTTCCAAACTCCTCTAGTGACTGCGAACAAGCAGGACAACTCCCCGCCTTTTCCATAGGGGAAGCCACAACATTAAAATCACCCCTCACCGCCCACGGACAATCAATGGCCCTAGAAAACAGCTCCAGCCTAGTTCACATCTCCCGCCTCTCTAGCACCGAATAAAGGCCATGAACAAAAGTAATAAGAAAAGTCCCCACTCCTATGTCCACACACCGTAAGGTGACAAACTGTTGATGCTCCTCCAACACCGTTACCTGCACAGAGGCCCTCCAAAAAACCCACAACCTGTCCAGGACATGCAATGAGTCCAACCCAACCCTTTGCAAAATCATCCGTGCCTTAGGTTCAGCAATCGCAACAATATCAATCTTATGCTGACTTACCAAAGTTTTCAAACGCCTTGAAGTAGGCTTATTTCCAATCCCCCGTGCATTCCAAAACAAACAACTCATTTGGAAACATTTAGAGATGCCTCACCGATCCCATGGACCTCGTGATACGCTGGCCAGGCCCCTCCCTAGCTGGCCGACCCCGTTTGGCCTTCCTGATTTTCTTCCTCTTATAAACCTGCGCAGCACTGAGCAAAGCAGCTCGAGCGGACACCTGCTTGAAGCGCTTCCCTGCACGTGCCCCCGTAGGCACCGGCACTCTATTCTCCTCCCCCAACCTGATGACTGTTCTACGAATCCTGCTCTCAATTGAGACGTTAAACCTCTTAAAACTCTCTAGTAAAGCCTTTCGATCCAAGGTGGGGGCAGCCAAATCAGCCACCTGCGAGTCATCCCTGGTGCGCCTAGTTGGGTCCCTATACCGGAAGAAAGGCTCCGAATGCTCCCCCATTGACTGCGAACAGTCCACACTAGAGCTGCCGCCACTAGCAACCACGCCAAGCACACCTGTGCACACCCCCAACCTCTCTTGAGTAGGCGCATCAAGCGCCAAAACACTGCCAACGCCCTCCCCTGCTTTGTCGAGCACAGCATTGTTGCAGGGAATTTCTCCCTCCTCTAAGGCCTGATCACCAATCAAGCCTTCCATCTCCTGCAGCACAGCGCCAACCTCCGTCGTCTCTCCAGTCACACCCTCAGGCTGGATACCCCAACGCCACCACTGGCAGGGTCAACCGCCAACCCGAAACCAGCAACCCCCGCGAGCTGCCCTGTCTGCCTCCAACTACCCTTCCGTTGAAGAGCCATCTGCCTCTGGCCAGTCATAACAGCCCTCCCATCTGCACCACGTGAAGGCCCCTACCCAGTTGGAATAAAAACCCCATTGCCGTCCCTATCGCCAGCAATACCACTCAGTACTGGTATCGTGTCACGATGCTCCTTCCGTTCGGCAGAATTGCCAGGCAGCACTGCAACATCAACAGCCTTTCGCGCCTTCCTACAAGACTCCTTTGCATGACCCAACTTCGAACAGACCGCACAGTACGCTGGAAGCTTCTCATACACGATCTTCTGGTAGAACCCCTCAGACCCACAACCTATCCACAACTTCGATGGCAGCTCCCATCTAAGATCAACCTTCACACAAAATCTAGCTTCAACTATTCATGTAACAGTGGCCGTGGCGCCATCCACCTTTAAAAACCTTCCTATCGCACCAGCGATCGACACCAGGTAATTTCCTTGGTAAAATTGACAGGCAGCCCCGGCAGCGAGACCCACACCGGAGCGAGGGGGATTCCCACCCCGAAACAAACTCTGAAGACCACTTCAGGAAACGGAGAAGGAAGCCCTGAATAAACACTTGCTCTTTCAGCTATACTTTAATGAAGTCCGACGGCGCCGAGAATCGCAGAAGGACATGCCGTGGGTCCAACGTCAAGACAACCACATTGCTCTGCAAGAACAGATTCTTCTGGAGAAAAAAAAGCCTTAATCGAATGCAGGGAGGGCCTGCCATAACTGCATTTTGCGATCAGAGTAGTTGAGAAAGCCTGCTCCGACAACTCGACTTCTTGCTTGGAGAAGAAGACAGCAGGACCACCGAAGAAAGAAGAAGGTTTCTTCACCGTAATCTCCACACGAGGCCCTGTTAAGGTGGAAGGAGCCAAAGTCTGCGAAACCACTGAGGCGAACGAGGGAGCAACCCCACCAAAGGGGACCCCACGAAGGGGAGGATCAGGAGGGTGCTCCTCCAGAGATGGAGGACCCGTCATAGCCAGAAACCACGCAAGACGCCAAAACCCTAACGTACGCCACCAGAGCCTAAAGTACGCCACCAAAAACCACGCAAGGCATCACCCAAAAATTAAATAATCTTTTTGGGCTATACTGAAATAGCCTAAAACGGCTGAGGTTCTCAATTTGTCCATGAGGCTCCATTCCATACCTAGTTTTATTAAAAAAAAAAAAGAGCGTCCCAGTGCACGAGGGTCCCGCTACTGTAGGGTTTGGGAGGGGCAAATGAACGCAGCCTTACCTCCATATCTGTTTTTTTGCATTTACATCCTCAGAATATAACTTTCATGTTGAAAGTTTCTACAGGAAAACTTTGTTCCACAATGTATAGAGGGCAGTAAATATATTAACGAGGGTACTGCATTTGTATTTCAATTTATTTCTTTGATTATATTGGCACAGTGGTGCTATGAATTAGCAGTTCATCTTTACCCACTTATATGCAGACCAATATTCAATTGTCATAGACTTCACACCCTTTATTTTTCCATTTTCTTACATCTACCGGCTTTCAATCTCCAGGAAGAATAATGTACTTTGTGCAAAATGCTCCTTTTTTCCCAGTTCTTGCTTTTTTGGTTTTTTACACGTCTCAATTATACAGAAGCTTTATACATATCTCAATTTCCATTTCTCTTGCATTTCTTCTTCAGAACATGTTCCATTCTCTCTTTTATATACTTCTATACTGCTTTGCAATGTTGGTTCTATGAATATATATTGCTTTCAGAATTTGTTTATAGAAAGTGACAAAAGTTCTCGTTTCAGTTTATTGTAGGAAATGGTAAACATATGTGTGATTTCACCTATGTTGAGAATGTTGCCCATGCTCATATCACTGCAGAAGAAGCTTTGTGCTCTCGGGTGGCTTCTGTCGCTGGAAAGGTATTCTCTTACCCTTTAACTATTCTTAGGTATTACACACAACATGTGTTTGCTTGTCCTTCATAACCTGATTAATGCTTGCAGAAATATTCATTATGAATTTTTTGTAGGCATTTTTCATTACTAATCTTCAACCAATGAAAAGTTGGGATTTCTTGTCTCTCATGTTGGAAGGCTTGGGACCTCAAAGGTTAGATATGCATCCTGATCTTTCATGCTGGGTATGTGTTTTTTTTTTTTTGGTTCTTTTTTCCAAAGGGAAGGCGAAATGCTCAGTGAATTTAGAAATCTCCCAAAATCATATACTGTTCATGAATCTTTCGAAATTGTTCATGATTACTTTGAGGGAAGGATTGGTGTTTCTATCTAAATTATTCAAATATTCTTAAAATGAAAATTACATAGAGTTTTTGGACTTTGAGAAGTATCATGACATTTAAGAAGGTATGTTACTTGGGACACCAGTTCTCATAAAGGTAATTATATAAGATTAGACCTTTTATAACTGAACATTTGTCTTACATGAAAGAGATGGTGACCATTGTACTTTGGTGATCATTAGAAACTTCATTGATGCTTATTAACTATTACAGTTGTTTCTATGTTATCTTCTTCTGCTGGATAGTAGTCTGAAATAACCAACTAGGATAATGTGAGTGATTCTGGGACAGGTTTGTCAAATGGAAAAATGCAATCAGCTAACGTTTCTGTGGTTATTAAGGCTGTTGGCTGTGGGGAATGGATAAGGTTCCAGAGCAAAGTTTGTTCAGAAAAGATAGGCCCTAGTTGTGCAGTAAATTTATTTTGCCAAGTCAGCCGCCAGATGGTAGATATGGGCAAGGTTTTAAGTATCCTTCTGTATCCATCGAAACTAACCGATACGTATTTTATCTTTAAGGTACCGATACAATACCTTAAAAAATTTGGTATTAGTACATGGTAGAAACCTCATCATTCATATATAATTAATTGAATGCACTTGTCTCATCGTACTTTTTGTTCTCCTTTTTATACGTGAACTATTTTACATTTACTTATTTATAGTGTTTTATGCTTCAATACTGTATTTTGCATAAGCATTTGTATATGTTTTCTTACCATTTACATACGTATCGTGTGTCTCTCCGATATTGTATATTATCTCTCTCTCTCTCTCTTAAAATCACCCTTCTGATACAATACCCGATACTGATACTTTAAAACTTGGATATGGGTTCCTTTCCATTATTCATAGAACTATCAGTTCTATGCTTCTTCTAAGTTCTAACCAGCATGCTCTTTCTTTATTATATGCTTTGCAATATGAGGACATCAACCTAACCCGCATGCCCTCTCTTTATTATATGGTATGCAATATGATGCCATCAACCAAAAGTAAAATCCACTCCCGTCCAGTGAGGTTTCCCTTCAGCCAACAGCATTTGTTGCTATGTTTTCTCTCAGGTGTCTATGTGATATTTTGCTGCACTGTATCCTTGTTAAACTTGTATATAACGCACCTGGTGCTATAAATGATGGATGGGCTGTTAAAGATTTGGGGTGCTCTGATGTAATGTTCTACTCCAAGCAGTACCTTGTTAAGAAGGGAGGAATAAGGTCTGCGGTTTCTTGAACGAATCTGTTCCGGTTCAATGGAACCAGGTTCAGTTGGTTCGGGCCCGACCAACCAGGTCTGGTTGTTTTCTAGTTCACCCAAAACCTGTCCTAATTACTCCAGTCCAAGTCTTAATCAAAGAAGGATCAAAAGTAATTAACGTATGTTTGCAGCATTTGAGAAGCATTATGTAGTTGGTAGAAGGTTAAGAGTAATTAATGCATGTGTGCAAAATTTGAGAAGCAGTTTTTAGTTAGTTACAACTATTATCTAAAGTCTTAGAAGTTTTTATTTAAGTTAAAAAAGGTTGAATGAAATTTCTGGTTTTATGCCAATAACTGTGAGATGCAGTGGGGCCTAGTGAGATTCCTTGTTTTTATTGGTGAGATGCTAACCTAGGGCTTGGGGAGAATCCTTGGTCGTATCCCTCTTTATCTTTTTCGTACTCCTTATTTATTGAAATTCTCACTTCCCTGCCATCGTATCTATTGAGGATTCTGATTTTGTTGCAAGAAATGAATCAGGATCCCATTAATTTGGTATCATAGCTCTGGCCGATGGTAGTTCTAATACTCCAAACCAGACCCTAGACTCCATGGCACAAGTAATTGACATGTTGAAGTAGTTGACTGATTGTATGACCATGATGGAACTGCTCTTTGATTTCAAATATCCTCGGAGTGATGGACAACCAGTCCAATGGACAGCCAACAACTCCTATTGGTTCATGAACCTACCAGCATTTATGAACACTCCACCACAACCTACTTTTGATGAGCATGTGCGATCATATTTTGGTCAAGGAACACCGCAACAACACCAAGATGACACTAAGGCACTGTTTGATCATGTTACGCATGTTTGTGTTCCGTTTCTCACCAAAAACGTATTTTGGTGTTTTTGTTTGCAGAATAACGTTTCTAGGCTGCAAAATGGTGTTTGATAAACCTGTTACAAGAACGTATCCAGAACACTTTTGTAATATAAAGGTGTTTGATAAAACCTGTTTCTGCAATAGTTTTGTAATATTTACTATAAATTACAGAAATGCCATTAATACTATAATTCATATAAAGTCAATGATGTTAGGACATTAAAGATTATTAAAAATCCAAATAAAGTGTATATTAAAATAAAAGAGACAGAGATGCACTAATAGATTACTATAAATTACAAAAATGCCATTAACACTAATACATATAAAGTGAACGATGTGAAGACATTAAAAGTTATTACAAATCCTCAACAAAGTGTATATATATAAAAAAAAAAGAGACAGAGATGCACAAAAAGGGTCTTGGGAAGCACACATTGTATATGCTCATGATTGTCTTTTATGAACAGTTGAATAAAAAGGAGGGATCTTGGTGGATTCGAACCACCATCCTCTTAGAACTGCTTGAGAGATCTTCATGTTCCAAGTGCTCTATCAATTTGAGCTAAAGACCCAACAAGTAAAGTTTGAAATTTGCAAGTTTGAATTTCACAATTCCATCCTCTTACTTCATAGAATCTCACTCATAACTCATACGCGTATTTCAAACTGAATATGGAGGATCAATCTATCTTTTTGTTTTCTTTTCCTTTGATATCATAATAAAGTATCTATGTTGGAGTTGCTGGCAGTTACTCACTTATAGTGAATGCTCCCTTGGCCATTTTGTTCACTGGAAGTACCTAGGCACAGTAGGTCAAATTTCCCATTTTGGCTGGGAAGATAATAGATCTCTTGGATGCATGAGGATGGGAAGAAAGGATGTTGTACTTGAATGTACTGGTTTAATAGGCAGGCCATGGTAGCATCAATCCACTTATAATGATTATAGCTGCATCAATCCAACTACAAAGAACTAAACAGAAGTGCAGTGGGTTCCAAATAAACACTTAGCAAGAGAAGACATGGATGTATCAATCATATTATGGACTGCAAGGTATATGATAATGCATCAAGAGAGATGGAAGCATATTAATCTTCTCGTAAACAGCAAAACCCAAGCATGTATTTAAGGATGCATTAGAAGAGAATAGAGGTATACTCATGGACAACCAACCAGATTCAAGCATGAATCTGAGAATGCAACAGAGGAGAGTAGAAGAATACTAATCTTCTAATGGACAGCGAGATCCAAACATGTATTCACGGTTGCAACATAGAAGAAAGAAGTACATTAATCTTCTAATGGACAGCAAGATCCAAACATGTAAATTCCAAAGAATCAAACAGTAGATCATCATGTGCAGCCATATAAAACCGTTTGATTTTGTATACATTGGCATTGTCTTCTTCTATACTCAACAGAACACCATATATTCCTAGTTTTTGTCCACTGAAAAAATCCAACTCACCCTCACCTCCTCCTCACATCTCCCAATAAATCCATCTAAACTAAATAACCATTCACAGAAAAACCCAATTCACCCTCACCTCCTCACTGTTTTCAAAGCTTTCAAAACCCAAAATTAACAAATCTCTCTGTCCTTTCTGGTCAAATACCTTGGTTTTCTATCTGACACACAGGCCAAGCATTTGCAGGCACAAGCTGATTAGTTAAAGAAACCTAGTAATGGAGGAGATTTTTAGAGTTTTTCCCATGTGGGTATGGAGATATAAAGAGTTGGGTTCATGGGTTAGGATCAAAAGAGACCCAAATTTTTTTAAACAAAACTAATAAAAACAAATGGTTCGCTTCTCTCTATTTTTTTCCTTTTTAATTTGGTGAGGGAAAAACTGAAAAGGATAGGAAGGGAGAGTTGTGGGCTTGTGGCTTTGCAAGTGTTTCCGATCTCCAAGACAAAGACTGAAGCTTTTAGATTTTGTTTGAGTTTTATAGGGGCAAGAGGCTCTGGTTTCTGTGATCAAAAGTGATCATAGTAGCAGTTAGATAGATAGATGGAAGAAGAAGACGATAAAATAAGAGAAAGTCATATCTTCTTAATTAGCTACGTATAACAGTGTTTGATAAATTTGTAAATATTCATCCTAAAGGGGATATATATATTATTAATATTGAAAGCCCTATCTCTGTATAGCTCAAACCTAATACATAATGTAGTAGGAGGGTTGGTTGGATTTGTAGGCCAGTGTGTTGAGAAAGAGAAGAAGAATTGAAGAAGATAGTGGCATTTTCTCAGATGTATAGAAAATTATCCATGCGTGCCTTCTGGTAATAATAGTTTGTATATTATGCTTTCAACATATATGGTAAAAAAAAGTTATGTATTCTGATGCCTTACAATGTTCCTTAGCTTGTTTAAGAAATTTTATTATGTGGTATACTGGTATATATTTTCTGTTGCATCCTTCATTGATAAGCTGGGAAGAATTGGGGAGTCTTCAACTCTAAAGACCTAAGACCTCACCAGAAGCCCAGAAGACAATATTTTTGAAGGGAAATTTGGGTTATAAGGAGAAGAAGAAACTGGGGTTGGTCACTGGGTGTGGTGGTGGGCTGCTGCTGTGCTGTGCTGTGGTGTGGTATGTGGGGTTGTAGTTCAGGTTCCAATTAACTAACCTACTATTGTAGCTGATGGAGGAAAAAAATTCACTCTTTTTAGGTCAGATACACTTCCCCAACCTACTATTGTAGATGATGGCCACTCGCTTAAGCAGACAAATACAGTGAATAGAAACAATATATAAAAAAGACTTATCTGTAGTGTATCCCTAGTTTTAGGAATTCTGTCTAACCTGAAAATAGGGTTGCACAGGCAAGGTAATGCAGTGCTAATCTCAAACCAATAACATCCAGCTGGAGATCAACTTACAATGGAATCACAGGTAAGGAATGAAACCAGATTTCTAGTGAATAGAGAGGCGAGAAACAACCAACGATTTCTGAGAAAATCGTTTACAGAAGATTACCAATCCACATCCAAATCCAGAGAGCGCAGGATAGAGAGGCGATAAACAGAGAGAGAGAGAGAGATGAACAAATAGAACCCTAAATTAGGAGGATAAACAATCATTCGCACCTGGTATGGTCTTCCATTGAAGAAGATCAGACCATACCATATCAGAGAGCGAGAGAGAGATAGCGAGAGAGACAGCGAAAGAGAGAGAGGGTACCTGGACCTCAGAGCGTTGATTGCTTCTGCAGTGTAGACGATGATCTTCTATGCTTCTGCAGGTCTCCCTTCTCCTGTGTTTTACCTTGAGCTCCAAAGACTGAAGACGATGAGCTTGTAATGTCGTTGAGCTCCTAGGGCTCTCTTTCTTCAAAACACGGGTAACAGTTTTGAACTTTGGACCACAAAGTGGTAATAACAAGAAATTGTTGTTATTACAATAACGTTTTTTAGGCATAAACTGTTATAAATTTTAATTTATGGTAACAGAAACACCTGAAACAAAACAGGTTTATCAAACACTTTTTCTGTGCCATTTGTGAAGGATTACAACGACAAACATGATCCTTAGGTATTCTATGATTATATGTGCTGTTTAGGTTATTTTGATTGGTTTGAGCTTTCTGAAGCTAGGAAGTTGAAGTTGGCCTGCTCCAACCTCGTGGGACCAGCACGAGAGTGGTGGTGCAATTATAAGATAAAGCTGGAACGACGAGGAAGAGAGCTCACTATGTGGGAAGAGAATGAGTGAAGAGATGAATGAGAAATATCTTCCTCAGACCTTCCAATTACGTCTACATGACAAGCTCAACTCTCTACGTCAAGTCTCACTTTCGGTGGAAGAATACATGGACTAGTTCGACACCCTTGTTTCTTGGACCGGCTTGGATGAAGAGGACAACTATCTTGATTCCCATTTTAGGTTAGGGATAAAACCTGAAATACAAGATAAAATTGGGGTGACAAGCATAGGAGATTATAAGACTGTTTCAAGAAGGCTCTACAAGCTAAAGACCTATTAAAGACTTTTGACCGGAGATTGACAAAACATTCCAGTCACCAGACCTGCAGGTTCTATTGGTCGAGTTCCACCTTCAGCCGTATAGAAGGGGGAAACTCCTATAACTAGTGGAGGATAGACTAAGTGTTACAACTGTAACAGCTGCGGACATTTTGCTAAGTTCTGTATACAGGGATGTAAGGGTAATTCCTTGATAGTAGCTGTAGAAGCCAATGAAGAAACACAATTTTGTGATCCACAAGATGGAGTAGTAGTTGAAAATGTAGCTATTAGGGATGATACCTATGATGTTGACATAAGAAATTGGAAACCCGAAGACACCTATGAGATATGCGTGGTGAGTTGTATTCAGGTCATTGTGTCCAAAGGAGAAGATTGGCGTTGGTATTGCATCTTCTACACCCACACTATTAGTGGACCATGTGTAGCCCAAGTCATCATGGACAACGGTAGCTGCGTAAATGTTGTATAATTTGTATCAGAAGCCTTTATCATAGATGCTAAGTTACGTATGGACAAGCACCCTCAGGCCTCAACCCTACAAGGTTTTTCTCTTGAATGGAAACATTGTTGAGGTAAGCCAATGGTGCTCAGTTCCATTGAAGCTGGCTGGTTATGAGGAGAATGTATGCAATGTCATTCCTATGGCATTGACCAATGTGCTGCTTGGAAGACCTTGGATGTGCGACAACGACGTGCTGGTAGAGTAGGAATGAAGAACCGGTGCTTCTTAGATTTCGACGACAAGCCCATGGTATTCAACCCAATCAACATATCAGCCGAGAGAAAAGCTACAGTCAACCCAAGCAAGGCGTAAGTAGATTCTGCAGTCACTAAACAAGAAACAACCAGATGGAAGAGTCCAACCATCAAGGCCCCACATTGGAGCAAGCAGTCCAGTAAAGGACAACTGTTGGACAGGAAGTTGCTGATCTTACCACAATGAGGCTTTATCAAAACCAGCAAGGAGATTGGTTTGATATTGGCCTTAGTCACAAAGGAAGTCGTTTCCACTCTTGAACATAAACTTCCTAAGTCTATACAAGACTTACTTTTGAAATTTGCAGACTTAGTACCCGAAGATCTTCTGGGTGAATTGACCCCTATGAGAGATATTCAGCACACTATCCTAGTACCAAGATCAGTGTTGCCTAATTTGCCCACTTATCGTCTCACCCCATCGAGCATGCTGAGCTCAAGAGACAAGTGGATGAGCTGCTGAGAAAGGAATTCATCCTAGAAACCATGAGTCCATGTGCTGTACCAGCCCTACTCACGTTGAAGGACTGGTCACGGCGTATATGCATCAATAGTTGAGCAATCAATAAAATCACCATCAAGAACAGATTTCCTATTCCTTGATTTGATGATATGCTGGACATGTTGATGGGAGCGGCATTCTTTTCCAAGATAACATAGTTGTCAAGGTGACTAGGCGACCCAATGCATTGGAAGGACGCCTAGACGACAAGGCGCTCGCTCAGGCGTGCAGTATATGATTATATACATAACAATGATAATTTTATATAATTGTATATATTTTTATGGATAAAAAAGTATATTACAAAGAAAAAAGAGGAGGATATAATTATGTTTATATCCAATATAGAAGTCATATCAATGTAATATGATGCATCTATACTAGTAATGAACTAATATGATTAAACAACATATAGTAAACAAGGTATAGGATATTCATCGAAAATCAAATCAATAAACATAAATCAATGTAAACTCCTGAACTGTCAACAAGGCGTGCTGTCGCCTTGGACCCAAGAAAGATCTTGGGCACCTATGCGACTCTTAGGGGGTGCCTAGGAGGTGTCTTGACAACTATGCAAGATAATCTTAAGAGTGGCCACTAGATTCACATTCATCTCGGAGACGAGGAAGATGGATTTCAAGACAAAGGATGGATTGTACGAATGGAAGGTCATGCCATTTGGCCTTGCCAATGCCTTAGACCCGTAATGAGAGTTATGATGCAGGTATTGTGCCGCTTTATTATCAAGTTTCTTGTTGTCTATTTTGATGATGTTTTGATTTACAATTAGGAAAAAGAGGACAATCTTGACCACTTGAGGCTTGTGATACAAGTACTAAGAGCTGAAAAGTTCTACATCAACCTCAAAAAGTGTTTGTTTTCATATTGTCCAAAGTTTTTTTCCTTGGTTTTATCGTATTGTCAAGGGGCGTAGAAGCTGATCTTGAGAAGGTCCAAAGCATTATTGATTGGTCTATACCAAAGACCCTTACCCATGGTTTATAGTATCGGTCCATATCGTATCAGCTGATACTTAATTGTATCGGTTGGTACTGATATGATACATACCGATACTTTTTTTTTAGAAAATGGTATGTCTCGATTGGTATCATATTGTATTGGCTGATACAATATGATACTTACCCATACTTCCGATATGTATATTAAAGGGTTCTGTGAGAGTATTGATACGTATCGGTATATATTGAGCTGTATGATGCAGCTCGATACAGCTCGATACATACCGATATGACTCGAAACATACCGATATGGTCCATACCAACTGATACACGTTGATGTGGCCATTAAAGGCCCAAGTGACTATCAAAGTATGATTTTGTTTTTCAGATCAAATATTTAAGGAGATTTCACAGAAAAAGCTAGGTTTCTAATAAACTTGATCTTTGTGTTTAAATTATGGTTTTTAATCCTATTTTTTTGATAGATTTAGGTAAAACTAAGTTAGTTGATGTATCAAGCATGATCATTTGCAAGGATTTGTGCTCAAAACGATTAAAGTCTCGTCTTATTATACGTTGTTCTCCATTGTAGTATTTATGCATGATACATGTTATATATTATTTATTTATTTTGTTTTATGTTCCAAAAGTGTATTTCCATGTGTATCTTGACCATTTCCATGCGTATTTGTAGCGTTTGATACGTATCTCTAATACGATATGATATATCTCTTAAAATCACCCTTCCGATACGATATGAACTTTGGTAAGGGCAAGGTTTAAAGTATTGGTATCGGATATCGTATCGGTTGGGTGATTTTAAGAGACGTATCGTATCGTATCGTATCAGAGATACGTATCGAATGCTACAGATACGCATGGAAATGGTCAAGATATACATGGAAATACACTTTTGGAACATAAAACAATGTAAATATGCAATACATAACAAGTATCATGCATAAACACTAAAATGGAGATTTATGTATAACCAGATAAGTACATTGAATTGAAATTGTTATAAAACATGAGGTTTCTTACTTGTAGTCTATGGCCATGAAGAGTGTTGGATGATGCAAAGGATGATGTTGTAGAACTCCTTGTTTCGTTTTTGAGTCCAAAAGTATGAAAAATCAAGATTAAATGCAAGATTTTAGTCTTTCGGTTGACAATTTTCCTTCATTTTTCCACCAGAACAACAATTGTATCGAGTTTGTAAGTGAAAAGGGTTTTTTTTTATGTAATTTATCTACCATATCGATGGTATCGGTATGTATGAAGCTGTATCTGCTGATATGTATCAATACATATCAATACGTATTAATGCACCCACGAACCCATTTATCAATCGTATCTATGGTATTGATATGTATCGATCGTATCAGCCTGTATCGGCCGATACAATATGTTTTTTTTAAAAAGAGACATGTATCGTATCGGTACCGGCTGATACTGATACGTATCGGCCGATACGATACGATATATACCGATACTTTAAACCATGCCCATAATTGAGTGCATGGAGCAGAAAAAGAGCAAGTTTGAGTGGATTCCATCCGGTACCAAAGCCTTTAAACTCATTAAGCGGAAGATGACTGAGGCTCTAGTATTGCAGCAACTAGATTTTGATTGCATGTTTGAGTTTGCCACAGATGCCACCCCATCGCTTTCTATAGTGAGAAGTTGAACGATGCAAAGAAGTGGTACTCTACGTCTCTACCTATGACCTTTTGCTATATGTTGTAGTACAAGTGCTTAAACATTGGAGACATTATTTAATTGGTAAAAAGTTCATACTCTTCGCCGATCATGAGGCACTCAAGCACTTGCACTCTCAAAGGTCGGTGAGTAATCGACATGCCAAGTGGGTAGCATAACCCCAAGAATTCATCTTTTCCTTGAAGTGTAAAGCTGGAAAAGAGAACCAAGTTGTTTGTGTTGAGCAGGAAAGTGCTTACCTTGATACCTATTCAGCCCCAGGCACACGAATCGAACATATCAAAGACGAGTACCTTTCCAATGCTGATTTTGCTACTATTTATCAGCCTTTACAGCAAGGGGGTACTGATGCAACATACCCCTTACGTGATGGTTTTTTCTTCTTGAGAACTCCCTTATGCCTTCCCAATACGTCCCTGAGGCAGTACCTTATTCAAGAGCTATATGGAGGTGGATGAGAAAGAGACTTTGGCAAGGATAAGACCTTGTCTCAGGTAGCTGATCTATACTACTAGCCACATCTTCAAAAGGGATGTTCAACATCTGATACAGAGGTGTCATACGTGCCAGCTTGCTGAAGGGGCAAAGAAAAATACATGACTATACTCCCTCCTGCCTGTATCTTATGCACAATTCGTGCATATCAGCATGGACTTTGTGCTTAGATTACCCACTACTCAGGGGAAGCATGATTCCATATTTGTGGTGTTGGACAGATTCTCGAATATGGCTCACCTCATTCCTTGTTGGAATACCTTGGATGCAAGCCATATTGGAGTCAGATTTTTCAAGGAAGTGGTGTGACTACATTGACTACCAGGGATCGATTGTCTTCGACCGTGGTGTAAAGTTCATGAGTTATTTTTGAAAGACTCTGTGGATGAGGACGAATACAAAGCTACAATTTTTCCGAAGTCTAGGCAACCTCGTATGTTGTCTTGTACAGGACTATGAGAATACTTGGCCGTCAATACTCAACATTGTTGAGTTTGCCTACAATAGTTCCATCAACCACACCACGGGTCAAATACCTTTTGAAATAGTGCTTGGTTTCCAACTCAAGAGGCCAATAAATTTGGTTCCTCTCCCTTCTCATGTTCGAGCTAGCATCGAGGCTGATGAGTTCATATAGCACATCACTGAGGTAAACACTATTGTACACAGACGTATTTCAATCAGCAATGATTTGTACAAGGCTGTAGCTGATTGTCACTGCCAATTCATTGAGTTTCAGCTTGGCGACATGGTGGTGGTACGAATTGTTATGGAGAGGCTACACCTGGTACCAACATGAAGTTGCACCAGTGCACCCTTGGAAGTTGGGTCCATTCAAGGTGCTGAAGAGGATAGACTATATGCTTGAGTTTCCACCTGACATGTCCATTGGCAATATTTTTAATGTCGTCGATCTTACTATGCATGTGGGTCACCATTCCGATGAGGGGGATACCGAGCATACTCTATGATGCCACAATTTTCTTCACCGGACAAGGAAGATATTGAAGATGTTGCTGACAATAAGTTAACTATGACATGACTAGGAGTTACCAGTCTTTCCTTGTCAATTGGAAGGGTCCTTGGCGGCATGATTGCGTGCGGATCCATGAAGGTGATTTCAAGTGGAAGAACCCTGACCTTTACAAGCATTTTATGTCCTTTCTTCAAGCCAGGGAGACCTGATGTAGATAAGTTCTACTCCAAGTATTACCATCGTAAGAAGCAAGGAACCAGGCCTGCAGTTCCTTGAATGAACCTGTTTCGGTTCAACTGAACCAGGTTCAGTTGGTTCGGGCCAGACAAACCAGGTCTGGTTTTTTCCTGGTTCACCCAAAATCAGTCCTAATTATTACAGTCAAGTCTTAGTCAAAGAAGGTTCAAGTAATTAATGCACGTGTAAAAAATTTGAGAAGCATTATCTAGTTAGTAGAAGGGTAAAAAATAATTAATGCGCATCGAGAATTTGAGAAGCATTTTCTAGTTAGTTACAACATTTATCTAAATGCTTAGAAGTTATTATTTAAGTTAGAAAAGGGTTGAATGAAATTTCTGGTTTTATGCCAGTAGCTGTGAGATGCAGTGGAGCCTAGTGAGATGCTAACCTAGACCTTGGTGAGAATCCTTAGTCATATCCCTCTTATCTCTTTCTTACTTCTTCTTTGTTATTAAAGTTTTCAACTCTAGTTGTGTTATCACCTCCCTGCGATTGTGTCTGTTGGGGATTTTGATTCTGTTGCAAGGAATGAACCGGGATCTCATTGTGCTCTCTTAAAGACAAAAGGGATTATTAGTTTTCTCTTAAAAGAGAAATATTTTTAGTGCAATGTGTTGCTAAGATTTTCCAGTTGAAAAATATAAACATTTTTTTCTTCCACCTCAAATGTAATTCTATTGTGTTATTCTTGACCTTAATAATTTATTAAATATGATAAGTCAACATGCTAATAAAATATGAATAGTTGTGACATTGTTGTACAACGTGACTATTGGGACTCATATTGTTCATTGTCTTAGGAACAGTTGTGCTTGTACTCTGCATTTAGACTGTATGCCCCTCTTTAGGATAAATTCCTAGATTGGCTGAAGCTAGAATCGCATCTCAATCATCTAGCTTTTCTTGCTTTACTTCTATTTAAAAAAATATATGGAGACTGTAACTAGGACTTGATTTGTGGTCCAAGACACACAAGTAAAAACCTTATAAACAACTACTACGAACCCCATAAATGAATAATGATATTTTCTTATAAGAATTTGACCACACTAATTAGGAAGCACTAACTCTAGGACCCATGGTAACAACTCAACAATCCCTCCATTGTCTCCCATGACCAACTGAAAATCCTATAGAACATAGTTGTCATGGCCACTAGGCGACCAAAGGCATTGGATGGGCACCTAGTCAACAAGGGTCCCACCTAGGCATCCTAGGCATGTAGTATATGATTATATGTAATATAGAAATTATAATCTTATATAATTATGCTTCTATGTAGCATAGAAGCCATATCAATGCAATACAATATAATTATGCTAGTAATGACATAATATGAGTAAACCAACATATAATAAACAAGCATAGGATATAATATAAGCTTATTCATCAAAGAACAAAACTAGAAACATAAATCAATGTAAACTCATGAAGTGTCGACAAGGCATGCTGTCACCTTGGTCCCAAGAAAGTGCCTGGATGCTTAGGCGACACCTTGACGAAGAACAGTTTGCATGGCTGTCATTCTTAGTAAAATCCCCATACAAGACTATGTGGGCTGGCTCTTGAAGTCGAAACTCCAAAATACTATTGGACAGATATAGGGGGTTCATGGTTCTACATTACAAAGGTGGTTATAGTTTACCTTAAAGTTAGAGGCTGTTATCTAATGAACTTATTCAAATACTACTATCCCTGTTTGTGCACTCTGTGTACTTGGTGGGACTTAGGAGGCCTATTTCCAATCTGATATCTTTATATATATATATATATATATAATTTGATTTTCACTTTCTTTTTGTGTGCTCCCTTAATTTGACTTCCATTTCTTTATTGTTGCAGGCCAACAATCCATCTTCCTGCTTGGATGGTATGGTCCATTCTTGTGCTTGTCAAGTGGGCACTCGAGAAAGTGGGGGACCAGAGGAATGCTTATTCATTATTGACTCCTGCTCTTTTTCAATTACTCTCACGCACCAGGACTTTCAACTGCTCTAATGCTCAAAAGCATTTTGGATATTCACCAATTGTTTCCCTTGATGTAAGTTTTCTTCCATTGATGCTTTCAATCTTTCTCTTATTTGAAGACTTTAAATGGCTGCATATCTAGTTGTCACATTTTCTAGGCGACCCAGGGCGTCGGAGGGGGGGGGGGGGCTGGATGCAAGACGACACCAACAAGGCGCCCGCTGCGGCGACCATGGCACCTGAATGCCTTTTAATTATGGCGGTTATAGGTTTCCTGAAATTCTGGAAACTTATCAGCTCAACTTGCATGGTGCCTATTAGGACTTTATTTCAGCAACTTTGCGTTTCAAGAAGCATCCTTGCGTGTGGAGGCTTTGTTCTCCTTAATACAGATCATGGGATTCTTTATTTTGTTTTTGTCAAGAAGTCAATAAAACAGATCATGGGATTCTTTTTTTTTTTTTTTTGTCATTAAGTCAATCTAGAAGTCATCTTTTTAAGCCTACTACTGGAAGAGAGAAATAATGTTAGTTTGGGTTGTTTTTCTTTAATATTGAATTATGGTTGAGTCTATTTATAGTCCATGTTGGCATTATTCAATTCTGTAAATACACTTAAACGCTAAGCCACTAAGGGCCTCCCTACAAATTGATGAATGGAAATTAGTTGATTTAGCGTAGAGGTTGTTGCCTCTCTTGTGTCTCTCCTCTCCCCCCATGATTTCTCTTTCCTTTCCTCTCTCTTCTCTTCTTAGTCTTTTCTTTCCCACCACAAGCATATCCGCCATCATCCGATCTGCATTACTAACCTCAGGATTAGGATAATCAGTCTAAGTTTTGAGTCCTAATAGAATTAGTAATTTAGTTGTGTATTTTTTTTGGGGTGGTGGGAAACTATGTTACAAATATTGGTCCAGCCTTAAATGTAACAGCCGATGAGTTTTGGTTTATAGAATTATGTGTTTGCTTTGAAGCAATTTTAACCTGTGCTCTGGTTATGCATGTGAATGCTCGATTCCCAATTTGTTGCTGGTGATTTGAGATCCATCTTTACTGTTAAGTAAGATCATCAATCCAGGCCAGTGGTTCTTCTGCAAATTACAAGTTCTATTAAGGTTTAAATGGTATTATCCTGCTTGGATGGTACTTTTGTGTAGGGAAGGTGATGCTGATTCTTTCTCATTCTTGTTTCATCGCTCTGAAATCTTGGAACCATTCACTTATGTATAGGTGCCTCTAACTTTGGAGTTTGGCCATAAGACCTCACATGTGCCGAGAGCTAGAAATTGGGTTTCAGGTCTGCTGTGAACAGTTCCTCCCTGTTCATCTTTTGGGAATTTTGATACAATTTCTGGATCAACAACTAGTTGTTTTCAAGTGGTCATTGGTTAGAAATATAATCTTCCAAGTTTCATGAGTTCTGGGTTTGAATTGAGCTGGCTGCATTACTCAGAATCAGGTTCAGTCAAGTAAATTTGTTGAATCTGAGTTGCAGAATTTTTTTAGTTACAAAGAAGGATAGAATCTGCACATATTTGTTACATGTCTCTTTAGTTCAAGTTTCCTTCTACATTACTACTGTTTTGTCTTAAATTTCTGAAAGGGTCCTCTCTTTAAGGTTATTTATTTAACCTCCCTAGATTCTGTTCTACCTTTTCCTAAGGGTCCAGAACTTCAACTTAATTCTATTTAACTTCCAATTGGAACCCAAGGTTACCTAGTTATGATTTTCAGAAGTTAGAACCCTAGATTCCGCCAAATTGGAACCAAAGCTGAATGGTTCTTTTTCTGATTGATCATCATGGCAAAAGGAGATGAATATACTCTTGCTGCTATCAATGGCAAGTGTGAACCTAATGCTGATAGTATGAAAATCTTAATTGATAAGCAAAAAGAGTTTCACCTGCAGCTTCGATCTATCCAAGATCAGATGAAAAAATTAAATGACAATCTTCAAGCTTTTGTGTTTGGCCAATCTTCTACACAAAGGGACAAGGGAAAAAAAGCCTGTGGAAGATATGAACACTCCAACTTTCCCAAACGGTACTACCAATCCTCATCCGCCTCCGCCACATACACCTTTACCACCACCACCAACACCTCCACCTCCATATCAGCTTCCGGCTACATACTACCCTCCACCATCACATCAGTAGAACCTTCCCTGCTACAACAATCCCTTGTATGTACCCCAGGGAGGTGGGACAAGGACTACGGAGTTAAAACAAAAGTTCAGGAATTTAAAGGCAACAACGATCCAAATGCATTCCAGGACTGGGTTAATCAAGTTGAGAGCATATTTGTCTACAAAGATATGCCAGAGGTAAAGAAGGTGCAATGCGTGGCTACAAAACTCTGTGGGTATGCTGCAACCTGGAGGATATATGTTTGTCGACAACGATCATCCAAAGGTATGCCACCTCTTAACACTTGAGCAGCCATGAAGAGAACCTGACAATGTGCTTTCTCCAGTGTTGTCATGGCACACCAGGCGCAGAGTGCCTGAGGTGCAAGGAGAGGGAGTTACATGGGTAGCCCCTTTCTTCAAGCCCAGGTACTCCACCTGTGTGCTTTTTTGCTGCCTCACTTGGAACACAGGTGAGATCAAAATGGGGAAAAGGGTTCAACTTTTAACTTAAAAGGGTGTTTTTAACAAAAACTAATTAACTTAAAAGGATGTTTTGCATGGAGGATAATTTTCCCCGTCAAATATCTTTGTTTCTCTTTATATCCAACACCCAAGGTCTATAGAGAAAGCGATAGACCCATCCAAAGACCATCATTTTGGAATCTTTGGTGATGGAAACCATAGTTGTCACGGTGTCTAGTCAACCCAAGGTGTTGGAGAGGGTCCAAAAGCAAGGCAACCAAGCATCACCTTGACAGCTATGATGGAAACTTTATTTTATCGAGGTTAATCAAAACAGGCCATATGTTTAGCTCAAAAAGTGAAAATAAAAGTCAAATATACTTATAAAAGTATTTATCATATTATAAAAATAACTGTGGAAGAATGCTGCCCGGTCGCGTGGCCCCTGCACCAACTTGGGGGCCAATGAGGGTACACACGGGTGACCAAGGGGTGGGGATTTTTCATTTTGTTGGGGGGGGGGGTTGTGGCGGTCATTTCAGGAGCGCTTTGTCTAGCAGCAGGCTGCATGCGACCAGGCAGCATTTTTTTTCCCAATAACTATATATTTACCTTATTCCTAGATGTTTGCAATATTTCTGTTTTGTTTTTTTATGGAAAATTTGCGTCTTGCTTCAGTCAGGCCCACCATTTTTCTTGTATCTCTCCCTTCAGGCAATAACGAGGCCTTTGCTTTTTTATTGCACCTCCGGCCTGTGACAACACTGATTTTGTCCCTATAGACTATCATTAGACATTGGAATCTTCTCAACAAAATCCAATATTTTCAGCAAGGGGATAAGTCGTGATTTTGTTCCTATGCACCATCATTGGGATCTTCTCTATAAAATCCAAAATTTTCAGCTAGGGAATAAATCAGTGGACGACTATACCTACGAGTTCCAGAAGCTGAACAACCAGGCTAAATATCAAGTGACTACTGAGTAGTTTATTATCTATTATCTCAATGGATTGCCTGTGACAATGGGAAGTTGAAGCATATGTGGTGTTAGATAGACAAACGTGTATGGTATCATGATAATCAGAAGCCTTCAAGTGTTTCAAAAGGAGACGGGAATCAAAATTATTTAAGAGACTGTTGGCCAACATATTCTAGAGACAAGAATGAATGTAACAGCTATGATGTTCGATGTGTTAATGTTACATGCAACAAATGTGGCCAGAAAGGACATCTCCGAGATAACTTCCCTAATCAGGATGGGGTCAATGCCGTTGAGAAGGAAAAGTAGACTGAAGAAACTTTGGAAGAATGTGAGCCACTTCCTCCTATTCCTAACAGGATTCCTCGTTACTTAGGAACAGAAGAAGATGAAGAAGATTCCAGCTGAGGTCAATATACGACAAGTTGTTGCTCCTCTAAAGGCCTCTTTGAAACTTCAACTGTTATTTAGACAGGTTTGAAGGTCATCAAGATTTGAAGTTTCAACCTGGCTCGAAACCAAAATTCTTTGAGTTTCGGTTTGATCCTAGGCCAAAACCTGGTAAGTTTCAGCTGCAGGTTTCGAATGCCGGTTTTGAGGCCAAATGGTCAAATTAGGTCACGAAACTTCTTGGAAACCCTATTTTACACCCGTTAAACATAGTGGAACCCTTAAATTGTAAAAAAACACACCCAAAAGGGTAGTTTGGCTTTGGACTCTAGGGTGGTAGTGTACCTTGTACGCTGCTGTATACTTTCTCTAATAAAACCTATTCTACACAAAATTTAGTACTAGAACACACATAATTCAATTAAAACAACTAAAATATACATTAGGAATGAATAAAAATAAAATTAGAAACCATTTCATAATTATCAAATATTATTCATGGTCATTACAAACTTTCTGAAGAGTGAAAATACAAGAAAATTAGTGAAGTGGGTCAACAATCACAAAAACTGGTGAAGTGGATCGAAATTTTTACCCATTTTGATCCAAAACACGCAATTTATACAAAGGGTATATGGAAACCCGAAATATGGTCGAATTTTTGCTGAAACTGTCAAATTTCGACCAAAACTTGGCAGGACCCAGGTAATGCACCTGGTTTCATTCGACTTTTGTCAAAACTGAAAATTTTGCGAAATTCTAACATTGAAGGTACATCATCGACATGTCTTACGTGTCCATGCCTTAGTCTACCAGGGAGCACACGTCAATCTAGTATTTCCATATGTGGTTGACAAGCTTAATCCGAAGCCAACGGCTATATTGAAGCCTCTGAAATTTTGTGAACCCACAACAAAGGAGATTCGGAGATACTTGACATGACAGTTTACTTGTAATTGAAGATTGGAAGACTGCAGTATGTACTATGTTATCGTGGTTAGGTGCTCTCGGTATTAGCGCCAAGGGCTAATAACGAGAGGGCAGATTTCTTCTTTTATTTGTTTTATTTTTAATTGTGTATTTCCTATTTTGTCCTTATGTTAGTTTATATATTGAAGTTTAGAGGGAGATTACACATATCGTGTAATCCCCCAAGTTCTCTATTTCCTCTCTTCTTCTCCCTCTCGATCTCTCTTCTTCTTTTCTTTATTTTATCATTAACATACTACATTGTTATGTAAGTAATATGGAAGCATGCGACATCCTCCTGGGATTACCTTTGATGTGATATGCTTCTCTGCTGTATGATGCTAAGAAGAATACTATCTATATGGCTCATTTTGACTAGTGTAACAAGTGGAAGAAATGCCATTGTCTATATGTCTCCTTGAAATCCTACTGATTCTATTTCAGGGTAATTAATGTAGTCCTAGATAGGTAAAGTGTCTACTAGGAGCCAAGTAACCAGGACTTTCCAAAACTGCTGGTCGATTGGGCAGATTTGAGGAATTAGGTCAAATTCTAGAGTTAGGGTTAGGGTAATGTGTATGAATCTTATATAGTAAAGCTAGGCAGGTCTAGGGGAAGCTAACAGTGAAGGTTTGAGTGAGAAATTAAAAATCAAAAAATTAGGGTTTTGGGTTTTGGGGAAGATGAGAGTGATGGGTTTTAGGGTTTAGAGTGAGAATTTGGGCTAGGGCATCAGGTCGAACTCTCTAATGGTAGAGAGGGGCATTCGGCTAAGGTTGGGTGAGGTTTTGATGGTTGGATATGGCTGGATGGAATTTTTAGGGTTTTGGGGTTTTGTGGAGATGAGGGGAACTAGGGTTTAAGTGTTAGGATGGGTCTGAAACTAAGGTCGAGTGGAGGGGGTGATCTAATGGAGCTGTGGTTGTAATTTGGATGAAATTGGATGGAGGGATAGGACTGGACAGGATATAGATGACCTAGGATTTTAGTGGACCGATTGGGATGGGTTGGGTTTAGGTTTGAGGATTAGAAGAAGAATGTGAATGCTGAAACAGTAAATTACTTACTTGTAATTGAATATCTTCAATGGCAGCAACTTGAAGAGGATAGGGTCTCCTGATCTGCAAGATGCAAGGAGATGAGAAGAAGATCCTCCCCGTCTACAAGACGCAAGGAGTCCATTGGAGGTCCGCCAATCCTTTCACTTTGATATTACTCTCAAGGCAACACTCTCAAAAGAGCAAGGCAGCAAGCAAAACAAAGTTTAATTTCTGAAATCTGAACTGTGTGGGAGCCTCCCACGATTTTATTAATTTATAATATTGCCTAAGGCCCAAATCCTATTACAAATATGAATCACTCCCCTTCTTAAATCGTGGAGGGGGTGGGACACTTAATTTAAAAGCTAACAACTTGAAATATTTTCTAACAGCCAATAGGATTAAATCCCTTAACATCCAATAGGATTAATCCCTTAACAACCAATTGGAATAGATCACTTAAATTGGACCATGGTCTGAACCGGTTCAATTTAAGTTTACAAAATTAAACTAAGTATGGAATGCAAAAATAAATTAAGACTGAAATAACTAAGTATGGAAATAAACTAAGGCTCCAACACTCGGCCCTAATCTTAGGGCTGCTTCTTCTTCTTGCGGATGCTTGGATCTGCATCAATAATGTTTTTAAGATGAAGGCAATTGATGCAAGCGAGTGAGAGGTTGGGCTTAAAGCAGCCTCACGGAAGATATGTCCCACCTCACACAAAAGCTAGGTGATGCAGATTTATCACCAACTGGGTTTCTTTTATTAGGAATAAGTCTAGGGTTGGGTTATATACATGTTGAGCCTTTGATCCTATGAGTTTTCAATGTAATAGGTCACTTTTATGGATCTAAAGTAGGGGTACATAGGTTGCCGACGGGATTAGTTCTATACTTAGTTTATTTTCATTTTTTATTTTTTTGTTTTAAATTGAACTAATTGAACCACTGATCCAATTTAAGTGATTTTAGTAGTTTTCTTTTTAGTGTTTAGTGGGGCTGGATTATGACTCTATTTTAATTCTATTTCAGTTTCCTAGTCAATTTAAGTTACCTAATAGGTTAAGGATTGGGTTAAGCCTTTTCTTTTTAGTGTAAGAGTTTATTTTTGAGTCTTTTATATAAGGTTGTAAGGGGGAAAACATTGAACATGAATTTTGATATTAATGAAAAGCTTTTGCTGCTCTTCTTCTCCATTGAAGATTTTTGTCTTGTGTTTGATCAAGGCTGGTGGGATCGGTGTTTGAGCTGATTGACACCTTGCAGTGGGAAGCCGGGGTGGTTCGTTGGTGGGATTGGTGTTTGAATTAATTGACACCTTGCGGTGTGAAGCCGGGTGGCTCTTTTGAAGCTCTCCTTCAAGTTCTTTGAAGATGTCCTTCAAGTTTTAGTTAAAAATTCAATTTTTATTTAAGTTTCTCAATCAAACAATCTGCTGCCAAGGGAATTCTGCAACAACAGTAAGTTTGGTTCATCCCAACCCGAACCTTTCTTCTTCTAATCCTCTAAACCACTAACCCTAACATCCCCTCCATCTTTGAACATCATTCCTGTAACCCAAATTCTGCCCAGACCAAACCAGCCAGCAAAATCCCTCATTTTTTAGATCAAACTCTCCAACTCTTCCCCTATAGGACCCGATCCAAACCCTAGCCCCATCCTTCTACTCTAAACCCTAGATTCCCCTATTTTACACTTTTCAAAAACCCGAAACCCTTACCCTAAATTTCTATTAATTCAAATCAGCATACTTCGTCCATTAAAATATCTTAGGACCTTCACTGATAGACTACCCTACCATGACTTGACACAACCCATACATCAAAAGCTAACCCTAATTTCACCTAAAACCCTATTTTTGACCTAGCCGATTCACTTGTTCATAACAGATCCTGGTTGATTGGCTCCTAGTTGGTCCTCTACCAATCTAGGACTACATTACTAGGTTTAAGGGTTCGCTTTGAGCATTGTTTCAAGTGTTTTCGGTCTCAATTCATAAGAATATAGTCAATTTATGTTATCTTTCCAAAGGGTTTTATTTGTAGTATTTTTTTTTTAAAATGTTGTAATGGGCCAATACATAAGCCCAATTAATAGGAGTAGTAGTCAAATATCGGAGTCCTAATAGAGTTAGTAATTTAGTTGAGTGATTGAGTTTAGAACTAGAGTCTAATAGAGGGTTTTGGAATCGTGATTTGATTAGGAATTGGGGGGAGTAAACTATCCTTCAAACATGGGTCCAGCCTCAATGTAGCAGCCGATGATATTTGGTTAATAGAATTATGTGTTTGCTTTGAGGCAAGTTTAAACTGTGCTGATTGTGCATGTGCATGCAAGATTCTCAGATTGTTGCCGTTTATTTGAGATCCATCTTTACTGTTAAGTAAGATCCTCAATCCAGGTCAGTGTTTCTTCTGACAATTGCAAGCCATCTGTTTAGGTTGAACTGGTATTATTCTGCTTGAGTGAAAGTTTTGGGTAGGAAAGGTGAGGCTGATTCATTCTTGTCTTTTTTCAATCTGAAATTTTGTGAACAGTTCCCTTAACAGTAAGTAGGCACATCTCTAACTATGGAGTTTGGCCTTAAGGCCTTACATTGCTGAGAGCTATAAATTGGTTTTCAGGTCTACTGTGAACAGTTTCACCCTGTTCTTTTGAGAATTTTAATTCAACTTTTTTCTGAATCAGAAACTAGGTGTATTCAAGAGGCCTTTAGATCTGAAATATAATCCTAAAGTTTCATGGGATTTGGTTTGAATTGAGCTGGCTACATTGATCAGAAGGAGGTCCTGTTTAAAGAATTTATTGAATCAGAGTTGCAGAATTTTCTAATTTTCTGAAGTCCCTTTAGTTCAAATTCTTTCTACATTACTACTGCTCAGAACTTAAATTTCCGAAAGGGTCCTCTCTTAAGGTTGGTTATTAACACCCTAGATTCTATTCTCTCTTTTCCTAAGGTCCAGAAGTTAAACTTATGGGATGGTCATTGGTCTAGTTTTATTTGCTTAATAGCTTCAATTTGTCCGCCAATTGGAATTTTTATTGTCTGTGTGGGGCCATGATGACTTAATTAGGGTTTTTGGAACACTAATACACTAATATCCACCAGTTGAACACTATGATTATCCAACCTGGGTTGATATGTTCTGAATCACTTTGGATCTTTTACATGTAATTGTGGTAGGGGACTTCTTTTCATTCCCCTGACTTTAATAAAAATGCATGCTTTGATTTAATAGTAAAGTCTATTTATCATGGCACCATCTGATGTTGAAATGTTTCTTTTTGCATTTGTCTAATTACTGATTTTTTCAATATACAGGAAGGGATTGCATTAACAGTTGAGTCATTCCTTCACTTGGCAGAAGAATCACCTTCAACAATTTACCAGGACTTGAGTGAACCATCAAAAGCTGATAGACTGCTAGGAAGCGGAAAAGGTTACATTTTGATTCCTTTTTTGTGAAACTTTAAAATGGTTCTGCGGTGACTCACACCTCAAGATAATGTGATTTTAAATGATTCTGCAGCTACTCATAAAACAGAATTGCTTTAAAAATTTTAATCACTGTTGTAATATGGGTTCAAGGGTAAAATTGTCCTTGTATCCATTCCAGAATGTTCTTTCTCATATTATAAATAAAGAATGGCTGTAGTCACTCTGACTCAAGCCAGTATTCACGGATTTCAACATGGCATCAGAGCCAAAATTCATCATAGAATCTGCGGAATAAAATTTTTCTTTTTCTTTTTTTCGTCTCTCTCTCTCTCTCTCTCTCTCTCTCTCTCGTGATTTCACCCTAGCACCACCGCCCTCCATCTCCCACCACCACCACCCTTTCCGCCTCCACCCAACCTTTCTGCCTCCCCCCAACCTTCCGCCACCCTTCAGCCACCTCTCCACCCCCGCCAACTCTTGTGTCTCTCTTTCCCTCTCGCGAGAGTCTCGTTTTCCGGTTTTCGTCGGCTTTTATTTTTCACCCTTAGTGGTGAGTTATCTCCCACCAAGGGCCCTCTTTTTCCCAGATGCTTTGAAGGCTCTTTGCGATTTTTTTTCTCTCCTTTGTAATTGAGATTTTTTGGACCTGCCAACTGTGCCTGATATTTTTGAGATTACAACTGCTTCCTCTGGCCCAGACGGCTCCTCACAACGTGATTTTCTTCCATTTCCGGCCAGCTCGATTAAATTAAATGGGACCAATTATCTGTTATGGTCTCATTCTTATTTATTTGCTATTGGTTCTTGTGGCCTCTCTGGCTACATCATCGGAACCACCATCAGACCTACCAATGCTGGTCCTGCACAAGATCGATGGATGAATTTTAATTTCTTGGTCATGTCTTATCTGGTCAATTTCATGGACCAAGAGATTACCGGCTGCTACCTTCTCCTTGATATGGCTGCCAAGATCTGGAAGATAGCGCAACACACCTACTCTCAGGTCGGGAATGCCGCCCAATGTTATGAACTCCGTCAGAAAATCCACTCGACAAAGCAACTGGAGTTTTCTCTCTCTCAATACTATAACAAGATGTGCACTATGTGGCAGCAATTAGATTTTTTGGGAACCTTCACTGCAACCTATGATGTTGACGCCACGGCTTTCCGGAAGTGGGAAGATGGCTTACAGGTCTTTGATTTTCTATCTGGTCTCAATATTGAGTTTGTTCAGATCAAGGCAACTATACTGAATCGTGATCCACTACCCACTCTTGAGCAGGCCTATACGATTCTTGCGGCTGAGGACAGCTGCCGTACAACCATGGTTCATCCTGTTACTCAGGAGCTGTTACTCAGGAGAGATCGACTTTACTTTCTGGCTCTCAACCTGCTTCTCGTGGGAACTCTTCCCGTGTACTGGTGGTGATCGTGTGTCTGGTGATCCCCCTCCTATTAAGTGTGGCCACTGTAGGAAGGAGTAGCATACCAGGGACCGTTGTTGGAAGCTTCATGGTAGCCTTGCAGATACCCGTGGGCATGGGAAGGGTGAATCCAATCGTTCCAACAATGCCCGTGCAAACCAGGCATCTACTGAAGAGCAGCCTACTGGCCACTCTCGTTCCCAAGTTGTGGAAGAACTTCATCATCTCTGGAATATGATGACTCATTTGGATACCTCTTCAACATTTGGGTCTCCTTCTTTGGCTGCTTCAGCTATTTCCCCGCCATCCGACTCTTCTACCACTCATACTACAGGTATTTCATTTGGTGGGAATTGTACCTCGGTCATACCTAACTCTTAGGTCATTGACTCTGATGCAACTGACCATATGACAAGTTCTTCCTCCTTTTTTTTCAAATATTCTCTTTTATCTAGTCATAGTAAAGTTCGTGTTGCTGATGGGTCTCTTTCTCCAATCTCGGGCTAGGGATCTATTCAGTGCACCTCTTCTCTTTGACTTTCCTCTATGTTATATGTACCTAAGTTTTCTACTAATTTATTATCCATTAGTAGTTTGACTAGGGACTTAAACTACAAAGTGACCTTTTTTCCCAACCATTGTTTGTTCCAGGACTTGGCAACGGGTCGTACGATTGCATGTGGTAAGTTGGTTGATGGTTTGTACGTGCTTGATAGTTCGTTGTTAGCATTGACATCTCAGGCCTTATCTTCTGATTCTACCTCTGCATTACTTGAATTAAATAAGTGGCATCGCCGGCTGGGGCATCCACAGTTTAGTGTTTTATCTACTTTATTTCCTAGTTTATTCAAACAATGTAATCTCAATAATTTTTCTTGTGATGCTTGCACTTTGGCAAAGCAAACTAGGAATGTTTACCCTATTTCTGATAGTATAAATGTGACTCCTTTTGGTTTAATACATTTTGATGTGTGGGGGCCAATCCGATGTGTTTCGACTTCTGGTTTTCGATGGTTTGTTACCTTTATTGACTGTTACAGTCGCATTACTTGGGTTTCTTTGATGCACAACAAGAGTGATGTTTTTACCTGTTTCACCCTATTTCATATGGTTTAAACTCAATTTGATGCAAAGGTAAAGATTTTACGGTCTGACAATGGCAAGGAATACATGGATGTCATTTTTCGCAGCTATTTGGACTCTCATGGTATTATTCATTAGACATCCTGTGTGGATACTCCGGCTCAAAATGACGTGACTGAAAGAACAGGCAATTGTTGGAGATTGCTCTCTCCCTTATGTTTACCATGAATGTTCCTCCCCGTTTCTGGGGCGATGCCAGTCTTGCAACCACTTATCTAATCAACCAGCTTCCTTCCCGTGTCTTAGCTGGTCGCTGCCCTTAGGATGTTTTATTGGGATCTTCTTCGTTTTTTGTCCCTCCAAAAGTCTTTGGTTGTGTTATCTTTGTCCAAAACCACCATACTCATGGAAAATTCGACCCCAAAGATCTTTTGTGTATTTTTCTCGGATATGCCACTACCCAGAAGGGGTGTAAGTGCTACCATCCTCCTACTAGGAAACTGTTTGTGACCATGGATGTGATTTTTTGGGAGTTTGAGGCCTATTTTGCACCATCGGCACCTCTTCAGGGGGAGGTTCTAAGTGATGAAGATGTACTTTTGATTGCTCCTATGGATGTAAATGTTCCTACCATAGAGGATGTGTCCGTTGAATTAGAGGATGGGATTACAAGTCAAGAACAAGAGCAAGGACAGAATGAGCAGCCTATAGTCCAGGGGGAGTCTGAAGAATCAAAAGAGTTGAAGATGATCTCTCGTGGAACACAGTTCCCTCCTTATGGAACTTGGCACAAAGAGACTACCACCACTGCTCCCACACAATCAGTACCTGCACTAAGTCCTACTCCAAGTCATCACTCTGGTAAGCTTAATCCTGATCCTAGTCTTGATTTACCCATTGTTATTCGAAAACCAAAGCAGAGTTGTACACCACCCAATTTTCAATTTTGTGTCGTATGATTCTCTAACTCCTTCATTCCATGCTTTTGTTTCTTCGTTGTCCTCCGTTTCTATCCCTAACAATTGGCAGGAAGCAATAGCCAAACAGAAATGGAAGGAAGTAATGAATGAAGAGATGCATGCCTTGGAGAAAAATAAAACCTGGGATTTGATGGTTCTTCCACTAGGAAAGAAACCCGTAGGTTGCAAATGGGTCTTTGTTGTGAAGCACAAATTAGATGGGTCAGTAGAGAGTTACAAGGCAAGGTTGGTTGCGAAAGGGTTCACTAAAACCCATGGAATCGACTACGAAGAGACCTTTGCCCCTGTGGCAAAGATGAACACAGTAAGAGTAATTATTTCCTGTGTTGTAAATCAAGCCTGGAGTCTCCAATAGCTCGATGTCAAGAATACCTTCTTGCATGGAGAATTGGAAGAAGATGTTTATATGGAGATACCCCTTGGTTATGCTACTCCAGATACTCAAGGAAAAGTATGTAAGTTGGAGAAGGCATTATATGGCCTAAGCAATCACCAAGGGCCTGGTTTGGTCGCGTCCATAAAGCCATGATTTCTAATGGCTATAAGCAAAGCAATGCTGACCATACATTGTTTGTTAAAAAGTTGGGACAACATATCACCATTTTGATTATCTATGTGGATGATATAGTAATCACGGGTAGTGATGCACAAGAAATTCAGAAATTGAAGACATATCTAGGCACAAAATTTGAGGTCAAAGATTTGGGACAATTACTATATTTCTTGGGAATTGAGGTTGCCTATTCAGCCAAGGGTATATCTCTTTCCCAGAGAAAATATACTTTTGACCTTTTGAGTGATACATGGATGCTTGGGAATAAACCAGCCGATACCCCTCTGGAGCCCAACACACACTTGAAGAGTAAGGAAGGTGATTCTGTGGATGAGGGTAGCTATCAGAGGTTAGTTGGTCGGTTGATATATCTTTCCCATACCCGACTAGACATTGCATTTGCAGTGAGTGTCATGAGTCAGTTTATGCATGACCCTCACTCCTCTCACTTAGAGGCAGCATACAGAATTTTATGGTACCTGAAGTCATCTCCTGGAAAAGGAATCTTGTATTCTCCTCATATTTATCTTTGGATAGAGGCCTATACTGATGCAGATTGGGTAGGCAGTCCTGATGATAGAAGATCAACATCTGGATATTGTACCTTTATTGGGGGAAATTTAATTACTTGGAGGAGCAAGAAACAAGCAGTGGTTGCTCGGTTCAGTGCAGAAGCAGAATTTAAAGCTGTGGCACAACGTATCTGTGAACTTCTCTGGCTTAAGGGGCTTCTTCAAGATCTGGGTATAGGTGTTGATCTTCCTATGCGGCTCTATTGTGATAGCAAGTCAGCAATTAGTATCGCCCATAACCCAGTCCAACATGATCGTACCAAACATGTTGAAGTTGACCGGCATTTTATCGAGGAAAAGTTGGAGCAAGGAGAAATTTGTATTCCATTTGTTCAGTCTAGTGAACAACTGGCTGATGTCCTTACTAAGGGAATTAGTAGTAAGTTGTTTTGTTCTGTTATTAGCAAGTTGGGCATGTTTGACATGTATGCACCAACTTGAGGGAGAGTGTTGTAATATGGGTTCAAGGGTAAAATTGTCCTTGTATCTATTCTAGAATGTTCCTTCTCATATTATAAATAAAGAATGGGTGTAGTCACTCTGACTCAAGCCAATATTCACGGATTTCAACAATCACATTATCTTGAGTTACCATTCCCTTATAAATTAAAAAATACCCATTAACATGCATAAACGTAGACGTTACAACTTCGATGGTTCTCAGGTATATACCCATGGGCTATTTTATATTTAAAGCATATAATGTCATATGGGCATGTAATGGACGGGGCCCTGATCCAGACCTAGCCTCATATATCATAATTGCGGGCTTGGTGGTGCCTACCTTTGCGTTAGCCCAAATGTTCCTTATTGTAGATGTTTCCTCTCTATCTCCAAGAACTTTTGCTATACTTTCAATACAATCAGGCATCTAATTCCACATGACATTAATAATATCTTTTTCTGAGTTTTATTTCATTTATCGAATTGTAGAAATCATTAATTTTTCATCTTTGAAGCTATCATCTAATTTTTGAGCAACTACAAGCATTTCTAAGACCATTAGCCTTTGTTGTGTGACAAATCTGTTTACTAGGTTAATCTAGTGACCCTCATACCTTTCTATACTCTTGGTCAGGAATAATTTCATTTTGCTTGTATTTGTTCCACGTGTAAATGTTATTAACTGTTTGGAATCTGTAGTTTGTTTTACAAACATATTTTGCACTTAATTCTTTAGATTTTTTATTTGGAGGCTGATACTGTTCACAAGGCTGTTGGTGAACTTGTCAAGTTCACAACTTGCCACTTGGCAAGTAATTTGATTGAAATTTGTGTGGATCCATGATATAAAGGGCTTTCACCCATTTCATTGGTCAAATTTCAATAGAGCATGCTATATGGGTCAGAAGTGTCTCCAATATTGTAGAAATTTACAAACATAACATTTGTCTTTATCTTAATTATTATCCCAATAATGTTTCTATCATTGTCTTTTTCCCTTGTGTATGATGTTTGTAATCTTATCTTAATTATTATCCCAACAATGTTTCTATCATTGTTTTTTTCCCTTGTGTATGATGTTTGTAATCTTTATCTTAATTATTATCCCAATAATGTTTCTATCATTGTCTTTTTCCTTTGTGTATGATGTTTGTAATCTTTATCTTAATTATTATCCCAATAATGTTTCTATCATTGTCTTTTTCCCTTGTGTATGATGTTTGTAATCACCATTCTCCTTAATTTTAACCTTTCCAACCTTGTTCCTTGTATGCATGCTGTAGTGATTTCCCTCGTTATATCCACCAGTTCCATACCCTTATCAGTCAAGGTTCCTATATTCTAAGTTGTTAGAGGTAACTGGTTTTATTGGATTAGCTTCCTTACACCAACTCATCTATGATGTTGGAATAATTCCTACATTTACCATGATTCGAGATTTCGGTCAAAACGACCGAAATTTCACAATTTATTTGATGTAGCTTGAAGGATGAGAGCAAGAATCAGGCCCCATTAAGCCCAGCAGGCCATCGGTATCGAGCCAGCCTTTTGGGGGAAGTTTAGTCCAGGTATGGGCCTGACTTGCGGCCCATTAAGTATTCACTCAATAAGTTCCTGCGTGGGGGGGAGGCAGCTAGCTTCTATTTTTTTTTTTAGTAGTTTCTAATTTTTTTTTCTCTTTTGGTTAGATTCTACTAGATAGCCTAAGTATCTTTCCTTTTATTTGTTTCTTTCTGTACAAGTCCCCTAATTGTATGCATGGAGCTTTCTTTTAGTTGTTTCCTTATTTTGTTATATCTCTACAGAACAAAATATTTGTAACAGCTGTAGAGCTCACACTATGATTTAATGAATGAAAAAGAAAGCTTTGGTTTTTATGCCATTGTGCTATGAGATACCTTAGGATTATGAGGGCCATGGTCATACACCCCCCCCCCCCTTTTTCTCTATTTTGTCTGCAACTGGGTTTCTGTTGGAGGCTATCTAGATCATCCTCGAAAGACGACTAAGGTGCTGTTGATGATACTTAACCTGTCCTATTGAGTTCCATCCATAGCCTGACAATTGGAGTTCAAGCATACCCTGCGACACTCTTATTCTGGAGATTTCTGGCAGCAAGCTACAAGTGGTGATATCCCTTCATCCCTCCTTTAACTCAGGCCTTTCTTTTAGGTTGTTGTTCTCCTTGTCCTTGGCTTCCTTCAACAGTATTTTGAAGGCCATCTAATGTCTATAAACCCAAGTTATTAAGTTTCTAAATCCGTGTCTTTGTTTCTAATTTTGAGTCATTCCCATAACTGGTGATCTAGCCATCAGATGTGGCTGGATCTTTGAAGAGTTGAAGGTCTTCTCAGACCCTACTTTTGACTGGAAGTAGAGGCTCATCAGAGGTGGCCTTAGGGCTATACTATTGATCTCCATAAGTTTCTATTTTGGGGTGTTATTCTGTTACTTCAGTTTCTGGTTCTCTATTACTACCCATAATGTGCGGATATTTTCTTGTTTAGCTGCTGTTTGAACTCTATTACCAGTATATTGATTTTTGACATATGAATTTCTATAATTATTAATCTGGACATCAGGTTGTCATCACGTAACCTTGCTGTGCAGTGTTATTTCAGTTCTTTCACTGGACACCTATTCTGTGAGTTAGCCTAGTGTCGACATTCCTTTACTGTTAGCCTTATTATTAGGCTTACTACTGACCTATCAGTACTGTTAAAGATCCTGTTGTTGGGTGGGGTTGTAAGCTTCTTGTTGTTTAGTGACCCTAGTCCCAACATTATTTCAATTTCGATATCTCGATATTGTTTCATGGAAATGATACCAAACAAGTATATATAAATACCAAAAGTTGTTCGAAATGGGTCTTTGTTAGTTTCGTGCATTTCGACTCTTAAGAGAGGTAATTTGCCAGTAAACCCTAGATTTACTTTTTTTTTTTTTTTTTTTTTGCAAATGACCTATATTTCTTGGTGAAACAAGATGTTAGGGACTACTACAACGCACCAACATCGACAATTTTGCGCATTATTATGCTTTTGCTCTTCAAGTGCCTCTCTGGCCTCCGTATCAATCTTTTGAAATCCCACATTTTCCTCTTGGGTGTTTCTAAAGCTGATAAGGATACCTCCTCCGCCTAACAGGATTTTCCCTTGTTTCCCGCATGGTACCTAATTTGCCCTTGATCCCCACCAGGCTGAATTGTCATCATTGTACCCCTATGCTAGACCTCATCAGTAAAAGGCTCCAACTCTAAAAGGGTAAACTCCTTTCTTATGCTGGGAGGGTTGAGTTGATCAGATTAGTTCTTCAATCTTCCTACATCTACTGGTGTGGCATCTATGGGCTTCCTAAATCAAACATACAAGCCCTATAATCCTTATTATGTGCTTTCCTCTGGAAAGAAAAGTAATCCTCCAAATTCCTCCACCCTCTTAGTTGGGTTGCGACCTACCTCCCCAAAATTGAGGGTGGCCTTGGTTTGCGTAGAATCTAAGATTGCAATATCATGGGTATTCTCAAATTGCTTTGGAAAATCTCCTCTAAACATGACTCCATCTGGGTCACTTGGGTCTATTCCTACCTCTTCAAAAAGGACTCCATTTGGACAGTCCCCCAACCTACTGACTCATCTTGGGTTTGGCGCAAAATCATCCTCCTCTGTCCCATAGCCCTTAGAGCTACCATCTCTAAGATCGCTGATGGGACATCCACCTCCCTCTGGCTTGACCACTGGCATCCCTTATGAGTCCTTCCGTAGTTGGTACTCGTTCAGTGTACTCTTTTGGTATCCCCAAATTTGCCACGGTCTCCGCCATCATCTCACATAGCTCTTGGCCCCTCCTCCCCTCCCCCCTAGTCTCCCCAGGTCTGGGCTTCCCTCACCTCTCCCTTCCCCCAACCCCTCTTTATCTGACAAGGTCTCCTGGCTCCCCTCCCCAAATGGCCTCTTTAGCTCCCGATCTGCTTAGGACTTTGTTAGACTTCATGCCCCCACCATCCTTTGTCATAACCTTGTGTGGTTTAAAGGTCATATACCCTATCATAGCTTCACTGTCTGGAGAGCCCTCAACCTTTGCTTCCCCACCCAATCGTTTCTCCTTCACCTTCACTTGCATGTTTCCCCCTCTTGTATCCTCTATTGGAATGGTCTTGAGGACATCGATCACCTTTTCTTCTCTTGCCCCTTTGCCTCTTCTATTCGGAAAAAAGATTTGGAAACTTGTTAGGCCCGTAGTAGAAGACCCTTACCCTTCTCTCGCGAGTGGCTTTGGATGGACATATCCTTCTCTGGTAGCTCTATTTGTGATATTATAGGTAAGGTTGTGTTTGGTGCTGTTATCTCTCACATCTGGATGGAGCAGAATCTTCGTAGATGGACCTCCAACTCTCTTTCTCTTGATTTGATTTGGAAAGACATCTTCGATGTTAGCTCCAGCCTTCACATGTTACCTCACAGTTCTCTTGTTGATTCCCAAAGGAACAGGCCTATTGTTGTGTCCTGGGTGTTACCTGTTTCTCTTTTTCAGCCTCCTAACCCTTCTTCCTAAGGCTCGAGGTTTTGTATAGTCCCCTCCCCCCTTCTTTTCCCCTATATTTTCCTCCCTCGTTTCGGGGTTTTGGTAATGAATTATTTATGTACCCAAAAAAAATATATTTTACTAATAGAGTAGTAGTATAGTCAATGTGTATATTTAATGTATGTTACTTTGTACTTAGCAATATTAATGTAGAAAGGGTTCAGCTAAGAACTACTCTACAGTAGGATCGTTAATAGTTGCAGCAGATCATCGATAATAGAAGCAAATCAGAATTTAGAAACATAAGACAAAAAATAGAATGTAGTAAATACTGGGCAAACCAGCAGTGAGAATGGGCTCTAAGGCTGATCGAGTGGAGTAGGCAATGAGGAGAATCTTTGCTTAAAATTTCAGCCAATTCCAATGGTTAACTTGTGAGATATGAACAAGATCCCAAAATAGAAGGTTAGGGCAGATCTCCCAAACCAGAGGAATTTAGAACACCAAACTTGGGATCGAGTGTAGCCCTTGATTGTGTGATTCTGCTCTACAGACCTCTGCTGAATATGAGTCTTGGTTGTAGAGATATTAGCACTTGAAGTTTGCTGGAAATTCTGGGCAGAATTGGAATCGCAGGAGAGTCTCTGTCCTTCCTTGTGTTGAAACAATAGCAGTAGAACTTTAACTCAATAGATGGATTGAATCAAGTCTTCAAGAGGATCTCCAGCAGTTGGAAACAATCGCAGGCACAACAACACAGTTGGGAAGCGATTGGGATAACAAGAGAAGATAGGAGAAGAAAAGAAAAGGGGATAAGGAGATTTGGCTCTATCAGCCCTAGGGGTTTTGGCTCTCACCAGCCAGGCCTCTCTGTCCATCATCCACACAATAGGACAATAAAATTTTGCACAAAAGGCGTATTCTCATTCCTCATAATCATTGGTGGGGGCCCACTAAGGGCATTAGATATTTATGGGCAGCTATGCTTGCCTTACAAGTAAGAGAAAATTAGAAACTTGCAAGAACAGGAAACAAACTAAAAATAGAAACTTCTAAATAAAAGCTAAGCCTACTTTCTGAATCTGGAAGTAGAAACTAAAGAGCTAAGGTTGCCTAATAAACAACCAAAAATATTTAGGAGAATAATTCTAAAAATAGAAACTAAACTAAAACTCCTAATTCCCCCATACACAGACTAAATTGAGTCTTCTAATAAAGTCTTCACATGATCTGGTGTTGGGCCCCACAAGATCTTCTAGTAGCATTCACACCAAGGCAAAATAAGAAGCTGTGACACTATTCATGTGAACAGTATCATGAACAATGTTTTGGCCTCTTTTTCTTCATGTTTTGTCCAATATCAAATATGTTTATACTCACATATTGCTTTTTTTTGGTTTAGGCCTTTAGGGGTTACTTAGGCTAGTATCTTACTACGCAAATAGATTTTTCTTTGCAAATTGCTTCTTAGTACTTCTTAGTAGGTTTGATATTGCACTTATTTGATATTGGTTAGATATCTATACTTATTTCTTATTTATGTTACAGAGTGTTTTAAAACACTTGTTTTGCATGTATCATAAGCATATCTAAAGTCTCTCCGGTACATCTCTTTAAACCAGCTTTCCGATACGCTGCCCTATTCCAATACTTGACACCTTGAATATAAGGGAATTATGCCTCCGGATATGGATCTAAGATCTCCCCAGACAAAGGGAAGAGACAATAATTTGTTCTTCATTTTTCCTATTCTGAAAGATGGAGATGTAATGGTTGACGAATGGGAGTTGGACGATGAAGTGGTAGTGAGAACTGCCATCTTCTTGAAGCCATATGTAGTAGCAGGTTCGCTGCTACTACTTTTATCCCTGGGTCTCGGCACCTATAGCTTCTTCTTTTTTCATTAGGTCTGTGCTCCTTGAACTGAAGATGACCATAGGCCTTGACCATCAGAACTGCCTTGTGGCCAAGGCAGCATGTACACATCACCTTTACAACTGGAGTACCTTTCTCAAGAATCTAAAGGTAGTATCATTAAGAGCTTATTTGACCCTTAAGTTTCTTAAACCCTGAGAATATTCCATGTTTGTCTTAGAGTAAATTTTTTGAAATACCCATAGTCTGAACTAAAGAAAAATACTAGAAACAAATCAATCAAATTCAAGCCACTGCTTTTCGTGTTTGAGCCTGGTTTTAAACATGGTACAACTTAATGGACCTCTTCATGTACCCTGGTGGGTTTCACAAGGCTAATGATCCATGCTGGTCATGCTCTTCATCAATTTTGAGCTTAACCTACCAATCTAGTGGATTGACCACTGAACACTCCTATATCTTCTTGCAAATGATAGTGCAAAAGCATTTGTGGACTTACATGTAGGAAGCATCAATGCAGAGGAATTTCTGCCTTTCATGGGGGCGGGGTGGTCATTTTGCCCCATCATTTCTCTGGGCGTAGGAGCTATGCTCCCAGACAGATAATCTTTTTCCCTTTGTTAAAATCTGTCAAAAGTCTCAACAGATATTATCTGAATTCTCTTAAGATCTAATTTTGCATTTTTTCAACTTGGAAAAAGAAAGAAGTAAACACTGTTGTCAGTGTTTTGTGCCGTGCTTATAAAAAGGGAGAGGAGGTGGGAAGGAAGGAAGAGATTCTGTCTTTCTTAAGAAGTCTATAGTTTGTCTTGAAATGCAGTAAACCAAATTCTTTTTTCCATAAATATCATTGAGTTCTTTTATAATGTCATTCTTCTTTTTTTTTTTGTTGCAGTTGCTGACATACTTTTGTGGAGAGATGAGAAGAAAACATTCACTTATTTTCTTGCATTGGTACTGTTGTTTTACTGGTATCTCCTTTCTGGAAGAACTTTTATTTCCTCCACAGCGAAGCTTATGCTGCTATTGTCAGTCATCCTTTTCTGCCATGGCTTTCTACCATCGACAATGTAGGTACCATTACTACCAACTATATTCCTACATGAGTATGTTAGTAAATGAATGGTCTGTCCTTAGACGAGATCACCACTTCTCTCAGTAATGGACTTCCTTGAACTCTTCCTTAGCCTTAGATGTCCTTTCACAGATATAGAACCTCAGACAGAAAGAATCTCCAAGAATATTTTATGCATTGGAAAGAATTTGCAAAATGCAAAAGCAAATCATGTCAAACATGTAACTAGTATAACTACAATTGGTCTAAACCCAGGAGATCAAGATCACCTAGGCTGAGTCAACATTGTTCAATGATCCTAGAAACAGAATAACCTTTTAAATATAGTGTTGGAGATCTGAACTTTGGGTTCCCCCATCCTTAATTAAATTAATTACAAAATTAATTTAGTTACAAGGACCTCTTCTTCTTTCAGGCATGTTGACTTTGAGGTTTCTGCTCCAGGTTTGGTTTCCCCATCCAAAGAATGTCTTCTTCTTATTTCGAGATCTCGGAAACAACGATTAAAGATGCATTTATGCCCCTAGCATCCTTATGGAATAGATGGGCTCTCACGTTAAAGTCATTTTCCCGAGGAGGCGATTGGAATACTTTCTTCAAGGTAATTTATCTAAAGATAATTTCTTCAAGGTAATTAGTGTGACATAAATTCAAAATTCAACGTTAGATTGTCAATACCTGCCTTACTCCATCTTACCTTAAATTAGGAATGCATTTGATGCGTAGCAATTTTTCCTCCTAAGCATAGGTCTGTAGTCTGATTATTGGTAGTAATTAATATAGAACTGGAAGCTCGGGAAATATATGATACATTTATGGAGTTGAAATACATAGTTTGATGCCCATCCAATAATTTTGCTTCAGGAAGCTATACAGTTCCGGTCACTCTATAGTATCTTACTTGGGGGTGGCAATGAGTGGCCTGGTGGGTTCAGTCTTGGTATGGTATTTGGCAGTAGTCCTGATATATCTCTGGGCACTCTTTTTCTCTCTCCCATGTTCATTCACTTGTACATGATTTCTTTAGAGAATTGCCCACATTCTTTAGGGAAAGGAAATTGGTTCTTAAAATATCTTTTTCCCTTATTGCTTTGTTATTCTCATCGTGACCATTCTATTTTTTTAATTGATCATGAACGATTTTATTCATGAAATGAGAATAGTAGTACATTGGGGTACATAGTAATACTTAGTAATACAATCCTTCCTAGAGGAATAAGGCTTATGAATCCAACCACTACAGTGACAATCACACTGTCAAAAGGATTCCATGAACTTGATTAGAAATACTTCGTAGGATTATAGGCTGTATACACTTCTGTTTTTGTAATTATGTGTAACTACTGCTATTACAATATGTCTAGATACATGTGCTGTACTATCACATAAGCTTATCAATTACGGAATAGAAAGAACTCTGCGTGATTGCCACTAGGATGGTCTGACTATCTATAATATGCCCTCAGCACTCAGTGGACCAGTATTTTCTCTTTCAATTTGACATCAACTCCATAGAGGAAAGGATAGAGTTTGTACAGTAGATATATTTCTTGCTTAAACTTTCTCTATCTGAGAAAATTTCTTAATAAATACAGGTGGGAGTGTATTTGTATTTTCTGAAGTTGCTCCTCTCATTTTCATTCTCTGCAGTTGTTGGTGTAGGTAAGGGATTTGCATGTTCCAATCTTGCAGAGTGTTTCAATAATATCTGGCATTCTGTTGTTCTCTTAACCTTGTTGATTTAACATGCAGCGCTTGTCTTGGCATTCACTATATTCTTTTTATATGAGCAATATGAAGAGGAACTTGATAGACTAATGGAGTCTTCTTCCCTTGGTTTAAAGAAACTAAAGGGGTTGTTAATTAGAAGCTTGCCAGTCTCCTTGGCGTCATTTCTTCATGATTACATGGGTAAAGATGAGGTACATGATGCTGTGAAAGATCACAAATTCTAGGTTTAATAACTTGACAGTTTTTCATCTCATTATACCTACTATCGGAGATTGGTTTGTGAGCTCCAGCCAGCTGGACCAAGCTAAAGCCATTAAGTTCCTTGCCCATGGTACAAGTACCTTGCTTTACTTTTTATCATGGATAGGTCCTTCCCATGAGGCATTGTGGTGCAGTTAAAATGTTCTTACTTCGGAATCCATTTCCAGTCCATGCTGGTGCATTTTTAGTCTAACCCCTGGTTCCTTGATTGGATGATCCAACAAAGTAAGCATCTATAAATGTTTTAAATCATCTCATGGTGATTATTGGGCAGTAGTGACTGATGACAGAGTCTGGTCCCAGTGAATGGCAGTTGGGTGAAAAGATGTATGTGTTTTTTCTTGTTCTGCCTGCATTCAAGTTGTATATCATGAAAATAGTTTGAAGGTACTGTTATTGAAACATTCTTGTGTGATGAACTTATTTGATGGAGCAGCTGGGATACTGGAATATTGGCTCTAAGAACATAAAATCACATGTCCATGAGTCTACGCATACTTATGAACATAGCTACCTAGGTCAGTTCAGTTCAGTTCAGTTCAGTTTGACACTTGATATTTTTCCGTATCTTCATGGATAGGGTAGAAATTGTTGTTGGTAGATGTTTCAGGGAATTAGTTAAGTGATAGGCCTTTGTACTTGGAAAAAAAATAATATGATGAACCAGCCATATTAGATCCCAACCTATTCATTGATGTTTGAACAGGATAGGGTCGTGAGTCAAATGGGTTGACCCATTTTACTTCCTAATTACTTTTCTTTTGATAAACTTTCAATAAATCATGGTAGACCAAGCAGCTCATATGTTTATATTACCCAACCCAGGCGGTTTAGTGCTCAACCAATGGAATCATGGTTGAATTGCCAATTATCATTTCTAATTATCTTACCAGTAATTTTTCCCCCTCCAAACTGTTTGGATGGTCTTGAACAAAGTTAGTTGTTTGGATATGATGTTTTAATGGCCTAGGAAACAAATTAGGTTTTAAATCTCATAGGGAGGATTTTAAGCAGAAGTGAATGTATGTTTTTTATCTGATTTTATCGACTTTTAATCATCGTGACATGGTCCCTTCAATGAATAAACAGTTCATTTTCAGAATAAATAGGACTAAAAGTTAGATTTCTTCGATAGGCCTATTCCCTTGAAAAACTGTCCTCTTTTTTGGCTCTCAGCCCTGAACTTCACCACACTGCACTTTTAGGGAATTGGAGAGTATTATCGAGAGCCAAAATGCCCGATTCATATGCGTTATTGTAGATCCCATGAAACCACCATCGAAGGTGGCAAAAATGGCTACTACCGGCCAAATAATATAACCTGCTCATATAAGCAACAGCTCTCAAAACTGGAGCAATCCCCAACAAAGTAGCCCATATACTCTTTGTATTACAAGCATAGCACTCTAGTGAAATTCTTGCAATTGTTTAGCTTTTGCCTCACTCAAACCTTCTACCACATGGTAACATTCCTCGGGCTATGCCTCTTTTACTTGTGGGAGAGTGATCGTGAGAACAGAGTGGAGCGGATATGGTTCGTGAGAGAGAGAGAGACGGGAGAGTGCAGAAGAAAATGCTTGATCAAAGAAATTTAGTTTTTTAATTTGTTATTTGACTAGTTGTAACCTTTCGCTCCCCCAAACATTAAAATTCCTACAAAACTTAGTTTTTAGCTCTTATATATATTTCATTTAATCCTATCCTTAGGTGTCTTAATTAAATAATGTCTGTTGTCGTGCACAGTAGATTCCATGCATCATTCATTCAACAGGGGGTGTGGGGGTTTTATAGAATTTGAATGGACATAAATGCTCATCTAACAATAATTAATGCAGGCCGTGCATAAAAACTTCTACTCATGTATAATTCTACGTTGTTTTTTTTGAAGTTTTCTTTTTCTTTGTTTTTTGTTTTATTCCCAAGGCATTGGAATCAATAGAATCAATCGGGAGTGTTATCAAATAGGACCTCGAGATAGGAGGGTTTTGAAGGGCTTTTGAGTCGACACCCTTAGGTTAGAATTAGTATGGGTCCACTTAAGTAAAGTAACAAATAGTGGTATTTTTGTAATTTATTGAAGTTAATAATTGGGGAGGGGTAGTCCTAGAATGAAAAACAATACAAGGATAGAAGGGAATAATGGAACAAAGAGGAGGATAATGTGGGGGAACCGAGGAACCATGTATTTAATAACACATGGAAGACTTCTTCCTTACTATGAAAACAAGGAACTAGCGGTGTCTCCCACCTTAGATATGACGATCGAGGTCTCGTCACTTGAGTATATATATATATACTTGGAAGTATACCTCTACCTATAAGACACCTACAGTCACAACTAAAATTAAGATAACACGAGATTAACATACAGTTTTTCACAAATGCACATACAACATAATTATCCTATCAATGAGTTCAAGAATTTCATCGCACGTACGTCATTACACCACACTTTAGAAACAACACCAGGTCAATTATTCACAATCACACAAGTAGATCAACCAATAATTATTCCTCCTTACCTATAGTCAGGGGTGCAAGTTTGACCCTGTCGGCCCGAACTCGCCCTAAGTCCGAACAGGGTCTGGGCTGAAATATCTTGACCCTGAGGGCGAGTCAGAGTGGAAAATTTCTAACCCTAAGTTAGGGTCGGGTCGGGTCAGGGTTGAGGCCTCAGGTTGAGCCTGACCCTATTTTAAATTATACTATAAAATATATATTGATATAATATATTTATTATGAACTTTAAATGTCACCCACATTTTGTTATATAACATATTATATATGAAGATAATAAGTGATATAAACATTTTATTATAGTGTTATTTTAAGCAAAATTGATAATTTTTTCCCCATCCCAGTCTAACTCATGCATCTCCCTTCCCCCTCCCCATGATCAGGACCAATCAGGGTTAGCCTGGCCCCACCTTGAGGGCGGGTCAGGGTTGGATTTTTCAGGCCTTGAGTAAAGGTCGGGTCGGGCCTGGGCCCAACTAAGTGGACTCAAGGTTGGGCTAGGGTTTTATAAAGCCCGGCCCAACCCAACCCTATTGCACCCCTACCTATAGTACATTAAACACCTATCATAATTGAAGAGTGAAAATCATAAATATACTCTAATTTATATGTACCACTTAGAATCTTAGGGGCTGCCCCAGGTCCCAGGTAATATTCGAGTTAATATATATATATATATATATATATATATATATATATATATATATATATATATATATATATATATATATATATATATATATATACCACTTAGAATCATTATACATAATCGTAATGTAACACATTAACTTTTACCATCAAAAAAAAAAATGTAACAAATTACATCGTACTTTAAGGTGTATTTTAATTTTTTTTTGGGAGGGGGTAGGGTTGGTGCCTTTGAGTGCTTACCTACATACAAGCTTATGAATTAAACATATAATTAGTTACAATCCACCAAAGCATAACGGAAGGTGAAAAAGATTACGCCAGACTTTTCATAAAGCAACAAATGTCATAACATTTCTAACAAAGCCAATAGTTTCTCCTTCTCCACCCCAAAAAATAAAAGAAATGAAAAGTTTCTATTATTTTATTCATTTCCTTTTTCTCGTTACAATGCCCACCCATTCTTCTTCCTGCTATACTATACAATACTATGACTTAATTCATGAGACAATAAGATATCTATCTAGCTTCTACTTATCTTATTCTTCTTATTTTCCCCCCAACATAACTTTTTTTTCTTCCAAAAAGGACCCTTCTAAAATCACTTTAAAAATCCCAACATACAAATGTATCTGGGTTGACACAGAAATGAAGCATCATTTGGATATTGGCTTGAGTGATCATCTCCACCAAGTCCATCTCCCTCTTTGTCTCATACTACAACAATGAATCCCTATCCAATGGCATTTCCATCTCCAAATTTTGTATCATCAACAACAGATGTGTCCAGAATCTCATCAGATATAGACATAAGACTGTAATTCTCAGGAAACATCATCGTATTGGTGAAATATAAATTTGAAATGTTGCTAGAAACATAATTGGGCACTAAGCCATCACTTGCAAAAAATTCAGCACTCTTTGCAAACTGAATTGACGGTCCGGTCATGACATTACGAGTTTGCATGTTGGCATTGGTGCATACATGACTTTCATTATCTGCAATGTTTGATGTTTCAATCAAGCTATTGATGTACTTTTGCAAGAGAGAACTTGAATCTTGATTTTGTGAGCTTCGAAATTTTCACCTTGATAATTCCCTTCTTTTGATTCCATTCCAGTAGTTCTTTATGAAATTTGTAGTTCTTTCATTCATCATCTTTGCAATCTCTACCCATTTATTTCTTAATTCTATATGGGCCTTAATTATAATCTCGTCCTCCTCCTCGGTCCATTCAGCTTTCTGCAAGTAATAAGTATGTATGTTATCATTTAAAAGATGTTTCTATCCACTGATGAAATGAAAGTGAATGGTGTAAAACCACCAATTTTGGACTTATACACTTTAATATCGTACTTATCCATGAAGAATCGACACGTATAGAAGAATGACGGAACAGTTAATGATTCCATAGGTACATCATATAGTGTGCGACACATAATAAGGAAGCTTTGCATGCAACGGTGTACAATGTGCTGATAATGAATGTATTTGTACATATACATGTATATGGATATGATTATATGTGTGTGTATGCACAGCAAGTTCATGGATGTGCTAGATTCAATAAATTCCACATATAGAAAATACAAAGCAAAAAGGAAGAAGAAGAAAAAGAAGAACCGTGATGTTCGGCCTCAGATGGTTGTGCCATCTTTCCCTGCATTGTTTTCCTATTGTTCCTTCCAACTTTTTTGCAATTTGAGACCATTTTTCAACCCATTCTCCTCCACCAAGTGTACTAAATGTCTGCACATAACTTTGTGATCAATGCTTGTTTTTAAATAAGAAATAAGGAAACCAATATTTTTTTTGGATGAAAACTAAACATTCTATACAAGATGATTCATTATTCATGATAAGAAAAAAAACCTCCTTAACTGTCTTCTTCAGCTATCCATTGCCCTTTGATCAGATTAGCCTTCTTTTGGGCTTCACCTATCCTCCTAATTGAAAAATTCCTTCTAACCATGGTCTATTTTTCTACAAAACCTAATTTTTGCAGCAATGCATGCCATCTGCTCAGGTGAAAATGCCAAGTTAGGTGACTCTAGTTCTCGAAAATTCAAAGAGAGGTTCCTATCTTGGGCAATCACGATTTTGGACGCGATTCCAGGGGGAAAATTCATGAAGGCCCAATTTTGAAAATTCTCCATGACACTGCCTTCTATAAGGGGCATCAAATCTGAGATATTGAAATTCGAAGAAGATCCATTCGTTAAAGTTTCGAACTAATCGAAATAAGGAGCGACCCCTAAATTCGAATTTGACAATAAACCATCAACATGAAACTTATCATTTTGGTGGAAATCATGGAGATATCCTTTAGATGAGCAAGCATTTAAGGGAAACTCGTCTCCAAATCTCAGTTTCATGTAATTTTCCGGCAAAATTGATGGCTGGAAAGTGAGATCATCTACGTATTTGGTATCAAACTCCATGGGAGAGAGATTGGATAAGAGAACAACAAAAACTAAAGAAAACAGTTGTAGTGGTTTTGGAGTTGTGGGATGTCTTAGGTTCCTTCTTAGAAATTTATAGGAGGGAGGGGTGTCATTGTTAAGCTTATCTTTTCTTAGTACTATGAAGGGGACTAAGGGTAGGGATGTAAATGGATATTCGTAAATCCGTATTCGATCCGCATTCGTATCCATTTAGAAGAATCCGAATCCATCCGAAACTAATCGAATACGAATATGATAATCCCCCTATCCGACCGATTATTATCCGATTCGTTTAGCAGTCTGATGGTAATAAAATATTTGAAATATAACTTTGTGTTTATCTATCCTTTTAAGTTACCTTATTGGATTTTGTTATCTTATTTTTATAAATTTATAAGTTAAGATAGTGTGATTCTTTTTCTAGATTTGCTATTGGTTTATATATATATATTGCTTTATGCAATGTGATACATAGAATTACATATCTATTAAAAAATCAAAAGTTAAAAACACGTAAGAGAATAAATGACTAAGAAGAGTAGAAGAAAGGGTAGTTACTGAACTCTCAAGTCTCAACCTTAACCCTCATCATAAAAACGGTAAATATTTCAACGAATAGTCGAAAAATCATATTTGATCCGTATTCATATCCATTTAGAAGAACCTGTATTCAAAAAATATTATCCGAAAATTATCTGAATCCGTTCGAAAACCGATAGGATATTATCCGAATCCGTCCGAATATAATCGGATACGACTATGATAATGCCACTATCCAACTGAATTCGATCCGTTTACTTCCCTACATAAGAGCAATAATGTTTTTTAACCCCAAAAAAAAAATGGCATTAATGTTTCTGTCGTTTGGAAGTTTTTTTGCTTCTAGAAAGTTGTTAGTCAAGGGATTCCACGTGGCATCTGTACAGAGATTTTTTGGACATTTCAAGGCAATGTATGGTGTAGGAGAGTTGTGATTGGATATTTAAATTGTTCGGATATATTTAATTAAATCTTTGGTGGAAGTTGAGAAGACTACCCAAACAAGCTCGCTACAATGATATCTTTTACCAAATGAGTAACTACCTAACCTAGAAACTAATAACACATGAGCCTTGATTTATTAGTGAATTAAAATCATTATATTTTTGATCAACTAAAGGCCATTTATTGCTACCCAATTTTTTTTTTGAATGACAACTTTGGTAACTGTAGACGCTAAATTTTGTCACCCCTGACAATGATGACAACCAGACACAGATGACTGACGACGTCCGTTGCTGATACCCATCAAACCCAGAAACATTTAAGAAGAGCCAAAACCTCCCAATACTTGGGAAACGATCATAGAGCTTGTGGCCAGGATTCCGCAGTGCAGTAGTAGCCACCGCAACTACGAAGCCCGAGGGCCAGGCTTCTGCGGTCCAACTTGGACCACGGAAGCGCCACAGCCACGGCACCTCCATGATCAAAGGAACTACTTTGGCACTGCAGTAGTCTACCACAGCATCGTGGAGCGCCAGGGACCCCTATACCCCTATAAATAGGGGTCCCCTTCTGCATAGTGGGGGAGAGTTTTCTCAGGATCCGCACTCTATAGCTCCCATTTCACCTATTTTGCTCCCTAGAGCCCTATTTCGCCTATTTCGAGGTCCACCTCACTTCTAGTTTTGAACCTTCAGATCTGTTACCCTGTCTAAAGTCTAGATCCTCCGAACCCGACTTTCCTAACCCATTTTCGTATCATTCCCTTGAAGATCGAAGAGTTCCTTATAGCGTAGTTATTTTGTCCAAGGATTGAGCATCTGGTTCCCAAGACCTTGTGACGCTGTTCTTCTGTCCGAGGATTGAGCATCTGGCTCCCAAGACTCCAAGTACAAAACTTAACATTTGCAAGCCGTTACTCTATCTGACAGAGGATAAGTCAGTCATTTGTCTTCACCTGAGCTGAGGACACTTTCCACTTTGCATCTTTCATAATCGCATTGGTCTATTATGCAGGTATACATTCTTATCGTTGATCTTTAATTTAGGTACAATGTAGACTCTTAAGTGTCCATGTTCAATGTACATAGTATTCAGCATAATATAGTTTAGTTCTCTTCAAATAGCTTATGCATCATGGTTTAGCCGAATATGTCAGTATAGAACATTTATAACGAGAGAATATTCGAAAACAAGCATCTAGTCGAAAGACTAGTTTAACCAGGCGAGGTGGGTGCCTAACACCTTCCCACTCTCGTAACCTGCCTGCTTACCCAGAACCTCTGACCAGATCACATGGAATCACGTAGCCCTTTATAAGGCTACACCAATTGGGTCCTAGGCCCTAGTTCTAGGTGGCGATTCCATTTCATATGATAGCAGGACCCCCATCCCAGATATGAAAGAATCATTCAAACCAAATATTCCTCCTATCACCCGATCCCCGAAAGGAGGGACCCCTTTCCTCTGAGAGGAAATCTTGTGGCAGATCGTCACAGTGGCGACTCCACTGGGGATACAATGGTTAATCTTTCAATACTAGATGTTACCATTGAACGTAAGAATTTTTCCCTTATGAATTTTTGTCTGATAACATGTATGGCTAACCCCTTTTGTGTACTAACAGCATCATACATCGTGTTCAAAGTGAAATCAAAAGACGAGGGTACTCCCTATTGTGCTCTATCATCGGGGAGGTGGGGTACATCATACTAAGTACTCTGAGATCGGATGATAGCTGCTTCTTGCACCACTTTCATGCACACACACAACATGGGAATACATTTAACCCTATGGTTAGTCATTGGACCCCATCTGTAGTCATAAGTAATTCGTGGCGAAGCCACAACCCTTGATATTTATTGTACGGTTTAGAATCACCAACAAGGGTAATCGCTAGTGTGTCGTGGGGTATTTTCAATACCCAAAAAAGGCACTAGGTTGATTACTTTGAGATCGTGTGACCTATTCCCTAGGTATATGAAAATGACCACGTACCCACAACTCGCTTAAAGCGACAGGTATTTCGGTTTTGTCAAGGATAACCTTATTCTGTCCGATCAGCCTACCTATTGCATGCATCATGTAGGAAAATAGACTATATATGATTAGGACATGCCACAAACTGACATCGTAGTATGTCTTAGGCTATAAACGAGATTCTCAGTGGTGTACCCCTCCTAATGTGGATTGCCTGTCGTGGAAAAGAGCTTTATCCGTCCCTCGATAGTCCCCAAACTATATTGCATTGCACTTTTAGGAAATTAAAGAGGATTACTGAGAGCTGAAAGGACTGATTCATATGCCTGATTCTAGATCCCATGAAGCCACCATCGAAGGTGGCAAAAATGGCTACTGTCAGCCAAAATAATATATCCTACTCATATAAGCAACAACTCTCAAAGCAGAAGCAATCCCAAACATAGTAACCCATATACTCTTTGTATTATAAGCTTAGCACTCTAGTGAAATTCTTGTAATTGTTTAGCTTTTGTCTCACTAAACCTTCTACCACATGGTCACATTCCTCGGGCTATGCCTCTTTTACCTGTGGAAGAGTGATCGTGAGAACAGAGTGAAGCGGATATGGTTTGTGAGAGAGAGACAGGAGAGTGTAGAAGGAAATGCTTGATCAAAGAAATTTAGTTTTTTAATTTGTTATTTGACAGAATATTTGTAACCTTTCGCTCCCTCCAACATTAAAATTCCTACAAAACTTAGTTTTAAGCTCTTATATTTATTCATTTAATCTTATCCTTAGGTGTCATAATTAAATAATATCTATTGAATCATTTACAATTTAAGCTGCTTTTTCGAAGTTTTCTTCGAAGATTTAGTTTTTTTTGTTTGCTTTTCTGATTGATTTCATTCGCTCTACAAGTAGTGATTCTTTGTCACATGCTCTGCTTAAGGCCGACGTTGCCTGTAAAAAAAATCTAAGGTCAGGTTATTTCATTCGTTCAATGTCGATGGAACTGATGGGGAAGATGACCAATGCATTCTTGTCGCTAGTCCTCATGTTCGGAGGGAGCAAACGGAAGATAGTTCTGTCTATCGCCTTTGGTGCTGGTCTATTCTCTGGGAGCATGAGATCAGATCGGATTTCCTAAATGGAAGTTCAGTATCATTTTATTCCTAAGGAATGGGAATCAACGGAATCAAGAATCGGAGTGTTATCAAATAAAACCTTGAAATAGGAGGGTTTGATTGGCTTTTGAATCGAAACCCTTAGGTTAGGATTACTACGGGTCCAACTAAGCTAGTAAAGGCTCAAAATGCAAAGGTAATGGTAAATATGTAATTTCAATAAAAAGCAAAACACTTTGTAAAGTTAAAGTAACAAATAGTGGTATTGTTGTAATTTATTGGAGTTAATAAGTAGGGAGGAATAGTCTTGGAATGGAAAACATTACAAGGACAGAAGGGAATAATGGAACAAAGGGGAGGATAATGTGGGGAACAGAGGAACTATGATATTTAATTACACATAGAAGGCTTCTTCTTCCTCACTATAGAAACAATGAACTAGTGGTAACTCCATCTTAGAAATGATGATCGAGGTCTTGTCCCTTGAGCCCAAATCTAATAAGGTTTCAAGGATAGGATTCGTGTAGTTCCAAACTTTATATATATATAAACCATATGAAAAACCAAGCAATGCAGTTGATCAAAGCTCTAATACCATACGAAAAACCAGGCAATGCAGTAAATGTGCTCAGTGTGTGAGGTAGATCTATAGAAAATACTATCCGATTTGGAAATCCATAATACTTGATACATAAACTTGAAATCAAGAACAGACTTGATACAAAGACTTGAATTCGTAAACTTGAATACAAAAGACTTGGATATGAAAACTTACACGGACTTGATGATACTAGTAAAATAATAATATAAAGAAAAGCTTGGGTGGATAACTTGGTCGAAACTGGAAGTGGCGAGCTAGATAGTCTGGGTAGGGGATGAAGAGCTTCTTCCTTACACAAGACTTACAAACTCAAAATTTGAAAAACTGAAAGCTTTGGCTCTGAGAATTTAGATCTGAGTTCTCTATTCTCAAAATCCAGTGCCTTCTTTGAAGAAAACTCTTCCTATTTATAAGCGGAAGGAGATCCTATTTCCTTCGTAAAATTTGCTGAGGTCTGCCTTTGAAACTGTGCAACTCTGGAGGAAGAGGGAATCCTGTAGGTTGTCAAATCTTGTTTTCTTGATTCAGCTTTTGAATTTTGCTTTCTCTGTGAAATGACAAGAGCATTTTGTCAGTCCAATAGGTGATCTTGGGATGGAATCTTCTGGGATGATTTGCTTTCCCTGTTCATGATAAGAACATTTTATCAGCCCAATAGGTGGTTTTGGATTGGAATCTTTTACGATCGCACCGAGGCATTCCACGTGTCAATGACACTGTTTTCCTCATTGGTTGGATCCAAGGATTTTACCATATTAGATTGAGTCCGGTAGTGGCTTGACTAACTAATCCTGAGTTAGTAATAGGAACACTTCTTTTTGCCAAGTGTCACTTGCTCTCTTTCTCTCTCTTAAAGTAATTTGCTTATTTTTTGCTACCTTTCATTTGAATGGATTTACCCTTGGATTTGGCCATGGACCTTGCTGTTGAAGAAGTGACCTGTTGTGTGATGAGGTCATCATCTTCACATGGATCTTCTACAAATTGGCCTTGATGAAGGTGGTGAGATATTGATCCTATGTTGAACCGTTCATCTTCATCTTCGTCACTTGCTGGTCCAAGTTCTTCTAGTTCAGCTTTCAACTGTCGGTGTTTTGCCCTGATTTCTTCTATCAACCCTGGAGAAGGAGCTAGTTTTGGTACTAGTTGTAGTCCTGTAATGGTCTTGATTATAGCTTCTTTGCTGCACTTGGTTAGGTCACATCCATCCCATCATTTAACATAAAATGACCTGGTGAGGCTACGTAGGGTCAATTCTGTGGATTCGAGATACTCGATTTAATAATCCCAATACATTATCCATACAAGATGGCAATTGTTTGAGTTAAAATAATACCGCAAGCGTACGGGTCAATCGTAGCTACGGGTCGAACACGAGGAGATATACGCCACTCTATTTAATTAACTTAAAAGTAATGCAAAGTGGATTAAATTAAAGTGTTAAATTAAACTAATTAAACTAATAAAAATTAATGCATCCTAACTTATAAGCATCTAACAAAATTAAGGGATTAAATTGGCGTCCTAACACATGAGCATCTAACCTATCAAACTAAAGCGAATTGAAAGGAATAACAAAAACGCAGCCACACTTCATAATCACATAAAAAGAAATAAAGGAGTAAAAGTGCATCCACATACCACAACCATATAAAAAAAATAAAAGCAATAGAGGAAGAAGAAGAAGAAGATAGAGAGAGATAGAGGAAAGGGAGAATGAGATTAAGGGTTTAGAGAATGAGATACCTTGATGTGCTTGAATACTTGAATAAACTCACCATGGCTTCCTCTTCTAAATCTCCATGTCTTGTCATCAACATAGGAACTTAGACTAGGAAGTTTTAAACTAAAACTATTACAACCATTAAACTAGACTTATGAAATCAAAACTAAGAACTTAAGCCAAAAATAGGAAAAGAAGAGAAAATTTCACTAAGTGAATGAAATAAAAATTACACTAAAAAACTGAATTAAAATTGAACTAGAAACTAACTAAAAACTGAACTAAAAAACTACTTCGTACAACCCAAAGGGCAAGGGGTATTTATAGGGGGAAGAGAAGAGAAGAGAGAAGAGGGAAGTGTAGGAGAAATATTCCCTAAGAAAAGAGAATATTCTCTTCTCCTTCCTCTTTACAATGCCTTGAATCCTAAGAAAAAGAAAAAATAGAAAGAAGAAGAAGAGAAAATTGTTTACATAGACCTTCATTTCGAAAAGTAAACTTCCAATTCTAACAAGTGCTTCCTTTTCTTTGTAGATATCTTCTCAAGCAATAAAATCAAAGCATCTTTGATTTTTCAACCTTCCATAGATGAGAAAATATCTTTCAAAATAAATCTATCCCAAGTAGAATTTCAGAAATGCCCTTGAGAAGTTGGAGGAGAGAAAGGGTGATGACTAGGATTCCTTCAAGAATAAATAAAATACCCATTCTATCCTTCAGAAAACGTGGAGCATGAGGTGCTTATATAGGCCTCACCATTGTGTTCCTTGCGAAAAATCACCCAAAATAGACCCAAATTTCGTCCAATTTGGAGTTTGGGAGCCCAAGATATCTCAAGTTGAAGTTGGACTGTCCAGAGCCCTCCAAATGGAATCTTTCGGGTACAGGAAATATAACTTCTAATAATTGCGTTAAGATCCCTAGAATTGAACTTTCGCTTCACTTTCTCCCCGGCCGAGTGTCAATAATTACAAATAAACCCCTACAGACCATTTTCACGCTTCGTTACGGAAACGGCCGTAACTTCTTCGTTTCAACTCGGAATCAAGTGCCGTTTGAACCGTTACGAAGCTGACTCGATGGGCTACACATCCAAGTCATTAACACCTTTAAACAGCATAAAAACATTTCTTTAGCATCATCTCTTCCATTTTCTCAAGAATTCACCTAAAACCTGAAAAGCACAAGAAAACACCGAGTAACTCTGTCCAATGTGGTAAAATGTATGATTTATGCCCTAAGATTTCACACATAAATGTGCTCATCAGCAATGTAAGAAGAACCAGAAGAGATCATACTATTTTGGGGCCTTTGTTGTGTGTTCGCAAAAAGCTACAAAGATTTTCATGACTTTTGGTGGCAAGATTTCTTCGATTGGACCATACGCAGTCCACCATTTTGAGAACCTGTTTGGAATTGGGCTTGAAAACATGTAGTCAAAGTAGAAAAACCATGAATGGTGGTTTTCTGAGTTTTGATAGAGGAATGCAAACTGCCACGCATCCATATAGTCAAAGTAATGGTATTCTTGGGGTAGATATTGTTGGGAAAATTTTTAGGTTGACAAAGGGTGAGCAGCCCAATCTTGTGATGTGAGGATCTTGAGGATAGTAACTGTTGAATGGGTTACTAGATGTATCTCATTTTTGTCAAAATTTTGTTTCATCCTTATGAAGTCAGTGTCTATAAGGATATATTCATAAAATTCTTGTATCTTGGCAGGATTTGGAGAGTAATAATGTCATCCTTGATAGAAACTTTGTTTGCAACATCTGTTGGAGTGTTACACTTGAGTGTATAAGGTTCTTCTAGATGAATGAGATCTTAGTAGAAAGCTTTATGGACATATTTGCTCTTTGGTTTGGGTTGAGAGGTTTGCTTTGATATTTCTTTCTGTGTACTTGGTCTTGAGACTGTTTGGGATGTTGCAACCACATGGGTAAAAAGGACAATTGAGCTTGTTTGTTTGGTGTTTGCTAACTAGTTGAGAGGTAGGGGCTTTGCATAAGAATACTTGGACCTGACTATTGAGGAAAGAGGTTGCTCCTTTGGTGGAACCATCCTAATCAGGTTAATGGTTTTTGGTCCCTGTAAGAATTCATGAGTAAGGAAGTCAGGGATTGAATTCATTTCTCCTTTGGTATGAAGGATATCAAAATCAAAATTCAATAAAAGGGCTTGCCATCTAGCAAAAATTTGTCTTGATCCAATATTTTGAACATCATTTTTCAAAACTTGTTTGGCAGCACTACAATCAACCCGTACTAAAATTTTCTTATTTAACAAATCACCTTGAAACTTTTGAATACATAAAACTATTGACAAAACTTCCTTTTTGATTGTACTGTAATTCTTTTTAGCAGAATTCCCGGTTTCAAATGTGAATTGGGCTAATTATTCTTTGTCTGGTCTACCTATTTTAGGATTCCTCCATATCCTATAATTGAGGCGTCTATTTCGACTATTTTAAATAGAATTGGATTTGCAAGGTAAAGGCATGAGATTTCTTTGACTAATTGTTTGATCTTTTGAACGACTCTGATTTGTTCATTTGTCCAAGTAGGAGGTTTCGTTTTTAGTCGTAAATACAAAGGCTCACAAATTTTTCTTATGTGTGGAATAAAATCTCTAACATAATTTAGATTTCCGAGAAAGCATTGTAGTTGTTTCTTTTCAAGAATTTGATCTATAAATTTGTCAGCAAAAGCAATTGTTCTTTCTATGGGGATAATCGTTCCTTGGTGAACATAATGTCCTAAAAATCTAATTTTGGTCTGAAATAATTCTATTTTCTTTTGGGAAAGAACTAAACAACTTTTTTCATTACTTGGTAGAAGCGTTTCAAATGTTTAAAATGTTGTTCTATGGATTCTAAAAAATATAAGAATATCATCTATATAGACAATGTCATAATTTATATAAGGGTTTAAAATGTCATTCATTTACTTGGAGCATTTTTTAATCCAAAGGGCATTATATTCCATTCAGAATGCCCAAAAGGAGTGGTAAATGCGGTTTTGTATCAGTTTTATTCATGGATTTGGATTTGCCAGAATCCGGACTTCATATCAAATGTAGAAAAGATTGTTGCTCGATAAACTTTCTGGAGTATATCTCTTTTGTTAGTAATAGGATGTCTTATCCATTGTAAAGCATCATTTAAAGGTTTATAATACATAACTAATCTTGATGTTCGTCTTTCAATCTCAACATTTTTGTTGACATAGAAGGCTGCATAACTCCATTGAGATTTGCTTTTCCTAATTAATTTCTTATCTAGGAGTTCTTAAATTTTATTTTTTTTTTTTTGCAAGTTTCTTGTAATTCTTGATTCATTTGAATTGGTCTTGCTTTGGAAGGTTTATTTTTCTCAGAAAAGTCCTTTTCATATGGGAGTCTTATGTATGTTTCTTTCTATGCCAAAATGAATCAGGGAAATCAGAACATAAGTGTTGTTCAAATTGTTTTTGGATACTTGTTATTTGTTGTTGTATTAATATATATCTTTTGATCTTTCTTCGATTCTTTTATGGGCTACTTCTTTCTTTAAGTATTCCAAATGTTTTTCTTTTTTATTGATCATATTTATGCTATGTGCTTTAGTAATAGCTACAGCTTTAACCATGTCTATTTGTTTAGTTTGAGTTCTTTCTAAAAATTCAAAAATTATTTTCTTTCCTTGAACTTTAGTTGAGATTCCTTGGTCAGTAATAGTAAAAGTTTAATTAATTCTATCAAAGGTAGTCCTAATATGATTTCTGAGTCTAGATCTCGAACCAAAATGAATACTTGCTTAAGGCAAACACATTGCTTACATATGTGTACATCCGAAAGTTTATAATTTATAATTATATTAGAACCATTTGCACTTGCTAACCTTTGTTTTGTTTTTTCAAAATATTGAGTTGGGACTATCCCTTCTTGAATACAATTTAATTCGACTCCTGTATCAATAAGAGCAGTAGCTGTAATTTTATGGGAAGAATAAATTACTATTGTAATCTTTACATACCACTTTTGAGGGGAAACATTTTGGATTAATCTAATAAAATTATGATGGTCTTCTGTTTCCTTTGTTTCTTGATTATTATGGGTTTATTCTATAGTTGATCCTAAATCATTTTATATATATACATATATTATACTCGAAAGTATACCTCTACCTATAAGACACCTAGAGTCACCACTAACATCAAGACAACACGAGATTCACTTACAACCTTTCACAAATGCACATACAACATCATTATCCTATCAATGAGTTCAAGAATTCAATCACACGTACGTCAATACACCACACTTTACATACAACACCCAGGTCAACTGTTCACAATCACACAAGTAGATCAACCAATAATCATTCCTCCTTACCTTTAGTACATTAAACACCTATCATAATTGAAGAGGGAAAATCGTAAATATACTCTAATTTATATATGCCACATAGAATAATTATACATAATCGTAATGTAACACATATTACATCATACTAACTAATAATTAAATAAGCACATCGTTACGCAAATTCGGGAGAAATTCCAAAGTAGAGTCCACTCACATTGATTTGTTCAAACCCCCAGATCATGGCCCATCTGTCATCATACAAAGGCTAAAGGTAAGTTAGAGTCTCCAAAATCCCAATTACCCCCTCCCCATTGATCTTGATTGTGAAAATAGGCCAAATAGGCCTTTTGAGGTTATCTAGACTCACCGGTTGCTATCCGGATGGGTATTCAGACTCATTGGATGGTGATCCGATTGTCACTATTTTTTTTTAACCCGAATATTCTCTGGGACCCGGGCTGGCCCCTAGCAATTTATTAAAGATCAATCAACCAATAAAACGGATTACAAGGGGGGTAAATACCCGCCTTACCCCAACCCGAGATGAGAACATTATCATTCATACACTCTAACAGACCATACCTCACTCCCATACAAAACCCACAAAAATAATTAATGAGTTCTCAACACTGGAATATCGGTTACATCCTCACGCAGAATACGCCTGAGACCCAGAGAAAGCTTCAATCAGAAGCGAAGAAGGAATTACTCACCGAGTCACAAGCCCAATTTTCCAGCCAGTCAGCAGCCCTATTGCCTTCTCTGAAGGTGAAAGAAATCCTGGGGTGAAATGAATCAATCATAACTTGAATGTCATGGAGCCAATATCATCCTTTCTAAAGAGTGCACTTTTTGAGGAAGTACGACGCACCACCATGGAGGAATCCGTGTTAACATGGAAGTCCGAATACCCCATAGTTGTGCATATGTGGAGACCATCTTTTAGAGCTCTGATTTCTACAATAAAGTTGGTACACTCCCCATAAAAATTTGCAAAGGCTGCCAACAAACGACCATCATTGCCTCTAATAATGCCCCCTCCATCCCCAAACCCGGATTCCCCCTGCATGCGCCATCCACATTGAGCTTGACAGAATTGAAGGGGGGCACCAGTATACGGGGATGGGCATTTTGTGTCGAATTGGAATGTGAGAGAGGTTAAAAATATCAAGAATAAGAGACTCCTTTAAGGTTGGAGATTTTGAGAAAGAGCCGAAGTATGGAATTTTTTTAATCTAGCTTTTTACTGCCTCAATAATGTAGCAAGCCGACCTTGCTCTTTCCCCATGCCTCCTATTATTTCTCTCTTTCCTAAGAGTTCCCATATGATAAATTAGGGAATAAAACCCATTATCATCCCATAAAAACTCTTGCTTGAAGCATGGTATTGCTAGAACAATACCCTACTTTTAACATCCTGCAAAGGAATCACTTCCACTTCAAAGAGTCTAGAGAAAGAAGTCCATACTTTAGTGGCAGTATTACCTTTGACCAAACAATGAGAAGTAGAATCACCTTTTGGCCTAGCATAGCACAGACATTTGGAAACAAGTGGCACTCCCATTTTCTTCAAAGCCTCATCCGTTGGAATTTCACCACTCATAATCTGCCAAGAGAAGAAGCCAGTTTTTGTTGGAATGGATTGATTCCAAAACCATTTTGAAAATAGTTTTTTCTCCTCCACATTTCTGATTTCATTCCATAACGATCTAGGGGAAATTTTCCCATCACTTGCCGGCGTCCACACGAGCCTGTCATTCTTATTAGACAAGTAGTAAGTATTCCCCAATATGCTATCATGCACTTCCTGAGAGTCTATTTGCAACAGAATTTCTTTATTCCAACTTCCCTCAATAGTGAGAACGTCCCTTATTGCAAATTGAGATCCAGGTGGAGCTTCCCATCAACATGGTCCATTAGAGGACCCCATCCCGACCAATTATCAATCCAAAAATTGATATCTCCCAATCCAATATGCCATCTAGAATTTGACAATAACAACTCCCTTTGATTTAAAGCTCTTTTCCAAGAAATTAATCCAACATCTCTCACATTGGCCAAAGCGATGTGGTTATTCTAAAGAATTTGCACCACAATGAATTTCTGTCATAATTCTCCAGAGGCCCTTAAATCTAAGGGCACTACCAATGTCTTCTAAATGCCGGATGCCAAGCCTTCCTTCCTCTATCAGCCGTGCAATCTTATACCAACCCACCCAATGGTGTCGTTTTCCCCAATCCGAAAATCCCCATAAAAAATCAGAACATATACTGTTAAATTTTTTTTTATCACAGTACTGGGAATATCCAAAACAGGCATAATATGAATGGGCATAGAGGAGAAGACATGCCTGAGGAGAATAAACCTTCCACCCACCGAAAGTAACTTTCCTTTCTACCCCGCCACTTTCTTGCGCATTTTTGCCAAAAAATCATCAAAAAAAGTTGATACGGAGCCTTCCTACATAAAGAGGAGCACCAAGATATGTAATTGGCAAGCTTTTCCTGACAAATCCTGTAACAGCCTCAACCATTTGAAATTTATTTTCCTCAATTTTTTTCCCTAAAACAAAGTAACTCTTTGGCTTATTTACTAGCTTCCTTGAGGATCCTTCATACCTGCTAATAAAATCGAGAATTTCCTTTAGGGATTTTTTCATGCATCTCGAAAGAAGTATGGTGTCATCTGCGAACAGACTAAGTGTAATTCCAGGACAACCCCATGGCAGTTGGTAGCACTCCGTTCTACCCTCTACAAAGAGTGTTCTCAAACCTCTACTAAGAAATTCCTCAGCTAAAATGAAATGAGATGGCGATAAAGGATCTCCTTGTAGAATTCCCCTAGAAAATTTGAAGAAACCAGTAGGCCTGCCATCCAAAACAAATGAGAACCAACAATTTTCCATCATTTTTTTTAATAAGATAAATCCACCTTTCTGCGAAACCAAACCTGAACAGAACTTGATAGAGAAACTCCCATTCAAGGCGATCATATGCCTTAGCCATATCCAGCTTGAGAACCACATTCCCACCTCGGGATTTCCTATTTATGTCATGAACAACTTCTTGAACCAAGGCTATATTATCATGAATGCTTCGACCTTGGACAAAACCCACTTGTTCCTCAAAAACTATGCCAGGGTGAATAGAAGCCAGTCTAGAGGAAATTATTTTGGCAATAATTTTATAAGAAAATTTGCAAAGGTTAATGGGACGAAAATCGAACATTACCTCAGGCCCTTTTTTCTTAGGGATGAGCACCGGATGTGTAGATGTGTAGCTCCTAGGCAAGAAACCTCTCGTAAAAAAATCCTTTACCAATTCCCAAACATCACTACCCACAACATCCCAACAAGCTATAAAAAAATAACCGGAGAAGTCATCCGGACCGGAGCACTATCCATGGATACATAAAAAACTGCCTTCTTGACTTCCTCAAAAGATGGGAAGGTTAAAAGAAGAGCATTACCTTCATCGGTAACTAACCGAGGAATGATTTGTAACAAATCATCTCTTTGAGAGCCCTGAGATGCAAACATTTTCTCAAAATATCTAATAGCCTCAGCCGAGACCCACTCCTCGCCCAAAATCCATGTTCCATTGCCATCTTTAATTTTTTCAACACCATTTTTGCTTCACCGAGCTTTAACCATAGCATGAAAAAAAATTGTATTTCTTTCTCCCTCTTTAAGCCACTACACTCTAGATTTTTTTCTCTAGAAAATTTTTTCCCACAGGAGAACCTCATTTAAAGCCATTCTCGCCTCTACAAGCGCTGACTGGGTCACATCACAGGGGTTTTGGTCAAACCCAATTTCTACCCTACTCCAACAGTCTTCTGCATTTTTAACATTCTGATGAATATTCCCAAATACTGACTTATTCCAAGTGTGAAGGTGGTTTTGAAGCAGCTTTAATTTCAAGGAAAGGATATAAAGAGGGGAACCAAAGACTGGGGTAGTCCAACATTATGCTTAACACAGTCCAAAAAATCAAGATGTAATAATCACATTTGCTGAAATTTGAAAGGGCAAAAATGAGACGTAACATGCAACGAGCATTCTAGCTGAATTGGGGCGTGATCCGAACAAAGCCTATTTAGATGGATGATTTTACTTGAAGCAAAAGTGTCTGTTCAAATGCTATTAAGTAAAAAGCAGTCAAGATGAGCCAAAATTTTCCTACCTCCTTCCTGATTATTGCTCCAGGTAAATGAATTCCCTTCGAAACCTCCATCTACTAATGCCGCATCATTCAAAAAGTTGCCAAAGTCCTCCAAGGAAATGAAGCACGCCGGCCTTCCTCCAGTCTTCTCTAAAGTGTCTAAGATGGCATTGAAATTCACCCCCAATCGCCTAGGGTAGCGAACATGAAGCCGCATCCTCCCTTAAATTTTCCCAAAGGGCCTTGTGATCACTTGCTAACCATAACGCATGAACCAAAGTGATAAAAAAAATTGGTGGAGGGTTGCACGATGCATTTAGAGAAATATATTGCACATGCTCCTTGATCACCAAGACTTGAATCTCATTTTTCCAGAAAACCCAGATTCTTTCACTATTATCTGTACCATTAGAACAGCCAACATCCATCCCAAGCTTTTTCATAATTCTTAATGCACCTGCAAATTGGATTTTAGGCTCGGCGATTGCCACCATATCCACATGTGATGTTTTAATAATGGACTTCAAGCGCCTCAAAGAAGGCTGATTACCCAATCCATGAATATTCTAAAAAAGAACAATCATCAAATCTATTGAATATGGGGAATAATGGGTCCCATGGACCTGGTAAACATACGTTGCACTGAGATTTCTTGCGTTTTCTATTGCTTAGGACTCTCTTCCACTTGTTCTTTTTCTTCCACAAACCGGCTCATAAAAGCACTAAAGCCCCTGCCAATAAAAAAATCATCTGTCGTGGAGTATTGGTTGCCAGGAATGTTTCAAACTTCTTTACCCTCACCATCGGACCAACACTTCTCCATGGGGAATTTGGAGAAGTTCACTCTGTCTCCCTTGGTGATCATCTCAAGATCGTCATTGGCATCTTCAACAATTGAATGGACTTCCTCAATCCTTTCCAACGAAAGGGCGTCAAGCCTTCTTCCTGTGGGGCACCAATAGATGCTTGTATCAGAATTTCCAAGCTTCCTTTGGTGGTCCCCATCAACAATAACCAACTCATGATTCACTTTGACCATCTGTTGCATAGGGATTTGGCCCTCTTCCAGGTCAATGACTGCCTTGGACATTGAAAGCATTGTGGGCCTTTGCAAAATCTTGATCTCTAGAGGGTTTTCCTCAATAGAAATCTTGCCTTTATCAATATTTTGTTTGGTTTTAGCCTCAATAATTTTGACTGCCACGTTCAAGTTGGACTTTGAAGGATTTTCAGATCTCTTTCTGCAATTCTCCAAAACATGACCTAATTTAGAACATCCCATATAGAAAATAGGCATTCAATCATAAAAAGCTTTTTGGAAAAAGCCCGATGAACCACAGCCTATCCAGATTGGGTGACAAGCACGTAAATCCAATTCCACACAAGCATGAGCAGCAATCGTTCTGGTGCAACTTGATGTCGCTCTATCAATTTTTAAAATCTTTCCCACAATAATTGCCATGGAGAGAGAAAAAAATTGCCTTGAGATTCACAGGAAGATTGGGGAATGAGATCCATGCAGGGACAATTGGCTATTCCACCCCAGCCTTGAAAAATTGAGTCCACTTGAAGAATCTAAAAGAAAAGACTTGCATAAACACCACTTCCTATAACTAAACTCGAACAAAGTCCGCATGATTTATAAAATGAAGAAGAAGGTGTCTAGCATCCAAGGATGAGATAATAACATCAATAGAGAGGTGGAAAGTGGTTTGCAAAAATTTCTTAACATAAAAAATAGAAGGTTTCCCATAAGCATACTTTGCCACCAACGTAAGATGAAAAGGTTCCTCCGAAAGAGAGATCTCCTCGGCAATGAAGAAGACGGCAGGTGAACACAAGTGGGTTGAAGGGGCTTTCACCGCAATCTTGGGCCGCTAGAGAACCAAATTGGGACACCATGAATGCGAAGGATCTAGTAATCGACGAAGCAGCAGGCGCCCCACTCCCCAAGTCTTGCCAACCATCGATGGCTAGGGAGTCGACTAAAGACCTTCCCTGGTGGTGGGAGGATAAACCATGAGAGAAAACCATAGTGCACAGCTACACTAGCGTGCACCTCCAGAGCTCAATTCTAAAATGAGTTCCTAACGTGCGTAAAATCAAGAAAGCGAAAGAGGTTACAAGAACGATGAGAAAACCAGAACAAACAAATTTTAGGTTACAAGAATGATGAAGGTTCTGGGTTTAGGGGTGATGAAAGGACAAAATCAAGAAACCATGGACTACTGGGTATAATGCTAACAGGTTTTCGATGAAGGTTAAGGTAATGAAAGCAAAAGAGGTTATAGGGCATCGAGGTCGATGAAGGTTCTAGGTTTCAAGGATGGAAGAAGATCAAGGTTCGATGAGGGGTTTGAGTTAAGATGAAAGATTCTAGTTTCAAGGTTCGATCAAGGTTCAAGGCTTCAAGGTTTGATGAAGGTTCGAAAGAGGTTTCATGGTCGAAGAAGGATTCAGGTTTCAGGCTATGGGTTTCAAGAACGATGGGCAATGAAGGCTTCATGGTCGAAGAAGGATTCAAGGTTGATGATGGATTCTTTGTCAATGAAGGATTCTAGTTTCAGGTTATGGGTTCCAAGAACGATGGGCAATGAAGGTTTCATGGTCGAAGAAGGATTCAAGGTCAATGAAAGATGATTGGATTCGATTGTCACTATTTCTGTTTAGCAAAAACCTTTAATTCCAAAGACAACCGGAGGTCACCGGTTGCTTTGCCAGATCGCCAGATGGTTCTGCCAGAGATCCCGTTGGGCCTAGAATGCATCCGAGCTGTATTTCAGCTCTGGAAAAATTGGGGGTTTCGTAGTGGTTTTCTTCCCAGACCCTCATACATTGAAATCAAGCATTCAAATCATTAACCCTACCTTAAATGATACAAAATGAACCCTAAAATGAACCATAACCTATTCATGGATTTGGGAAACCTTACCTTGGTTTGCCATCTCCATAAACCCAACCCATGGCGTCCCTTCTCCTTTCATTCCCTTCAAAGCCATGCTACTAACAGGTGTAATGTCACCCAAATCACCTCATTACCATACTGGAAACGAAATACAAGGTTCAAATTGAAAACCAAACAAGGAATTCTAGCCATGTTATGGTGGCTGGACTCTCCATCATCATCTCAACTTGCGTAACCACTCTCCTAAGCTGACTCCACCCAAACCCTAGGTGTATCAATGGATTCTTCCATCGAAGCTACAAGTTTGTCTCAACTTCCTTCTCTTCAACTTCTTATTCTATTCTCTCTAGAACAAATGTTGAGATTCTCCTAACCAAACCCTCAATTGGGGGTCTTAATAGGCTCGGAAAAATATCCCTAGGCTAATCATTTGGCCCAAACAAGGTTAGGATGAACTGATTTGAACCCTATGGGTTTAGGTTATAACTTATGGTTTGGTCTAGGTTAGGCCAAACTCCAACTCAAATCTAATAGGTGTTTTTTCCCATTCATAGGGCATAAGTACTCAATATGGTCACTAAGCCTTGTGCAAATGCATCATGAATTAAGGCTTAATAGTATAATAATTCCACTATATGCTAGCAGGTACTTAAATCAAATAAGGGTCAAGTATGGTCCCCACTATTGCCACTAGGCACCATAGGCTCTAGGATGTTCTATAGTTTCTTCCTTGATTTGAGGGAGTAAAATCTGGGGCCTCGTAGATACCAACTAGATCATCTAGTTCCAACTAGACTAAACATAAATGGTCACTGACTTCTATCGTACTGGTTACTGAATGATCCATATCATCCGGTCGATCTGGTTCTTCATATCGGTCGACCGATTCTTAAAAATATTTCTTGCTCAAGAGAGCAAGTCTCTAACTCGGTTTGGGGTTCTCAAATGGGGATTTCACCCAACACAAAAACCATGCATTTAAGTACTAATGTACAACTTTAAAACCCTTCTAAAAACATAGATCTTTCATAATCAAAGCCATCAAAATACCATCAAATACTTAGTATAAATCTTACCTTGAACACCTCTTAAGGTAGTTTTTCCCTTCTTGATTCCTGTACCATTATTTCAAAATAACCACATACTTGAATTTTGACATCTGATAGGTGCAATTGAGTTCCCGCAGCAACTCTAACTCCCCTGTGGGTGAGAGGTGAAGAGGGAATCGTGCTCTGCAACTCGACGACTGTACTCTGCAGCTCAAAAAGATTTCCAATCGGCTGAAGCAAGGAAGAAAGATGTGATATATAAAACCGAGATGCAATCACTTGAGAATTTACACAACTATCCTTAACATTCACTCTTGATCCTGACATTTGTAATTGTAATTCTACAATTTAAATGACAAATATACCCCTTCATCCAAATAGGTTCCTATTATAAAATAGGGATATGTATGGAATATAAAATTAGGTTACAAAAACGTTTGTAAACCTACTAGGTTATATATAGACAAACCTTTTTTTAATTTTCCCATTATGTATGTTTTACATTCACTATACTAACTATGCAGCATGAATAGAAATTAGGTATGCCATTCCATCATTTCCTTATTTTGTGTGATTTTTTGTGCATTAATGTTACATAATTTACCGTTTCATAATCTACAACCTTAGGATGGAAGTCTGGTTTTGACCAGGTAGACCGAGGTGCCTAATACCTTCCTCGGACTGCAACCTAACATGAACCCTAATATGTGATTAGATCAGTTTGGATTAGTCATTTTTTTTTTGTTTGTTTTAGCATGAGCCCTAGACCCTAATTTAAGTGTCGAATCATTTTCAAAAGAGACCTAGGGACCCTTTGTATCTTTTCAAAGGAAGGAAGGAAGGGATGATCCTGAAGCCCTCTTCGCTTGTCCCCACACACCTCTTGGACTCATCCCCACATTAAGACCACTAAATACTCACCCACCATAACCTCGTTTGGTTAGATTAGACAATTTTGGCACGAGACACGTAACATTAGCCAGTGGTGCGGGAGTAGTATAAGGAAGGTCGCTAAATTCCCACGTTGCGAAAACATTTTCAATTCTTATCTCAAATTTTTAGGGGAATCATAGGTCAAAACTTGGCCCGTCTCCCACATCATTGGATAGTTCTCAAAGAGATGATTCCAACGATATAATGCACGTAAAAAATTGGATGATCGCCCTCATCCCAAGACACAAACTTCAGAACTTTGGAGCCCCTTTCTAAGAGTATTTGGTAACTTTTTTGGTGTTTTTTCAGTGTCCCTAAGCCTCCCTTCTCTAACGGACAGTCCCTCAGTGCCCAAAGCTCGTGAGGAAGGATATCCCTAAAGTTGGCCTAGAAGTACATACCAGGTCCACTTCTAAGCCCAAGGTACCCAAGGAATATAGTCCTTCAAGAAAGAAAAAAATGGTTAGTCCCCTTCCCCCGAGATGAGAGTCAACCAAACTTCCGTACTAATGTTCATATTTGGCACTAAGGGGCCCTACGCTTTTGACCCTCATCAAGGGTTGAACTCAGGTATAATCAACTTTTCCCCTATTTTAATTTTGCACAAGGTAAACCAATACAGTAATACGGGGTAGTGTAAATTAGAATAAAATGCATTCTCGGGGGTAGTATGTAACATTTTCTATGTACAATAGTGTATAGTAGTTATCTAAAATTAATCATACATGTTAGTATAAGACAAAAGACTAGGGAGAATGTTCAAACTCTGTATCTAGTAGAAAGACCGATTTTGTGGGGCGGAGTGGGTGCCTAACACCTTTCCACCTATGTAACCTGACCCTTACTCTAATCTCTGACCAGACTAGATGGAATCAAATCCAGTTCTTTCCCTTGACCAAGGATTGAGCCTTCCCCAATGGGTTTTAAGCCCTCATCCTAGGTAGCGACTCCTTTTTATGATGTTTCCCCAAACCCCTCTTCATTAAAGGCCAAAGAAGAAGGTGTCGATCACCAAGAACCCTTCAAGGTCATGGTACCTTACAACTAGGTTTGACTCACCCCAAGTTTTGATGCGAGCGAGTGGAGTCTAGTCAGAAGACCTAATTTTCTAACTTTGAATCCATTACACCAGTTAGATTGTATAATGAGAGTATTTACATAAAAAATAAGGGAAACAAAATATGACATTAGACCTCAATAGCTTTTCATTAATAATCTCATTTATAAGGTGTATTTTACTTCTTTTTTTTTGGAGGGGGTAGGGTTGGTGCCTTTGAGTGCTTACCTACATACAAGCTTATGAATTAAACATATAATTAGTTATAATCCACCAAAGCATGATGGCTAGTGAAAACAATTACGCCAAACTTTCCATAAAGCAAAAAATGTCATAACATTTCTAACAAAGCCAACAGTTTCTATTCTATATATCCTTCTCCACCCCCAAAAAATAAAATAAAAGAAAGGTTTCTATTATTTAATTTATTTCCTTTTCTCGTTACAATGCCCACCATTCTTCTTCCTGCTATACTATACAGTACTATGATTTAACTTTTGAGACAATAAAATGACCTGTCTATCTAGCTTCTACTTATATTATTCTTCTTATTTTCCCCCAACAAAAATTTTTTCCCCGAAAAGGACCCTTTTAAAATCACTTTAAAATCCCTAACGGGTTTAAAAGATATTAACATATCTAGGTTGGCATGAAAATGAAGCATCATTTAGATATTGGCTTGAGTAATCATCTCCACCAAGTCCATCTCCCTCTTTGTCTCATACTACAGTAGTGAATCCCTATCCAATGGCATTTCCATCTCCAAAATTTGTATCATCAACAATAGATGTGTCTGGAATCTCATCAAATATAGACACAAGACTGTAATTCTCAGGAAACATCATCGTATTGGTGAAATATAAATCTGGAATGTTGCTAGCATCATAATTGGGCACTAAGTCATCATCTGCAAAAAATTCAGCACTCTTTGGAAACTGAGTTGAGGGTCTGGTCATGACATTACGAGTTTGCATGTTGGCATCAGTGCATGCATTGCTTTCATTATCTATAAAGTGTGATGTTTCAATCAAGCTATTGATGTAATTTTGCAAGGGAGAACTTGAAATTTGATTTTGTGAGCTTCGAAATTTTCGCCTTGATAATGCCCTTCTTTTGATTCCATTCCAATAGTTCTTTATGGAATTTGCAGTCCTTCCATTCATCATCTTTGCAATTTCTACCCATTTATTTCCTAATTCTATATGGGCCTTAATTATAATCTTGTCCTCCTCCTCAGTCCATTCAGCTTTTTGCAAGTAAAACACACTTAAAATGTATAAGTATTTATATTTTTTTTGGTAAAGAGTATAAGTATGTATGTTACCATTTAAATGATGTTTCTATCCACTGATGAGATGAAAGTAAATGGTGTAAAACCACCAATTTTGGACTTATACACTTTAATATCGTACTTATCCATGAAGAATCGACACATATAGAAGAATGACGAAGCGGTCAATGATTCCATAAGTATATCATATAGTGCACGACACATAATAAGGAAGCTTTGCATGCAACGGTGTACAATGTGTTGATAATGAATGTATTTGCACATATACATGTATATAGATATGATTGTATGTTTGTGTATACACTGGAAGTTCATGGGTGTGCTAGATTAAATGAATTCCATATTGAGAAAATACAAAGCAAAGAGCAAGAAGAAGAACCATGATGTTCGGCTTTAGATGGTTGTGCCATCGTTCCCTGCATTGTTTTCCTATTCGTCCTTCCAATTTTTTTGTAATTTGAGACCAGTTTTTCAACCCATACTCATCCACCAAGTGCACTAAAAGTCTGCACATAAACAATTTTATGATCAATGCTTGTTCTTGAATAAGAAATAAGAAAACCAATATTTTTTTTAGATGAAAACTAAGCATGCTATACAAGATGATTCATTATTCATGATAAGAAAAAAAAACTTCTTACTCGTCCTCTTCAATTGTCCATTGCCCTTTGATCAGATTCGTCTTCCTGTGGGCTTCGCCTATCCTCCTAATTGAAAATTTCTTTCTAACCATATCAATCTTCCTATAAAACCTATTTTTTGCAGTAATGCATGCCATTTGCTCAGGCGAAAATGCCAAGTTTGCTGGTTCTCAAAAATTCAAAGAGGGGTTCCTATCTTGGGCGATCACGACCTTAGGTGCAATTCTAGGGGGGAAATTCATGAAGTCCCAATTTTGAAATTTCTCCATGGCACCACCTTCTATAAGGGGCATTGAATCAGAGATATTGAAATTCGAAGAACATCCATTCGCTAAAGTTTCGAACTGATTGAAATAGGAAGAAGCGACCCCGAAATTCAAATTTGACAATAAGCCATCAACATGAAACTGATCATTTTGGTGGAAATCATGGAGATATCCTTTAGATGAGCGAGCATCTAAAGGAAACCCATCTCCAAATCCCAGTTTCATGTAATTTTCTGGCAAAATTGTCGGTTGGAAAGTGAGTTCATCTACGTATTTGGTATCAAACTCCATGGGAGAGAGATTTAACAAGAGAGCAACAAAAACTAAAGAAAACAACTAGAGTGGTTTTGGAGTTGTGGGTTGTCTCTAGTTCATTCTTAGTACTTTATAGGAGGAAGGGGAATAAGAGCAATAATGTTTTTTTACCAAAAAAAAGGACAATAATGTTTGTGTCAATTGGAAGTTTCTTTCTCTAGATAGTTGTCAGTCAAGGGATCCCACGTGGCATCTGTACAGATATTTTTAGGATATTTCAATGCAATGTATGAAGTACGGAGAGTTATGACTGGATATTTAAATTAATTTTTAATATAAATTTGGTATATATTAATTAAATCTTTGCTGGAAGCTGAGAAGAATACCCAAACAAACTTCTACAATGATATCTTTTACCAAATGAGTAACTACCTAACCTAGAAACTAATAACACATGAGCCTTGATTTATTAGTAAATTTTAGAGGTTTACAATGGGGAGCACTCGAGAGGCACAGATGGCTACATTGATATGGGATAATCAGATAGTAGCTCTTCCTTTGAAGTTCATTCCCTGTAGGGTCCCTACGACGACAGAGGCTTATGATAGATGGTACCAAATCATTATATTTTGGACCAATTAAGGGCCATTTATTACTACCCAGTTTTTTGTTTTTGAATGAAAATTTTGGTAACTGTAGATACTGAATTTTGTCACCCCCAACAATGACAATAATCAGACACGGATGGATGACTGACAATGTCCTTCGTGGACACCCTTCAAACCCAGAAACATTTTAGAATAGCCAAAACCACCCAACATTCAAGAAACCGCAGAGCCTGTGACCAGGCTTCCGCGGCGCAACAGTAGATACCGCGGCTGCGGAGCCTAGGGGCCAAGTTTTCGTGGCGTTGTAGAAGCCGTGGCACCACAGTCTAATTTGGACCACAGAGGTGCCACGACCGCGACTACTCCGTGATCAAAGGCACTACTGCGGCTACTACAATGCCGCGAAGCTTCTGGGACCCCTATTTATAGGGATCCCCTCCCTCATTTGTGATGGGAGAGTTTTCTCAGGATACGCACTCCAAAGCTCCCATTTCACTTGTTTTGCTCCCCAAAGCCCTATTTCGGGGGCCGCCCCACTTCTAGTTTCAAAACCTTAAGCCATGTTACTCTGTCCAAAGTCTAGATAACAAACACGACTTTCCTGACCTGTTTTCATACCATTCCCTTGAAGATCAAAGAGTTCCCTATATAGTAGTTATTTTGTCCGAGGATTGAGCATCTGGCTCCCAAGACCTCATGACGCCGTTATTCTGTCCGAGGATTGAGCATCTACCCCCTAAGACCTTGTGACGTCGTTACTCTGCCCAAGACTCCAAGTATGAAACTCAACATTTGCAAGCCATTACTCTGTCTGACAGAGGATAAGTTAGTCATTTATCTCCACCTGAGCCAGGGGACACTTCCCACCTTAGATTTTTCATAATCACATTAGTCCGTTGTGCATGTATACATTTCTATTGTTAATCTTTAATTTAGGAACAATGTACACTTTTAAGTGTCTATGTTCAGTGTACATAATATTTAGCATAATATAGTTTAGCTCTCTTCAAATAGCTTATGTATCATGGTTTAGCCGAATATGTCAGTATACAACATCTTATAATGGGAGAACATTCGGAAAAAAAAAATCTAGTAGCAAGACTGGTTTAACCAGGCGAGGTGGGTACCTAACACCTTTCCACTCTCGTAACCTGACTATTTACCCAGAACCTCTTACCAGACCATATGGAATCACGTAGGCCTTTATAGGGCTACACCAATTGGGTCTTAGGCCCTAATCCTAGGTGGCGACTCCATTTCATATGATAGCATGACCCCCATCCCCAGATATGAGAGAAACATCCAAACCAAATCTTCCTCTTATCACCTAGTCCCCAAAGGGAGGGACCCCTTTCCCACGGGAGGAAATCCCTTGGTGGATCCTCACAATGGTGACTCCAGGGGCGAAACAATGGTCAATCTTTCAATATTAGATGCTACCATTGAACATAAGAATTTTTCTGTGTCTGGCTAACCCCTTTAGTGTACTAACTGCATCATACATCGTGTTCAAAATGAAATCAAACGACGAGGGTACTCTCTATTGAGCCTCTATCCTTGGGGAGGTGGGACACATCATACTAAGTACTCTGAGATCGGATGATAGCCGCTTCTTGCGCCACTTTCATGCACACACATGGCATGGGAATACATTTAACCATGTGGTTTAGTCATTGGACCCCATGTGTAGTCATGGGTAATTCGCGGCGAAGCCACAACTCCTGATATTTATTTTACAGTTTAGAATCACCAACAAAGGTAGTCACTAGTGTGTCGTGGGGGTATGTTCAATACCCAAAAAGGGCACTAGGTTGATTACTCTGAGATCGTGTGACTTATTCCCCAGGTGTATCAAAAGGACCACGTAACCACAACTCACGTAAAGCGACAGGTATATCGGTTCTGTCAAGGGTAACCTTGTTCTTCCCTATCAGCCTACCTATTGCATGCATCATGTAGGAAAATAGACCATATGTGATTAGGATATGCCACAAACTAACATTATAGCCTATTTAGTCCTATAAACGAGATTCTCAGTGGTGTACCCCTCCTAATGTGGATTGCCTGTCATGGAAAAGAGCTTTATCCATCCTTCGATAGTCCCTAAACTGCACTGCATTGCACTTTTAAGAAATTGAAGAGGATTACCAAGAGCTAAAAGGCCCGATTCATATGCCTGAATGTAGATCCCATGAAGCCACCATCGAAGGTGGCAAAAAATAATATATCCTGCTCATATACGCAACAACTCTCAAAGCTGGAGCAATCTCCAACATAGTTGCTCATATGCTCTTTTGTATTATAAGCTTAGCACTCTAGTGAAATTCTTGCAATTGTTTAGCTTTTACATCACTCAAAACTTCCGCCACGTGGTCACATTCCTCTAGCTATGCCTCTTTCACCTATGGGAGAGTTGTCATGAGAGCAGAGTGGTGCAGATATGGTTTGTGTGAGAGAGATGGGAGAGTGCAGAAGAAGAAGAAGAAGAAGCTTGATCAAAAAATTTTAGTTTTTTTAATTTGTTATTTGACGAAATATTTGTAACATTTAGCTTGTAACATTTAGCTCCCTTCAGCATTAAAATTCCTACAAATCTTAGTTTTAAGCTCTCATATTTATTCATTTAATCTTATCCTTAGGTGTCTTAATTTAATAAAGTCTGTTGAATCATTTACAATTCTTCGCAGCTTTTCTGGAGTTTTCTCAGAAGATTTCCTTTTTTTTTTGCTTTTTCTGATTGATTTCAGTCGCTCTACAAGTAGTGATTCTTTGTCACATGCTCTGCTTAAGGCCGATATTGCCTGTGAAAAAGTCTAAGGTCAAGTTCTTTCATTCATTCAATGTCGATGGAACTGATGGGGAAGATGACCAATGCTTTATTGTCATTAGTCCTCAAATCCGGAGGAAGCAGACGGAAGATAGTTCTGTCTATCATATTTGGTGTCGATCTATTCTCTAGGACCATGAAATCAGATCGGATTTCCGAAATGAAAGTTCGATCTCGTTTTATTTCCAAGGAATAGGAAATAGCAGAATCAATAATTAGGAGTGTTGTCAAATAGGGCCTTAAAATATGAGGGTTTGATGCGATTTTGAGTTGAAACCCTTAGGTTAGGGTCGCAACGGGTCAATTTAAGCTAGTAAAGGGCCTAAAGGCTCAAAATGTAATGGTAAAGGTAAATATGTAATTTCAATAACAACCAAAACTTTATAAAGGTAAAGTAACAAAAAGTGGTATTGTTGTAATTTATTGAAGTTAATAAGTGGGGAGGGGTAGTCCTAAAATTGAAAACAAAATAAGGATAAAAGGGAATAATGGAACAAAGGGAAGGATAATGTGGGGAACGGAGGAACTATGATATTTAATAACACATAAAAGACTTCTTCTTCCTCACTATGGAAAAAAGGGAACTAGTACTAACTCCACCTTAGAAATGACGATCGAGGTCTCATCCCTTGAGCCCAAATCCAATAAGATTGCAAGGATAGGATTCATGTTATATATATATATATATATATACACACACACACACACATATGGAAGTATACCTCTACCTATAAGGTATACAGCCTTTCATGCATGCACATACAACATCATTATTCTATCAATGAGTTCAAGAATTCAATCACACATACGTTAATACACCAAACTTCACATACAACAGCAGGTCAACGATTCGCAATCATACAAGTAGATCAACAAATAATCATTCCTCCTTACCTTTAGTATATTAAACATCTATCATAATTGAAGAGGGAAAATCGTTAATATACTCTAATCTATATATACCACTTAGAATCATTATACACAATCATAATGTAACATATATTACATCGTACTAACTAATAGTTAAACAAGCACATCATTACACAAATTGGGGAGAAATTCCAAAGTAGAGTCCACTCACATTGGTTAGTTCTAACCATTGGGTCATGGGCCATCTGCCATCATACAAAGGCTAAAGTTAAGTTAGAGTCTCCAAAAATCCCAATTACCTCTTCCCCATTGGTCTTGATTGTGAAAACAGGCTAAACATGCCTTTTGAGGTTATCCAGACTCATCGGATGACGATCTGATTGTCACTGTTTCTGTTTAGAAACAAACCTTTTAATTCTAGAGACAACTGGAGGTCACCGGTTGCTCTGCCAGATTGTCGGATGGTTTTGAATTAGATCCGGTTGAGCCTAGAATGCACCCGAGCTGTACTTCAGCTCTGGAAAAATTGGGGTTTTCAAAGGGTTTTCTTCCCACGCCCTTATACATTGAAATCAAACATTAAAATCATTAAACCCTACCTTAGATGATACAAAATGAACCCTAAAATGAACCATTACCTACTCATGGATTTGGGAAACCTTACCTTGGTATGCCATCTCCATCAAGCCCAACCCCATGGCATCCCTTTTCCTTTCGTTCCCTTCAAAGCCATGTTGCGAACAAGTGTAATATCACCCAAATCACCTCATTCCCATACTGGAAACAAAATATAAGGTTCAGATTGAAAACCAAACAAGTTCTAAAGGTTTTACCTTGCCACAACCTTGGAATACTAGGCTGGTATCGTGGCTGGACTCACCATCATCATCCTCTCCTAAGCTGATTCCACCCAAACCCTAGGTGTATCAATGGATTCTTCCATCGGAGCTACAAGTTTGTCTCCACTTCCTTCTCTTTGACTTCTTCTATTCTCTCTAGAAAAAATGTTGAGATTCTCCCAACCAAACCCTCAATTGGGGGCCTTAATAGGCTCAGCAAAATATCCCTGGGCTAAACCTTTGGCCCAAACAAGGTTAGGATGAACCGGTTCCAACTCTATAGGTTTAGTTTATAACTCAAATCTAATAGGTGTTTTTTCCTATTCATAGGGCATAAGTACTCAATATGGTCACTAACCCTTGTGCAAATGCATTATGAACTAAGGCCTAATATTATAATAATGCCATTGTATGCTAACAGGTACTTAAATCAAGTAAGGGTCAAGTATGGTCCCCACTACTGCTACTAGGCACCCTAGGTTGTACGATGTTCTAAGTTTCTCCCATGATCTGAGGGAGTAAAATCTGTGGCCTCATAGATACAAATTGGATTGTCTAGTTCCAACCAGACTGAACATAAATGGTCACTGGCATCAACCGACTACTAAATGATCCGTATCCATACGGTCGATTTAGTTCTTCGTACCGATCGACCGGTTCTTAAAATTTTTCCTTGCTCATGAGAGCAATTCTCGAACTCAGTTTGGGGCTCTCAAATGGGGCTTTCACCCAACACAAAAATCATGCATTTAAGTACTAATGTAAATCTTAAAACCCGCTTTTAAAAACATAAATCTTTCATAATCAAAGCCATCAAAAGACTATCAGATCACCATCAAGAAGATTGATGAATAATGTCATGTTGAATCATAAAAGTAGTGAATGGATCATAAATGTAATTTTTTATTATTATCACTACGAAGAATACGCAAAGGAGTTCCAAACTGAGTCTTAAATTCATTCACAAAAACACAAAAAAATTAAGAACAACTCTAAAGGATTATTTATTAAATAAAGCCAAGTAACTCTGGAATAGTCATCAACAAAAGTAACAAAACAACGAAAGCCCAATTTAGAAACAATCGGACAAGGACCCCATACATTTGAATGTACTAAATCAAAAGGTTGATTAGACTGTTGATTAACTCTAGGGGGATAGCTTACACGGTGAAGCTTCCCAAACTGACAGGACTCATAATTCAAACTAGAAATAGACTAAAAACGAGAATCTAAAAGCCTTAAGCTCTGCAATGATGGATGACCCAAATGACAATGGACTTGGTGAGATGATGTCACACTCGAACATGCCATAGATGAAGTATCTTCAAGTAGGTATAGCCCCCCTGATTCAGGACCTCTACCAATCATCTTCTGCGTCGTAAGGTCCTGAAAGACATAGGAATCAGAGAAAAAGATTATAGAACAATTGTAAGTTTTGGGAAACTTATTAACGGATAAAAGATTAAAAGAAAACTCACAAAAATAATGAACAGAAGATAAGGATAAAGAAGGAGTGGCATGAACAGTGATTATACCAGTTTCTTTAGCTAAAGAGCCATCAGCTAAGGTTACACTAGAGGAAGATGCACGAAAGGAGGAAAATATACTTAAGACCCCAGTCATATGGTCCGATGCACCTAAATCAATTATCTAGGGGCAGGAAGTAGTCAAAAGACATACAGTGGCATTACCTGTTTGAACAAATGTAGCAATAGATGGCTAGGAAGACTAAGAAATCTGAAACTAGGTAAAGTGTGTATAATCCTCATCAGATGGCACAACCTAAATGGATGTCAATGGTGCATTCCTAAATGGCTTTATAATGGAGGAAGTATATATGGCACAACCTCCTGGATTTGAAGATTCAAAATATTCAGGCCATGTATTTAAACTAAAAAAGGTATTTTATGGACTTAAACAAGCCCCTAGAGCCTGGTACGACTGGTTGAATAAATTTTTTCTTAACAAAGGCTTTATAATGGGTAAATTAGACACCCCAATATTTGTTAAACATAAGAAAAAAGACTTAATTATTATTCAGATTTATGTTATTGTTATAATTTTTTGTGGTACACATGATTTTTTATGCCATGAGTTCAGTGAATGCATCAGTAGTGAGTTTGAAATGAGTTTGATAGGTGAATTCTTCCTGAGTTTGCAAATAAAGCAAACATCAACTGGTATTTTTCTTTTTCAGACTAAATATATCAAAGAACTTTTAAAGAAGTTTAACATAACTTCTCAAAAGAACTTCTATGAGCACATCTCCAAAATTATCTAAAGATAAGGAAGGTGTTCCTATGGATCCTACTCGATATTGCGGCATGATAGGTAACCTCCTTTACCTAATGGCTAGTAGACCAGACATCATGTTCAGCGTATGTGCTTTGTGTTAAGTTTCAATCAAGTCCAAAGCAATCACATTTTAGTGTCATTAAGAGAATTTTCAAATATCTTAAAGGCACTACAAATGTTAGACTTTGGTATCTGTGAGGATCTGTTTCTTTTTTGGGAACCGCTCGCGTTCACATGCTTGCGCTTGGTGCCTGATTTCGGATGGGGGTCTGGGTTATGCTCCTCGGTTGGAGAGAGGGAAGGAATGCGTCTTCTCAAAGTTCATGATTTATCAGGGGATGGGGGTCATACAATTAAATGAAATGGAGTCAACACCTAGGATTAGGGCCTAGGACCCATTGGTGTAGCCCAAGGCTACAGGATTTCATTTGGTCAGGTCAGAGATTCGGGGTAAGTGGTCAGGTTACAAGAGTGGAAAGGTGTTAGGCACCCACCGAGCCCGAGTATACCGGTCTTTCTACTAGATGCTGGTTTTTGAATATTTTTCCTTCATAAATGTCCTATTTCCACATGTATAGCTAAATCGATGCACAAACTACTTAATTAAATTAACTACTGTACACTACATGGGCATAATTTAAAAGTCTACATTGTTATGGCATTAAAATGCGATGAAAGGATTAAATACTTGTATGCGTTAAACCATTGCAATTATACGAGACGAATCGCATCCCGCAACTCAGGTGGAGACAAAAGACTAGCTTTGTCCTTCGTCGGACAAGTAAATTGACATCGAAAAGTAAATGCTCGGATATTAGGCAAAATAACGCATCGAAAATCTTTGGAGAGTAACCACCCGGATGATGGGCAGCGTAACGGCATAAAGGTGTCGGGTGCTAAGACCTCGGACAGAATAACGGCGTTGGAAAGCTTCTAAAACTAGACTTCTTGGATATTAAGTAGAATAACGGTTAGAAAGCGCCGATGGGTGTCGGGTACTAGGACCTCGGACGAAATAACGGCATCAAAAAGCCTCGAAACTCTAGGAATTAGGAAGTTGGGTAGGGGACTAGACCATGGTAGGCTTAAGGGTTTTGGGTGGAAACGGGTTAGGAAAGGCAAGTCCAGGGGACCGGACTCGGACCGAGGGACGAGACTCGAAAACTTGAATCGAATCGGCGGGGTCCTGAAATTGGAAAAAAAGGAAAAATTGAAAACTAGAGCTCAGGGGTCCCCGTCTCCTCAACTTGGAACTTCTTGAAATGAAGGGTGGGAGGGGGTATTTATAGGCAAAATTTTTGTTTGCGCGGCGCCAAAAAAAATTTTCATTTCGAGTACCAGCGCGTCGCGTAAGTTACGAGGTGGGAAGGTGTTAGGCACCCACCTGCTTGGAGATAAATCGATCTTTCTACTAGATGCTGATTTTTTGAATATTCTCCTTAATAATATATCTTATACTAACATGTATAGGGCTTAAGTTATGATGCACTAATCATGACAAAGAAAGAAAAATCATTTACTATGTACACTAAAATGAATTACTTTAATTGTCTACATTATGCCAAAAATAATGAGAGGAAAGAGACAAATACCTGTCTAAAAATGCAAGAAATAAATGAAAGCGCACCGGGGACAAAATATGTGATGTCCCCACGGCTCGGAGTGGAGACGGACGATCGGCTTGTCTCTCTCTTGTCGGACGAGAATGAGGCTATCACGAGATGAGTTTTGTCACTCGGACTTGGGCGGAGTAACTATATAAGAGATTCTCGTTATACGTATACGAGAACGGAATACTTGAGTGACATGAAGGGTTTTTAAGATTATCAGTACTGATGAGCGGGATAACAATGCCCAAGAGCGAGAAATGAGCTCTATGGTGCGAGGGACCATGGGTGGAAGCAAGGTGGAACTCGGGGGTGGACTGGGGTGTCTCGAGTCACCCGAGGGAAAAGAGTTTTTAAAGGGCATTGCCAGTGTTTCGCGTTCGATTATCGTCATCACTAGGGGTGGCAAAATCCAAATGTCTACATTTGCCCCTCTTTGGCCGAGACCTATGCCAACAACCAAAGGGTAAAGATAAAAGACCGCCTGATTTTGTCACCAAGAGCATACATCACCGCCACTTTGCTCATAGGTGGCGGAGTTGAAGGATTAAAACCGCGTCTCGGTAAAACCATTCGACAAATCTTTTGAGCAACTACTACTGCCGCTTTGCTTATAGACGATGGTGTTCCTTCGGTAAACTTTTCAGTGAGCCTCCTTGGGTCGAGCAACTACTCCATTACTTTGCCCAAAGGTAATAGAGGTCCCTTAGTAAACCTTTCAGTAAACTTCCTTGGGTTGAGCAACTACTATCGCCACTTTGCTCATAGGTGACGACATTTTGAATGATAAAACCTAATTCGGAAAATCACTTGGTGAAGTCTTTTATTTTGAACAATAAAACCTATCTCGGCAAACCATCTGATGAAATCTCTTATTTTGAACGATAAAACCTATCTCGGTAAATCGTTCGATAGCAACTGGTGCTTAATCAGTAAATCTAGAGGATCGGGTGTCCACTGGAGGTCAAAGATCTAATGGCAACAGGCGATCAACAGATCAGATGACAACGGATAATCACAAAGTCAAATGGCAACAGACGATCTAGGAATCAGATGGCAACAGGTTATCAACAGATCAAATGGCAACGGGCGATTCAAAGATCAAATGGAAATACATGATCAACAAATCAAATGGCAACAGGCGATCCAGGGATCGGATGACAATGGGTGATCAACAGATCCAATGGCAATGGGTGATCCAAAAATTGGATGACAACGGGTGATCAACAGATCCAAAAGGGTAATGGGTGATCCAAAAATCGGATGACAACGGGTGATCAAGAGTAATGGTTTTGAGCAACGCTCCGTTGGATTCTGATTTATGAGTGACGCTCGGTAGGAAATTTGACTTTGACCAATACTCGACAGGGATTTGTGGTTTTGAGCAACGCTCGGAAAAATTTTAAGTTTGAGCATCACTCGATTGGAAATCTGATTTTGAGCAACGCTCGATTGAGATTTTTGGTTTTGAGCAACGCTCAGCAAAATTTTGAGCAACATTCGACTAGGAAGGCATTGTGATTGAGTCTCTGTTCGGCATTGTGACTGCATTTAGAAATATGTACAATGAGGTGGCATCGCGATCGAATTTTGAAATGTGTAATGGTGAGACGCCGTCGTGACCGGATTTTGAAATGTGTAACGAAGAGACGGCATCGCAACTGAATTTTGAAATGTGTAACGATGAGACGGCATTGGGACCAAATTTTTGAAATGTGTAACGGTGAGATGGCATCGCGATCGAAATTTTGAAATGTGTAACGATGAGACGGCGGCATCACGACCAAATTTTTGAAATGTGTAACGGTGAGACGGCATCGCGACCGAATTTTGAAATGTGTAACGATGAGACGGCATCACGACCAAAATTTTGAAATGTGTAACAATGAGAAGGCATCGCGATCGAATTTTGAAATATGTAACGATGAGACGGCATCACGACCATCGAATTTTGAAATGCGTAACAATGAGATGGCATCACGACCGAATTTTGAAATGTGTAACGATGATACGGCATCGTGACCAAATTTTGAAATGTGTATGGATGAGACGGCATCGTGACTGAATTTTGAAATGTGTAACGATGAGACAGCATCGCGATCGAATTTTGAAATGTGTATGGTGAGGTGGCATCTCAACCCAAAAATTTTTTTTTTTGCGGTCTTTGCCATGCGGGGCCGTAGTCGAGGTCACGGCATGCACGCCGCTGTGCACAGCCATGGTCCCGCAACCAGGCTCCACTTTTAGAAAATAGAAAGTTTATGTAGGTAAGATTTTTATCTCCCACTTTCTATTTTTTCTTGGGATGCAAGCTTTCTATAAAAAGGAGAAGGGAATATTTCTCCTACCTCTTCTCTCTTCTCCCCTTCTCCTTTCTCCTCTCTTTCCCCCTATAAATACTTGGCTTTGGGTTGTAGTAGTTAATTTTTAGTTGGTTCTAGCTTTCAATTTCAGTTCATTACTTGTAGTAAAGTTTCTCTCTTCTTCTTCTAATCTTTGGTTTTGAGATTCTGGTTTGATTTATGAGCTTAGTTTAATGGTTGTAATAGGTCTTCAAGCTTTAAATGTTTTCAATATAGTTGTAATATCTTAATTCTAGTTTAGTTTTTAAAGCTTTCTAGTCTAAGTTCACCAAGTTGACTTGACAAGACTTGGAGATTTGGAAGATGGAAGCCATGCAAGAGATTATTGAAGTGGACCTTCAAGCTTCTTCAATTACTACATGTCATACAAGGCCTAATTAATTCATGCACTTTCAACTTTGGTAGAAGGTAAGTATTAGTTTTTATTTTTATTTTTGTTCTCTTCTTTCTTCTTAATCTCTTTCTTCTTCCATTGTTTTTATTTTAATCATACTCTCATCCCCTCTAATCCCTCCATTTTATTAGGAATTTTAATTCTCCATTATTTTTATTTTATTCTCATTCTCTACCTCTTTAAATTAACTTCCATGCTTTATAATTTTTATTTTATTATTTATCATCATCATCATGCATTGCTGTTAAGCTCCTAATTTAATTATTTTGTTTAAATTTCAGATTTGGTGGCGCCATTTCAAGTGTGATATCAACTTCAATCCAGGTTCAAAGCTTCAATTAGTTAGCTCTATTTCTTTGATTTCTAATTTTTGATTGTGTGGTTATGGCAATTTAATTCCTCCAATTTCATCAATCCGCTTTAGATGCAATATAGGTTAGATGGATGTGTGTTAGGGCGTAGATGTTTGTAGACCACTATCGTAGTATCCCCTCATTATTTATGTTCACTTTCTTATCCAATGGGTAATAGATATAGACCATTACACAACAACTTTGGTATTATCTAGGCCTATAAACAGATCGATTCGCTCGAATACGAATCAGATGTAATCGAGATTTGGATATTTTCTCGGTCGAATACGGATACCTCTAAACGGATTCGGATGCTTGATCGAATTCGGATTTTCGACCAATTGTTTACACCTTTGCCTTGTGTAACCCGAATCTTCCTTCCCCTAGTGGATACAATTCACTCTCAATCCATAGTTTTAGATCATGATTCTCTTCTCATTTTCTAGAACTCGTTGAATCTTCAAAAACCCTCAAGATCATTATTTACTTAATTTTTTATAATTAAGTATTCGGATTCGGTTTTTATCGGAGTATTTGGATTTTTTTCGGATATCTCTAATCGAATACGGATGCCCTAAACGGATACGGATGTGGATCGAATTTGGATTTTCGGTTATCCATTTACAGCCCTACTAGTACTATTATCCTATCGGCTTCTACAGAGTCGATGTATGCAATCTCTATACCTATCGTTATGGGAGACCATGGAATTCCTTCCCATTAAGGAGTATCCATATTACACTTGCTTTAATTAAAGAAGGAATGAAAAGCAGGCGCACCATACACACATCATATTGAAATAAAATAGCAATTTCTAAGTGGTTATAGGATGGCAAGATCAACGAGAATAATAAAAAAATTATTACACTCACTGAATTAATTATTTAATTTTAATTAAAGCAATATGAAAGGCATGTATCTTATGCATCATGTGATACCACTATCATGGGAAAACTCCATCTTCGTCATCTTCATGCGAACATCCATATAGTATCATCATCATATGAAGCTCTCCATCAAATTTTAGTGTCATTTAATGCTCCATCGACTGAACTTACACTATATTACATTAATGAAAACAAAAGTACAACCTAGATCTATATATATCCCTTGATAAAGAACCCCCTTGGAGAAACCAACCCACCATTTAGGTTGCCCAAGGAGTAGAATACATGAATTTATAAAAAAGAATGGAGGAGAGAAAGCGAGAGATAGATAAAGAGAGATCACATTGCACATCACATCCCATACAATATCAATTAAAGTTAAGCCATCAGCATAGATTTCAATTACATCCATTCCATAACCATATCTAAGTGTAAACCATGGCTCTCCATAATATATTTAACAATTTAAATAGATCTCATGAGTTGTATTTAACAATTAAATACTATCCCATTAGAGTATCACACTACTTTTGTAGATTCCATCACATTCCATGTGATTAAATAATATATTTAATAATTTAAATAAATCTCATGAATTGTAATATATTTAACATTTAAATACCATCCCATTAGGGTATTACACCACTCTTGTGTGATCCCATCACATTCCATATGATCAAATAAGGTGTTTAGAATCTACAACATTGCATAGAAACACTTAGATTCTTCCATTAAACTATTTGATATGGGAATCAAGATTCAATTTCTTTTCTTTTTCCCTAACCAAAACACGACAATTTTTTTTTGTGTGCTTTAGAGAAAAACGTAAAAGACAAGCTGCAGGGCAAAACCATTTTCGGCCACTAGTGCACCTTCATAAGGTGTTCACATGCTGCCAGCTTGGAAGCACACCCCCGCCCGAGCTGTCAGGCTTGGCAGAATTCTCGGCGGGTGCTACTAGGTTGGCAGCACAGCCTAACAGTGCTACCAGTGTTGGCAGCACTGCTTGGCTAGTGTTGCCAAGCTTGGCAGCACCTTCATGTGCCTTTGTGCTCTCCTTGATCGCTGCCAGTGGGCGGCAATTAGGATATGTCCCCCAAAAAAAAATTTAGTATGTAGCATCCATTGGAGAGAATTTTGAAAGAATAAACTCCAATCTCAAAGTATGGGATCATCTCAATAACATTCATGGGAAAAATATGAATAACTCCTGGTTGCACACCATCTCAAACTTGAACGGAAAGGCATGTCTCTGATACCAATTGTTGGAAAACAACCGAGTTACTCAGATGCGCAGTAGAATCGGATCAGATACTAACCTTTGCATTCAAGTTTGAGATCTCTTCCCATAACAAAAAATTAAACGGGAAAATAGGTTACCTTAGAACCGCAAATGTAGTTCATCCTTCAGATAATAGTTCTTCCATACTTGAGCAATGATGGGGATTGTCAATCTTCAACTCTTGAAGCTTCAATCCAATGCAAAGCCAACACGAACATTCAAAAATGATCTAGAGTTTCTAAAACCATAACCGCACACCACCACTCCCAAAGAGACCAAGAGAGAGGAGAGAGAAAGCTAGTACAGCCAATGGTGGGAGCAGACAAGTTCGACTAATAAGCCTAGTCTAGCCGATCTCCCTCCTTTGTGGTGTGCTTTTATAATTATAACCCTTTAGGATTATGTTTGATTCCTTTATTCACTCTCCTAAAGTGAATAGGAAACTTGTTGGCGAAGAAAACTTGACTTGCAATCCAACTTGCTTCTAAAGGGGGAATAGATATACTCTAGGGTATAGTCAATATTTTATCAAATTAAATACTATAATTAAATTACCAAAAACCTATTTTATTTTTCAAATTAATGTCATGCATGATTTGTAAAACCCGTGCCCAAAAAATGCGGGCTAATTTGAAATTTTGTTGGAAGTCCAAAATCCGAAGTCAAAGCTACCAGTACACTGAGGTGCATTGAACCCGTGGTTGAGCTTAAATGGGATAGCCTCGTTTGTGCGGACCTACATACCATTAAGAAGGAAAACTAAGCCCAAGATTCATTGGCCCCTACGAATTCTCAACAGAATGGGACCCATAGCATACTAGTTGGCATTACCATCATCCTTACAAGGCGTCCATGATGTCTCCATGTGTCGGTACTAAGAAAATACGTCAACAACTCAACACATGTACTCTCAGCTGAACCTGAATAGTTGGATGTGGATATGACCTATGAAGAACAACCTACGAAGATTTTGGACATAAAAGAACATGACCTCCGTAACCGCATGGTCACATTCGTCAAGGTACAATGGGAAAAGAGTCCCATAGAGGAGGCATCATGGGAACGCAAAGAGGAAATGCAGGAAAAGTATCCCCAACTCTTCAAGCTACATGGTAAGCAAATTTCGAGGATGAAATTTTTGTAACGTGGGGAGAAATGTCAAACCCGCCCCTGACTGGCTAGGGATTTGAATGAAGGATAGGAACCCCTGACATGGTATCCAAGCACACTGTGGAGTATCACTCCAGTGATTGAATTTAATGGAGAAACCCCGAGGATATCTTCCTACATACCTGTCAAAAGATAGATGTAGACCTTTGTAGTTGTATATCTCACTGCATAATGTACATTCTGAGGAAGATACCATCCCTTGATTCTAGGGCCCTTAGACTCAATTCTAGTTCTAAGCTAAACTAATGATGACCCTCATCACCATCCTATGTTTTAGATAAAACATTTTTAAACCCAAACATCAATTTGCATGATTGATTTGATGATGAGAACCTAATTCCATACATACATCTTAAATCCCAAGAATAAATGACAAATTCTGCTACTTTGCAGATTGACCTTCTCTTAGTTAAAATGATATAACTCCACCACCCGAGCTCCATTTGTGTTGATTCTAATTTTTTTGGAAACTAGACTTATAGAGCTGCATTTTTATAGAAGACACCATTACCTAGTTATGACTCTAAGTTAGTTAAAAGTTCACTTCAAGTTGCTATCAAAATCGAATCCTGCTGTCTTGACAGGTTGACCTTTGTGTAATAAAAATAACATAACTCCATAATCCAATATTAATTTTCTTTGATTCTAGTTTTTATAGAAACTAGATTCATAGGGCTTCATTTTCTTAGAAGGAACCATGATCCAATTATCTCTCTAAATGGACTGAAATTTTATTTCAATCCAAACAATTCTGCAGCTGAAATCTCTAGGCGATGGCACTGGGCGATGCGCACATCACCCAGAGTGCAAAACTGCATTAATTTAGTGATTTAATCTGTGGAGACCACCCATATTGGACAAGGGCACCCTCCATAGGATGAGGGGAGTCTGGGGGACCACCTCATGCCCTCGAACCACTGTAGACCCCACCAGAGTGCTCAGAATGACTAAGAATGTGGTTAAAAATGCATTTTCAAAAGTGGCCTTGGCAGCCAAACAGGCCTTAGTCATGGGCTGGCCTATAAATAGAGGACCTCAGCCTTGTTTTAAACCCTATTTCACTACTAAAATCGTGGGAGAGAATAGAAGAGAGAAAAGAGGGAGAAAAGAGAGGAAGAAAAAGAAGAAAAGAGGAGAAGGAAGGAAGGAGACTGCAGCCTACACCTCTGGGCCTAGATTTCGTGCCTTCTCAGACCTATGCAGGTATAAACACCTATGCTCTGTCTGCTGCCTTGATGATTTACTACTTTCCTCTTTGAATCTCTGTGATTTTGTTGAGTTTCTAGCCATCTGGCAGCCCAGAATGGCTGGGAATTGCCTAGAACTGCTCCAGATCTTCCATGCTCCAAGATCTACCATGCAAGCATGGAGCATGGAAGATCTGAGATATTTGAGTAAAAATACAGATTTGTTTTGCTGGTCTTGAAGCCGAAATCTGGCTGTGCATGGCTGCACTACCAGATGCATTGTTATTTGACTGTTTGGAGTCCTGATTGCATGCCCTAGCTGCATGGAACCTAATCCTAGGTGGTAGCAGCTTTGGATTACTATTTTATACCTAAAACCAGCTTTGCATGTAGTCAAAACAGTATTTTGTAACTGAAGAAACCGTGGGTTACTATTTACTGGGCTGTCTGGGCAGTTTCTGGCAGCCAAGTGGTGGGCCCAGGTGAAAATCCACAAGGATCAGTGCAAAGTATACCCATGGGGGTCCAAGATGACCTAACATGCATGAGGAGAGGATCCATGCACTGCCCGTGGTTCAAAACCTTGGAATCTCAACCTGATTCCGATTTTGCAATCTCTGGGTGATGGCACTGGGCGATGCAGACATCACCCAGAGACATCACCTAGTGAATGAAAACTTCATTGTTTTGCTGATTTGACTTAGGGGACCTCCACATATGGACTATAAATAGTGTAAGGAGGTGGAAAATGACTAAAATACCCCTCCTCACATATATCCATAATCATGAACACCTTGGATACCCAAGTGGGCCCCGCAAGGCTTGGAAACCCTGTCTATGTTGGTCCTACAACACTGTTGACCTGGGGACTGTGTTGTAAGACTGTTGAGACCTAGAACCATGTACTACAGCCGTAAAATACCCTATTGACCTTAAACCACATTCTCCGAATGATGCACCGAGACATAGGCCTAAAGCCCAGTGCAAGGCCCAGAGAATTCCAAGTGATCTCGGACTGAGCACCGAGTCAGACCAGTGAGCCTAGACCAACACTAGGTTATCCAAAATAGTTTGAATAATTAAAATAACACATTTCTAATTTATTACTTTAGGATTTGATTTCGTGCTCAAGGTGCACAGCCAGATACCGGCCGGAACTGAACAAATAACTGAACCGGTAGGATCAAACCAAGGTGAGTGGAATTACACCATGAGTGTAGGTGTAACATGACTGATGGGTCATGACAACAACAACAATATTTACTATCTTTAATTACTTTAAATTATTTTATATTCTCATTTGAATTCTGAATCTTATCTGATGAACATTGGAAATGGATGATAATGCTTGTATGTGGAATTGCTAGATTAGATGTCATAGCCGGCTTGGAAATGAGGCCTGTGGTAGCCCGTATTATGGGATTCAGTTGACACCACCTGACTCATACGATGCCATATAGACATGGGGCCAGAGTTTCATCACCCGTGCTACGCACCCTTGCCAACAAGGGTTAAGGTGTTGGATGCCTGTGGGAGCGACCGTATAATCCTTGAGCTATATGCCGGGCTTTACGCCATAATTAATGTCAGGAGTTATATGCCGGGCTTTACGCCATAATTAATGTCAAGAGCTATATGCCGGGCTTTAAGCCACAATTAATGTCAGGAGCTATATGCCGGGCTTTAAACCACAATTAATGTCTGGAGCTATATGCCGGGCTTTAAGCCACAATTAATGTCAGGAGCTATATGTCGGGCTTTACGCCACAATTAATGTCAGGAGCTATATGCCGAGCTTTAAGCCACAATTCAATTATGAGTTATATGCCAGGCTTAAAACCATAATAAGGAAAAGAAATGTGACCTTGAGCTATATGCTGGGCTTCAAGCCACAATTCAATTACGAGCTATATATTTGGCTTCAAGCCACAATTCAATTACAAGCTATATGCCAGGCTTTACGCCACAATTAATGTCAAGAGCTATATGTCGGGCTTTATGCCACAATTAAAAATGGAAAAGAATTGAGCTAAATACTAACGATTATCCCACAGGTTAATCACAGAGGGCTGGTCGGGCTGACCTTGGTGAACGAATGTAGGAGCTGACTGGTCCTCTCCGACAACTCAATGGGTGTATCGCGGGAAGGGGTAACTAAGCTCGCACCAGAGATACATGTATTGGGGATTGTAGTAGCACTAACATGCCTTAGTTGTGATGTTAGGTGGCTAATAAATAAAATGAACTACACCTCATGTAGGACTCATTTGGTTGTGCTTGCATGTGCATGCATGGTTTATATTTCATTCACGGGCTCGGTGGAGCTCACACTCTTGTATATTCTCTTTTAGTTGATTTTGCAGGAATGGGTTTGCCAATGGGCGAGGAAGCTATCGATGGAATTGTAGATCTTCCTCATCTCGTTGCTTAGCAATGATTTTGTTATCATTTAAGTTTCTTTCTTTCAAGAAGTGTAATTACCAAGATAATGTACTTATTGGACATAAATGGATATGTATATAGTATAACATAGGCAATTGGGATTTGTTTATTGATGATATAGATCATCTGCGGGTAGTCTGATCTTCCGTGGCACTTTAATATTCTCTTAATTATCTTTTTACCCTCATGGTGTGATTTGTGACATGTAAGTACTGCTTCTTGATCCTTGGGGATTGGCGGATGTCGTAGGATGTCTGGGTCACTTGCCTAAATCCTCCCAGGGGGTGGTTTGGGGTGTGACATAATTAAACTCTTTAATTTTCATATAGGACCCTCCACTAAACAATATCCATCATACATGTCTTAAATCAAGGATTTTGTGATCATAGTCGGATGCTAATAACGCAATCAAACATCGCAGAAATAATATGCTAATACATTTGATAAATAGAAAATAAATTTTGCAAATAATTTTAAAAAACTCCACTGGTACTAGATTCCAATCCGATTGATCACAAACTTTCTCTCTAACCGATATTCCCCAATCAAGGGTAGTGGATTACATGTTTAGCATCTCTTTCGTTCACGATGCACCATCATGAATCCTGCACATTAATATGTCGTCCATATGACTATCAATCATTGGTATACCAAAACTCGTAATGTAACACTGTAACAATAAGGATAAAGGGTCACTAGTGACGGGTACGCATCTTTCCTTAATACAACAGGTAGTAACACATGTGAGAACCAGATTCTTTTCTATACACACATACTATGTGTACTTACAATTATGCCCAAAAAAATAACTTTTCTAGTGACATGCAATGTAACGACCATATGAATAAGATGTCTGGTCCTATCCCTAGTCGAGAACTGTTTTGGGTGAAAACCCATTGAACAAACTTATAAGCCCATAAATAAATTCATGCAATAATAGTAATTAAATTTATTTATTCCAAAATAATTTAGGTTTGATGGACATACTCCAACAGCCACATCATATTTCTAAGGAGTATTTGTACTTATTTCTTCTTCTATCTTGATGCAAAAAAAAATCAGTGAGGAAGAAGAAGATTGACAAGAGAACGAAGTATGAACTATGATGAGACTTATGGAAAGAAAAAAATCAATAATATTTGGAGGAGGTTACCTAGAGAATTTTTTCTTGGGAAGATGAAGTGACCCCTAAGGAATCACAAACATGGAGATCGATGTGTCACAACCATAGTTAGCAAAAACGGGAACAACAAAAAAAATAGTCTTACGGTACGGGTTTTAAACGGTAAAAATTTACAAACGGGCAATCAAATATAACGGTAAAAAATAGAAAATGGATGGTATGGGTTTTAAACGTTTATATTTCAACAAAACAGAACCAAAAGAACGACATCATTGTCATATAAATTGAGGAATTTTTGTTTGAAGTACAAATGCTTTTAATTTTGGTGTCCGTACATTGACTTTGAGTTGAAGGTGATATCATGAAAAATGTAGCCCTTCGAATCATATTTACGTCGATGAAAGAATTAGGTCGATCAGGGTTCGGAAGAGAGAAATATGGTCAGTTAAGTAAGCCATTGTTCAATAAGTCCAAGGTCTTAAAAACGCCAAAAAAAATGGGAACATGTTTTAAACGCATTTAAAATAGGAATGCTTGCCGTTTGCCTTTTTTCCTATATGTTTGGGAAACATACAAAAAAATGTGTTTAAAATGATAAAACACGAGAACGTGTTTAAAACGATAAAAAACGAGAACACGTATAAAACGGACGTGTTTTTGCTTACAGAGGTCACAACCTTTGAGAACTAATACCCGCAAGATTTCAAATCTCTTCGATACCAATCAACCGTGTTGACACATCCGGTTGACTGCCACAATTAGGTAGTCTAATTTAAAAACTTTCCAAAATGCTTCTCTTCTAAGCATTATGATCCCATTCTTGGGCTTATCCAATATAGCTCAAGCTTTTAGGAGATATAAAACATAAGACATATTGGGTTAATGCTAAAAATATTGTAGAGTGGTCATTAATTCATTTCTTCATCATTTAAGAGATTTTTTTTTGGTAAAAATCATTTAAGAGATTGACCACTATATATAATAGTATGGTACTAGATTTTTTTTTGGGTCGAAATAGTATGGTACTAGAAATACCAAATACTTATGTTGTTGCGTGTGAAAACCTCCGGTACTTGGTTCGCCCGTGGATGAACCTACAAAAACCAAGCAATGAGCGCAAGAGGGCCGGTGTGGCTCCGGCCTAGGACTCTCCGATGCTCAAGTCAGGTCTCCAACGCGACAGCGTAACTGCCTAGTAAAAAGCAAGATGTGGAATAGTGCTCCATACCTGGGTATTTATAGAGTAAGGAGGAGATGAGACGGTTGGGAGAGTCCTAGTATGGTAGGAGTCCTTCTTTCGGAAGGTTCTCTCGCGTGGAGCGGAGTGGAGAGTTATTTTCGGGGTCGGACTCTTATTAAGGTAAGAGTCCATGTAGAGTGTGATTCCGTGTTGCGCTGGGATCGTGGCTCGGTCCTCATCCCGTGATTCTCGGGATGTGCTGACGTGGCCCGGAGATCCCCGGTGGGGTGCTATGAGAGCCTCAATGGAGGAGGGCTCGGCCTACGAGGTTGACCCGTGGGGTCGGCAATGGAGGTCGGCCCGGGAGGAGGTTGGTCTCGGCCATGAGGTCGGCTAGGAGTCTATGGCTGACCCGTATAATCTCGGCCTCAGCCATCGGCCAGCTCGCTCAAACCAGGCTTTGTCAGGTGACTTATCGGATATGGGGTCGGCCCAATTTCCTGCTCGGCCCAACTCGGTTCTCGGACTGAGGTCGGGTCGGCCACATGGCAGCCTCTGATAGGTGGGGTGTTTTATGCCTCATCACAGGCCCCCCCACTCATCAGGTGTCAGCTCGGCGTTGATGAGTGAAGTTTCCTGGCGCTTGTCCGGAAGATTCTTGCGGTTGGGCCGAGATTATTTATTGCTCATGGATTTGACGTTGCACGATCCGGACGGTTGGGTGTCCGTGCCACATCAGAGTCATTATGGCGGGCTCGGAATTCAAACGCCCTTTGATCTGGGCCGTTGGATCATGCTGAGCTCTGGTCGGCCGTTGGATCAGTAAAACCCAAGGATTATAAATAGGCGACTCCTAACTATTCATTCTTCACTGCTCTAAGTTATTGACTTCTCGGTAAGTTTGGAACCGTCAACTCGGTAGATCTCGTCGTTTGCTCGCTCGTGATCGACTCGGCCGAAGCTTCGTTCGTGATCGACTCTTCTTCAACCAAGAAGTCTTCTCCGCCCAGATGTCGATTGGTAGTAGTCCTATGGGCGAACTCTCGCCAGGGCGAGGCGCGAGTCCGAGCCGAGAACTCCCCACTCGCTCTCCCACCATAGACCTGTTGGGCTCGACCTCGACGAGCCCGATGTAGTGGAGCTCGTCAGGCCGAGGTGGCCGACCCCCGCTACCCATGGAGTTTGACCACGCGGCCCAATCCACGCCCGCAGACCGGGCCGAGAACTCTGGGTCGTCCTCATCTGATGAGGAATCAAGCGAGGGAGATTCGTCCGAGGTGGGGGTTGGCTCGGTCAGCTCGTCTACCGACGCCCCTGAGCCCGAGGAAGGCAGTGTCGGCACTGTTCCGAGCATGATCACGGAGGCCGACCTTGACTATCTGAGGACGACCTACGCCATCCCCGAGGACATTCAGCTCCGAGTTCCTAATCCCGGGGAGATGGCCTGCTTCATCAGGCCCGGCGAGGTGGCTCTGTACGAGACGCCCTTCAAGTATGCATTTCGGCTCCCCGTTCTCAGCCTGGTGGACCAGATCTTGGACCACTTCCACCTGTCTCCTGGTCAACTGGTGCCGAACTCTTGGCTGGCCGTGTACGGCTTCTACGCCCTGTTCTGCGAGATGGGCCGAGGTGAGAGCGTGGCGCTTTTCTCTCGGCTCTTCTTCCTGAAGAAGTCTCCCGAGAAGGGGTGGTATTACTTCTGCTGCCAATCAGGGAAGAGTGCGGCTCTAGGCGGTCACAAATTTCTGGTCGGCACGCCGACCTTCAACAAGTATTGGAAGCCCCATTTTTTCTTTGCTTCCATTCCCAACAGCCCTCTCCGAACCGAGTGGAAGGAGATGAATCTGAACTATGTAAATAGAGTACTACCCCTGACCGAGAACGAGATGACCTCGCTCGACCTGATCCCCCAGCGTCCGCCCTTCGATGTTCTCCAGCTTCAGGACGAGGGGTTTCTTCAGAGTTGGCATATGACCCCTGGTAGGAACCCTTGCCGAGCTTATCTCAATTGTCCGAGCCGACCCCTTTACTTAGTTTTCTTTTCCTTTTCTGACTTGTTTTTTATGTTTTCGGTTTCTCTTGCAGTGGTCGGCCACATTCCTCCAATGGACACAGCTCGGTTGAAGGCCGAGACTATCTCGGATAGGAAGAAGAAGAATGCCGAGAAGAGACCCCGGGGCGAGTCCTCCAAGGCCTCCAAGGGTAAGGGGGTGATGCCGGGACCATCGGACGCGGTGGTCGGTCTGGAGGCGGAGAAGAACACGGGTCAAGCCGGGTCTCCGAGGAAGGGGAAAGGCCAAAAAGGCGAGAGGAGCCCGCCGAGAGACATCAAACGCCAAAAGCTCTCGGTAAACCTGAGGAGTGGCGGCCTTCCGCCCGTGGCTTCTCCCACCAACATCTCCCGATACATCCTGGGGAGGGCTTCGGCCAACAACGTCCCAGTGAGGCCGACCTGGCGCCTCTTCCCTGGGGACTCGGCCTTGACGTCGGCCGCTCACGCCAAGGAATGGCTGGATGCAGGTCGGCTCCCAGCCGACAAGGAGAAGCTCGAGGCGCTGTCCGACCCTGAGCTCCTCTCCACCCTATTTCAAGACTTCAATATGGTAAGTTTCCCTGTCGGCTCTTGCATATGATCTGATGTGTGTAGTTTATCCTGATTTTTGTTCTCATGCTTTTTTGTAGGGGTTCGCCAAAGCAGTGGAGACCATGCTCGCTTGAGCGGCTCTCGACCGAGAACTATTCCTTCGACGTCCAAAGGCAAGAAGGCTTATCGGACGCCTGGATGCCGTTGAGGCGTCGGGAGACCCAAGAGAAGCTCATCGCTGCTGAGGCCGAAGTGGAGAGCTCTCGGCCGAGGTGGTCGGGCAGAGAGAGAAGGTCCGGGCTCTGCGAGCTTGGCTCACCGAGGTGAAGGAGAAGGCCAAGGAAGATCTGGCCACGGCTCGGAGCGGGCGGTCGCCGACTATCTCCAATCGGAGGAGTACGCCGACATCGCCATGAGATCGGGAAGCCTCCCTTCGCCGAGGGTTTTGAGGCAGCCGAGCTGAACTTTTGGCCGAGATCAAGGCGGCGTGCCCGGATCTCAATCTCTCCCGTGTTGATGATGATGCGACTACCTTCGCGGGGAGATGGGAGATGAGGAGGAGCCGAGGTCACCCAAGCTCGCCCCTTGAGGCACCTACTCCGGCCGACGTCCTCCCTGGGAGCTGGACCCCAAGACCCTGCCGCCAAGCCCAGTACCGTGGATGCTTTCGAGGTCGCCTCCAAGCCCCACGCCGAGGAGACAAAGATGTAAAAATATTTTTATTTTTATTTTTATTTTTTTTTTTTTTGTGAGGCCGAACTGCCCAATTTTGTAACCGTGCCGATCAGTCGGCTTACAATGAATAAAACAACTTATTTTTGCCAGAATTTGTCTAAGTATTTGAACTCGGCGCCCTCAGTATTCTTTTCCTTGCGTATTCTGTTTTGTTTGTGGCCAAGCTGCCGAGTCGTTTCACTAGCCGTGCTTAGGAACTCGTCTCTTTTTTATCCATGCCTCATGTGGTCGGTGGTCTCGGTCATACAACGCGCGAGGTCAATGTGATCCTCGCTTTGGTTGGTTAACTCGCCTTTCCCTTCGGTCCGATTGGAGAGGCTATTATATAAGCGGACTCGTGGCCGAGTATCCTTCCTGGCCGAGCCTAATGCCTTAGCTTAATTTTGTACTTTGTTAGGTTCGGCCAACCAGGGATGTCGGCCCTTAAGAGGTTGGCCAGGTCAATGAGGACCGGTCTTACGACTCGGCTACCGACCTACGAGGGTCAGTCTTTGAGGTCAGCCTGGCCTATGAGGACCGGTCTTACGACTTGGCTGCCGACCTATGAGGGTCAGGTTTTGAGGTCGGCCAGGTCTATGAGGAGCCGGTCTTACGACTTGGCTGCCGACCTATGAGGGTCGGTCTTTGAGGTCGGCCAGGTCTATGAGGACCGGTCTTACGACTTGGCTGCCGACCTATGAGGGTCGGTCTTTGAGGTCGGCCAGGTCTATGAGGACTAGTCTTACGACTTGGCTGCCGACCTGTGAGGGTCGGTCTTTGAGGTCGGCCAGGTCTATGAGGACCGGTCTTACGACTTGGCTGCTGACCTATGAGGGTCGGTCTTTGATGTCGGCCTGGTCTATGAGGACCGGTCTTATGACTTGGCTGCCGACCTATGAGGGTCGGTCTTTGATGTCGGCCTGGTCTATGACGACCGGTCTTATGACTTGGGAGCTTGCCAATACGTTGAGTGTTGGAGAAAAGACTTTATTGAATCAAATGTCGGAACTGAAGCCGAATACAAGCATGCTCAATTATTGAAAAAACTTTTTCAAATTTTCCGAGTTCCAAGGTCTCGGTACCTTCTTGCCCCTGAGTGCGCAGCGATATGTGCCAGGGCGAATTTGCTTGGAGACTATGTACGAGCCTTCCCAATTTGGTGCTAATTTTCCTTGTTGCCTCGGGATGCGCTGAGTTTTAGAGAACAAGGTCCCCTTGACGAAAATGCCGCTCTTTGACTCTTGAATCATAGTAGCTTGCCGTCTTCCATTGGTACGCCGCGTTTCGGATTAGGGCATTTTCTCGGACTTCATCGAGGAAGTCAAGATTGGCTCTCAGCCCATCTTCGTAGGTATTCTCATCGAAGTTGAGCACTCGGTGCACGATGAAGCCATAACTTCAACCGGTGCGAGGGGTTCGGTCCCATAAGCGAGGAGAAATGGACTCTCCCCGGTTGGAGTTCTTACAGTCGTCCGATATGCCCATAGGACGCTTGGGAGTTCTTCCACCCATCTCCCCTTGGCCTCATCCAACCTCCTCTTAATGCCGGCAAGTAATGTTTGGTTGGACACTTCTACTTGTCCATTTGCTTGTGGATGAGCTACCGAGATGGGTCGGAAGTCAATGTGGAAGTGCTCGCAGAATTCTCGGAAGGCCGGGTTGTTGAATTGCGCGCCATTATCAGTAATGAGAACTTTCGGTAGCCCGAACCGGTAGATGACCTTATTTCGGAAAAATTTTTCCATGTTCTTCTCAGTGATGGTGGCAAGGGGCTCGGCCTCGACCCACTTGGTGAAGTAATCGATCGCCACTACTACGTATTTTCTGTTTCCCGATGCCGGGGTGAAATCTCCGAGAATGTCCATTCCCCACATAGCGAATGGGATTGGGCTCAGCATTGAGCTTAACTTTGTTGCTGGTCGGCTTGGGCTTGGCGCGAACAGTTGGCACTTCTCACACGTCTTCACGTATCTCATGGCCTCTTCTTGCATTCTTGGCCAATAGAATCCTTGCCAAAGTATCTTGTATGCAAGAGCTCGGCCGCCCATGTGACTCCCGCATATTCCCTCATGCACCTCGACTAGTGTATACTCGGCCCCCTTCGGTCCCAGACATCGGAGAAGAGGGGCTGAGATTGCCCTTTTGTAGAGCACTCCGTCGATCATCGAGTACTTGGAAGCTCGGATCTTGACCTTCCTTGCTTCGTCTCGGTTCCCCGGGAGCAGGTCATTCTCCAAGTAGTTGACAATGGGGTCCAACCAGGTCGGCCCGTCCTCTTCAATGTGCTTTACGCTTTCTTCTTGTAAGGATGGCTTCTCTAATATTTCTATGTATACTGACCGGCTCAGGTATTGGAGGTCGGCCTCGGCCAACCTAGATAAGGAGTCCGCCGCGGCATTCTCTTTTCTCGATATTCGAGTCATCTCAAAGTGTTCGAGCTCGGAGATCAGATCTCGGGCTCGACCCAGGTATGCTATCATCCTTTCGTCTTTTGCCTCGTAGTCTCCGTTGACCTAGTTGACCACGAGTTGGGAGTCTCCTCGCACCTTCAACCACTTTATGCCCATAGCTTTAGCTTGACTCGAAGTCCACTAGAAGGGCTTCATACTCGGCCTCGTTGTTTGAGGCGGGAAACTTGAACCTTAGGGCATATTGGACCAGAAAGCCTTCGGGGCTTACAAGTATTTGGCCGGCCCCGCTTCCTCCGGAATTGCTTGAGCCGTCAACATTCATGGTCCAAATTGGGTCGGCCGTAGCCCCGACCTCCTCGACTGTCTTTTCTTCTCCAACCTCATGTTCGGGCCCCGTGCATTCGGCGATGAAGTCGGCCAGGGCTTGTCCTTTTATCGCCGTCCTCGGTCGATAGCTTATATCGTATTCACTTAGCTCAACTGCCTAGGAAATCAGCCGTCCCGAAACGTCGGGTTTGTGTAATATCTTTTTGAGTGGCTGGTCGGTCAGTACCACGATCGGATGAGCTTGGAAGTACGGCCTTAGTTTCCTTGCAGTAGTGATTAGAGCGAATGCTACTTTCTCGAACCCAGAGTACCTTGTCTCGGCATCAACAAGAACGTGGCTGATATAGTATATCGGCCTTTGAGTTCGACTCTCTTCCCTGATCAACACCGCACTGACCGCTACGGGAGTGGCGGCTAAGTAGACTTGAAGCTCCTCTTTTGGTTCAGGTCGGCTGAGAAGAGGCGGGTTCTCCAAATATTTCTTCAGCTCTTCAAAAGCTTCTTGGCATTCCGATGACCAGATAAAATCTTTTGGGTTCCGGATATTCTTTAGGGCCTTAAAGAACGGTAGGCACTTGTCGGCCGATCTCGACATGAATCGCGCCAACGCCGCCACACGTCCGTTTAGCCTTTGTACTTCTCGGATCGTCCTTGGAGGACTCATCTCTTCGATGGCTCTGATTTTTGCCGGATTGGCTTCGATGCCTCTGATAGAGACCATGAAGCCGAGGAACTTTCCCGAGGTTACGCCGAATGCACACTTGGCGGGATTCAGCTTCATCTGGTTCTTCCTCAATACGCCGAAGGCTTCTTCCAGGTCAGCCAAGTGGTGCTCGGCCTTCAAACTTTTCACCAACATGTCGTCCACATAGACTTCCATGTTCTTTCCGATCTGCTCGCGGAATATATAGTTCACGAGGCGCTGGTATGTCGCTCCGGTGTTCTTCAATCCGAACGGCATGACCTTGTAGCAGAAATTCTCTTGGTCAGTTCGGAAGGCCGTGTACGACTCGTCCTCCTCATGCATCATGATTTGGTTGTAGCCGGAGTACGCGTCCATGAAACTCAGCATCTCGTGACCTTCCGTGGCGTCGATCAAGAGGTCGATCCGAGGTAGTGGGTACTCATCTTTTGGGCAGGCCTTGTTGAGGTCGGTGTAGTCGACACACATTCTCCACTTCCCGTTCGGTTTAGGGACCATGACGACGTTAGCCAACCAGGTCGGGAATTTCTCTTCTCGGATGAATCCCGATCAAATGCTTCTCCACCTCTTCTTTGATTGTAGTTTGTCGATCAAGTGCATAGTTCCTTCTCTTCTCCGGATTGGTTTCCGACCGGATCCACATAGAGTCGGTGCTCAGCTATATGTCCGGTATGCCCGACATGTCGTGCCGACCAGCGAAGACATCGGCGTTCACTTTTAAGAAAACTCCGAGCCGCCTCCTTTGATCTTCATTTAGTAGTGATCCGAGCTGGACCACCTTGGCTGGGTCATCTTCGCGAGATGAAGTGGGTCGAGGTCTTCCACGGTCGCCCTCTTCTCTCGATAAGCTCATCCCGCTGATCTTCGGGGAGATGTACGACGCACATGGCCATTCCTCGAACATTACCCTTGTTTTGCTTGACGAAAGTAGCGTAGCACTCTCGTGCCTTCTTTTGGTCACCTCGGACCTCGCCGACACCGTTCTCGGTGGGGAACTTAATCTTCAAGTGAGTCGGGGAGATGATGGCTTGGAGGGCGGTCAATGAAGGACGGCCGAGTATGGCGTTGAAAACCACTACCGATCGTACCACCATGAATTTGACTTGGATCATCGCCCTGGCATGGAGCTTGCCCAATTGTGACTAGTAGATCGATCGAGCCCTTGATGGTCGCGGCCGCTCCCGAGAACCCGTGAAGCGAGGTGCCTTCGGCTTAAGCGCCGTCGCGAAGCCAAATTGTCGACGCTTCCGGTGACATAAGGTCCACGGATGCGCCAGTATCGACCAATACACGGTGTACGGGTCTATTCGCAATTTCTACCTGCACCACTAAAGCATCGTCATGAGGTAAACTTATACCTTCGAGGTCGGCTTCCGTGAAGGAGATCGTCACCGCCGGCTTGAGTTTCTTGGCGGGCATCTCGGCTACTCCGACGGAAGCGAACGTTTGCCTTAGCCTTTCGAGTACTCTCTTGCCCGGCCCTCCGAGGATAGTGTATATGGGGGCTCCTTGTCATTGCTCGGCCCGGATCCATCCTCCTTCTTCTCGGCTCGGACCTTGTCATCATCTCTTTCAACTCGCCTATTTTCGGCCCTAGGCTCGGCTCTTCTTTGATCTCGGTCATCAGGCCGCAGACTTCCACGATCTTCTCGGCCTCCTTTGACATATCACTTCAAGTGGCCCGCTTTTATTAGCTCTTCAATTTCTCTTTTCAGCTGATAACAATCTTCGGTGTCGTGACCGATGTCCTTGTGGAATTGGCAATATTTGTTGGGATTCCGAGATGACCCCGCTTGCATCGGTCGGGGTCGGCGGATGTACCCCCCATCTTGTATTTGCATCAGCATCTCCTTGCGAGATGCATTCAATGGCGTGTAGTCGGGGCTCCGAGCTCGATCCGTCCTTGGCCTTTTGTCTTCTCTTCGGTAGTCTGTTGTCGGCCTTTTCTTGTCGATACGACCTTCGTTGCCCTTCCGGCTTGGAGGACCCTCGGCCATATTTGTGAACTCGTTGCACCTCTCCAAGAGCTCGGCCAGGTTTCTTGTCGGCTTCGGGCCAAGTCCTTGATAAGGTCCATGTCGGCCAATCCGTTGCTCATAGCCGTATGGGCCGTGGCCTCATCCAAATCCTTGATATCTAAGGATTCCTTGTTGAAGCGGAGACGAATGCTCGGATCGACTCGTCGGGCCTTTGCTTCACGCTGAGGAGGTTGACCGTGGTCTTCTTATGTTTCATACTACTCTTGAAGCGCGTGACAAAGGCTCGACAGAGTTGAGCGAAGCTTTTATGGAATTCGGCGGCAACCAGGAAAACCATGAGGTCGCCGCGCCCTTGAGGGATGCAGGAAGGCTCGGCAAGAAACGATCTCGGTTCCCCGCACATGGTCATCATTGCATTAAAGTAGTTGATGTGATCTATCGGGTCGGTCGTCTGGGCTCATACCGGTCGAACGGGGAGGTTTGAAACCGTGTGGTAGTGGCGCGGTCATGATCTCGGGAGGATAAGGTGACGCCTTGAGCCAAAGAGTAGGCGTCCGGGTCGCTTGTTTTTCAACCCCTCCACTCGCCGGCCAAGTCTCGTAGCCGCTTCTCCAGCTCGATTTCAGGTGCTCGGCCAACCGGCTCCTCGGCCCGGGGCCGATAGGGTCGGGTCATCCCGTTGTAGTCGGCCATTCTGGGTCAGCTCGGTCCTCACCACCGCTTCCTTGTTCTTTTTCTTCTTGGAAGTTGGACCTCGGGGCTCCCCTGTTGCTCTTCTCGAGGAGGTGAGCTCGACCCGGGGAGTATGACGCGATCCTTCTCCTTGTCTCGGCGCGCCTTTCAACCGGGTCTTTTCTTTGTTCTCGGAATCTCCTCGGCGTTCGTCCTCTCCGATCCGTCCGTAAAATACCGACCTCCTCGCTGCTGAGCCGGCGGTTCAATTTCCTGCCCTGCTTCGCGGCTTTGGCGATGTTCTTGTTCACCCCGCGAGCGCCTCTCTGGGCGCGGAGGTGGAGTCTTCCTGACGAGACGGGTGCGAGGACGCAGCCCGACTCGCTCTGCCCTACGCCGGCCGCCATTTTGCCTGCAGGTTTCTTTCAAGCGTGAACCCGAGCCGGAGGGGATGCGGCCAAGGGCTGGCCCATCGCCCAGCCTCGGGCCATCTGGTTCATGAAGGCGCAAGCATCTCGTTGGTGTGGAGCATCTACAGCTGCAAATCCATAACTGTCGATTATTTGCCGGGGCTTTTGGGTCCAAACTCTCCGGCAAGGGTGGCGGTGCGGTAGGACATTCCCGGCCCAAACTTGGCTCTGCCTGTGCCCGACTAGCCGCGGCCGTGGTTAGTGCACCTCCCCCATTTCCGCTCTCTGGAGGGGGAATGGTGCCCGTGATGGGCTGCGCACCACCTGCCCTAGGGGGTCTTCTGTTTATCCCCTGCCGAGATGCTTCGGGGGGCGGTGATCGTCTCGTCGGCACAACTGGTTGTGGCTCCTCCGTACGAGAAGTAGAGCCATGCTGCCCGACCTCGTATGCACCATTATTATTGTTCGGGAATTGGCGAAAACGACGATGCTTGCCGATGTCGTTCCCTGCACGGCGCCAAATCTGTTGCGTGTGAAAACCTCCGGTACTTGGTTCGCCCGTGGATGAACCTGCAGAAACCAAGCAATGAGCGCAAGAGGGCCGGTGTGGCTCCGGCCTAGGACTCTCCGATGCTCAAGTCAGGTCTCCAACGCGACAGCGTAACTGCCTAGTAAAAAGCAAGATGTGGAATAGTGCTCCATACCTGGGTATTTATAGAGTAAGGAGGAGATGAGACGATTGGGAGAGTCCTAGTATGGTAGGAGTCCTTCTTTCGGAAGGTTCTCTCGCGTGGAGCGGAGTGGAGAGTTATTTTCGGGGTCGGACTCTTATTAAGGTAAGAGTCCATGTAGAGTGTGATTCCGTGTTGCGCTGGGATCGTGGCTCGGTCCTCATCCCGTGATTCTCGGGATGTGCTGACGTGGCCCGGAGATCCCCGGTGGGGTGCTATGAGAGCCTCAATGGAGGAGGGCTCGGCCTACGAGGTCGGCTCGTGGGGTCGGCAATGGAGGTCGGCCCTGGGAGGAGGTTGGTCTCGCCATGAGGTCGGCTTAGGAGTCTATGGCTGACCAGTATAATCTCGGCCTCGGCCACCGGCCAGCTCGCTCAAACCAGGCTTTGTCAGGTGACTTATCGGATATGGGGTCGGCCCAATTTCCTGCTCGGCCCAACTCGGTTCTCGGACTGAGGTCGGGTCGGCCACGTGGCAGCCTCTGATAGGTGGGGTGTTTTATGCCTCATCATATGTGTCATGTAATTTATCATTATTAATACAAAACAATCATAATACACAAATAAATAAGTTGTATATATATATATACGAAAAAGGAACAATAGCGGGTCCCGTAGTGCGGCGTGTATTTGAGTCCAGAAATAGTCGTGCGTGAAATGATCAGCACAGCGCACCCTTGGTCCTTTTCGCCTTTTCAGGGGGTACGCCCATCATTTTGTGCACAGGTGTATCTGAGAGCTTGACACGTCGCATTGTGGGACCAATTAGCGTTCTTATATATATATATATATATATATATATATATATATATATATAAACAACAACAACAAACAACAACCAAAACCTTACCAACTAAATGGGGTCAGCTACATGGATCCGAAGAGGCCAATACAGTAAGAGAAATAAAATAAGTAGAATGAAGTAAAAAAATAAAAGGAGTAAAAAAAATAATAATAATAAAATAAAATTACTAAAGGAAAAAGTCTAAGCAGTAGTCAAAGCAGCATCCCAGGAACATCTCCCTACGAGGGGTCGGCTACACGGGTCGTTGTTCTCCAAACAACTCTATATGCGGTCATACTAGGATAGAGCCCTACCATATGCATATCCTTTCTTACCACTTCTCCAATAGTCATTTTAGGCCTGCCCCTACCTCTTTTAGCTCCTTCAAACTGAATCTGGTCACTCTTCCTTACTGATGTATCCATGGGTCTTCATTGGATATGACCAAACCACCTCAAGCGGCTCTCACGAAGCTTGTCCTGGATTAGTGCAACTCCCAATTTGGTTCTAATACAAACATTCCTTACTCTATCTCTCCTGGTCTTGCTGCACATCCTCCTCAACATCCTTATCTCCGCTACATTCATCTTACTTATATTACTCTTCTTAACTGCCCAACATTATGCCTCATATGTCATCGTTGGTCTTATTACTATCCTATAGAATTTCCCCTTAAAACCAAATTGTTAGCTCTAAAAATTTCATATATATATATGGGCTGATGTTCTCTGTGCCGCAGCGTAGCCTGCGCCCAAACACATGGGTTGGGTATTCAGGGGGGCAAGGTGGTCATTTCAACCACCCCCATGCATTTGGGGCCTCTGGGAGCAACTTGCACCCCAAGCACAGAGAACATTTGGCCTATCCATATATATATATAGGGCGTTGTTCTCTGTGCCGAAGCGCATGCTACGCACAGGTACATGGGGGTGGGTGCAATGACCACCTTGCCCCCCTGAGTGGCAGGGCAATGTGCCTGGGCGCAGCCTGCTGCGACACAAAGAATATTCTCCCTATATAAATATATATGGATGGAAGTAGTTTTCTATCTGGGAGCATTGCCTATTCCAACACTGCCTTGTGTCTCTCTCCTCCTCAAAACAAGGGGGCAGAGGTGTATTTCAGATAGGAGGAGAGAGATAGACTCGTGGGACTGCTGGCATAGGCCACACTATGGGACAAAGTTCTTTTTCCCATATACAAGCGCAAAGAAATCTATTAGAATGGGATTTTTAATTTTAAGGTTTTTGACAAATGCCCCCTGAAAATGCCAATTTATCCAAATGTCCCCTTACAACTTTTCTAATTGCAAACTCCTCCCTACCTTCAAAACATTGTAGCACTTTGGTCCCTGCCTTTAATTTGGGACGTTAAATGTTAGTTTTAAGGAATCTAATGATCAAAATGCCCTTCTGATAATAATCCACCAAAATTAAAGAATTAAATGACTAAAATGCCCTCATCTTCCCAAATCAATTAGGATTGAAACTGAAATTTTTTTTTTCCCAAATTGGTTAGGGTTTGAATCCATCTGGAAAGCATGAAGAACTGAAACAAGCACGAAAGGCTTTTGATGTAGATGAAGAGAAGCTGGCAACTGGAGATTGAAAGTGATTGCCTTTGGAACCAATTCATCGTTCTGTTGTTATGGATTTTGAATTCAACGTCTTTAAATTGTGAACAGTACAGTGATCTTTTGTTTTTTTTTTTTACATTGGGTCAATGTAGATAATGTCTGAAAAACAAAATTGAAAGATAGACCTTTAACCCAATGAATTGGTAAAAACTAGGTGATGATTTATTCAAGCAACAACCATAAGATAAGAGCACTAACAGCTTCTTTGCTGTCTCAGTTAGGGAAAGTAAATGTGAATTAGACATAGTACGTAGACAATGTAATCTCTGTTTTTTTTCCTTCTAATTAGATTCTCTTATCAAAAAATATAGCTTCTTTGCACAAATGCCAAATTCTTTAACTTGTATCATATTAAATCAGTGCAATTTTCCAATTTGCTTCTTTATTTTGCTGATTTCCGCACCTAATTCTGTTTTTCATATACCATATATGACCGTTTTCCATGAGACACAATTTTTGCTTGCAACTTATAGTGAGATGAACTTTCCCAGGTTTCAGTCCCATCAAATCTTGCATTCTTACTAGCTTTCCTGCTAAGCTACTTGCCTGTACGTTTTCAAAGTTGTAGGTCAGCATGAGTTTTGCAAGCACTCTGTAATGCTACACTGGACCACATGATATTGTTGCTCCACTGCAATTTGTTTTGTAATTCTTTAGGAGGGTACTTGCAATTCTGATTGCTTTCCAGATGGGTTCAAACCCTAACCAATTTGGGGAAAAATTTTTCAATGATTGGAGAAGATAAAGGCATTTTGGTCATTTAATTCTTTAATTTTGATGGTTTTTTTTTTTTTTTTTTTTTAAATTTATTTTATGAAAGATGGCACATATATTTAGTTCAAACAAGAAGGGTTGTACAATTTAGTGTTTGTAGTATCAAACCACCTAAAGGATATTTTAGAAAAGTTTTGCATAAGTTCTGTAGAGTCAAAAAAGTAAGGTAAACTGTTCCACGGTATCAAAGAAAAGGTCTGTCTAGACAAAAGGTCAAAAAGAGTCTTGTTGCAGCACCATATCTCCCTTAGATTGATATGATTTGCAACCGCTGTCTTCCATCCATGTAGAATGCCACTGAGCTCTGCCACCGGTTCATCCTTAGAAGTTGTTCGACCGAAACTGGTTTTAATTCTTTTTCCCCTAAGGAACATCGATGATGTCCACTTGGCTATTCCAAGTTCGGGATCAAAAACTCCTGCGACCAGTAAACCAGGCAAGCCCATTGTGAGGTCAGTGAGAGAATCAGCATCAAGTTGGTGAAGTATAGGTTGATAAGGTATGTGGTGAGGTGTGTGTTGTGCATGAGAAATGGAAGTGTTAGTTGAGGGGGGTTAAATTTAGATCAGAGATCCAACGATTAACATAATGGATGACCTTTATGGGGTCAGCCTTAGAACCATCATATAGGACTTTGTTTCGTACAGACCAAACTGAATAACAAGTAATAATAAAAATAGAAAAAACCAACGAAAAGATTGTTTTTGCATGGCCCTGGAGCCAAGGAGGGAACCACACAAACAGATGAGCGAGGGAGCAAATAAGTGCTCGGTTCTCAATCCAAGCAGACCAGAAGCCCAGATTCGCTTAGTCTAATCACAAGATAAAAAAAGATGTCAAAGTGATTCCTTGTGAAAGCCATAGAATACACATGAAAGCTCGACTTGTATCCATTTCGAAAGCGAATCTCTGACAGGAAGTCCTGCATTTAAGACACGCCAAAAGAAAATTTTAAATCGCGGATGTAAATTTAGTTTCCAAAAAAATTTCCACCATTGGCTAAGCAGAGGATTTGACAAAATAGAGGTTGTTAGTTGTTTAGCAGCTAATCTGGTGGAGAATCTACCATTGCTAGACAAAGTACAAGTCCAAGTACCATCACAATGGGAGATATTGATGCGAAGAATACCATCAACAGATTGAGAATCAAACCAAGAGTTTAATAAATGCCTATTCCAAGTAGTGTTGATCATGAAATCATTAACTAAAGATAAAGTTGATTGCTAAGGGGGGTTTAAGGTGGAAGATTACTTGTCACACCTGGTATCCAAGGGTCAAACCAACAAGAAGTTGATTTACCATTACCAATATTTCTGGAAACCATGGTCTTAAGCCAGGGTAGCAGTTTGGCAATGTTGTTCCATGTCCACGATGCCCGCTTAGCAGTAGTTGCAGGATGGAAGATAGATCGATTGGGAAAATATTTGGCCTTTAGAACCCTAGCCCATAAAGCAGATGGGTCAGAAATAAGACGCCACCCCAGCTTAAGTATTAAGGCTTCATTATGGGTCTCAGAATTTCTAAGTCCCAAACCACCATATGCCTTGGGCGGGCAAATTCTATTCCAACTGATCAAATGTATTTTCCTATGGTCATTGGCCTAGCCATGCCAGAATCTACTATAAATGGAATCCAAATCAGCACAAATCTTCTTAGGAAACAGAAAACCAGTCATCAGGTGAGAAGGTGTTGAGGCAAGGACAGATTGAATTAACACCTGTCGACCAGCATAGGAAAGGTGATGAGCTTTCTAGGTGGCTAATTTGGCCATGACCCTGTCAACGATAAAATGAAGGTCTCTAGATTTTGACTTAGAGGGGCAAAGCTTGGTTCCTAGGTAAAAGGATGAGGTCTTCATCTCATTAATGTGTAGGACATCAGACAAAGACCTTTGTAGGGATGGCTGAACATTCTTACTAAAGAAAACTTCACTTTTGGAAAAATTTACTTCTTGTCCAGTAAGAGCAGAAAACAAATCAAGGATGGCCTGAACAGTAGAGAAATCCTCCTCACAGGCGCGGCAGAAGATAAAAGTATCATCTGCAAAAAGAAGGTGTGAAATCTCAGGGGCATTGCGGGCTATTTTAACCCCTCTAAAGAGATTCAGGTCCCTGTAGGTAGCCAATAGTCGAGACAGGGCTTCCATAGTGAGGAGGAAAAGGTAAGGACTCAAGGGGCACCCTTGTCTAAGGCCCCTCGTAGGTTTGAAAAAATCAAAAGCACTCCCTTCTAATTTGATGGAAAACGTGGCAGTGGAGATTAAATTAGAAACAAGTTTGGTCCAATTGTCATGGAATCCTAAGAAAGTTAAAGATTTTGTATAGAAAGGGCCACTCAACCCTATCATAAGCCTTGGACATGTCCAATTTAATAGCAGCATAGCCCTTCTTACCTTTGAGGTGCTGTAAATAGTGAAAAACCTCCTGTGCAATGGATATATTATCAGCTATTTGGCGGCCATGGATGAAGGCAGCCTGGAAAGGGGAGACGAAGGAAGATAATAGAGGACGAAGTTTGTTGGCCAGGAGTTTGGCAACGATTTTGTAGGATACATTACAGAGCCTTATAGGTCGATAATCAGCATCAAAGGTTGCAGCCTCCTTCTTTGGGATCATGCACAAGAGGGTATGGTTGCACTGTGGGGGTAGAGCAAAGTTGAGAAAGAAGGAGGAGACAAAAGAAAAGACATCCTGACAAATGACCTCCCAAAACTTGTGGTAAAAACAGGCTTGGAACCCATCAGGGCCCGGTGCTTTGTAGGCTCTAATAGAAAATACAGCCCCTTTGAGCTTAGGGAGGGTCGGAACGGAACAGAGAAAAGAGTTGTCAGAATGTGTTAGCACATTAGGAAATAAACATTCAATAAAGAAGGGGTCCAGGGGTTTAGAGGTTTCAAGGATACTACAGAGATGAGAGGAGAAAAGGGATGCAATACCTCTGGGATCGGTGACTTTCAAGCCATTCTCATTTAGGATAAAGGATATAGATCTACGGCGGATATTTGTCCGTGCAATGGCATGGTAAAATTTGGTATTGTGATCACCAGCAGTAAGAAAGCTATGTCTGGATTTTTGCAGCCAAAAGGTTTCTTCAGCCACAGCAATCCAGTGGAGTCTAGTTGCAATGTTTTGGAGTTCAGAAAAAGAATGGGGATTGGAATCCAATGCTATGTCATTATCAATTGAAGCATAGGAGTCAAAATATTGCTGTTTTAAAGTGTCAATATGGCCAAAAACGTTTTTGTTCCAGACCTTCAAGAGGCGACTTAAGGAGACTAACTTGGATTGAAGAATATCATTATTCAACAGTCTCCATTTTGAGGTGCAAAAATCAAAGAAATCGGGGTGGTGCAACCAAGCCTCTTGATAATGAAAAAGCTTTCGAAAGGTCTTTTTAACAGGGTTGGTTGTAAGGAGAAGAGGGTTATGGTCAGAACTAACAGAAGGGAGCTTAGTAAGGGAGGGGTTCGAAAAGATGGAGAGCCATAAGGGTGACACCAAGCAATGATCAATACATTCTTTGGTAAGCCTAGCCTCTGTCTATTTGTCCAGGTAAACCGCAAACCAAATGGGCTGAGGCGATCTAGATAAAAATCATCAATAAGGGTGAGGAGTTGGTTATGGGAGGGGTGTGGGAAGAAGGGTCTGCCCCCAAGTTTGTCCGAGCTAGAAGTAAGCTCATTGAAATCACCCATCAAGATAAATCCACAATTGATAGCAGCCAGAAAGGAGTGTAACTCCTTCCAAAAAGAAACACAATCACAAGCATGGGGGGCATAGATAAAAATTACAATAAATTCCAGAGATAAGGCATCAATGATATGAAATGCAACGAAGGATGGGTGAGAGTGGATGAGTGATGCATTGAGGGTGGGAGATGAAAGCACCCAATATCCCCCCCCCTTCAATCCTCTAGAACCAGAGCTGTTGTGGTAGTGTAAGGTCTTAAAATTATTGTGTAAAAATTTAAAGTGCAAAGCATTGTGGTCCAAGCATTTAGTTTCACAAAGAAAGATAAGATCCGGGTTGTGTTTTTTAATGTAAAAGGTGAGACAATTTTTAGTGAGGGAATTGTTTACTGACATTCCAAGAAAAAAACTTCATGGATATCACAAATTTGGCAAGAAGGATAAGCAGATAAGGCAAAGGGAAAGTAACAAAGAGCAGTAAGAGAGTAAGAGTAGTAAACCAAAACCTGCGAGGAAGGAATTCCCTAGTCCTAGACTTACGATCCAGTAAAAACCAGCTTAGGACAATAGCAAGCATAAGCATGAAATATACACAGAGGTAATTAGCAAAATCAACACAGCAAGCGGTGGGAGTACTTACCTGGATAGGATCTGGCATATCGGGATCGGTGACAGAAAAACCTGGATTCAGAGGAACCGAAGACATAGAAGCTTGAGGGTGGGCAGAAACATGCTGAGATAAGTCAGAATCAAAAGGAGCTTGGGGGGAGAGTTCTTGAAGCCATTCCTTCGGAAGGCTGATAAGTGCATGAGGATCCAAGGAGGAAAGCAGAGATTGAGATAGTGAGTCCTTGATAGTAAACTCCAACAGGATGGGAGCACTCCAATTATGCTGGGAGAGCTTCCTCTTCTTAGGTGCAGGAGCCGCGAGGTTGGAACCAAAGAACATCCCTGAGTTAAGAGCAGCAGTGGTAAAGACCTGAGAAGGAGCACCAGAGCACGGGCCCGTATAGTGAAGCCCAGTAGATGAAGCCATGAATGTGCTCAAACCAGAGAGAGGTGCCAAACGAGAAGTCTGACAGATCACTGTGGGAGCCGGAGCTGGTGGTGTCCAATGTAGATCTTCAGCCACAGAGAATAACGATGGCAGCGGAATATGACTAGAGCCTTCAAGCGAAGGCAGCAAAGTAGAACTGAACATGGGTGGACTAGATTCATTAAGAGTAGTCGGGGCCCCATTATCAGTGGTTAACATTCCGGTGGGCAGTGAGGCAAAAGGGCACGCCGTTGAACAGACTGGTGGAGTTGCAGAAGTAGAAATATCCATATCTGAGGACGAAAGTGTTCTAGTAGAAACCACACCTTGGACACGTGGGCCAAGCCAGACAGATTATTGATGAGTAGTGGTGGAGACAGAGAGCCATTATAGAAGCCAAGTGGAGGGAGAGGAGCCGCAGGGGTCCCACGAATATATGGGCAGTGAGAGAGGTCGTGATAGATACGGCCACAACACAAACATAGAAATTTCAATTCATAGCTGATACAAACTGGATGAGAGGAACCTGAAGTGTCAATCACAGTAGAAGACAATATCAGAGGTTTGCGCTTGTCAATAATCACTCGTATGCGAACAGTGTCTGGGGGAAGACCCAATTCCTCAACATTGAACATGGAATCCATCGGCCTGCCAATATCGCCAAGGCAACCACGCAAAGTCTTGGAATTTAGACAAGTTTGAAGGACCTGGTGCAACTGAAGCCACAAAGGGATAGTGTCAAGCTCAAAGACATAATAAGGATCATCGACAGAGTGTCGAACCAGATGAAGCAGGCAATTCTCAAACCACCAAGGAATGTGGTCCATAATCTCCAATCGCTGCGAGGGTAGGTAGTAGACCACAAAAAAGCTCCCTTATCAAAACATTTTACTGAAATCACACCAAAAGGCTTCCATAAATTACCCAAAAACTAACTGAATAGATCCTTAGGGGGCTTGGGGAAGCCATAGAGAGAATTTCTGGGAGCGCTCCTCCGTGAAGCGAAAACAAGAACGGGAAGGATGTCGAGAGGAGGACCCATGTCAAGAAGTAGAAGATCGCGAAGACATGGGGACAAAGGGGTGTGCACTGTGAAAAGACACAAAAAGTTAGAAAGGGACAGAGAAGACTAAAGAGTAAGAAAACCAAGCAACTTAACCCAGAAAGGAAACAGTAACAAGATTGGGAGGGTAGAGGACAAAACTCAAGTCCAAAACAGCGAAACACTCAACAACCGTGAGCACGACCGGCAGAGCCAATACGTCATCAAACAGATGACCACAGGATCCAAACGAAGCGAAGGAGCGAGAGAGTAGAGTAGAAACCCACCGTCAAGGCGAGGCAGAGAACCCAACAGAAGGAGACGGGAAGGGGTAGAGAGGGTGAGGAAGGTGAGAGAGACAGAAGATCAGCAGTGAGAGACGAAACTAGAGAGAGAATAGTCACCGATCCCTAAATGCCAAGCCCGTCCCCAGGTAAGTGAGGGGAAGATAGAGAGGGCGCTAAGATCGAAGAGCCAACGCAGTAGGAAAGAGGATTATCGTAGAGTAAAATCAGGAAGGCAGAGGGTTTTGAGTAGCACGAAGTCCCATAAGGGTCGGAAAATTAATTATGTTCGAAGAGGGTAAATGGTTAGATGTCCTTAAAGATAAAATGTTGGTATCAATCAGTTCTTTGAATTCTCCTTAAATTTGAAATGGGCAAGAGTTCTCTTTGATGGGTTATTGTCAGAAGAGCATTTTGGTTATTAGATTTTTTAAATTTAGCATCTAACGTCCTAAATTAACGACAGGAACCAAAGTGCTACAATATTTTAAAAATAAGAAGGAATTTGCAATTAGAAAAGTTGTAGAGGGCATTTGGATAAATGGGCATTTTCAGGGAGGCATTTCTCAGCAACCCTTAAATTTATTGGGGCTGAAGATTAATTCAAACAGTCTATGTCTAGTCGCAGGAACCACGTGACCGGTTAGAAGCCTTTATTTTTCCTTTTTCTCTCTCTCTCTCTCGGTCTATCCCTGTGAACAAATGGAGTTAGCCGTTAAGACCCTTCCCTTCAGTTCCCTAATAAGTCCTAAGGTAAGAAAAGCTTTGAACAGAACGGCAGTTTCTCTTTCTCACTGGCTGTAAGTATTGGCTTCTCCATGTTTTTTTCCTGATTTTAGAAATTAGTTATTATTCGTTAGTTTTGGCTTTGAATCATGTTGGTTAACAATTCTTAATAGGAATTTCAGTTCTTTTTTATTTTTATTTATCTAAAGAATTCACTTGGATGAGCTTGCGTAGTTGCAGCATTTTTTTCCTACGTTTTTTTTTTAATTTATTTTAAAAAAAATTTAGTAAGCCTCATCTCTAGAGAATTCTTTTTTCCCCCTTTTTAAATCTGTTGCTCTGGTTTCCTGCATGTTGGTTTTGGTTCTTTGAGTATATTCTTTTCCCCGTTTTCCTGAAACCCATTTTCTCATTTTTCTTTTTCATTCAGACGACTTTATGTTTCTTCCTTTTCGTTTATAATTGTTTTATTTTTGATACTCTGAACATTTGTCTTTGCCTTTTTATTTTTGGTTGCTTTATCTTTTTGCATTAATTAGTTAATTTTGGTGGAGTACAATGAAAAACACTTTATTTTCCAAGATTAAAATGATGGTTCCTCAAGATTAATCCATTCCCTGAGTGGGAGAAAATCTTATTTTTATTTCACTTATTTATTTCAGTAATAATTATTATTACTGTATTATTTATTCTTCCTATGAATTATTGAAGGAGAGAACCCTTATCAATATTCATTTATGCTTCCTGACTCTTGTTCAGCTGAGATGGATCATCTAATATTTTTTATTTTGATACAGACAACATGTCAAAAGAAAATAATGGACATTGGCGTTCCAAGGTGTTTTCCCCGACGAGCCTCTTGCTCTCTTGGAATGACTAATATTGTCCCAGAATATTTTTCAAGGTGAAACTTATACCATAACTTTGCCCCAAGCTAAATATTAAGAAATGAAGGGTAAAATTTTTAAAGCCAAACTGTCTTAGGAAAAAAAAAAAAAAAGAGTAAAAGATCTATATATCGAAAAAATCCACTGTTCAATTTTTGAGATACAGGAAACCTAATAGTAGATTTTTTTTTTTTTTTTTAAAGGAAGGAATGAAAATCCTATCTCATAAAACCTTTTAAAAGTAGTTTGGTCATTGGAACATATAAAAGGACAAATCATAGTTGAAGTTATTATACCCAGAATGTCTGGTTTTGAGATTTTTCTACAAATTTTGAGTTATTATTGCATGTTATTGACAGAAACAAAAGGGAAATGTTAATGTTCACCAAGTTAGATGAACTTTGTAGATTTCACCAATTGCCATGGGGATTTTATTCATTTTATATGCTATAGTGACAAAAAATATTGTAACAAGGGGGTATTGGATATGATTTTATCTCTAGATGTTCTAATCAATATAAAAATAGAAGGTATTAGATATGATTTTATCTCTAGAGGTTCTAATCAATATAAAAATTGAACTTTGGGTTTTGTATAGCCTTCTTTCTGTGATTGGTTTGAAGATATTTTCCCAATTTTTTTGAAAAGACAGAAATTTGAATAATTAAATACCAATTTTGTGTCCAAACAAACTAAGAGAGGGAAATTACCTAGGTTGACTACATATTCTATGTAATGTGAGCTTGGTGAATTTTCCCATGACTAGGCTACATTAAACACTGGATTGGGAATAACAGGTTTCATAGCAGGCTAGTCCAGATCTAGCTCCCATAGTTGAATAGAGTGATTGCTTTCTTTCCTATATAGCATGGAGTTTCTCCTCTGTCTTTTTCATTGTGAACCATTAACTACCTTTTTGTTTTTATTTTCATTTACAAATTTCAATAACATCCTATATTTGTGTGTGTGTGTGTGTGTGTGTGTGTGTCTTTGGGTGCATTTTGAGTTCCTGGTGCGCATTGAAATGGCTATTTTGCACCATTGTTTTGGAAAATACATTAAAACCGACAAGTGCATAAATTTTCTTGGTCCCACTTTTAAATGTCACTACATGTACTTGGAGAAGCTCCACATTCTGTTGTCAATCTGATTTAGTCTTTGATTAAGATTTGAAGCAAATTAGGTTTCTGTTTGCGCATACCTCATTTTCCATGTTTAGTTTGACGCTGGTCATACTAATATACTATAATTATTCTATGTATTCCTATAGTTTTTAGTTCTCCTGTAATCCATTGGTGTTGGTTACTAGTTTTTGATACACGAAGTTGACTTCCAGTTCCCCACTTCAGCTTTGCCGATTGTGGAATTTCTTCTTCATTTCACTTTAACTCAGATGCTGACTGAGTAAATGCAATACTTTTTTAAAGCTTTCAATTCAGGATTTTAGTTTATGCATCATTTGGTTTCAGTTATTTGTATTCATATTACAGGGCAAGTTGCAGATTTTCTGCCTCTGCTTCTGCTGTATCAGTAGGTACAAACACAAATTTTTATTCTACCAATATATTTCTTCAAGATGTTTTTGTAATGTTCTAGTTGACATAATGTTTAACTTTCCATGTTTATTGATGTTTAGAAAATGTTTCCACTGCTCCTTTTGAAGACTTCTCTGTTACAACCACTACTACCTCTAAGGCTACAGAGCTAGAGGTAAAAAGGGTTTTCTTTTCCCAGTCTTTTCTAGTCATGGTCAGATAATGACTTGATATTAAGGAAGTTTAAATATCAACCTGGAAATTATGACAATGGGAAACATTTAATTCCCTAAACTTAAAGTTGTTTCAGATTTCATTGAGGCATTCAAAATTGTATTTAAGAGGCCTAACTTTTATAGGTTCTTCAAAATAAACTTTTTTATTTCAAGGATGTCCAGTTCTGATAAAATTTCATGTTCACAAACATGACAACCAGATAAAAGTAGATGTATATGGAGCCAAAACACAAGCTATATTTGACAATGTTTTCTCCGAGATGGTTTCTGCAGCACAGCCTATTCCTGGCTTCCGAAGAGTAAAAGGAGGTATATTTCAACAAATTCAGCAGATAATAGTTAATGTAATGCTTGTTTTTTTTCTGGCATCTATAGTTAATGAGTAATATCTGATGCAGGAGTTTCACATAAAGGGATTAATTTACTGTGAATAAGCTTTGGGTTAGGTGACATATGTGATGGGCCTTTGATCCAACAGGTTTTGATGAGGTTTACTAGGCTGAATAAACCAATTATATAACCAGAATCGCAGTGAAGCCAAACTGAGAAACTTGGGCAGGAAATTGTTAGGATGACAACTCACAATCCACTAAACCAATGAGGCTGAAACTAGGGTCAAATAAAGGTTCTAATAGGTGGATTATATGTAAAATATCAAAGCATATTTATTGATGGTTAGAATGGGAGAAACAAGTGTGGTCAGAAAATAGAAATCTGACAAAACCAGAATTTAGTAACTCAACTCACAATCGATTGATCAGAGTCTCCGAAAATTTGGTCGAAGGTAGAAAGGATGAAGGAGAAGAAAATATCAAAGGGAAAGCCCACCCAATTGCTGGATTGGTAGCACTGAGGACACAATCTCTGCAATCAGAATAGGTCAGAATCCAGCAATAGTAAACTAAGAACTGAAGAAGAAGACTTGCAGAACAGTGAATGAATAATAATAGAATAACAAAAGCCCATAACATGAGGCCCAAAAGGAGGTCCACTTTGAGGCCCACGTTTTAGGCCCATGATGAGGCCAAAATGGTCTATGAGGACTGCATCTATGATGATTTACAGCAACTTTTTGATGCTCTCATCTGGCTGTGCTCCACATAAATAGAGCAGCTAAGGAAGCTAACTGCAGTGTAAACTGGGGTTAGATTGATGCCTCCTTAGCCTTGAGGTCAATTAATAGGCTTATTAAAATCTTTAAAAACTGAGAGTGAACTTCAAACATTGCTGTTGGTCCCAAGGAAGATCTTCCCTTTGCCAACCAATGTGTTGTTCTGAGTTGTAATTTAGAAATATATTAATTCTTATCTAACCACTTTGATCTCCCAAAATTGGAGCAGGTATCTTGTCAGAATTATTTGGGAGTTGTGTCATGGTTTCCAGTGCCTGCCAACAAAATTTTCCTTTGTATAAAAAAATAGTAAAATATCAAATCTTCTTAATTACAACAAAATAACCAAACAGAGTCCTCTGTTTTCGTTTCCACTACGAGTCATAGTCTTATGCAGAAGCAATTTTTACAAAATTTTCAGTACTAATATTCGCTAATGACTTTCCATTATTTAACTGGAATTTCTAATTCATTCTGTCTTTGTGCTGGATTTTCTTTTATTGATTCTTCCTCAATGAACAACGTGGTGTCAGGAAAAACTCCCAATGTAAGTTTCCTCTTATGTTGTTTTACTGCCATTAACTTTATGCATACTGATTGTATATCAATGAGTATTAGTGCCATAGGTCAACATAGTGCACAATAAACCATGACATGGGACATGCCATATCGATGTAATCATTTAATGATCCATTGAAAGTACCAAAAGGCTGGACTTGAGAAATCATGGTGACCCTTGAGTATCCGAACGACTAATGTCTTACAAAAGGTCATATGATACAAGTCCATTAATTGATGGGCCACCACCAAGGATTGAAGTATCGGTATATCGGGTATGTATCAGAGGGGCGATTTTAAGAGACCTATTGTATTGGAGATACGCATAAAAATACACTTTTGGTGCAAAAAACTCTATAAATAATCAGTATATAACATGTATCATGTATAAACACTAAATGGAGAACAACATATAACGAGACAAATGCATTCAATTGAGGATGAGGTTTCTTACATGTAGTAATAGTCTAATGTCATGAAGAGTGTTGGGGTGGTTCAAAGTTCAAACTCATATGTGGAAGAGTCTTCTGGCATAGGAGCAACTAGGATGATGTTGGGCACAGACTGAAATAGTAATGCTTCTCCTACTCATAGTAGAATCGTGTGTACTGCTCTAGAGTGGCCAATGTCGGAAACATACTGAGTTGTGGTTGTGCCTGACTGTGTCCATAACTTCCATAGCCTGAAGAAGCCCCATGTCCATAGCCCGAAGAAGCATACTGTCCTTGGCCTGATGAAGCACTAGCGTGATCCAAACTCATGCTTAGTGACGTCATGCCCCTTATAAGCACATCACTGTCATTGGATCAAGGGCACACTTACCCTTCCAACTATATGCTTGTGGCTTTGGGTGAGCACCATGATCCTCATCTTGGGTTGCATGTGTGTATCCTACAACCCAACATAAGATTGTGAAGCCCCACCACCACCATCAACCCCACTACCCCCACCACCACCACCAACCCCACTACTACTACTACCATCACCATCGCCATCATCATCCTCGTCATCATCACCACCATCACCATCACCGCCATCATCATCATCACTATCCTGTTGGGTTCCTCCATACGAAGCACCTGATTTCGTCCTCCTAATGTCACCATCATCAGAGCTACTAGTGTTTAGGTCTTGTGCTTGTGTTTCATCATCATCCATTTGTCTAATGATGTTCTCTATGATTGGATCTGCTAGAGTTGTTTATTGGTCCTTACTCAACCGATCCATCACCAATATCCTATCAATGTCCTCGATGACCCAGATTAGTTCATGGCCTCCATATCTGACTCAGAGAGTTCTTGCTCATTCCCACCATTTGGTTTGATCTAGAAATACTCCTCCCTGTGGGTAAGTGGAGCTCTGATATCTGCAGCCAGCAACAGCAGTAGAGACAAAGTCGTGGTAGATGCTATCGTAGGAGCTGCCATTGCTACTGCAGCCGAGTTCCTTAATTATCTTACTTGAATAGAACAGAACCGGTGCAACTTTCCTACCTCTCTGCAGATTGTAAAAAGAAGGAAAAAGAAGACACTATCTACTATTTTGCTTTCTCATTTTGACTCAGCTCTCTGGTAAACAATGACTAGTTTGATCTTTTGAGGGTAAAATCTCAGTGTCAGTAATCAGTATTAATTTTATAATACTGCGATGTGAGACAGCCTATGGTTATGGATTTTCTAAGGCTGAATTACAAGGAAAGGTGGTGGGAAAGAGAGTAGCGTGGAATAGGGTTTTTAGAAATAGAAATAATAGGAAAATAGGAAGAAATAAGCAACTATTATGGACTGTGTGATCTTGTTGAGGGTAAAATCTCAGTGTCAGTAATCAGTATTAATTTTATAATACTGCGATGTGAGACAGCCTATGGTTATGGATTTTCTAAGGCTGAATTACAAGGAAAGGTGGTGGGAAAGAGAGTAGGGTGGAATAGGGTTTTTAGAAATAGAAATAATAGGAAAATAGGAAGAAATAAGCAACTATTATGGACTGTGAATAGAACCTACGATAGTATCCGAGTAGTAACTGGAGAGTATCAAAAAAGAAAGGAATAGTAACTATGGATAACAGAAAAACAGAGAACAACAAGCAGTTCTCAATAATCATCAATATTCATCATACTTAAAAGATCTTCCCATACTTAATGTAACCCAAACAAAGAACACAAACAGGATTTTGTTGTACTTAAATTGGTTCCTCTGTCATTCTTAAACCATTATAGTGTTTTTCTAAAGGGAAGTCCTTCCTAGTTGGGTTTGGTTTTTACTGAAGTTGGGTCTTTAACATAGGACAGAGTTTTTCATTATTCTCAAACATCTTTTGATACATTGGATATCTTGGTTTGTGAAGATAACAAGTGTTAATGCCAAGAATTTGAGTTCAAAGCACATCTTCACACACTTGCCTTAAAGGATTTGTTCTTCAACTCCCCAAGAAAAAAACAAACAAAAGGAGAGGAAAGTGACCTTATAATGAGAGTAAAAGCATTAAAGAATCAGTATTAATTTTATAATACTGCGATGTGAAGTGGAAGGTGATTTTCAAGAGTACAGAATTACAAGAAATGCTAAGAGTAGGGTGGAATAGGGTTTTTTAGAAATAGAAATAGGAAAATCTAGGAAGAAATAAGCAACTATTATGGACTGTGAATAGAACTCTACGATAGTATCCGAGTAGTAACTGGAGAGTATCAAAAAGAAAGGAATAGTAACTATGGATAACAGAAAAACAGAGAACAACAAGCAGTTCTCAATAATCATCAATATTCATCATACTTAAAAGATCTTCCCATACTTAATGTAACCCAAACAAAGAACACAAACAGGATTTTGTTGTACTTTAATTGGTTCCTCTGTCATTCTTAAACCATTATAGTGTTTTTCTAAAGGGAAGTCCTTCCTAGTTGGGTTTGGTTTTTACTGAAGTTGGGTCTTTAACATAGGACACAGTTTTTCATTATTCTCAAACATCTTTTGATACATTGGATATCTTGGTTTGTGAAGATAACAAGTGTTAATGCCAAGAATTTGAGTTCAAAGCACATCTTCACACACTTGCGTTGAAGGATTTGTTCTTCAACTCCCCCCAAGAAAAAAACAAACAAAAGGAGAGGGAAAGTGACCTTATAATGAAGAGTAAGGAAGCATTAAAGAATCACTGAAGTGGAAGGTGATTTCAGAGTACAACAAGCTTCTAAGAAATGCTAACTTTATGAAGAAAGCATGAAAACTCTATGTTAAAGGCCCCCCTGAAAGTTGAGGTCCTGCACTGAATGGTCCCCGGGTAATATGTGCTCCAATTGGTATATAGGGTTCCAATGAAGGGAAGGCAGGAGTCCTTCAACCACATTACTCATTAAAGAATGGATGCCCAAAAGGGTTAAAGGGATTGCAATGGAGTGGAGTGAAAGGGATAATCAATTGATTGAATCCAATACTGAAGGCCCAAAAAAATTTCAGATTACTATCAATGTCCCCCCTGAACCCACAAGCAAAACAAATATCAAGGCTCTCATGACACAGAAAGAAATGAATTGGAAAAATAATCACTTCCATGCCACACAAAGCATGAAAGAAGCAATCACCATTCACAGCCTGTCAATTCAAACAATGGAACCAAAACTACTTATGTTGATAAGGTGCACCATATGGAAGACCTTGCCGTTTCATGATAAGAAACAGCACCCTGCTTCTCCAATTTCTTAAAAACTAAAGATTTAAGGTCTGAAATAGTGCCAATGATGAAAAACAAACGAGAGAACTAAAAAAATTAACATGAATACAGTGAATCCCTAAGATTTGTAACGTAAAAGTCCTAAAATCAGCCCTATTACAGTGAATCGAAGGTTATATAAGAAAAACCCTAAAATCAAAACTGTAAAATCCAAACCGAGAGAGCGAGATAGAGAGGCAAGAAACAGAGAGAGAGATGAACAGATAGATGGAGCTATGGGTCTTAGGCAGGGGAAGACCTGAACAGATGGGGTTTTTTATTTCTCCCAAACCAGGGTTCAGATAGGCTCCAAACTGCAGTCGAGCGGAGGTCCTGGGGTGCTGGTATGGTCCTCCAAATATCACCTAAAAGTGATGAATCCTGTTGCTGAGATCTAGGGGTTTGATTGGCAGCAGGTCTTCCTTTTACAGAAAATCAGTCCGTTCCACCATGAACGAGAGAGAGGTTTACCTGGATGGTAGAGGGACAGCAGCGGTGATCGTCGAGCTTGAGGTGAGGACGATGAGAGCTTGAGGTGAGAAGTCGAGCAGAGGTTCTCATAGCAGCCAAAGGATCTCACAGAAGCAACAGAGAGATGAGCGAGAGAGAGAGAGAGAGAGAGAGAGAGAGAGAGTTGCAGGTTTAGGGTTTTCTGCTGTAATGGAGTTCAGAGTTGAGCAACAGAGAGATGAGCACTAAAGGATCTCACGAATGTGATCTGATTATCGGGCAACACTTTTGGATAAAAGCAACAAAATGGTAAAAACAACAAAAAGTTGTTTCTTCAAAAACGTTATTTTGGCCATAAATTGTTATAAATTTTGATTTTTGTTATCAAAAACACTTGAAACAAAACGGTTTTTCTGTGCTATTTGTGTGCTGGGAACACAAATAGCACAGAAACACCAGAAACATAACGTTATCAAACGGTGCCCAGATGCGTTGACAAACTTGTGGAAGATCTTTCAGCTGTCACAAAAAATAAGGAAGTTGATGATGGACGATCTCATCGATCCACTCCACCCATCACACATGATGGTCAATCCATATAGAGGGCACTTCTCCTTAAACCTCTCAATATACTTATTCATCTCTTCCACAATGTCATCTAGGTAAGGCCCAACAATGTCATAAGGCGTTGATGGCTTAACATTTGGCCTACAACATTGAATCTCCTTTACCATAGCCTTGCAGTGAGGATCTTTGGCCTTGTGAGCTAGAATTATAGAACTTTGTAACCATTTGGAGATTCTTCTACCTATTTTGTTACTCAATGTTTTTTGCTCAAAGCTTTCTTCTATCCTCTGTTGGCCTGCATCACTCTCTTTGTAGGTAGCAAGATCCATGTCATGGATGTCTGAGCTCTTCTTCCTCTTACCCTTGGCATTGTTACTCTTAGCAAATCAATCAAACATTCCCCTAACACTGGATGCTCTACTAATTCCAACAAACTCCTTACCCTTTCTCTTACCTATATGTGGACGATAAAGAGCCAACAGTTACTTAGGGCCTTGACATTTTGGTCGAGCAGGTTGAATTCTTCTCAACTGCTCATTGCTTCATTATTGCATTCTTGCTTCTTTTCGTGACTCACACATGGCCCATGCCAACTTTGGATCCTCCTCTACGTCCATATCTAACCCTTCATAATTCTCAAGATCCTCGATCAAGTTTTATGTGAATCTGTCCTCATCTTCCTTTGCCTTATTAGATCTCTCTTTACCGTGCCTTAGATGTTTTTGCATTGCCTTGCTTAACTCTACAGGACACTTTGTACACTTGGCAACATTTAAAAACCCTCCTGACATAAGTTGTTTCTGCCTAATTACCCCACCTCCATAAGGGGCAGTGTCACAAAAATTGCATCTTGTATGTAGCCTGTTGTTTCCTATTTTTCTGACAATAATTCCACTCAATGTGTAACTCATGTTGTGGCATCTTCCATAACATCAAACATAAGTAGATAAAAATCGTAAAAAATAACCCCATATTGCATTTCATTCATTGTAAGTATTTATCAAATTTCGTAGAACCAATGTGCATCATTTATTAATTATTTTCATAATCGTTATGTTTAGAATATAAAAAGCAATTGAAATAAAATAGAAAATTTGAAGAAAAAAAATGTGTCAATGCAAGTATATGCATGCATTTCATTCACCAAAGGTATTTATCAAACTATATTAAACCAATTTGAATCAATTATTCTATTTTTTTTAAAGTAGTTTTAAATTTTTCCAGAAAAGAAAATTTGAAAAATATTCTTCAATCCAAGGTGTATGCTGCATTACATCTTTACAGGTTTTGTATCAAACTTCATTGAAGTAATGTTCATGAAAAATCCTTAATTTTTCAGTTATTTTAAAACTTCCAAAAATATGTATTAAAAAAAAAAAAAAAGATACAGAAAAATTACTGGAAGGGTTGCAGTTCATAGATCTGATGTGTCTGATCTATATATAATTTTCTTAAATCCATATACCATGGTTTTTGCAATACATAAATGAAAAATTCCATGATGAACAGTTTTTGGGTTTCTGAGAAATTTCAAGAATCAGATCACAAATCTATGCAATATAGCTCATGGTTGATGCTATGATTTAGTTAGTTTTACCGTAATCCATGGAACTATAGCAAAAGAACAGGCCCCCAATTATTTAAGCAAAAATGTTATTTTTTGGAAATATACCTGTTCTGCGCAGTTCTCCATCAATATCAGATTTGTGATTGTTGAAAGATTCCAAATCGAGGTTTGTTTGCAGGTTTTGAATTGTATTTGATGCTTGATCAAACCCCAACTCAAAAATATGAAGTAAAAAAAACTAGGTTGAGCAAGTTTTTTGGCAGTCTCGGTTGAAGGGTTATCCGCCAAAGCACGGTCGACCTTTAATGGTGTATTGATAAGTATCTCGTTAGAAGTGATAGGTATTGATAGTATTATCGTACCGTATCAGCCGATATGGTATGATACTTATCGATACCTAACCATTTAAAAAAAGTGTATCGTATCAGTCGGTATCATATCAATTCCAATACGGATCAGCCAATACGATGAGGACCGATACTTTAATCCTTGATCACTACGGCAAACATAATAAGTTCAATAGTTTGATATCTAATCTTCTTGGTTCGAGTCCACATGTTAAGGTCCAACAATGGAAATGTGTATAAGATACATCCACAATTATGGATCATTATAACCAGAAAGAATGTTAATCTTAAACACCTTTTAAGCTAAATCATTTGTAGAAATATAAAGAGGAGCAACAAAAAAAAGTGTTAGAATTTTGTTAGACTTCCTATTTTAGCCAGTGTGGGACTTTTTGATTCTTTATGTTCATTTTATAATGCTTGGCAGATTCCCAATGATGTCCTCCTTCACATACTCGGACATTCAAAAGTATACATGGAAGTAATCAAGAAAATAATCAATTCGACTGTTGCTGATTATGTAGAAAAGGTAAATGGTTTAAAATTCTTGTCAATATTGTAATTTATTTGCATTTTATTGAATAGTTCAAAGGCCTGACTAACACAAACATACATGCACAGTTTTCAGATAGTAGCTCATTACTTTGGTTCTTCAAGTTGAATTCGTGTTCATTTCATACCTCTTTTTTTTTTTAACAATTAACATTATTGTTTCATATAAAAAAAATGACACTAGAAAATTCTGCTCCAACTTATTGGGTGGCTACAGTCATCTTCCTTATTTAGTGTTTGTACATTGTAAGGGTTGAATCATCAATTTTGATGTATGAGATTAAGGAGCTAAACCATTGGGAAATACTGCTTCAATTTTACTACTTTTGTCTTCTTTTTTCTCATACACATTACCCTAAATTATCAAATTTCTCCCACATTCTCATATAGTCATATATTTGTTACACTACCTATAAGTATTGTTCTCTTTGTAACTCTACCTTCTGTAATGAGATTCCCTCTCAGTATTTACGTATTGCGAAATAAATAACTAGGTTTGATAAAGTTCTCTGATTTTGTCTTCTTTCTTCGACTTTTTCAGGAAGGTTTGAAAGTCACAAGTGATTTGAGAGTTAATCAGAGCTTCGAAGAGCTTGAATCTACATTTGAACCTGGTGAAGCATTCAGCTTTGACGCTGTAATTCAGCTTCAAGGTGCAAGTTTATAAAGTTCATACTAGTGAGGATTCATCTAATCAAATTCTTTCATGGAAAGTTACATTACTTCATTCAGTAACTTTGTATGTTTTTCAGGGAAGTAATTGTTGACAGGGATGAGACAACCTAATGCAGTGAATCCTTGATGCTTAAAGTCCTGATTTCATTATGTTGGTTGATCTCATAATTTGGGTCACAGTATTTGAGGTTTTTGAACTTGGAAGGTTTGCGATTTGTTAGGGGTTGGATTCTAAATTTTAATTTAGATGACTTGTCCATTCCAAAGCCTAACATACCCCTTTTTTTTCGAGAAAGAAATTTGAGTTTCTTCCAAATCCAGGTCATTGGGTGGACATGACCATTCTGCCACTGCATACTCAGAAATATATCAGAAATGGGAAACTATAGGGTTTTTTTTTCACACAGCCAAGGTATGCATTTTTATCCATTGGAAAGAGGATTGTCATTTCTCTAAAAGAAGATGGAATTCAGAGTACTCTACTAAGGCCTTGTGGTTGGAATAAATTACTTCAGCATTACTGTAGAAGCCCTAGGTTTTATCATTGTGGCCTGAAAGAAACTAATTTATCTTCATAGTGCAAAATTCAAAGTTCAGTGTGTCAGGATTTTTCATTTTTAAGTCTTCATGGAGACCATTAAGAAATATATTCAGAGTACTCTGCTAAGGCCTTCCTGATTTTTGCATTTAAATTCTACCCAATTAATGAACCAAGTGATTCAATTTATATTTCCAGATATGAAATAAATGGTTCTGGTTTTGGTGAAAAATCATAAATTTTTGTAGAAAATTACTTGGACACCCCCTATACTATGGCCATTTTGCTTACGATTACCAACGTTTGAAATAATTACTTGACACCCCTCGAAACTTGACGGTGTTAGTCTGCTGTTAGTGTTTAAATGAAAATATCTATTTTACCCTTATCACCTATTCAATAGAAAACAGTAAAACTAAAATTATCAAATTACCCTTCTTCCCAACCAAAAAAACAAAAAGGGACAGCCATGGCTGTGCGTGAAGATACTACGAGAGATTGAGACCTGAACTCTGCGGTTTCCTGATTTTTGATTTAATCTGAACCTAGAATAAATTGCACCAAACCCTACGGTCCTTTCCCACTTATAATGGAAATCACAAACGCCACTCGGTCTTAGCTTCCTAAACTTTTCAATCTCTCTCCCTCTATTGTTTTGTTTTCCATGTTCTACATTATATATACGTGTAGATTAAATGTTTGCACTGAACTCGTGCAATTGGTTTCATTTGTTAATTCTGTCTTTTCTCTCTCTTATTTTGGGTGTAATTTTATGGTGTAAGATGTTCGATCGAATATCTGATGGAATCTGCCTTTCTCAGTTGTTATTGCTAGAGTCCTTGAGTCTTGAATTGGGATAAAACCATGGTTTAAAACAAGAATCAGTATCTGAATAGGGTTCAGCTTATTCCAATCTGATGCTGAAATTTGTTGAAATTGTCCAGATTCTTTCTGCCTAAACCCTAGAAAACCTGTATGGATCGTTTGCTCCGGAACAACAAGAATCAGGATCAGGTTCGGCCAATTTTGATTTGCCTTCTCGATTCTGATTTTATATCTATGGGTCAAACAGGAAAAAAATGGAATGAAGCTCAAACCCCTGGACATGAGTGTGGGATTGTGGGGGTTTAGTTTCATCCATGGCTTGATCCATTAGTCTCTGAGTAGTTTAGATGGAATAGTAGAAAATAGATTCAGGAACGTACGAGATCTTCAAATCGTTTATCGGTAGAATGATCTAAGCATGAATGCGAAGAAAGAGACAAGGAAAGTAGCGGTGACCGATACGGAGATAGCACTGAGTCCGGCACCAGAAGTAGGACTTGGAGCTGGAGCATCAGCAGCGATAGCATCTCCAATGAAGGAGAAGACGGCGAGGACGACTGCCATAAGAGCCTCGAACGAAGCTTTTCTCTTTGATTCCGATTCGACCTTTCGGGCTTAATCTTCAAAGATGCCCTAATAGTTTTTGAAACAGCTGCCATAATTGTTGGGTTTTTTTTTTTGGTTACAGGAGAGAGAAGGAGAAGAAGAAGAAAGAGAAGGGTGGCAAATATGTCACTTCACTACACCTTAAGGGTAGTTTAGGCATTTGCAAAATATTTAACCCATGTTAACCGTGACTGACTAACAGACAGGGGTACTTGAAAGAAATGGTAAACTGCAGGGGGTGTTCAAGTATTTATTTCAAACGTTGGGGAGACTAAATAATTAGGCCATACTACAAGGGGTGTCCAAGTAATTTTCTCATACTTTTGTAGTGGAGCACATAAAACTGGTGTTGAGATGTACATGGGAATTCATTGGCAAAATATGCTAATCGTTGTGAAATTCATCCACAAGCACTGGTTGTTCTATCAGTGGATAAATTCATTTAGGGATATAGGAGAATAATTTCAAATCTTATTATCTGTAATTGAAGTAATTTACTTAATTGGTATGCAACCGGATTAAATCTTTGTCCCATCTAGCCTGCTTTCATCTAGCAACAAACATAGCTTTAAATAGAGTTGAATGGCAAAACAGGATTTGTGTAACTAATCCCATTTAATTGTGGAATATGACCTTGTCATATTGGGTTGAGTTGAGTTGGTTGCATGAAGAATTAGGAGAAGATACAGGAATTTCTACAAAGCTTTGCAAAATGAAACCAATTTGTCAAAGTTAAAACCCATAAAAATATCCAAATTTGTTTATTGTAAAGAAAACCAATAACTATACTCATGCCCACGTCTTGGACCAAAATTGATACTTTAGTAACCAGTATATTATGCACAAAAAGAACTCTTCCCTTTGTTATACTCGACCAGAAATTTATCTATATCATTGGATTGAGTAATCCTGCTCTTATGACATTTTATAAGTTCAATCTCTAGGATGTATAGACAGCTTCATCAAGATCTTTTAATGAGAGATTAGTGAACAGATGCATCTTTTCTTTACGATGACAACATTGTTGGGGTTTCACGCGGAAAAAATAACCCCACATCGGATATGAATGAGGAATGTGGGAGGTTTATAGGTACTTAGACACCCTTTTTTTAATGATTAGCTTTTGAGAATTAGTTCTACCCAAGTCCCTAACAATGTCTACATCATTCTCAATCATCATTATGTCATTTATGAAAAATATTTCATAGATGAAAGGATCACCTATGGAAAAGATTAGACAAACAAGCAATGGGTGTTTATTATTCTAACCAAAGAAAAACTTGCATGTTTTACTTTACATATTCTATGGCACAAAGGTTAATTACAGGGAAAACCACCCATCTACCTTGGCAATGGCTTCAAACTCTTTCTTAGATCTTTCTTTTGCTTCAGGATTTCATTATCATTAAATTGTCAATTTGATAGCCAGCTCGAGCTACACAGCTAGTTTCGGCTCCCTCATTAATTACCCAATGGGCAATCTACATTTGAAGTTTTTACAATTGTTACAGATATCATGCCTCTAGCTTCTTATTCTATGGACTTTTTCCCCCTTATGTTCGACGAGAGATAAACAGTATAGCTAATTCCTTGGTTAGGAGGCCCTATTGATGATGTGTAAGATATTTTTGTTGGAGTTGGGAATGTCTTGTATTATGTGAATCCACATAATTATTATTGGGTTTGTATTTGTAATTGGGTCGGGTTTTGGATCCATTATATGTACAGGGTTAAAATTATAATTGTGTGAAGATTAAGGTTTTAGGGTTCCCTATAAATTCTCTGTGTGTGGAAAATCCTAGGAGCAGCAAGGGGAGGTTACATTGTGAGATAGAGAGTAATGTAGAGTTTTTTAGGTTTAGTGGCAAATCTCTGGTTTTCTTTGGTGGATGTAGGCAATCGTGTCGAACTACATTCCTTATATTATGTGTGATTGTTTGCTCTGATATCACTTATTGGGGACGAATGTTTTAGGGTTTGCTTGATTTCTTCCTCGTGGTGGTGTATTCGTGTTTTAGGGTTCCCTATATATTCTCTGTGTGGAAAAACCCTAGGCACAAGTAAGGAGAGATCACATTGTAAGGTAGAGAGTGAGTAAAGTTTTTTAGGTTTAGTGGAACATCTTTGGTTCTCTCAGGTGGATGTAGGCAATCGTGTCAAACCACATTACATTTCTCATGTTGTGTGTGATTGTTTGCTTGATTTCTTTCTTGTGGCTATGCATTCATCCCTAACAAATGATATTAGAGCAAGATTCGATAGATGTTAGTGTATTAAGATTTGGTGGATGGAGAGAGAGAGAGAGAGAGAGAACATCCCAAGTAGAAGAATTCACAGTATAGATATCAGAAACTGCAATTATAACAAATATTGTTCTAGACAATCTACATGGCCAAAATAGGGAATGCTTCTCTAGAGAGATTATGTCCTGCAATGACAACAGATACCACATAATCCTTGTCCAACTAATTCTTATCTGGTTCTGAATTATCAACATTGACAAGTACTGGAACTGCAATCAATGGTGTGGCTTTATGGAGCGAAATCCCCAACTTGTCCTTCATGTCCATCTCCTCTGGTGCCATTCCTTTAGGAAGCTTCCAATGGAAACGATTTAGTAATGTAGCTAACATCATCTCCAGCATCCTCTCTGCAAGTGGCAGTCCTGGGCACATTCTCCGCCCCGCACCAAAGGGAATGAAACATAAGTGATTCCCTCTAAAGTCTATTTCGGATCCTAAGAACCTATCTGGTAAGAAACGGTTCGGGTTAACCCAATAAGAAGGGTCTCTTGCTATGGCATATACATTTATGAGCACTTGAGTATGCTTTGGTATGTGGAAGTTGTAGAGATCTACGTCAGTTAATGCTTTGTGAGGTAAGAGTAATGGTACTGTAGGATGTAGGCGCATGGACTCTTTTAGTGCTGCTTTCGTATATGGGAGGTTATGGAAGTCTGCTTCTTTGATGCTTCGACCTGCACCGATTGTTTCAGAGAGCTCGCGTTGTGCAATTGACATTGGGGTTGGGTTGTGAAGCAGCTCTGCCATTGTCCACTCCAATGTTGTTGTGGTTGTATCTGTTCCTCCTATGAACAGTGCCTGTAAAGAAATTCAGTCAAACATGAATTTATATGTATGTATGTATGTATGTATGTAAGAGAGAGAGATATGGACACCTAGTAAACTGCACATCCTATAGTATCTTTCGGCTTTTCAGCCTCACATTTGGAGAACAGAAAAATAAAATAGGGAAAAAGAACTCCGCCCGGGAGTGTGGCCTCTCTTCTACCCATATGAAAAGACAGCTTTGCCCTTTTATTTTAAGGAGAGAGATAGACATATAAAAGTGCTGGCGTAGGCACAGTCCTAAACAAAAAACTGCTTCCTAATAAAATAATAAGAAAAGTGTGTCTAAGGCTAAGGCATGTCCCACGCCTTCTTACATATAAATTTTTGGCAAGAGATCACTGCTTGGTTGTGTCGCCTCTGTACCAACATGGGGACCAATGAGAGCATGCATAAGGTATTAATATGGATGAATATTTTGATTTCATAACAGGTGAGACAGTAAATTTGCACACTCCTGTGTCAGGGCACAGGAACCACACGACTAGAAATTTTTTATTATTTCTCTTTCTTAAAAAAATTTAAATAACAATACAATGCAGGTTCAAAAACCGGTTTCCTAAAAAGATATTCCCCATAGGTGATTGGCCAAGTTCTTTGAGTCTTTACAAAAGCACTGGATGTGGTAAACAGATTAGCTTGAAGTTTCAAGAAATGACCTGCTTTGATCCTGATGGAGCCTTGACCCCAAGGTCCCTCCCTGCTCACAGAAAAATCAGCCCAAACAGAGATTGCCAAATGGCAATGTGGTAGTTTGAAATTCAGGATTACAGGAAATTACACAATGGGGAAGAGTTCTCGCTCCGGGTATGTGACCCCTGCACCAACACGAGGACCAATGGGAATGTGCGTGAAGATATCATATCAATGGGTGGAATTTTCGTCTTTCATGAGCACAGGAACTCCTGGCTCTTGGCAATTTGGATCATCTATGGCTGGGCAGCCGAGCGGCCATTGTGCAGCCTCACACAAGCAGGGCGTGGACCCCATCCAGCCAGGATGCTCAGGCAATGAGTGGGATGACCATTTCACCCCTGCCTGTGTAGGGGCATCAACATGGATGAGATTTTTTTGTTTCATAAGGGATAGGCTAGCTCCTATGTTTGGGTGCGGGGCACAAGGCCACGCAACCAGGTATGGTTATCTTTTCCAATTTTTAATTATGAGAGAGAGAGAGAGAGAGTGTACCGAGAGCAAAAGCTTGATGTCCCGGAGAGTAAAGTCATCGCCATGTTCATGGCTATAATCAAGAAGAACATCAAGGAAATCACCCGATCTCACTGACCCGGAAGCTCTACGTTGCACACGACCATGGATAACATCATCAAGCAAAGAATGGAGCCTATCATAACAAACCTTAATTTCCATCCTTATCCCTTGCGGATCAAATGCCCTAAACATAGGAAAATAATCTGCAACATTGGGTTTCCCTGCAAGATCCATAATCCTCCAAATAACATCTTTAATCTCTTCCACCTTCGTAGATTTCTGATCAATCATATCAAAAGAGAAGAAAGTATTAGACAACAAATTCAAGGTAGTACCAAAAATTATCCTCCCAACATTGACACCATCTCCACTTTCACAGATCTCCACAACATTCTTAACCATCTCTTCCATCATCTGCAACCTTAGTGTTTGCATCGAATTGAGTCTCTGTGTAGTGAAGATCTGGGTATTACAAAGCTTTCTGAGGTTTCTCCAACGAGGGCCACCAGAAAGCCAAGTAATGGAGAATTCATAACCGGTTTCTGCAGTTGCAGCGTTAGGTATAGATCGACCCATGAAGGCTTGGTCATGGGTTTGTAAGATTTCTTTTACAGTGTTCACGGAAGAGGCAACGATGGTGGTGACGAAGCCCAGGTGAACGGTCATGAGAGGGCCATGGATAGTAGCTAGTTGGGTTAGGGATTCATGGGGTCTGTCTCCCAGTTGGAGGAGATTGCCGAGGATAGGGAGACCAGTTGGGCCTGGTGGGAATATTTTGCTGGGTGGGTTGAAGTGATTACGGAGGTGAAAGAAACCATGGATGGAAATCAAGAGAAAGAAGGAGATGAATAGGAAAATGAGCCAGTCCATGGTCAGTGGTGGAAGCTGCCTTAGTCAAGACAATTGAAGAAGAAAAGAAATGGCGGTTTGCATCTTGAACTGAACTTGGGAAGGACCGAAGGTCTTTGACTTTGGGTAATGGCGGTTTGCATTTTGTTCTTTTTTAATTGTTTGTTTCCCAAGTAGCTTGTCTGTCTTGGACTTATTAGTAGTTGTCTTTATTCAGCCAATAAATTTTGCAGTTCCAAAAACAGGACAAGGAAAGAGAGATAATGCAACAGATGTTTTATTATGTAATATGTATCTATCAACAAAGAAGTAGATAGTGCACTCAAACAGTACAAACTCTTTTATTTTTAATTTAAGATTTTTTTTTTGTTTAATATATACATTTTTTTATTCTACCGTTAAAAAATAAAAATAAAAATAAAAATCAGAGAAAAGACAGAGAGAATCACTGTAGCACATCCTTTCATTTCATTTGATTGGATGAGAATGCTTCAAAGAGGGAAGAGAGAGGAATAGAGAGAGAGACTTGGACCAGGCCTGACCCGACCTGACTCAGCGCCTAAAAAATCCAACCCTAACCTACCCTCAGGGTTGGGCTGGGCCAATTTGATCACAGGAAGGGGGAAGGGAGAGATGTTTGGACTGGGCTGGATCAACAAGAAAACTATCAATTTGTATAACTTTTTTTTGATAAAATTTATAGAAAATAACACTACAATAAATATAGGGAAAAAGTTCCCTGCGTGGGACGCAAGGGCCACGCCCATACACAATGGGTGACAGAACCGAATGACCGCCATGCATCCCATGTATAATGGAAATTCCGCCATCCATTGTGTTGTCGCTCGCTCTCCTTGGCTGGCATGTGTGGCGTGGCCCTTGCATCCCACGCAAAGAACGACTTCCCTAAAATATATAATATCACTTATTATCTTCATATATAATATTATTTTATAACAAAATGTGTGATGTTTAAAATTTATAATATATATATATATATATTAGTATAAAGGTCGGGCCGAACTCAGCCCAAGGCCTCAAACCAACCCAGACCTTAACTTAAAGCCAAAAATTTCCAACACTAATCCACCCTTAGGATCAGGGTATCTCAGCCCAGGCCTTGTTCAGGCTCAGGGCAAATTCTAGTCGACAGGGCCAGACTTGCACCCCTAAATTATTCCTTGTAGTATCTCTATCTTAATAAAATTGTTATATATAAAAAAGAGAAAAAGAACGCTACCTGGTCACATGGCGCTTGTGCCCACACATAGGACCAAGCGAAAGTATTGCCTTGATCCCTATGAAATCAAAAATCACATCTATGTTGATACCCTACGTTCGTTCTCATTGACCCCACGCTAGTGCAGGTGTTACACGGCCTGTCGATCTCTTGGCCCCAAAAAAAATTGACATCACATTGTTAGCACTTCATTAACGCACAGACAAGATTCTTTTTTATTTCACCCTTCCAATGTGGAAATTTAACCGTGTTTAAAAAGAATATAATGAACATATATAATTTATTGCTAAGTAAATAGCATTTTTGTCCATTAAGCTTACCATAAGTTCAAGAAAATCTTCAGATCATATTGACAACCTCATAGGTACCTTAGCCTCCTAAATAGAAGAACTTAAAACTTCTTGATTTGCAAATCTATCAGAGAAAATCTTGATCATCAAAAACTCGTGTCCAACCGTTGGAAGCTGAACAGGCAAAGCTCTCTTGTTGGGCAGAAGAGCTTTCTTCATCATCAGAATCAACTTCGGTACTTAGTACGTCAGAGTCCTCAAAATCATCTTCAATTTCCATCAAGAATTCGTCTTCAGAGTCAACATCGGCTACTGATAATTGTGGACCTGCAAAACTCTCAATTTCTGAAAGATCAGTCGAGGAGCCATCGCTAGTTGAATCAAGGCTTTCTGAATCAATTTCTTTGGGGATTCCTTGTTCATGAAAGCCTTTTCTAAGATTGGGAAAGGTTGAACTGGAGTCCCTGGTGCTCGGGTCACCATAGAGTGCAACATGCCTATAATAGAGTTCCAATTCCTTCTCAGCTACAGCTATGAAGCGCCTCACGGACTCAAGTGACTGCTCATACTTTGATTTTTCAAGTGCCTGAAAGAAATAGGAAAGAGAACAAAAAAACATTGGCTACCTACTATGGAGTAAAACATGATGCTACAGGAAGCATAAACAGGATGCTGAAAGAAGGCTTTACAAAAACAACCAAAGGGAAACGAGGAAGGGCGGGGTAAGGTAAGTGGAGGACACAATATACATACCTCCACCCCTTTATGAGCAGTTATTTGCATATTTCCTATGTAGCGGTTCGGTGTCCCTTGTTAGCATGTCTTAGACCCCACATATTGAAAATGCATGGATGTTTTTGGCATGGATAAGAGTTTTGAGATGAGACACCTTGAGACATTCCTACATACTAGTAACTACAAGTATGTATTCTTAGATCCCCAAGGTTGAAATCACATGAGAATTTTCAGACAAGAAACCACAATTTCTAACATACTTCTACAAGTATGTATTCTTAGATCCCCAAGGTTGAAATCACATGAGAATTTTCAGACAAGAAACCACAATTTCTAACATGCTTCAAATAGTAAGATATGAGGGCGGGCCTTTGTGCAATGGTAAGGTTGCTCCATTGTGACCAAGTGGTCACAGGTTCAAGTCTGGAAACAGCCTCTCTACGAAAGCAGGGGTAAGGCTGCATACATTATGACTCGGCAGTGGTGGGAGCCTTGTTTGTTCACTGGGTATGCCTGCCAAATAGTAAAATGTAAAAGTCCACTACAAAATTTAATTTAAAAAAATTGCAAGGAGGGCGCCGGGGAAAAAGAAAAGGTTGCGGGGGTCTTTTATTGGTCCTCTTTCACAAGCCAATTTTGAGCTTATTTAACCCTGCAACTTAAAATAAAATAGTAGGAATATCAAATATAACATAGGGAAGGAGAATTTTGAAAAACATAAAAAGTCAAGTGAAGCTTCTTTAAAGTTCGACCACATACCCTTTTCTTGGACAACGTATCAATAGGAGACATAATTTCTGGCTGAATATAATTTATTCCCCGATAGAATATTATAGTGTCATCTCCAATTTTCTGAATTGGGATCCCACCACTTAATCTAGCAATCTCCCTTGCATACTCATGTACTTGACCAGGTTTACAAGGCTTGCAGATGACCTTAACAGTTTCATGCTTCTTCCAGTGCAAATGCATATTAAGAATAACACCTCCAAAAACCCCTCTTCTGCCAATTGGCACATAATTAGACCTTTTCTGGGCCATCTTTTTCATGTAGAACCGCTCCTCACCAGTGAGGTTGTCCGGTTGAACTTCTGGGCCTTGAACTTTAGGAACTTCATACCTCTTCAACCTCTCAATCAATAAACCTTCCTTGATTTTGGCCTGCAATTGATAGAATTAACATAACTCAATATATTCTGTTTGTGTGCATCTTAACAATCATGAAAATGGTTAGCAACTCCAGTTAGCGCACAGCTATGGCATAAAGCCCATTGCTACCAAGGTCTTGAGTTCAAGCCTCCTGGTTCACATCTATCTTATTCTTAAAAAAAAAAAAGCAACTAGAGCACAATAAATATCAGAACTGTATATAAACTCAACATCATTGACATAACCATCCTTCCTACTATTTTTTTTGGAGAGCCATTTTCAGAAAGTAGACCTGTATATAAACTCAACATCATTGACATAACCATCCTTACTACTATTTCACACACACACACACACACCAACTTTTCCAGTTTGCTTTTATTTTCTTTGAATATTTCTCACTACCATTCCCAAAATGGCCAGGACTCTGTTTGGGACATTTGAACATTGAATAGCATTCCTAACTCTATAGGAGACCATTCTGTTTTTCAAACACTGAAAGTGAATCTCTCTAGGCATTCACACAGTAGGAGATAACTCAATTCATAGAACCCATTAATTTTTGTATTGTGTTGTTCTCCTTGAACATAAGGGTGGCATTTTTGTTCACTTATAGAATAGTATTCTGCATCAGATGGGTTTCGGACTTTCAGTTGGGCCAACCATAGTTGTCATCCTGATTGGTACATCTGAAATGGGACCGATTAGTTAATTGTTTTTGGAAGCCCAAACTGAAACAGATTGTAATTCAGATTCAGTCAATCATGCCCTTATTTAGTCTAGCCCAAGAACAATAACCAATCAATAAGTCCATATTCGGGTCATGGGCTGTGGACCTTATCGTTCAGACCTGTTAGGTTATGCCAAGGGCTTAGTATTACTTATGCCCCTCCTTCCCTTTTCTGCCTATCCAATGTGGGACTAAAACCAAGGTTTTAAGTATCAATAGGTACCATATCATATCGGCCGATACGTATCAGTATCAGTGAGTATCGGTACGATATTTACTGATACAATACTTATTTTCAAATAAAGTTTATATCAACCAATATGATCCAATACGGGGCTGATACGGCCCGATACTGGACCAAAACTATTCGATACAGGACTGATACTGTCCAATACGGTCCAATACAAATAAGATACACTTGATATGCCTCCTTTAAACCTGCAAAACAGAAGATACAAAACTGAGAGCAACCGAAGGCCTTGAAAACTTGTTTTTCTCTTCTATATGAATTGGGAGGAAATCATCTAACATAAAAAAACGACTTTAAATCATCACCATTTCAACAAGTTTTGGGGACTTACAATACTCAAATCATGGATCAAAACAAATTTGGCCGAAAAACTGGAAAAGTTGCAGATCTCTTTTTTTTCTGGTTATGAATTGATAGAATAGGTAAAATCGACTCACATCCTTACATCAAGATGATATATATTTTCACATTGCATAATAAGGTGTTTTATGCTTCAAAACTGTGTTTTATATGTATCATAATGTTGAGTTATGTAGCCCAAAGGGGATTATGGGGTTTCCCCTCCCCCCCAATAGCCGACTCATTAATTAGAGTCGGTTATGAGGGGGTATTTCTGTAATATTTTGTTTTCCTCTTTTATTATAAATAAAGAGGCTTGGTGATCCTATTGATCACTTAAGCATTCATTCCTAAAGTCTGCTAACATGGTATCATAGCAGGAATTCTGATCTAGGTTGCAGTCTCTATATTTTTCCCTTTTTTTCCCTCCCCCTTCTCTGCTTTCCACAACTGTACTGTAGACCTTTTTTTTCCTTACCGCAAACCTCTTAAAACCTTCTCTCTCACTCTCGGCTCTTCTCAACCATTAAGGGCAGCACTATGAGGTGATCTCCTGCAGATCTAGATGCTGCCCTCCGTCCTACCTCATTGCAGATTATGATTGAAGACTACAGGTGCTGACCAGATTCTGCCGGCAGGTCCCCTCCTCCTTTGAAGATCGATTTCTCCAATTTTTTAAGATCGATTTTGCCCTTTTTTGGAGCTTTTTTCATGCTGGTTATTGGTCAACATCCATTCTTGTTTGAAGACTGCAGATTTGAATCAAGAAAAACTCAGATTCAGTCCTGTGATTTCTCCAAATCAGGTTTTAACCTAATTTTTTACACAAAATTAGGATTTTTTTTATTGGCTCATCAGAAGGTGCTGATTTTTGGAGGACATCTTGACCACTACCAAAGGGAGACTCGATCCATTTTTTAGCCTCTTCTGACGGTTAAATTTGTGGAAATCCTAAAACCCATCTACCCCACTCTCTTGCCACTATGTTTGATCTCACTACAGCCTCGTCTCCATCAGATGGATCTGTTCGTACTGAGTACCTTCCTTTCGCTGCCACTACTATCAAGTTAGATGGGACTAATTACCTGATGTGGTCTCGATCTACTAACCTTACCATTGCTGGTCGCGGCTTTACTGGACATCTTACAGGTAACCTTGTCAAACCTGATGAAGAAGGACTTGCCCAAGATCGGTGGCTCTCCCATGATTTCATGGTGATGTCTTATCTTCTTAGTTTTATGCATTCTACTGTGGCACCGGGTTATCTTCTCTTGGGCATTGCTGCTCAAATATGGAAAGCTACAAAAGACACTTACTCCCAAGTTGGGAATGATGCTCAAGTATATAAACTATGGAAGAAGATTCATGATACAAAGCAAAACGAATTATCTGTCTCCCAATATTATACAGAGCTTCGTTAGTGCTGGCAGAAACTTGATCATTACTCGGATTATCAGCCTACTAATGTCATCGATATTGCTGCCTATCGCAAACATGTTGATAAATTCAAGTTTATGATTTTTTGGCTGGTCTCAACATTGAATATGATCATATTAGAGTCCAGATTCTCAGCAGGGATACTTTTCCTACCCTGGAGCAGTCTTATGCATTGGTTCATATTGAGGATTGCCGCCATTCAGCTATGCTGCACCCTACACCCGCAAACCGATCAGCCTCACATACTGGGTCTAGTTCGAATAATACTACTACTGACACCTCCAAAGCTGTTAAGGAGACTGTCAAATGTGAACATTATGGTAAGTTGTGGCATACTAAGGCCACCTCTTGAAAGTTACATGGGAAGCCTACTGATTTTGAAGCAAATCGGAAAAAAAAGGTGGCAGCAAGGGCCATGGTCAGCCTACAACTAAGGCAAATCAGACCGACCGAAACCATTGCAACACCTCCTGCAAACATTGGTCTACCTCTGGAAGAACTTCAAGCTTTCCGTCGGATGTTAAAGGCCTCTTCTGCCGCTGTTGCCCAGTCTTCTACACCTGCTGCTAATTCTGGTTCTATTTCTAACTTTGCCTCAAGTATTTCTATTGGTGGTCATTGTGCATCGGCAGTCTCCAATCCATGGATCGTCGACTCCGGTGCCACTGACCATATGACAGGTTCTTCTACCCTTTTTCATCAGTACACTCCATCCGGGAAAGATACTGTCCGAGTGGCCAATGGGTCTCTTCATCTATATCTGGAAAGGGTCTATTTGTTGCTCCTCTAGTCTTACTCTAAAATTTGTTTTACATGTCTCTTCTTTCTTTACTAATTTATTGTCGATTAGTAGCCTTACTAAGGACCTAAACTACAAAGTAACTTTTTTTCCGTCTCATTGTGTCTTCCAGGATCTGATGACTGGGAAGACGATTGGGGTTGGTAAAGTGCATAATGGTCTCCACTTGTTTGATGGTGGTTCACAGCCTTCCGCTACCATTTCCTCTCACAGCCATCAGTTACATTCTGTCTCCTCTGACTTATATCAGTGGCACTGTAGGCTAGGACATTCTCCCATTGGGACTTTATCTCATTTGTTTCCCTAATTACTTAAAAATTTTAATAAGGATGAGTATTTTTGTGAAGCCTGTGTTTTGGCTAAGCAAACTCATTTTACTTATCCTTCATTAAATAAAAGAAGTATTTCTCCTTTTCATATTGTTCATTCTGATGTATGGGGCCTTGCCCGGAAAGCATCTATTTCTGGTCATAGATGGTTTGTCACTTTTATTGATTGTCATAGTCGCACAACCTGGGTGTATATGATGTAGCACAAGAGCGAAGTTTTTTGGTGTTTTCAGCTTTTCCACGAGTTAATTCAAACTCGATTCAATGCCACCTTGAAAATTCTCCGTAGTGACAATGGCAGAGAATACATGGAAGGGCAATTTAAAAAATACATGGCTGAGCATGGGATCCTTCATCAAACCAGTTGTGTCAACACACCTCAAAATGTTGTTCTTGAAATGGCTCGTGCCTTTATGTTTGACCCGAATGTCCCTTCCCAATACTGGAGTGACGTTGTTCTTACCGCTGCCTACCTGATCAATCGTTGCCTACTCGGGTTCTGGGCACTCGTGCTCCGACTGATGTCCTTCAGGGTTCCTCCTTTCTTATTCCCCCAAAGGTTTTCGGTTGTGTTTGCTATGCTCGCAATCATTACTCTCATGGGAAGCTAGATCCTCGTAGTGTCAAGTGTAATTTTTTTGGGTTATTCTGCAACTCAAAAAGGGTACAAGTGCTACCATCCTCCAACTCGTTGTGTACTGGTTTCCATGGACATCGTCTTCCATAAGTCCTTACCAAATTATTCATCGTCACATCTTCAAGGGGAGTTTGAATTAGCTTTTGAAGATGTGCCAGCATTACCTGCTGCCATACCACCTGATGTACCTCCTGCTGCCACACCACCTGCTGCTCCTTCCCATGTTCCTCTTCAGGGGGAGCAGCAACCGGATCAAGGGCCTTCTTTGGATACAATTTAGGGGGGAGCAACCTACTCCTGGTTCTATTAGACGACAGGTTGAAAAATTCAGGGAAGACTTGATCGCCCAAACCCCTATGTCTTCACTCGAACCCCTAAAAAGCAAGTTGAAACAACCACCATTGTGGCGCCTTTACTCATCTCATCGTCGTCCTTTGAGCCAGAGCCTACTACTCCGTCTGGTAAGGATTCTTCTTCTCTTGAATTACCTATTGTTCTCGGTAAAGGTATTTGGGCATGTAACCAACATCCCATATCTCATGTTGTTTCCTGTGATTCTCTTTCTTTCTCCTATCATGTTTTTGTGTCTTCTCTTTCTTCTGTTTCTATTCCACAAAAGTGGCAGGAAGCCTTTGCAGATACAAAATGGAAGGCAGCTATGGTGGAAGAGATGAAAGCCTTAAGAAAAAATAATACTTGGGATATTGTTGCTCTTCCTCCAAGGAAAAAGCCAGTTGGATGTAAATGGGTGTTTGTAGTCAAGCAGAAGATGGATGGCACAATTGACAGATACAAGGCTAGACTTGTAGCCAAGGGTTTCACCCAAACTTATGGCATCGACTACTAGGAGACCTTTGCTCCGGTTGCGAAACTGAGTATTGTTCGTATTCTATTATCATGTGCTGTGAATTTTGGGGGTGGGATTTGCAGCAGCTTGATGTTAAGAATGCTTTCCGTCATGGAGAGCTTGAGGAGGAAGTCTATATGGAGATTCCTCCAGGATTTTCATCTGAAAAAACTCATAGGAAAGTCTACAAATTGAAGTGTGCACTCTATGGGCTGAAGCAGTCTCCACGGGCTTGGTTTGGTAGATTTCACAAGGCCATGATTTCAGTGGGATACAAACAGAGTAATGCTGACAATACTCTGTTCATTAAACGTCTGGGTCTGGTGACAAGGTCACTATTCTCATAGTTTATGTTGATGACATAGTGGTGACAGGGAATGATGGTGTTGAAATCTCTCGTCTGAAGAGCTTCCTAGGACGTGAGTTTGAAATAAAAGATCTAGGGAAATTAAGGTACTTTCTTGGGATTAAAGTTGCCTGTTCCTCAAAAGGCATCTTTCTCTGTCAAAGGAAGTATGTCCTGGATCTTTTATCTGAGTCTGGTTTGTTGGGTTGTCATCCCTGTGATACTCCTATGGAAGTTGGTACTAGACTGAAGGATAAAGATGGTGAACCTGTTGACAAAATCCGCTATCAAAGATTAGTGGGGTAATTAATTTATATCTCACATACTAGACCAGATATTGCATTTGCAGTGAGTTTGGTTAGTCAGTTCATGCATGATCCCTATTCTACACATATGGCTGTATGGTTGTTGTTCTTCGCATTCTTCATTACTTAAAATCAGCTCCAGGAAAACAGGTTCTTTTGTCTCTGCATGATCACCTCCGTATTGAGGCATATACCGATGTTGATTGGGGTAGATCTCCTGACCAGAAGTCTACTTCAGGTTATTGTTCTTTTGTGGGAGGGAACCTTGTCACTTGGCGCAGTAAGAAAAAAAATGTTGTGGTAAGGTCCAGTGCTGAAGCAGAGTTCCATGCTACAGCACAAGGAATCTGTGAGTTGTTGTGGATTCAAGGTTTACTTCAAAACCTTGGTGTTGTTTATCTCCCCATAATGATGTACTGTGATAACAAAGCTGCAGTTAGTATCCTACGAACTTACTAACATAACAACAACAACAAACTCAGCCTTATCCCAACTTAATGGGGTCGGCTACATGAAACAAACCAAAATAAAGAAACCATAACTACACTCAAAAATAAAAGATGAAGAAAAGATAGGAGAAGAGGGATGGGGAAAGAGATGATAAATGACAAAGGAAAAGGACAAATGGGAGATGGGAAATAAAAAAAATAAAAGAAGGATGGAAGGTAGCAAGAGGAAAAAGGCACAGCCCAACATGCAGTCTAATCTCAGCTAGATGGGGTCTGCGACATGGATCCTTGCCCTCCAAAAGGTTCTGTCTGAGGTCACACGTGGGAACAGACCTAGACTATGCATGTCCTTCCTCACCACTTCTCCTATGGTCATTTTAGGTCTACCCCTAGCTCTTTTAGCTCCTTCAATCGGGATCATATCACTCGTCCTTACTGGGGCGTCCCTAGGTGTTCGTTGAATATGGCCATACCACCTTAAACAACTCTCCCGGAGCTTGACATTGATAAAGAAAAGATAGGAGAAGAGAGATGGGGAAAGAGATGATAAATGACAAAGGAAAAGGACAAATGGGAGATGAAAGATGAAGAAAAGATAGGAGAAACCATAGCTATACTCAAAAATAAAAGATGAAACAAACCAAAATAGAAAAACCATAGCTATACTCAAAAATAAAAGATGATGAAAAGATAGGAGAAGAGGGATGGGGAAAGAGATGATAAATGACAAAGGAAAAGGGCAAATTGGAGATGGGAAATAAAAGAAATAAAAGAACGATGGAAGGTAGCAAGAGGAAAAAGGCACAACCCAACATGCAGTCTAATCTCAACTAGATGGGGTCTGCGACATGGATCCTTGCCCTCCAAAAGGTTCTGTCCGAGGTCATACTTGGGACCAGACCTAGACTATTCATGTCCTTCCTCACCACTTCTCCTATGGTCATTTTAGGTCTACCCCTAGCTCTTTTAGCTCCTTCAATCAGGATCATATCCCTCCTCCTTACTGGGGCTTCCCTTGGTGATCGTTGAATATGTCCATACCACCTTAAACAACTCCCTCGGAGCTTGTCAGTGATAGGGGAAACTCCTAAGTCCCCTCTTATATGTTCATTCCGTACTTTATCCTTCCTTGTTTTTCCACACATCCATCTTAACATCCTCATTTCTGCTACGCGAAGCTTATCAATATGTCACTTCTTAATTGCCCAATATTCTGCCCCATACATCATGGTCGGGCGAACAATAGTCCTATAGAACTTTCCTTTAAGCTTTAGAGGAATATGTCGGAGGTCACACAACACTCCGAACACACCTCTCCACTTCATCCATCCCACTTTAATTCTTAATGACACATCATCCTCGATGTCACCTTCTTAGTTTATGCTTGCCCCCAGATATCTAAAATAGTCACTTTGTGGTATCTCTCTTTCCTCAATTCACATCATATCAGTATTCATCAAAGTGTGACTAAAATTACACATCATATACTCCGTCTTCGTTCTACTAATCTTAAATCCTCGTGTTTCCAAAGTTGACCTCCAAAGCTCTAAGTTAGAGTTAATCCCTTATTTTGTCTCATACACCAAAACGATATCGTCGGCGAAGAGCATAAACCAAGGGACCTCATCTTGAATGCTCTTGGTTATATCGTCCATGATAAGCGCAAAAAGGTAAGGACTTAAGGCTGAACCCTGATGTAACCCAATCATGATTGGGAATTCCTTACCCTGACCTCCCAAAGATCTCACACTAGTCACCACGCCCTCATACATATCTTTAATAACATCCACATATTTACTTAACACCCCCCTCTTCACTAGAACATGTTGGATTAGATCTCTAGGGACTCAATCATAGGCTTTTTCCATGTTGATAAAGACTATATGGAGATCCTTCTTGCTATCTCTATATCTTTCCATAAGCCTCCTCAATAAGTAGATAGCTTCTGTCGTGGATCTACCTGGCATAAAGCCAAATTGGTTCATCGAGATATGAGTCTCTCTTCTCAAAGGGGCTTCGATAACTTTCTCCCATAGTTTCATTGTGTGACTCATTAGCTTTATGATTCTGTAGTTATTGCAGCTTTGGATTTCACCTTTATTTTTGTAGACCGGGACTACAATGCTTCTCCTCCATTCATCTAGCATCTTCCTTGGGTTCATAATCTTGTTAAACAGCTTGATTAGCCAATACACCCCACAGCCTCCTAAGGTTTTCCATACTTCTATTGGGATCTCATCTGGGCTGCATTCATCTTTCTTAGGGCTTCTTTAACTTCCGCCACACTAACCTTTCTTATATATCTATGATGTATGGTATCATGTTGGGTAGAGTACTCGTCTAGGTTAGTTCTACTTGACCTACCTCCATGCAGTAGGTCACAGTTATACTCGTCCCATCTCTTCACAATGTCCTCATCCCTTACTAACACTCTTCCATCTTTCACCCTCGATACACCTCACCTGATCGAAATCTCTACTCTTCCTTTCTCTCATCTTGGCTATCTTATAAATAGCTTTTTCCCCTTCTTTTGTGTTTAGGTTGATATAGAGATTCTCATATTTCTCCGCCCTAGCCATCCCCACAATCTTCCTAGTTTCGTTTCTGGCATCATAATACCTCTTTTTATCCTCTGTTTCCTTAGTCCTCTGCCAAGTCTTAAAACACACTTTGCAAAAACAACCCCTAATTAATCCAGCGTGTAACTGCGTCAGAAGGACTTGTTTCTGAACCCAAAAACACCATTAAAACAAGGAAAGTAGTCATCACCTTGATATATCTTTCAACTGTTGGCAACAGCAACAACATTAATTCTTCAGTGGGCAGGATTAAACTCTGAGACTTAAATCAATGTAAAACGCAGAAAGCTCTAGCAGTAAGATGATTTCAACACATAAGAGATAATTTGTAGAAATCACAAACAGAAGTAAACCAGCAGCTTAGAAAAGGTCCATTACCCAGTGCTGGTCTCGCCCATGGTTTGAGGAATCAATATTCGATCGGCCGATTTGTATCGGTATCAGCTGGGGCTGATTTGTATCCGTATCGGCTGGGGCCGATATTGATTCCTGGCCGATCCCGTATCGGTGGATCAGTACGGACCAAGGGTAAAATGGTTTTAAAAAAACAATTTTTAAATGAACTCAGGGGCAAATCCGTCCGATACAGGCCGAGACCGGTACCATATCTGATACTTATTCCTAAATCCCAGGTCTTGCCTATGCAAGGTCCTGTGAGGGGTGAATTTGGAGTCGGTCCTAACCTTTGGCATTTTTTGTGCAAAGTGGCCACCGTTTAAGGAAACATAATGTTGCTGTCAAGAGTATCACAGCCACGTGGCTATCTTTAGCTCTATAGCTGGACAGCTAGACCTTCTAGATTTCTCTTCCCACTTGCACAACTACTTATGGTTGTAACGTAATCATAGTTAGTGGATCTGTTAGTTTGTTAAGAGTTTGTTATAATGTATTTCTGTAATCAAACCTCAATATAAATACAAGGCTAGCTCTCCTCATTACTGTGGAGAACTATTTTCCTAACACTGCTGATCTCAGCTGGGAGAAGAGAACCAAAGCTCAAGCTCAATTCTATCCAATCAAAAAACCCAACTCCTAACCTAACTTAAACACATTAACCAAAATAGAAACTCCTATTTTAAACTCCAAACTACCTTCTGAATTGTCTCTCTTAGCAACTAAACTCCCCATGGGCGCATATAAGAAAGCTCATTTACAATTGATGAATAACACCAATTTGAAAACCCCATGCTCATTATACTCTAATAAGTAATAATAACAAAGAAAACTCTAGTATACAATACTTGAACTGATATATCTTCACTCTACGCTGCTGGATGGAATGCTAAGAATCCTTGTTCTCCATTTGGACCATGCACCACCTATGCAGAGGCACATAAAGCATAGTTGTCATGGTGCCAAAGCAAGCCATGGAGTTTGGTAGGTGCATAGGGCCATAGGCATACCAAGGTGCCCAATGCAAGCGCTTATTTGAGAAAATGTGCCACATTCTGTCTGATGATTCTTGTTCGCAGATAAGCTTTCTTCTTTTTCTTCTTCTTTTTCTTCTTCTTTCCCCTTCTTTCCCTTTCTTCTTTCTTCTCCCTTTCTTCCCCCCCCCCCCCCCACCCTCATTTTCCCCATTTTGGACTAAAACAGGTCTGGACACCCAGATAGATAAGGCACCTGGTTGCCTTGTCACCTAGGCGATGCCTTGACAACTATGACATAGAGGGAAATCTTATTACATGTTTGATGCTAAGTATGACTAGTAAAACTGACCGTTTTCTTAGTCTAAGAACAGTGCAGTTTATTTACTCAGGAAAAAGTTAGATTAATATCTGCGCTTACTGAGGTAATGTAAATAGAAGTTACAATTGGATTTCCAGGATAGCTACCAGTAGGAATGTTAACTATTTGAATAAATGCAGAAAACATAATGATCCTCATATGAACATGTGGTTTCAGTTCAAGAACTCGATGGAATCCTTTTTCCCCCCTTTTTCCTCTTTTTTTAAAATCAAAACTAAAGTACAACAAATTTTTAAGGTCTGAAATGAAAGTCTAAGAATATAATGAAGATATAATATGAAAATGAGAAGAACAAATGGAATTCGACTATAGATAGGCCATGAAATTCAAGTTCCGACAGATGAAGTCATGGTCCCAATGGACCCCATTGAATTTCTCTTGAAGGAGGGAGGCCTATAAATCATATCAATCAACATCATTTTTTTATATATATATTATTATGAATACGGTTTAAATGAAGTTGTGCAAAAAAGAACAGACTAACTAGTTAACTCTGGTACTGATGATAACAGAAATTATCAGAAAATGCTAAAAAAAATCTCAAGGACTCAATTTTCACTCACCTTTTCAATCTTGTATTTGATTCTAGCCTCTGCGTTTGGGAATTTCTGCTTCTTCCCCTTGACCCCAAGACATCGTGGATCCCTCTTATTAGCTGCTTTCCTCTTTCGCTTCTCTCTCTTTCGCTGCAACTTTAATCGCTTCTTGGTCTTCCACTTTTCTTTCTTTGGAGGCTCAATTTCATGCATTTCAAACTTGGGCTTCCCTTCAGAGATGACTAGGTTTACTGAACCATGGCTCAAATTCCTGAAGACCCAAGAAGTTCTCCACGGATGGAATGGAATGTAAGCTTCAGCTGGAGAAACAATCATCTGGTACTCATGGAAACCCAACCTGAAAAGAGCATTAAGTTTGGGATAAAAAGAAGAAGAAGGTATAAATATAATGGCATAAAAAATGAATTGGGTAGTGGAAAGGGTTAGTGATAATGAGATTTACCTAAAGGGATGATACTTCGAAGAAGAAAAAGCAAGGACAGGAGAAAGCAATGTTCTACGGAAGGAGCAAAAGAAACGGTTTGCCATGTATCACGTATAAAGGCTCGGAGATCAACAATCTTAGTTAATTATTCAAACTACTTCACCACTGGGTTGACCATCTGCATCTGAATCCATGGCCTTCAAGCTTTCAGCCATAGCGCGTTCCCTGTTCTGAGCTTGCCTTTCAACACCAACCATCCACAGACCTACAGCACTTCCAATCGCACAAGCCCACAGAATCCTCATTGACCATTTATCCCCAATAACTCCTCTACCTCCCATTATTTGTTTCGAAGAAATCTTCGTGAGACACTGAGATTAGGCTGCTACTTTTCTCTGCTCATCCTTGTCTTCTTCTCTCTCTAAGTTCATTCTCTTTGGTGTCCAACTGTCTCTCCAAACCATTCCTCATTCAACTCCTCAATCCCTCACTGGATTCTGTTGGGAGAGGGTTGGCACGCAGGGTTTTAAAATCGTATTCGGTAATGGATTCGTTGAGAGTCGATTCTGATCCGTATCGATCTGAATTGGTCCGAGCCATTTGGTTTTAAGCCATTTCATGGTGAAAATCGAATAGGCCCATGAATCGATCCGATTAAAGGTGGATTACAAAGAAAATGACTAGTTGGCCGATTCGGATCATTCAAGAAATAATGATTAGGAACAGTGGAAATCGGTGACCGATTCAAATACCAATTCTAATCCGAATCAGCCGATTCATTGATCTAATTCTCAATTCGTATAACCTTGTTGGCACACCGATGGTTTTCCTGGAGCTAGTGGTTGTACTCAGTGGAGAGGATAAGATGAAGAGATACAAACTCAGGTTGGGTACAATGTTGGCTTGCCCAACCTTTGCCTCTATCTCTCTTTGTTTTTTTGGGGTAGGATCAGAAAAAGTGTGCCCGGCCTTTACCCCTATTGGAGATAGAGAGATGAAGAGCAGAGCAAGAAAACCCATGATCAAAAAGAGAGAGTGGTCTCTGGTTCAGCAAGAACATTCCTACCTTAGAAAAGCGCAATTTATGCTCTGTGATTGGAATTAAAGAAATGGCTAAGTCGTCTTTTTACCTTGGAACTAATTTATTCTGTTCTAAATCTAAAATCAAGGACCTTGCTTACATTGTTGATAGCGTTAATCACAAACTTGCATCTAAGGGTGTCAACCGGTTTGGTTTCGGGTATTCAGTTCGATTTCGGTTCAGTTCCATGCCTTGTGGAAAACTAATTTTTTATCTCATGCAGGTCATCGTGTGATGATTCAATCAGTCCCGTCTTCAAGTCATTCCTACATTATGTCATGTTTCTCCCTCCCAACAAAATCTACAAATCTTTGGACTCTATTTGCATCAAATTTTGGAATAACAGCACAACTTCCAGAAAACTGACTCTAATTTCATGGGATAAGATTTGTAGGCCAAATGACGAGGGTTGGGAATAAGAAAAGCATCAGTCCAAAATTCTGCCTTGATTCTCAAATTGGGTTGGAGACTAATTACTCAACCATCTTCCCTATGGGCCAAAGTCCTCAAAGCAAAATAATACCCTCAAAAATCAATTTTCAATCCTAAGGTTATCACTAAAAGAGGGTCATGGGCTTGGAATAGTGTTGCTAGTTATCTGATTTTTGGAATGACCTGTGGATACCAACTATTAAGGAATGCTCTATTCCCTCTTCCCTCAATCTGACTCTTCATCAAGACATGGTAAGTCATTTTTGCCCTTCGATGCATTGGGATTCCTCTTTACTTTCTCAGGTTCTTCCTAATTGCTTTGTTCATAGAATTTCAAACATTCCTGTTTCTCCTGAGGAGGACCAATGGTTGTGCACTCTCACCAAAGATGGCAAAATTTCCACTAAACGAGCTGCTAATTTCATTACTCTTAATGGTTTCCATAATACTCCTAGAAAATCCAGATGGTGGAAATTTTTTTGGAAGTTATCAATCCATCCTAAGTTTAACATGTTCTTTTGGCGTGTTCTTAATGCAGGAATCCCTACAAAAGCAACTATTTCGAAGTGGATGACAATCAATACTAATTGTGTTCTTTGTGAATCAGCCGTGGAGTTTGATTGGCATATCCTTCTTTCGTGCCCTTGGGTCAAGCATATCTGGGCTGCAGGATCCCTAGGATTGAAAATTGAGCACCTCTCTTTCCCTTATTTGGAAGCTTTGTGTTGTTTTTTCTTAAAGAATAGGAGTTTTGATCATAAAACTCTAACTTGGCTTTTCTCTGTTTTTATAATATAACATGCTATTTTATTTGGGAAACCCGAAACAAAGTAATTTTTGGAAAAATTAAGCCTGACGCCTATTGACTAATGTTTTTTTATTAATCAATGGAATTTTGAACTTAATATTTCCCCCCTTGTTTAGGAAATCTAAGGATTTATTCTGACCAAGCTAATGATAATACCGACACTAATGATTTTGGTGATATTGGTGCATTACCAAAATTACCTTACACAGAATTTCCAATCTTATGTTGCATAGGATCCTTTGAACCAGGAATAGAAGCAGCTTCATGGGCCTTTTGTATCATTCTACAAGGGAATCCCATTTTGGCAGATTTTGGAAATATCGATGCTCAGCACCAACTGGAGCCAGAGCTCACGACAATGAAGAAGGGAATCGAGATGGCTCAGCTTTTTTACCTCCAGCTGAAAGAAATTTGGTGCACTAGAGAGGAATCTCTACTTTTTGTTCCTCAACCCAGAAAAGAACCTTGGTCGTGGTGTTTAGTGCATTTACTTCTTGATCTTAATATTGTTGTAAATTATGATACTCGAATTCAGCTAACTTTGGTTAACTCTATAATTTCTTGGTTATCCTTACAGGAACTGTGATCCTTATGTATCTATTCTAACTCATTAATAGAAGTTTTTCTTTTCGTCAGGAAGTGGGGAACTCACCTACATAGTGATGTTCTAGGGTCTGAACCAACAGAGTTAAATGGTACGCTTTCAATGTAAACGATTTCAACGGTTTTGTTTTAAACGGTCAATATTTTAAACAATTTGGTTTCAACGGTTTTTGGTTTTAAATCACTTTAAACGATTTTTTAATTTTTTATTCAAATGTCTTCTTTCTCTTTTAATTTTTTATTGAAATAGATATAAACTTAACATTGAATTGAATTGGTTACCGTTATATGTTTTCTTATAATAATTGCAAGGTTATAGTTTATTTATATGTATTTACCACACAAAAAAGGTTATTTATATATGTTAAACAATATGGATCGGGTCCCATGGGCATCCACTTGGGGCAGTTGTGGGACCCATAGACCCACTATGGTTAGTAGCCCTCCGCCTCCTCTCTCTTTATATATATGTTGTGTGGGGAAGAGAAGGAAGCCCAACAAGTGACAACAACCTCTCTTCCCCCTAGACTCTATTCTCTCATCCTAACTCTCTCATTCTCGTCTTGCTCTCCTCCCTTCGATCACGCTTTGTGTATGTGTGTGTGTATCTTTTAAGGATTCGATTTTTTTCCCTTGGATTTAGAGTGTGGAATCTCCATTGGGAGAAACCTAACAAGTTCATGGATCATTGTGAAACTTGTGACATCAAAGTTCGTGCGGGTTGACGTTTAAGGCAACCAGATCCTTTCTACTGCATGAAAATCTACATCGAAGTAATCCTAAACTCGAACTAGTTCCGTTTAACATTGGTATCAGAGCCAAGGCTTTTGGTCGCGTTCTGCATCATCGTGCATTGCCGTGCCTCCTCGCGCTTGGCCATAGCTGTAGTCGCTAAACCCACAACCCTTTTGATCAGGCTTTCTGCTATCGTCCTGTGCCACTTGCGAGACCACGCCTAGCCCTGTGTGACCCCTGGCTCCTTTCCCGTGCGATGTGTGTCCTATTGTAAAATGTCTGTCTTTCTAACATACCGTCCTATTGCAGGGGCTGCATTTTTAATCTTCCTCTTGAGATTTCTCAATTTCCTCATCTTTCACATCTTAGTCTTGAGGTTTTCCATCTTCCTCATCTTGCACATCTTGGTCTTGAGTTTTTTCATCTTGCTTTTGAGGTTTCTCAAAAACAACCTTGGCTACAAAAAATTTTCCAAAAATATATAAGAAATATTACGGCAAAAAAAAAAATGAAAATATAATCAAAGCCTATATACTTTTCCCTTCCACTCGATACTTTTTAAACCGTATAGCAATCTGCCCATTGGCGACAGGATAACCCATCATCTACGACATAAGAGTGAACACTTTTGTTTTTCTTGACCTTCATTTCTTTGTAGATATCGATAATGAGAAACTTATCATGAAAATAAACTTTCACACCATTAGATTCTTTTAGTTCCCTATGGTGAAAATAAAGGTTTAACCCTTTCTGATCGATTATGATTTTTCAGCTAAATTGCTTGCATTGAAACTCATCGGTTAAGTCGGTTGTGGGAAAGAGAAGGAAGCCTAACAAGTGACAATAGCCTCTCTTCCCCATAGACTCTATTCTCTCATCCTAACTCTCTCATTCTCGTCTTGCTCTCCTCCCTTCGATCACGCTTTGTGTGTGTGTGTGTGTGTGTGTGTATCTTTTAAGGATTCGATCTTGATCCCTTAGATTTAGAGTGTGGAATCTCCATTGGGAGAAACCTAATAAGTTCGTGGATCGTTATGAAGCTTGTGACATCAAAGTCCGTGCGGGTTGACGTGTAAGGCAACCAGATTCTTTTCGCTGCATGAAAATCTACATCAAAGTAATCCTAAACTCGAGCTAGTTCCATTTAACATTAGTATCAGAGCCAAGGCTCTTGGTTGCATTGTGCATCATCGCGTATTACCATGCCTCCCCACGTTTGGCCGTAGCTGCAGTCGTCAAACCCACAACCTTTTTTATCGAGCTTTCGACTATCATCCTATGCCACTTGCGAGACCACGCCTAGCCCTACGTGACCCCTAGCTCCTTTTCCGTTTGATGTGTGTCCTATTATAAAATGTCTGTCTTTCTAACATACCGTCCTATTGCAGGGGTTGCATTTTTAATCTTTCTCTTGAAGTTTCTCAACTTCCTCATCTTGCACATCTTGGTCTTGAGATTTTCCATCTTCCTCATTTTGCACATCTTGGTCTTAAGTTTTCTCATCTTGCTTTTGAGGTTTCTCAAAAATAATCTTGGCTACAAAAATTTCTTCAAAAATATATAAGAAATAATACGGCAAAGAAATAAATGAAAATATAATTAAAGCCTACGTACCTTTCCCTTCCACCCAATACTTTTTAAGTCGTATAGCAATCTGCCCATCGGCGACAACAGGATAACCCACCATCCACGACATAAGGGTGAACAATTTTATTTCCCTTGACCCTCACTTCTTTGTAGACATCCATAATGAGAAACTTGTCTTGAAAATAAATTTTCACACCATTAGATTCTGTAAGGTTATTTATGTAATGTCCCTTTATATATTCTAATATAATCCTACTTGTATTAATACTCAGGCTTTGGGGGGCAATATAGTAACTAGCCCATCTAACCTAAATCCTAGTTTTCCTATAAATATTAGCTAAAGGCAGCAGTCTGTGTATTCCAAACTAAATACTCAAGGTGTAATGCTTTAAGCAACCTTGTGCTTAAACCCTAAACCCTAACAATCTTAAAGCATTAATTTTTATTTTCCTCTCTTCACGATCGGCCTTGGAGATTGGAATCACAGTTGCAGTTCTTGTACGATTGACTTTGGAAATCGGATTTGGCGTCGCTTACCGTTCAAGGTTCTGATCTGTTCATTACACTTTAGTTTGCTGATTGCATCACGGCTTTGCCTTCTACGCTCTTAGTAGACCTGTCAGAAAACTTTGCAAAAGTGAAAGCATTGATTGTTTGTTTACAAAAGTGGAAAGCTTTGATTGTTTTTCAAAGAAGACAAAAGGAAGCTTCCTGACACTATTGATTGTTTGAAAGATAAAAGAAAGTTGAAATCAGCTTTTTGAATTTTTGTCTTTATTCAAGGCTTTGGTGCAAGTCTTCACGTTTGTAACTTTGTAGTCAGAAAGCTTTTATTGATTAAAGGAAAAGTAAAAAACTTCTCTGATTTTGATTGCTATTAAAAAAAAAAAAAAAAAGAGCAAATCAATGCACGTTGGCAGAGAGCAAAGCTTTAGCTTTTAGGTTTGGCCACTACCCGCGAGCAGCCAACACCAGTGCCAGCAACCAGTATTAGCGTGTACGTCATGAGTGTCGACGCCGCTGCACGGCTGTCATCCTTTTCTCCGTCACCTAAATTCAGGGTTCTCCATATCAGGTGTGATTGTTCCTTGGAGCATTTATTTTTATTTGAATTTTTCCTTGGGCATACAAACAAATCACATAACAATGGAGAAACATGTTGTTCCAATTGAGATGATCAAATTGGAAAGCTTTAGTGGTTCTGAGTTCAGTTCTTGAAAAAAGAGGACTCAGTTTTGATTGAAGTACCTCAATATTTTCTATACTGTGGTAAATACTTTTTCTGATTGCACGGACCTAACTGAAGCCCAATGGATGAGTGATGAGGACTTTTGCAAAGACTACCTATTGAACTGTCTGTCAAATAGGCTGGCAGAGACCTATAGTAAATATGAGACTGCAAAAGAGATTTGAAAAAACCTAGAAGCCCAATTCAAAAAGGAGGAGGACCTATCAAAGACTCACTTGGTTGACAAGTTTATGGATTTCAAGTTTCAAGAAGATAAGGAAATACTTCCTCAAGTAACAGACTTTGAGAACTTGAGAACAAAATTGAACCAAGAAAATATCTCTGTTGTTGATGCATTCTTAGTGGGTGCAATTATTTTTAAGTTACTCTCTACCTGACATTCCTTTAAAACTGAGATGCATAGGAAGAAAACACAAGTGGGACTGAATGATCTCAAATAGTTCATTAGAATTGAAGATGAGAACAGAGCCAAGAATAACTTGGAGATGGTGAAACAACAACAGGCATCTGCCAATTTGGTTTCACAACCTAAGAAAAATCCTAGGCAGTCCAAGCCACCTAAGAAAGAACCCCAACAGTTGGAGGCCAAAAAGACTAACTTTAAAAAGAAGGGCAAGTGTCGCAACTGTGGAAAGTGGCATCACTATGCATCTGAGTGTAGGGGTCCTAAGAAAGGGAACACTGACACACCACAGAAGGAAGTTCATATGTTGGTGGACAAGACTGAGCCTACTAACTTTGTTGACATAGTTGGCAAGGGTAAGGGGTTGGTTAGTACATCTTAAGATTGGTGGTTAGACTCTAGAGCGACTTGTCATGTTTGCAATAGCAAGAACCTACTCACTGATGTTGTTCAAGTAGCAGAGACTGTCACTGTTGCAAATGGAGACGTCATGGAAGTGATTCAATAAGAGACATTGAACTTGGTTCTTTCATCAAGTAAAATACTTACTTTAAAAATATTAAAGTCTTTCCTGGTTTTGAAAAGAATTTAATTTCAATTGGAATTTTGCTTGATGTTGGCATGTCTATTACTTTTAGTAGTGGTAGAGTAACACTGTATGTTAACTCTTTTATTTTGGATGTGCTTACAATCTGAATGGTATGTTTATGTTGAGTTTAGCTAATGACACAATAAATCAGGTTAACCATATTTGACTTGATCCCAAAATACTACACTGTAAGTTAGGACATGTGAACTATAGGAAAATGCTCAAATTAGCTAAAACTCATAATTTACCATTAGACACTTCAATTAGATTTAACAGATGTGAAGTGTGTGCTCAAACCAAAATAACTAGAAAACCTTTCAGACCGATTTCTAAGAGCACTCAACTTCTTGAACTTATACATTCTGACATTTGTGACTTTAAAAGCTACACAACTAGAGGAGGTCGAAAGTATTTGATAACATTTATAGACAATTTTTTTAGATATTGTCATTTATACTTGTTAAAATCTATAGATGAAGCATTTTAAAATGGGAAATTTACACATACCACCCCTGAGGTTTGACGAAAGGATATTTTCACCCCCCAGTTTCAAAAAATTCTGCGTACCCCCCTGAGGTTTGCAAACAGTATCAAATACGCCCATTCCATCAGTTCATGACTAACACTATTAAAAATTAGACTTGAACTGACGGAATTACCCTTACAAGGAAAAAAAAACCTGCAACTCATCTTCCCCAATTCGATTTTGGGGAAGATGAGTTGCAGGTTTCAAAACCCTTTCAACCCTTAAGGAATTTAGGGTTTCAAATTGGGAAAAAATCCCAAATCAAAACCCTTTTGTGCATCAAAATTTTGATACCCAACGCGACCGGTTCTTCACTGGAATCCAAGAGAGGGAAAGGCAAAATGACCAAGGAGTTCTCTAAGAAGGTGAAATTTTGATTTTTCTTTCATATATTCTGTATCAATTTCTACTCTGTTTAGCGAAACTTCTTCTACCTTCTTCTGTTCGCTTCTTACCTTCTTTCCCACTTCAAACTGTCACAGCAGGCAAGAAGAATAAATCGGCCAGCAGTTTCTCGTGGTAGATTTTGACAGAGAAAAACAGATCCTAGTGTCAAAGTTCATTGTTGAAAATATGATTAATCTAAATCATGTAAATCTCTGTCTACCTCTTTGCCACCCCTTCCACCGGATTCTGGGAAGCTACAATTTAAACAGAGAGTGAATTCAATGGCATCCTTTCTTGGATTATTAGTTCCGCATTTTGATTACTCCATGAATTTCGATCCTGTTCTTATCTCATTTTCTAAAATTAGATTTTCAAATTTAAACTTCCTCGGTGGTGGGTGCAAGAACATTTCAGTTTTTTTGGAACTTTCTGTAGTAATCAGTTTTGTTTCTTGAAAGCTTATATGATCTAAGCCTGCCTTTCTTCTTCTTCTCCTTCTCCTTTTTGGCTGTTCCATTTTCTCAACCTTGAAGATCGTCTGATTTCTCATCTTATCGTTGTTCCACCGTTAAAGTCAAGATTCACAGATTCAAGTCTAATGAGAGGAAGCTCTGCTATTAGTCATCATCATCTTCTTGAACTCCTCAAAGTTAACGTTGCTATCACCATCGGCATCAATGGAGCTAATCACCTTGGAGCAGTCATGGAGGGAGCAGTTCTCGCCCAAGTTCTTCAAAATCGTGTGAAGCTCCGTCACTGATATCAAACCGTTCTTGTCCCGAGAACAGATTAAAAGCATCTTTTAATTCCCTGATTCCATCAGTAGTACTCCTCGCATCTCCGTTGTTAACTCCACGGTGAAAATCCGCGAACTCTAGGAGATCGATGAAGACATCACCATCAGTATCAATCTCAGCCATCATCCGTTTGATCTCATCTAGCGAAGTCTCAGAGCCAAGGGCATTGAGAACATTACCAAGCTCAGTGGAAGAGAGCTTGTCATCGCCATTAGCATCAAATCTCTTGAAAACCTTCTTAATCTCCTCCATGTTATCCAGATAAATAAAAGATTTCAGGCTAGGGTTTTCAGAACTCATTTGGGGACTCACTACTTTTTTGTGACTTTATTTCTTGCTGCTAATGCTACTTTTTCTGTTGGGTCGAAACGACGAGAGAGAAATTTAACTGCATTATTGATGAAAGTCTAACCCGATCGGTTCTTGACTGGAATCCAAGAGAAGGAAAGGCAGAATGACCAAGGAGTTAGTCCATTTGAAACGTAATCGATCACAGGAAGATGTAAACACAGGGATTGCAAGTGGTATCCTAAATTCCTTAAGGATTGAAAGAGTTTTGAAACCTGCAACTCATCTTCCCCAATTGTCTATTTTTTTATTTTTTTTTTCTTGTAATGGCAATTTCGTCAGTTCAAGTCTAATTTTTAACAGTGTTAGTCATGAACTGACGAAATGGGCTTAGTTGTTACTATTTGCAAATCTCAGGGGGGTACACAGAATTTTCCAAAACTGGGGGGTGAAAATATCCTTTCGTTAAACCTCAGGGGTGGTATGTGTAAATTTTTCTTTTAAAATTTTCAAGAGTAGGGTAGAAAATCAATTGAACTTGAAAATTAAAAAATTTAGAAGTGATAGGGGAGGAGAATACAAATTGACAGAGTTCAAGGAATTCTGTACCTCTGTGGGCATAATCCTTGAAACTATTGCTCCTTACTCACCTTAATCAAATGGCATAGCAGAAAAAAAGAACAAAACGTTAACAGAGATGTTAAACTCCATGTTATTGACAGCTAGCATGCCCTCTTACTATTGGGGAGAAGCAGTGTTGACTGTAAATCATATTCTAAATAGACTACCACATTCAAAACTGACTTCTACACCTTATGAACTATGGCATAACCATCCCTGTAAATATGACACTCTTAAGGTTTGGGGTTGTATAGCTTATGTTAGGATACAAGACCCTAGGAGACCTAAGGTGAGAACTAGAACAAACACTTGTGTGTATCTAGGTTGCGCAAAAGACAGTGCTGTAGATCGGTTTTTGGATCTATCAATCAATGTGGTGATAGAATCTAGGGATGCTATATTCTTTGAAGATAAATTCCTCAGAGATAAAGGTCTGACCTTACCTGGTCTGACATAAATGGTTACAGAATCACGCATGGATACTGAACCAATTGTTTCTGACACTCAACCCACTATGGCTATTGAATCAGAATCTAGAAGAATATCTACTAGAGATAAAGTACCCAAGAATTTTAGTGAGGATTTTGTGACCTACCATTTAGAGGCTAATTCATCCACCTATAAGGAAGCGATGAGATCTAAGGACTCACTGCTAAGGAAAGAAGCCATTGATGAGGAAATGAGCTCTTTAATGCAGAATGAGACCTGACACCTTATTGATCTGCCTAAAGGGACTAAGACAATAGGATGTAAGTGGGTACTGAAGAAGAAACTTAATCCGGACGGGTCTTTAGCCAGGTATAAAGCACGGTTAGTAGCTAAGGGCTATACCCAGGTGAGAGAGATAGATTATTTTGACATCTACTCCCCGGTCTGCCATTTGACAACGATAATGATTCTTCTTGCCATAGCATCTATTGAGTACTATGTTGTGCATCAAATGGATGTAAAAATGACTTTCCTTAATGGAGACTTAACCGAATAAATCTACATAAACCAACTTGAAGGGTTTATCATGGAAGGTTCTGAAAAAAGAGTTTGTAAATTAAATAAATCTCTCTATGGTCTTAAACAAGCACCTAAATTATGGCATGAGAAGTTTGACAAGACAGTAAAGAGCCTTGGTTTTCAAACCAGCAACTCGGATAAGTGCCTTTATTTTTTGTCTGAGTCAAACAAGATCGCAATTATTTGTTTATATGTAACGACATGTTGATTCTAGGTTCTGATCTCTCTATAGTGAGTGACATTAAAGAAACCTTATCCAAAGAATTTGACATGAAAGCTCTTGATGTAGTAGACACCATTCTTAGAATGAGAGTAAGCTTCAATGAGCAAGGGATCACCCTTAGTCAGTCTCATTACATTGAGAAGCTACTTTCTAGTTGGAGATACAGTGATTATAAACCAATTGAGGCACCCTATGACTATAATAAACGGTTGAAACCTAACACAGACGACACCGTGAATTAGTTATAATATTTTAAACTGATTGGTAGTCTCATGTATGCAATAAATTGCACTAGACCAGACATAGCCTTTACGGTAGGCATGCTGAGTCGTTTCATTAGTAATCCTGGAAAAGAGCATTGGTGCCCTGACAAGGCTGATGAGATACCTTAAGGGTACTCTTGGTTATACTTTATGTTATACTGGATATCCTCTAATTTTGGAAGGATATTCTGATGCATCTTTGTGCTCAAATTTGGGAGATAGCAGATCCACCAGTGGTTATGTATTTACACTAGGTGGAGCAACTGTAGTATGAAAATCTAAGAGACAGACTGGTATTGCTCTATTATCTATGGAATCGAAACTTTATGCTCTAGCTTCTACAGGAGATGAAACAGAGTGGATAAAGGATTTTATCATGGATATTTCATTGAGAAGTTTTAAATTAAACTCTATATCTATATTTTGTGAGAATCAAGCAACAAAGACGATAGTGAATAACTCACTCTTTAATAGTAAGAAGAGACACATCAGGCTAAAATAGATTATACTGAATTATCGAACAGAACAAGAGATTATCACTTTGATTGATGTGAGATCAAAGTATAATACAGTAGATGCTCTTATAAAGGGATTGAACAAAGATCGAACATTCAAAACTACGGGGGAGATGGGGTCAAAGACCATTTAGTCAGGTCTTAACCTAACCCCGTATTATTTTGAATTATTCGAATCTCATCTAGCCTTGAAAAGCATTCAGAACAGTTTACATGTTTCAGATAACTTAGTTAGGTTACTAAGTATGGGGGTTTATGAAACCATTCCAAATTTGATGGTGTAGCAAATTCTTCATGTGAAGTTTTCTTACTCTGTTATTCCACAAAGGAATATAAAAAATGTCTAATATGTTTCAATGATATTGTGCTAGTCTTTATGTCATTCCAAATTTGATGACATGTCCTTCATAGTATGGTATACCATTCCAGATTTGATGATACAACATAAATCTATGACTGATATGACGAACACAGTATTCCAAATAGAAACATGGTATGATCCTTGTAATAGAGACCATATAGGACCGAATTCTTGTAAAAAAACTTGATGATGATGCTTATTATTTTTTGATTTACCTTCAGTCATATATGGAATGTACTAAGTTCTTATTGTTGAACTAGATACTATTGTGCAAATGATTGAATTCATATTATTTTATGCAATTCATATTTGACAAATTACAGAGAATAGTGAAGATGGAGGAGAACGGTTGAACGTAGATCTCGATGAGGATGACTTACTTGATGAGTAAAGTCACATGGATTGCAATGACTTTTCTTTTTTAATATTTCTTTTGGTTTAGCCACTTGCATGTGGAACTTCGGATTTATTGTTGGGTTTAATTTTGACCTAAAACCCTAGTTTTATTTCTTGAAGTTTACTTGATTTATTGGATTATTGATATTCAATTATTCAATTTATATTGATTCAATTACTGATTGAATAATGGTTTTCTATACATGTGTGGTGGATATATATAGAACATAGAAGGAGATTGTAAGGGTATTTATGTAATGTCCCTTCAAATGTTCTAATAAAATCCTACTTGTATTAATACTCAGGCTATGAGGGGTAATCTAATAATTAGCCCATCTGACCTAAACCCTAGTTTTTCTATAAATACTAGCTGGAGGCAGCAGTCTGGTTATTCTAAACTAGATACTCAGGGTGTAATGCTTTAAGCAACCTTGTGCTTAAACCCTAAACCCTAAAAGATTCTTTCAGTTCACTATAGTGAAAATAAAGGTTTAGCCCTTTCTGATCGATTATGATTTTCCAGCTAAACTGCTTGCGTTGAAACTCATCGGTTATGTCGGTTGTGGGGAAGAGAAGGAAGCCCAATAAGTAACAACAACCTCTCTTCCCCCTAGACTTTATTCTCTCATCCTAACTCTCTCATTCTCGTCTTGCTCTCCTCCCTTCGATCACGCTTTGTGTGTGTGTGTATCTTTTAAGAATTCGATCTTGTTCCCTTGGATTTAGAAAGTAAAATCTCCATTGGGAGAAACTTAACAAGTTCGTGGATTGTTGTGAAGCTTGTGCCATCAGAGTTCATGTGGGTTGACGTGTAAGGAAACTGGATCCTTTCCGCTGCATGAAAATCTACATCAAAATAATCCTAAACTCAAGCTAGTTCCATTTAACATTGGTATCAGAGCCAAGGCTCTTGGACGCATTATGCATCATTGCGCATTATCGTGCCTCCCCGTGTTTGGCCGTAGCTATAGTCGCCAAACCCACAACCCTTTTGATCGGGCTTTCTGCTATCGTCCTGTGCCACTTGCGAGACCACGCCTAGCCCTACGTGACCCCTGACTCCTTTTCCGTGTGATGTGTGTTCTATTGTAAAATGCCTATCTTTCTAACATACCGTCCTATTGCAGAGGTTGCATTTTAATCTTCCTCTTGAGGTTTCTCAACTTTCTCATCTTGCACATCTTGGTCTTGAGGTTTCCCATCTTCCTCATCTTGCACATCTTGGCCTTGACTTTTCTCATCTTGCTTTTGAGGTTTTTAACAATATTCCTTGACTTGGCTACAAAAACTTTCCCAAAAATATATAAAAAATAATATGGCAAAGAAAAAAATAGAAATATAATCAAAGCCTACGTACCTTTCCCTTCCACCTGATACTTTTTAAGCTGTATAGTAATCTGCCCATCGGCGATAATAGGATAACCCACCATCCACGACATAAGGGTGAACACTTTTGTTTCCCTTGACCTTCACTTCTTTGTAGACATCCATAATGAAAAACTTGTTTTGAAAATAAACTTCCACACCATTAGATTCTTTCAATTCACTATGGTGAAAATAAAGGTTTAGCCCTTTCTGATCGGTTATGATTTTCAGCTAAACTGTTTGCGTTGAAATTCATCAGTTATGTCAAAAATCGGAAACCCAACCACACAAACGATACTACTAAATCAATTAACCATCTAAACTACAACACTTAAACAAATAAAATGGAGAAAAAGGGTACTTACCTTTCAGCAATGGGGTTCCGGTGGTAACTTCAGACACAAGGTCTTGTCTCGGCTTTTGTCATTTCAGCTTTCCCTTCGGCTCTCCCTCCGGATTGTGTTTAGAGCGGTGATAACGGGCTTCCAGACCCATTTCTAACAGTTGAGCCCTTTTATTCGGGTTTTAAACGTGTTTTAACTAGCAGAGATCATGCTTCATATATATTAAAGAAATATGAGTCGCCACCTAGGGTTCGAGTCTAGGACCTAATGAATGGTAACCCAATCTCTCGAGAATGAAAAGGGTTACATGATTTCATATGGTCTGGTTAGAGAGTCTGGGTATGTAGTCAAGTTACGAGGATGGGAAGGTATTAATACCCCACCTCATTCGGTTATACCGGTCTTTCCACTGGATGCTCAATTTTAAAATTATCCCATAATGATGTGTCATATATCAACATGTAAGGTTATATGATGCATCAAGTATATGAAAGGAAATCATATAGGATACTTTAACAAAGGAAAATCACTATTTACACTAGAAAAAAAAACATAACAATTGCCCTAACGGTCTACATTGCACTTTGAAGAAATGGGAAAATGAGTATATACCTACACAGAAGTACTAAAAAACGAAATGCAAATGATCTCCCTAACTCAGGTGGAGAGGATGATTGCCTTGTGTTCTTCTGATCGAACAGAGTAACGACTGTAAATAGACTTTTTGCTACTCGGACTTAGGCAGACTAACGGCTACAAATGAGACTTTTGATACTTAGACTTTGGGCAAAGTAACAATGTTACAAGAGATTTGAAAGCCAAATGCTCGATCTTCAGACAGAATAACGACGTTACTTGGGACTCATGGGATTTTTTGAAGGAAAATATGGGTTTAGGATAGTAGGAATGGGTCGGGTAGGTGGATCTAGATGATTCAAACCACGGACATGGTAACAGGATCGCAGGTTTCAAGACTGGAGATGGGGAGGACCCCGAGACGAGCGAAAAAGAGCTTTGGACACTAAAACTAGTGAAACAGGGTTTGGGAGCGTACTTCCTGAGAAAAGATATTATGTTCAAACGAGGAAAGGGACCTTTGCGATGTTGTGGATAAAAAATCGTTACTACCTATCTACTGCAGTCACATTAGATAGGTAGTCTATTTTTGATCTCCGACGTCGCGGAAGGCCATACCGATCCGCGGCCTTACCCCCTTTCTACTCAAATGAGGAAAGGGACCTCTATTTTTGTACGGGCTTGGCTCCCACCATGACCATCACGATCATGACGAAGACCACTTACATATAACCTTGAATCGTAACTCTCAAGCCTTGATAGGTACTTTGACTTGTTTTAGATTGAATTCTTGGTGGGAAGATGAGTTGCAGGCATGGTTCAAGATTTTGGGAAATATCACCGATACATCGGCATATTTCTAAAATCTCGAGCCTACCGAAATGAAATGGTTACTCGAAATGAAAAAGGTAAATATTTCAACGATATTTCGTGATATTTTGGCGATATTTCGTGACATACCGAAATATCGTCGAAATATGTTACAATGACTTAAAAGCTCACGTGACTTGGGGTTTCAAAATAGAAACTCGCAAGTCTGAGTCGATATATCGATCGAGACCTGCATAAAGCTCTACTTGCTTCAGTTTTTGGGTTTCTTCCACTCTTCCAAGCCTCTTCCAAGCATTGTTCTTCTTCATTTTCGATGGATTGTCGTCGAAAACACGTCGGAGCCTCATCCAATCACATTCTCTAAGGATTTTTCACTATTTAAGGTAATTCTTTTTTCTCTAAAACTATTTTTTTTGAAAATAATATGTTCAATACATGTTGGATGGTGATGATATTACTATTATATGTTAGACACCGGAGACCAATCTACAACCTCACGGTGTCAAAATTTTTTTTTCATATGTGTTTTATTTTTTTAATTTTCTAATTAAAAAATTAATTTTTCTACAACAAAAATAAGGAAAAATTAGTGGTAATAAAAATTGGATGGGGATCAATTAAATATATGTTAGACACCAATGGCCGATCTACGGCTTCACGGTGCTGACAATATTTTTCTGCCCAAAAATAATTATTTTTATTTTAAAAAATTAAGAAAAATATTTAAAATTTTAAAAAAATAAATAAATAAGAAAAAATATTAGGTTTTGGTTTGAAAAAATATGAAAGTAATTTCTACATGTTTTTTAAGTGCATTAGATATATATTATGTTTAATCATTTTCGATTTTGTTGTGTTAGGTTAATATTCATATGAAAATTATTTATAAAAAATTATTTTTAATTATGAGAAAAATATAAGGATTAGGGGGAGAATATTAAATAGCTACACAATTGTTTTAGTATTCTCAAAGTCTCAATTGAAGTGCTTCTACATTAAGTTTTTAATCATTTGTTTTACTTACATTGTAGTAAACAAGTATTATTATGGCGGATCGTGAAAGACAACATGCGAAAGAAAAGCAAAAGGTAGGGGAAAGTAGTCAACAGAGAGATCAGACGCCAGCCAGGTAGCCTAGGGGTGACATTGCATGGTTACATGACATTCCAATTGATGAGGATAAGAGAAAATCCAAATGTAACTATTTTCACATGCAATTTTTGGGAGGTGGGTCCAGTAGACTTAACATCTGACTGGAGGATCTAAAGATGATGTGGGTTGTCATATGTTCCTTGTTCAAGTAGCTAGAGAAGTTGGTGACAGTAGTGAGGGGAAAGATGAAGAGGAAGGCTGACATGTAAAGGGTAAGTGAACAACTTGAGGAGGCAGTGAGGAGTCTAATGGGAGGAGGAGGACAATACCATGATGATGACGACTCTAATGATGATGACAGTGATGACCCCATCTATGTGCCTGATGATATACAAACACCACAGGAGGCTAGGGACTTTCGACGATTTGTTTTGAGAGTAAAGTTAAATTTCAAGAGGATCAGCGGAGACTGAGAGTAGGGGGTAGTGGAGGAGGTGACACATCTGGAGGTTCTAGAGTTGGTGGGTTGTTGAATTTTTTTAAAAGATCACAAAGTATGAAGGCAACTCGAACACCTCTATCGGTACCAGTACCACCATCAACATTAGATCCTAAACTACATAGGAAGAAAAGAAGCAGTCAACCAAAAATTAAAGGATAATGGAAGAATATGAAGGGGTTAGTAAAAGAGTTAATAAAAGAGTTAATAGCTAAGTGGATGCTATACCATACCATCCTAGCAAACATCGCACAAGGCCCCCATTATGATATCATGATTGGTACAATTTCAGAGGCTGGCCCAGGGTTCAAGGGGCCCACCCCATATGAGATAATGAATGTTTATTTACCTCAAATAGAACTCTAAGATTGATGAGTATATTGGGGAGATGAGGAGTATGTGGGAGACAGATGGGGTGACTATAATGACAGATGGTTGTACTGGGCCTACAAGAAAGTTCATCATCAATTTTATGGTCTATTGTGATGGGAGGACAATTTTTCTCAAATATGTGGATGCATCCAAAGAGATAAATGATGCAAAAGATATTTATAGATTGTTGAAGGAAGTGGTTGAAAAAGATGTAGGAATAGAGAACGTTGTCCAGATTGTAACGGATAATAGATAATGGAAGCAACTTTAAGAAGATCGATGAGAAGATGATGAACAACAGTAAGTACCGGCTCTTCTGGACTCCTTGTGCGACCCATTGCATTGATCTAATGCTAAAGGATATGGAAAAGTTAAAGTTGGTGAAGACTGTCGTGGAATGTGCAAGACAAATCACCAACTTTATATACAACCACTCCTTTACACTAAATCTATTGAGAAAAAAATGTGGGGGTGACTTGGTGAGGCCTGGCATCACTAGATTTGCCACAAACTACATTGCCCTAAAAAGCTTTAAGACAAAAAAGGTCGGGCTGAGATCTAAGTTTGCTTCTCAGGAGTGGTTTGGATGGAAAGGTTCCAATACCGCAAGTGGGAGGGAAGCACAGGCAACCATGTCCTCTTGAGGAATTCTGAACAAAACTAGGCAAGGTGGTGAAAGTTTTGGAGTCAGTAGTTAAAGTTCTATATATAGCGGACTTCGCTCTCAAGGGCACCATGCCAGTCCTATATGCTGCTATTGACTTGATGAAGGATAGTGCCTACAATGTGGCTTCTCATAGTAGCAAGCACTTCTTGGACATTATCAATGTTCGCTGGGAGAATCAACTTATGCATCCATTGCATTAGGCTGGTGAGTAATTTTGCTTACGTAACTAATTCATATCTTAGATTCTTAGTAATATTACTAATTACAATATCTCATTTCTATATAGTAATTTTCAACATACAACTTGAACCCCATGTATCAATATAATAATAGGCTTAGGTTGAATACTCAACTTATTGATGTTATGAAACAAGTAGAAAAAAAGTTGGAGTCAGATGGTAGACTACAACCTATTTGCAACAATAAGGTAAGTCTTATAATCCATTTGGAATATAATTAGTTAATGAGTCATTACTAATTTTCCCCATGGATATAGATAAAGATTTTTAGGGATGCATAGAGGAGTTTTGGAACCGATGCTGTAGTACAAGGCAGAGCATGTGGTGATGCTGGTACTCAATTCAATATCTTATTCTTTTAAATTACATATGTATTGAAAGTTGAAAGTTGTGAAAATTTTAACATGTCTTTTTTTGTTGTAAACTTGTAATGCAGCTGAATGGTGGGTGTTGTATAGGAAATCGACTGAGAATTTAAGGAGAATAGTAATCAAGGTCCTTACCCAAACATGTTCCGCATCTGGCTGTGAGAGGAACTAGACTTTTTGCTCATCTACTCCAAGCGGCGCAACAGATTGGTTTCCAAAAGTCTATCTGACATGGTGTATGTGCACTACAACTTGAGGGTAAAACTGTAACATATACGCATGGGACATGAGGGACAAAGGGGCACTATTGACCTCACTGATATCTTTCAAGTTGACTCAGATGATGAGGACCCTATTGTGGATTGGGTGAGGGATAAAGGTAAACCGGTGTTGGTTCAGGAGGAAGGTAGGCCAAACCCCGTGATAGCTTCTGAGATGGGTGCTGATGTGGATGACTATATGACTGACGAGGATCAGATACACGCACGAGAAGCATCACCCATACCATTCCAGCCCACAGGTGGCAATGCAAATGAGGATGATGACTGGTCCAAGTCCTCAAGTGGTACTGGTAGGAATCAGACTCAGACTGGAATTGATGGAAGTGATGGTGATGGTATTGATGCTGGCAGTGATGATGATGATGGTGGTGGTGGTGAACCATTTGATGGAATGTGAGAGCATTATGTGGTAGACGAGCAGACGACGCCTGTAAAGCTAATCCGATTCATCGGAGAGACATAATTTGATCATGCCACACAAGATACGGATAATGGTGCAAGTGAGGTCACACCCGCACCCTCATGTACCCCCTTATCATACACCAGGAAGCGTAGGGGTCGGCAGACACAGGCTACTGATTATATGGATATTGATAAGTTATATAGCTCTGTTGGCAGATTTAGTATGGGTGATAGGGAGGGAGGATCAAGTGGGCATTAGCGTGCTCTATCTTTTGATGCACATACCACTCCATCGTCATCGGATTATAGTGCATCACAACCTCAAGGTGGATATGGATATGGATATGGGCAGTTCATTAGGAACCATGATTCCCAGTCCCAGTACCAGCCCAAGGGACATACTGGATCATCTTTTATGGAGACATCTTTTCATACCCTAGTTACCCAACTCACCAGCTATACATGCTACTAGCACCAACATCACATCATACTGGATCAGTGGGTAGTCATGGTTCTTCTTTACAATCACAGATTGGTCACCAATATCCTAGGATAGGTTACCTTTAGTATGTTGATGACTCCATTTTCATGGCAATGGTAGATGACTACACTCGTTTCTTCTCCAAAACTATACCGTAGTCCACGTATGTCCTTCAGACAGAGAGCAATGGACGTCGACTCCAGTGGAGCATGAGTGGGGTCGATCCAGGAAGGCATAACAATTATTATTAGGATTTGTTTCATGACAGTTGTGAGTCTTGTGAGTTGTGAGTTGTGAGTTGTGACTTATGAGTTGTGAACTTCTTACTTTGTGTATTGACTATTGCATATTGAACTAATTACTTTATGCACTTAAGAATTTTTGAGTTTAAAGTTTACACTAAATGCTGCATTTGACTTTATTTTTTATTCATTACTTTGTTTCAATTTGTTATTATGTCTTTGAGTACTTATACAATGTGTATTTAACTATTTATACCTCAGGGTCCGACCGTATACTGTCAATCAAGGGTGCAAACCCAAAACACCACTTTGAATTCACTTTTTTGCAATATGAAGGTTTAAATGTGTTTATTTAGCTTAAATAAGGGTGTACATGAAGTATCAGACCTTAATATGGTCAAAAGCCCACCAAGATGGAGGGCCAAAATATGGCAGAAAAAATATCATATTTCGGTGATATTTCATTATATTTCAGATATTTCCGATATCTCGACTAGTCCGAGATATCGATATATCGCGAGATCTTAAACCTATGTTGCAGGTATCAGGTGTGTTCTTGCGCAGAGATGTTTTTTTTTTTTCAAACCTTAAACAGTCGAATGCTCATTCTATCCTATCAGCAACAGTAAATTGATCAACAATTACTTAATTCTACATGTTTTTAGTCCCAATTTAACGACATGATTGCATTTGTTAACTTTTTAAAAAAGTAGGAGGCATGAGTAATTATCCAAAAATGATAAATGTTTTTGTAATTACATGTTACCTCAGAGGAGGTATGTGTGAATTTCCCAATTCTTTTTGGTCTCTTTTTTTTGGGTTTTTAACAAATGGCCCCTGAAAATACCCATTTGTCCAAATGCCCCCTTACAACTTTTCTAATTGTAAACTCCCCTTACTTGTAAAACAGTGTAGCACTTTGGTCCAGTCCGTTAATTTGGGACGTTAGACGTTAGTTTTTAGGAATCTAATGATCAAAATGCACTTCTGATAAAAACCTACCAAAATTAAAGAAAAAATGACCAAATTGCCCTCATCTTCCCCAAATCGTTTAGGGTTGAAATTGAAAATTTTCTCCAAATTGGTTAGGGTTTGAATCCATCTGGAAAGCAAGATGGTTTGTGGAGAAGTTTAGCACTGAATCGTGTAGTTTGCTCCTAATTTTGATCTTAAGAGGTGTTCTTTTCTTTTTCTATCGCTGATGATATTAGGGTTTTTGCCTCTTTAGATCTCAGTACCAGTGCTTTGAGCTAGTTGCAGCGTAGATTTGTAATCTCATTTTCTGTGGACTTGGTTTTTCTTTTCGCCTCTTGTTTTTTTATTATCTTCCAATTGCTCTCAAGATCCAAATTTTTGCTTAAGCTGAATTCAGTTGGGAATCCATTGGTCTCTATCCTCCTTGGTTCTTAATAAACTATGATCTGAATATAGTTGCTAATTGCTGGTTTATACTCAAGTTCTTCCTGGTTCTTTGTCTACTGTAGTTTCTGAAGCTTGCGATATGTTTCTAATGATTTCCGGCTTTGGAAAATTCTGAGGATTTTTAGCTTTGCTTGATGAGATGCAACTTGACCAGCGAAGAAAGGTAGACTTCAATTCTTTTTCTCTACGGACTTTGTTGATATAAAGCAATGAATACATTGGCTATTTTGTTCAGAAATGAGCATTTCGAGCTTAGTTTTTTTTGTGGTAGATTAGGATCGGTTAGTCCTGTTTCTATAATTCATTCTATACACTGATTCTTAAAACTGTTCTACAGGTCTGAAAAACTTGAATGGATTCCGTGCTGAAATAATGTTATGTGATTGTTACTTGTGTTGTTCCAATTGATAGTTCAAATCACTCCTAAGAGAGTTAAACCCCAATTTCAATTTAAGCCATCAATACTACCCTCCTCAGCTTTAGAATCAAATCACTCTATTGGGTTTCTTGAGTATCTTGCTAAAATGGGTTCCGTGTCTTGATTCATGGGAACTTTCTTCATTGCAACTTCAATTTTGGAGGTTTGACTTTAGGGTTCATCTTCCCCAAATGGTTTAGGGTTTGATTTTTAGTTTTAAACCCTAAACCATTTGGGGAAGATGAGGGCAATTTGGTCATTTTATTTTTTTAATTTTGGAGGATTTTTATCAGAAGGGTATTTTGGTCATTAGATTCCCTAAAACTAACGTCTAACGTCCTAATTTAACGGATTTGACCAAAGTGCTACACTATTTTGAAAATAGGGGGGGTTTGCAATTAGAAAACTTATAGGAGAGCGTTTGGACTAATGGGCATTTTCAGGGGGGCATTTGTTAAAAACCCTTTTTGTTTTTGTGGATAAATACGTGGAAACTGGCCAACACATTCAGCATTGACCGAAATGACCATAACACCCTTGTATCCAACTCTTTTTACCTTAAAGTACTGCTTTCCTTTGGTAATTTTGTTTTGTAGATATGGGCATTTGTGCAAACTTACGTGGCTCTCACATCTACAAGGGTGTTAATCGCCGTAGAATTCGGTAATTTCAGCCATTACGACTTACAGATATTTTCTAGATGTAATTTCAATAAACATTAATATGGGTATTTTATTCAACTCGTGTGGTAAGAAGATTATTTTGTAAATTCCGCCCGTATCCGTGCAGGGACTTGTTCCTTTTTAACACTTCTCTGTCCGTTTTGCTGCTTTCAAGGCGAAGAAGAGAGAGAGAGAGATGGTGGATGATTTCATGGTCTGTGTTGATAGGGTCATAGCTTCTGCTTGCTTTGAATCGGTCAATGGTGGGTCTGATAGAGCAAGGGGAGGTGAAGGAGTGGATACTTTTTATGTAAATAATGGAGTTTCTGTAAATAATTACAGTGGGGAAGGGGGTTCTAAGAAAGAAGAGATGATTGAGTGTAGGATTTGTCAGGAGGAAGACGAAGAGCATGAGATGGAAGCCCCATGTGGTTGTAATGGCACTCTTAAGGTCTTTGGATTTTCTTGATTTCTTTTGTTCTTCTCTAAACGCATACTTTTAATGTGTTTCTATATACATTTTCTTATGTTATGCACCTATTTTTGTTCAATAATTTTCCATTCCCCATCTTGAAGGCTGATATAGTTATGGTTGCTTTGTTAACTGGATTTTTTTGCTTTTGGAAGGCTAATGGCCGTGGGTTCTCTCTCTCTCGTGTGTGTGTGTGTGTGTGTGGAATCTGTGTTGACTCTTTTCTGGATTATGATATGGACCTCTCGCTCTCTCATACCTCTTTAATGATGTTTTTCTGATATTTTTGTGAGTTATGTAGGGGCAATATTGGGTTTTTATTTTTACTGTTTGAGGTTTTGGGTTTTGGAGGTGATCCTTCAGAAGTGCCTATTTTCTGGGTAGTAGTTCTTCTCCTACTTCGATTTTGGATTTTGGCTTGTACTTCGCCATTCTTTTAATGTATTTCGTAGTTATTGATTTTTTTTTTGTTTGGGGGGTGGGGGTGGGGGGTGTTTGGGTGTGGGTTTTCTGCATTTGAGATATCAGATACAAAAAAGGAAAAATGTCCTTTTCTTTCACCTGGCCTTAGAAATATTTGGTTCCTGCCACTTTTTCTAATGCCTTAAGTTGTGCTGTTTTTGCTTTCAGGATTTATGAATTGGGCCCAAATGGTTTTTAATTTGTTCAATTTTGATCAGTGGCCTCAATGTGGTTGGTTGTTTCTGCATATTGGTTGTGGGAACATATAATGTATGAACCATGTTAGCTGCATTCTCATTTTGTCTGTTAAAGGCTTATGTAATGCTGTTAGCTCTGAAGTTTATCTTATGTTACTGCAGTTTCTGCGAAACTGTTATACATAATTTTATATGTTTTTGGTTTCCTGTCCCTCCCCTCCAGTCCCCTCTCTCTCTCTCCCTCACTCACACACACAGTTATTGGTCTTCAATGATCTACTTTTCATTGTTTTGGTGACATTTCCTCCGTCCTCTGATCTATGGACTAATGCTGTCACCACATGGACTGGAATTCTGCATAGGATAGTTGCTAATCACCTACCTGCTGACTAAAATCTTTTCCATCCATTTCTGACTTGCAGTTTGCTCATAGGAAGTGCATTCAGAGATGGTGCAACAAGAAAGGTGATATTACCTGTGAAATATGCAATCAGGTTGTACATAACATCAGCTCATGGAAGACTTCTGTTTTTCCCTCTGTTATTTATATGTATTTTTATGCCATTAGGTATGTATTTTGAAAAATAAAGTCTGATTTTCTTTGTTTATAGGTCTTTGCGCCTAGTTACACTCTTCCCCCAGCCAGAACAAATCCTGATGGTATGGCGATTGATATCAGGTACCTTCAAGAGGGTTGGAAATCTGTTTCTATTTTATTTCTCTTAAACAATAGATTATTTGATTGTTACCATGGCTTGTATTTGATGAGGTTAGCTGAGCACGAGACGGGGTTAAAATTTAAAAAACCTTTATGTAGTGGATAATGTTGGTATGCAGTAGCTGAATCTGGTTAGAATTTGATGACTAGTGGTATTGAAAATGTTGACTTTTTGGTGTAGCATATATCATTTGTTTATCCTATTTTTCTGGTCGCCTAAAACAGCAAAATGGGAGTTTCTTGAAGTCTCCACACACACAAGAAGTTTCCCTGAGGAGCCTAATCAGGTTGTTGAACTTAGGCTCGTTCCAACTAGACTCATTTGAAAATTATTCAAGTGAGCTGGCTGTATAGTTTGTATTTGACCCACAAGGACTTTTAGGATATTTAGTTGATTTACTTCGCTCTTGCCCTTTCCGAAGAAGAAGAAAAAGGAGAAGAGGAAGATAATCTTCCAGGGTTTCTGCACAATTGTGTGACTTCATCTTGTCCTTCCATGTCTCCTTTATTTTCATACTTTAATGAAGCTTAAGAACTCTCATAGGCATTCTTTTGCGAGCCAGATTTTCATGCCCGTTACTTTCATGAATGTCTTGCATCATCACTGATTGGGATATTCAGGTAATTCTTAAATGGCTCTAAAACATTTGTACTTGGCTGGTTTAGCTTAAATCTAATAGACTTGTTGATATGCATATCTTGCATCTTAAGATATGGTTTATTTTTCTCTTTATGTGTAAGCAAGGTTCGAGATTGTCAAAACTGAAATATCTCGGGTTTCGACTGAAACCTTGCATGTTTTGGCCGATGGATTTGATAGGGCATTTCGGTTGTCAAATGCCCATATTTTGGCTTGAAACTTCAGGAAAACCGTAATTAAGCATCTCTAAACATAATGGAACATTTAGATGGTTAAAAAACACTTCTAAAATACTAGTTTGATTTCGTATCCTAGGTTGGTAGTGTACGGCATACCTTGCTGTATATTTTTTTTCCAATATAGCCTATGCCACACATAATTTAGTACTGGAATGCATAAAATTATTTAACACAAAATAAAATATGCATTATAAATGAAGAAAAATCATTTAATATTATAAAATGTCAAAGTGTTAAAAATACAAGTGTACAAGTGTTACAAGTATACATGTACAATCAAAGTGAAATTCTAAGGTTCCCCTATGAAGCTGTTCCTCCAATTTTATGTCAGTACCACATAGAGTTACATGAAAGCTCGAAAGCTGAAGAAGATTGCTGCCGCCAACTAAACATGTTAGGATCGGAGAGCTCGCTCCCAAGTTGGGTGGGGGGGGGGGGGAATTGGGATTCTAAAATTGAGTCTCTAAAAATTGAGTTAAAAAACATTTCTCAAGAATAGATGCGGAAGCTATTTTTTTTTTGAACTCACACCCACACTGATGAAGAAGTAAGGAAAGTAAAGACTAAAGAAAGATAAGCAAGAGAGACACCATAATGTAGTCTTAGATTTGAATTACTCAAACTAGAAACCAAAACAGAATCTTTTACCAAAGGATAGGTTCAGATTGGTAGGCTTTATAATAACGGGAATTAGGTGGTTGAATGAGCTTAATATTTAGGACGAGTGTGAGTAGGGTAGCGTGGAATATATGCTGAAAGTAATGGCTAAATCTGGAGTTATGGAAGTCTCGTAGTAGAAATAGGATTGAGGGGTAAAAGGGTAATAACATGAAATCGGCTGGGTGGATGGGGTTGAAACTGGGATCGAGCCTCTCTTAGGGTTTGGAGATGATTCGATCAAAGTTTCAGCAGGTTCTAATGGATAGATATGGCTGGGAAGAATTCTTGCGAGAATTACGTAACATGTGATCTTCTAGAAGGGAAGAAGAATAGTTGCAGGTTTTCAGTTTCAGACTTACTTGTTGATGGTAAACCTTTGATATCAGATTTCTAGGACATTAGAACAGTAGTAGAAGATGCAGAGAACAATCAACACGAACCACCTAGGCTTCCCACCGCAAGGTGTCAATCGGATCAAACACTGATTCTGTCAAACCTTGATCAAACACAAGATCCTTCTTCGTGAGGAAGACAAGTTGCAGAACTGCAGCTTTGTTTTTACTTTCTAAATTTCGTGAGGTAAAAAGGAGCCCCCACAATCTTCTATATTTAAAGGCCTTAAGGTCATGTACTCCTAATCACACTAGGGGACTAAAGTTCACCTAGCTGAGCTGATAAAACAAAACACCTCCTCTCTTTTGTGTGGAGAGGAGTGGACCCTACTTACATAAGTAAAAAGTAAATATATCAAATCACTTAAATTTAACCAAAGTTGGACCAACTTGGACCCGGTTCAATTTAAAACAAAAGACTTAAAAAATAAACTAAGTATGGGAACTAAAACAGCAAACTAAAAAACTAAACAACAACTACTTTGACTTCTTCTTCTTCCTACGGATGTAGGTCTTCAGATCTGCATCACACCAAGATTTTAGAGTGGTTCGGGCAACATTTCTATGTCCGCTACGAAGGCTACACAAGCACTTGGATTTCCACTACTCGCAATTGCTTTCCTAAGTTGAATCAAACCCTTGCAACTTGTAGTTTTTCTACGGCTCTATACAAACCAAAGGTGCTTTCAAAGATCACTCCAAAACCACTGACAATGTCACTTCTTGTGTGGCTCAAACATCCACACAAAGAATACACCACCTCAATGAAGTGAGGGAACAAAAATTACAACTTCTAAGAAGGTAGATATCAAAATAAAAGTTAAAATCACTCATAGTCTCTAAAGTCCAAAGATTATAAAGAATACTCAATTAAAGCTCTTGAACAATATTGTAATAGTGATAGTTTGAATGTCCAAAAGTCCCCTTTGTATAGGCCAAATGTGTTTTGAAGGAAATAACTCAGAATTGAGCAAAAACACGACGTGGATGACTGTTCGAGTGACATGGACTTCTACTGGCCTTCAACGGTAAAAATATAGCTGTAAGACCTCCAACGGTCAGAAATATTTCCATTAGATTTCTGTCATGTGGGCGTCCGTACAGGTGTACGGATGTCTACGATGGTGTGTAAACATCTGTTAGAATGAGGGACTTGGATCATGTCTAAGTATCAAAGTTATTGGTTCTACGTCCGCTGAGTATGCAGACGTCTCCTTCAGAGTGCGGATGTCTACATTAGGTTGCGGACGTACTCTTAACTTAGAGACCCAAAATAGCCTTAACACTGGTTGGGCGTCGGTATAAAATATGCAGACGTTTGTCCAAGCGCGCACGTTTCCCTACTCACACAGATATACTCTGACAAAGTGCTTAGTTTATTTTCCAATATACATACGTCCCCAACAAGGGGCAAATGTCTTGTACTTGTTAGCAGACGTCTCCATTGGGACACAAATGGCCACAGGCAGTATTTTCTATGTCTGGACAGATTTAGTTATTTAACTCAAATCTCTAGCCACCAAAGTTTACAGAATAAACCGATTAGGTCTTTATTGGTTTTTAATGGACATAAAGGATATTAGGTGGTGGATTAGGAGAAAGAGGACTTAAATCAGGAACCAATCCACCAAAATAGGGTGTGCTTTAAAAAAACGTAACATCAACGCTAACAAATTGTTGACGAGTAATAAGACCAAAACATCAGCAGCCCTTTTGGGTATGGGAGTACCTCAGAAAGATACACTTGGTAGCTCGAGGAGACAACTTATCGTTGTCAGGATGAAGATTATGGATAAAATATTAACAACCAAAAATACAAGGTGGTAGACTAAACAAGGGACTGTTGGGACAAAAAACCAACGGAAAAAGTTGTTTGATTATAAAAGAACAGAAGATGACATCTGGTTAATCAAAAAATAAGCAGTCAACACAACATCAGCCCAATAAATTTTGGGAACATTCATATGGAACATTAAAGACCTAGCAATATCTAACAAATGGCGATTTTTGCACTTTGCGACACCATTTTGCTGAGGTGTATAAGAGCAGCTGGTTTGGTGAATAATTCCATTGTCAGAACAAAACTATGAAATCTCACGTTGGGGAATCTCAAGTGCATTGTCTGTGCGTAAAAATTTCAAACAAACACCAAATTGAACTTTTATTTCATTATAAAATTGTTTGAAGACACAGATTTAGAACGATCTTTTAGAAGATACAACCATGTTGTGCGAAAGTGATTGTCAATAAAGGACACAAAATAATAAAATCCAGACCGACTCTTGACCCTACATGGGTCCCAAATATCTGTGAACTAACTGAAATAAAGGTCGACTCCTCGACTCGTTACAGGACGGAAAGATAGTATGGTGATGCTTGTCAAGCTCACAAGCTTCACACTCAAGACGGGAAATAGACTTGCTACTAGGGTCATGTGTTGTAGCTTGGATAGAGAAAGGTGCCTTAGCCGGTAGTGCCGATGTAAAGGAGAAATGCCAGTGGAGGTAGCAGACGCTGCCATAGATGAGGAGGCAACATCAAAGTAGTAAAGGCCATCTCGCTCATGCCCTCCACCAATTGTCATCTTTGTCTTGAGATCCTGAAAAACACAATGAGAAGGATAAAATGTAATGGAGTAGTTAAGGTGTTTCGTCAATTGGCTAAATAATAAGGGATTAAGTGGCAATTTGGAACATGAAGAACAATGGATAATGAAAGCAAAGAGGACAAAGGAACAACATCATGACCAATAACATTAGTAAGAGATCCATTGGCTAGAATAACTTGTGATGGAGAATCTGATTGATGAAATGAAGAGAACAAATTTGGCTTACCAGTCATATGTGAAGATGCATCTGAGTCTATGATCCAGAGAGTGGAGGATGAAGAAGTGAAACATGTAGGTGTACCTGAATGAGCTAGTGTAGCGGTGGATGTGGAAGAGGATGTCTCAAGTTGTTGAACTCTTTCAGAAGTTGATTGAACATATTAGTATGGGATGAGACACCACCTCCAGTGGGAGGGCTATAATTAGTGTTATGTGAGGGCACCACTTCAGTATTCCTATCAGTGGGAGGGCAAATTGTTTTTGTGCCTATTGGGGCTTGCCATGCTTCATTTAAAATTTATTAATAGTGTGATTAAGGCAACCACAATGAATACACGAGCGAACAACTGGATCAGAAGCTGGATTACTGCAACCACCCATGCCATGTCCACGACCTCCCCCTGAACCACAACCTCAACTAGGACTACTATTACCATGACCACGACCACTGATATTAACAACAAATGCAAATGTATCCTTAGAAGAGGTGCTGAAATCAGGTTTGACAAGAGAAGGTGACACAATCCGCTGGATTCTGCAGTAGGCCTCATTCATAGAGTGGATCTTCTCACCAGCTAATATTTGACTCTTGACAGGCTGAAGATCAGAGTCCAATTCAGACAGGAACTTAACAACGAGAAACTCAACACGTTGATATTTGTGAATATTAATGTCAGTGGAGATAGGATAACAAACATTGAGTTCCTCCCACATGCCCTTAAGAGTATTGTAGTAGTCACCAACAAACTTTCCATTCTGCTTGAAGGAGAAGAATCTTTCATGCAAGTCATATCCTTGACATATTTTTTTCTTGTGAAAAACCTCTCTTTGAGTTCATATCGAACACCCTTTGTAGTCTTATGAAACATGACATTGGTAGCAATAGAAGGCTCCATGCTATTCCAAAGCCTACAAAATAAAGTAGCACTCTAAGATTGCCAATACTTTTAATTATTAGTATTGGGAATAGGTGGAGTCATAATCAAATAAGCCATATTGCGTTTGTGGTGTAGCCTAGGAAGGCTATCATGCCAGGACCAATTCTGGAAGAGAATATTATCCAGATCTAAAATAAAATACCTGCGATGGTGATTAAAGTGAATGAGGGAGATGATGAGGATGATGGTTGAAAATGAAGATAGATAGTTGGCTAGGTGCAGCCCGGAGTCCTACTGGTTGCCAACCGTCGGAGTCCCACCGAGGTCCCGCTCGAGTCTCACAAACCTTCTTGCATCTCACAAGGAAAAAACTCTCACAAAAGGAGTAGTCATAATCTGGGATCACGATCAGTAGTGTCCCCATAGCCTGCTGGAAACTACCCCAAAATCTTGATGTGAATCTGGGATCACGATCAGAAATAATGCTCACCGGAACTCCGTGCAAGCGAACAACATCGTCCATATACAATTTTACTAATTTGTCCATAGGATAGGTTACCTTTATCGGAATGAAGTGTGCGGTCTTGGTGAGCAGATCAACAATCACCCAAATGGCATCAACCCCCTTAGCAGTTCGGGGCAAACCAGTGACAAAGTCTATGGTGATGTGTTCCTACTTCCATTCCGGAATTGGAAGCGATTGCAAAAGCCCATAAGGTCGATGTCTCTCCGCCTTAACCTACTGACAGGTAAGACACTTCGACACAAATGTCGCCACGTCGGCTTTCATCCCTATCCACCAAAAATGTAACTTCAAATCTTTGTACATCTTGGTACTACCGGGGTGCACAGAATATGGAGAACAAATCTCTCTCCTCAACCGCTCATCATTAGGTATACACAACCTACCTCTGAATCGAAGTGTACCATCCCCAGACAAGGTAAAATCCAATTCCTCTTGCATCTCTCCCTGAATGCCACCTATCAGCTTCTGTAGTTTCGCATCGGCGGGTTGAGCTTCCTTGATCCTCTCCACCAATGAGGACTGTACTGTCAAGGCGGCAAGTGACAAAACGGTGCTATCAACTAATAGTTCCAACTCCATCCTTCTGGCTTCCTCTATAAGCCGCTCATTGACTGTCAACCCTGCCAGGGAGCAGGTTTGTGATTTCCTACTGAGTGCATCGGCTACCACATTCGCCTTGCCTGGATGGTACTGGATAGTACAATCATAGTCTTTCATCAATTCCAACCATCTCCTCTGTCTTATATTCAACTCCTTTTGAGTTAAGAAGTACTTCAAGTTCTTGTGGTCACTGAAAATCTCACTCTTCTCGCCATATAAGTAGTGGCGCCATATTTTCAAAGCAAATACTACCACCGCCAACTCCAAGTCATGAGTGGGGTAGTTCTTCTCGTAGTCCTTCAGTTGCCTAGATGCATAAGCAACCACCTTACCATGTTGCATCAAGACACATCCAAGCCCCAATTTAGACGCATCACTATAGACAGTCATGCCACCAGTACCTGATGGAAGTGTCAGAACTGGGGCACTGATTCCTCTTCTTCAGTTCTTGGAAGCTCTTCTCACATGCCTCTGACCATTCGTATTTCACCCCCTTTCTAGTCAGCCTAGTCGTCGGTGCCAATATGCCGGGAGAGAAATTCTCAATGAATCTCCTGTAATAACCGGACAATCCAAGGAAACTTCGAATTTCTCCCACATTCTTCGGTGACTCCCAATCCAGTACTGCTCGGACCTTCCTTGGGTCCACTTCTATACCCTTCTCAGAGACGATGTGACCTAGGAACATAGTTGTCACGGCGTCACGGCGATCCAAGTCGGTGGAGGGGTGTCACGTCGATATATCGACATGTCGCCCGCCATGGCGTTGCCATGGCGAGCATGTCGACCATGTTTTATTTTTTATTTTCTCTATTTTTAATGTGTTAATAGATGTATACTCAAGCCATGTTTTATTTTTCTCTATTGTTTCTCAAGTTTTAAGAAGAAAATTCAGAAATCGAAGAAGAAATCGAAGAGGGAAAGAAGAAATCGAAAGAAATCGAAGAGGGAAAGAAGACAGGAAGAACAAATCAAAGAGGGAAAGAAGACAGAAGAAGAAATCGAAGAAGAAATCGAAAGAAATTGAAGAGGGAAAGAAGAAATCGAAGAGGGAAGAAGAAATCGAAGACAGGGAAGAAGAAATCGAAGAGGGAAAGAGAGTCGGGAAGAAGAAATCAAAGAGGGTCGCCATGGCGTAGGTCGCCATGCAGCCCTCTGCAGCGCCAGGACGCCATGGCGACGCCATGACAACTATGCCTAGGAATGCCACCTGGTGCAGCCAAAATCCACACTTGCTAAATTTGGCGTACAATTGTTTCTCCCTAAGTCTTTGTAAAACCAGTCTGAGATGAACGACATGCTCCTCCCTACTCTTGGAGTAGATCAAGATGTCGTCGATGAACACGATGACATCGTCGATGAACACGATGACAAATTTGTCAAGTACATCTTGGAAGACTCTGTTCATTAGCTCCATGAATGCAGTTGGGGCATTCGTCAACCCAAAAGACATAACTAAGAACTCATAATGCCCGTACCTAGACCAAAAAGCAGTCTTGCTGGTGTCACTATCCCTGATCTTGAGTTGGTGATAACCATACCTCAAATCAATCTTAGAAAAGACTTTTGCTCCTTGTAGCTGATAAAAAAGGTCCTCTATCCTTGGTAGTGGATACCGGTTCTTGATGGTTAGCTTATTAAGCTCCCGGTAATCGATGCACATCCGCATACTACCGTCCTTTTTCTTAACAAAAAGGACTGGTGCTCCCCATGGAGACACGCTGGGCCGGATAAAACCTTTCTTTAACAGATCCTGTAACTGAGTCTGCAACTCCTTCAACTCCGTAGGGGCCATCCTGTATAGTGCCTTGGACACTGGTGCCGCATCAGGAACCAAGTCAATCACAAATTCTGTTTCCCAATCTGGGGGTAACCCTGCCAGATCTTTTGGGAAAACATCAGGGTATTCGTTCACCACATCAATTTCAGCCAAAGGCTTGATCGTGGCCTCTAAGTCCATGACTGAAGCAAGGTAACCCTGACAGCCTGAATCCATCAACCTTCGCGCTTGAAGGGCGGAAATATCTAACTTCTTTTGTCTCTTTTGGTCTCCTACAAATGTAAACTTCTTCTCCTTCTCTGGTTTGAAAACAATCTGTTTCTTGGCACACACTACATTTGCTTGGTAGTCTGCCAACCAATCCATTCCGAGGATGACATCAAAGTCAACCATGTCAAGTTCGATGAGGCGTGCTGTTGTCTTCCTACCACATATTTCCACTGTACAGGGCTCATAAACTATGTCTAGTTGTACTACACTGCCTGTAGGTGTACTAACTGCCAACCCTTGAGTCAGGTCTTTTGGGTTGGTGTGCATCTTCTTAGAAAAGGTGGGGGATACAAACGAGTGGGATGCTCCATAGTCAAATAAAACATGTGCAGGGGAATTAGCAATAGTTAGAGTACCTGACACATAATTCAAATTAATTCCATAGTATGCATGTATGAACCTAGTAATGCAAGCATAAACTTTTGGATAAGGTGGATATTAAACCTGTCACCACTCCTGGTGCGCTCTCTGCCTCAGCGTGGGTAATTGCGAACACTTGCCTAGGTACTCTGTTGCTTGGGTGAGGCTGAAAGGCACTGCCGACTGGGTGGGGTGGAGGTGGCCGTGAAGGTGCAGGCTGAGGCACATCAGCTCTCCTCTGAGGGCAGTATCTAGAAATGTGCCCGTATTGCTGACAGGCGAAGCATCGAATAGGGATTGCAGTCTGTGAAGAAGCAGAAGACTGAGTCGTGCGCGATGGGTGGGGCGCCTTAGATCTCCTGAACTGGAACGGTGCGGGGTTGGCATAGTAGGGCTTGTGAAATTTACTGGGCCCTTGACTTCCCTGATATGACATGGGTCGCTTCCCGGAACCAGACTACGTGTGGGAGGTGTCTCTCTGTCGGTCCTTAACCGTCTTGGCCATCTGGACCACATCAAAGGCCGTGAGTCACCACTATGGCCTCAATACTGTTCCTCAGACCCCTCTCAAACCTACTTGCCTTCCCTTGGTTGTCCCTAAGGTGAGGAGGTGCGAAGTAGTGCAATTCTTCATACTTCTGTTGGTACTCTATCACCGACTTTGATCCCTGAACGAGGGACATAAACTCAACCTCTTTCTTCTCCCTGAAGTTCTTGGGAAAATAGTTCTCATAAAACGCCACCTTGAATTGATCCCATGAAAGATTTGGATAAATGGTTATGAGGGTTTCGCGCTCGCATGTCCACCAAGCTTCGGCTTCCCCTTTAAGTTGGAAACCGGCACAAGTTATCCTCTGTTCATCGATGCAGCCCAATAAATCAAATATTTTCTCCATTTGTTGCACTCACTTGGAGGGGAGGAGTAAGTCACTTGTGGCCCCGACAAAGTTCTTGGGCTTCAACTTTTGAAATCTCTCCACAATCGGTACCATGGGGTTTACCATGTGCTGGGCATGATACCCATGAGGAGGTGGAGTGTACGCCAGCGGAGGTGGTATAGCAGCCCCAGGTGGTGGAGGTGTGTTTTGAGCCCGTGGCACTTGATCGGTCAACGGTGCTTGGAACCGGACCCCTAGTTGGGTCAAGAGGCGCTTTTGACGCAATTCTGATTGTGTAACCATGGTCTCCATATACTGCTGTTGTTCCATTTGAAATTCTTTGAGAATGTCAGTCACTAGGTTGGTGACCTCACGAACTGACAGTCCCGGCCCTGAGGGAGGAGGAATAGACGTGGCGGAACCCTCGACAACATGCGGGTCGGACTGAGGTGGAAGAGTTGCCGGAGGTAGTAAGTTTGCCGGATCCATGCTCTCGACCCAATCTTGCCCTAGATTGGCTGCAGCCTCGGAGTTACTCCGAGTTAGAACCATCGTTATGCCCTAGAGAAAGAAAATTGAAAGCTGTTAGATTCGTGCATAATAGGGGTATTAATTACGCGTGTAAACCCTTCAAGAAGGAACAAAATCCCCAAGATGACCCTGGGTGCAGCCATGTTAAATTTTGTTTCCAAACACATGCATCGTTAGTGATGTGCAATGTAGTAAGGATAATGCATTAAAGGAGGGGTATGTAAGTCAGTTTATTGGCATACGGTTGCCCAAGCAAGGGGGAGTGGACCCCACAATCACGTGCAAGCAAAGCCCAACAAGAACTCATTAAAAACATAAAACGGTAGGAGCAGTTGGGACAAAACGGTAGGAGTGGTTCAGGTACTGTTCCTACCGTTTTCAAGTACCGTTTATAGGCAGAGACAAAACAGTAGGAGCATTTTATTGAAAAACGGTAGATGTTCCTTCCTTTCTGGATTGGCCCTTCCTACCGTTTTTTCTTTTTCTCTTTTTCCTTTATTTTTTTAAACGGTAGGAACATTTCTAGAAAACGGTAGCTGGAAATTTTTCCTGTTCCTACCGTTTATAGACAGTGGAAAAACGGTAGGTGCACCTACTTTTTTCTGGGCTGGGCTTCCTACCATTTTATCAAAACGTATTTTTTTTTTTAAGAAGGCCAACAGCCTTCTTTTTTTCTCATTCCCAATCACGGCAAAATCGTGGTGGAGAGACCCCAAGGCACCTAGAGGAGGGTTTTGATCGTTTTCCCCCTAGTATACAAGACTAATTCATCGGTTTCTTCTCTCAATCCTCATCAAGGTACGTTTTCTCTTCTTCCTATAAAATTTCAGAATTTCCTTCACATTCTTTGGGAAGTCTATAATGGTTTCCTTCTTCTTCCCTTTTTCCTTCTATGCTTACTGTGGGAATCTTCTATAATTCCTATTCTTGCACAACTCATGGATGTATTAGTAATTACTAGCATGACCTATGCCTTCAATCCCCAACATAACAACCCAAACCATGATCGTTCTCCAACCTTTGATTCTAGGGTTTGAGCTTGATGTTTTAGGTTATGTAATGGATGAGCATCTTAGTAAATTGTTGATTGCTCATGGGCTTGAGTCTTGCGACTCATGGTACTTAGCATGACAAGGGATTTATCACTAAAACCCCCCGCTTATTCAGATTCATTAACACTAGTTTTTCATTGTGCCTACAAGGTGTTTGTGATATTGTTTGTGTGAATTTTGCTAAGTATGGAATAGTCATTTGATGCCATGTTAAGGGTGAAATTCCTTACACCAATAGCATGCATGCCACATCTATAACTTAAACACCTATGCAATTCCTTTGGTCTCCTAATACTCATGCCAATCACATGCTTACCCTTGTGTTTGCCCATGTGTGTATAACGGACATGTTACTACATGTCAAGTGAAGTCACTCTCAACCTCAACATGATTAGGCCCATTTGTCTTGATATGAATGTATATTTTACATTTCTTTTGAGTAGGTTATAGACATTAGATTGCTATTATAATCCCATGATGTCATTCCATTATTAACCCTCCCCTTCTTTTTTTTTTTATTATTATTATTTTTTATAGGCACTCCATTATGCCTCCAAGGCCTGCTGGTAGAGGTCGTGGTAGAGGAAGAGGAAGAGGTAGGGCACAAGATGGAGGGAAAGGTAGGGGTAGGATTCCACCCCCACAGCCATACGACGAAGTTCTATTTCGGTCTTGGGAGCATGCGTATCGGATGAACAGCTGTGCGAACAAGACCGTGCAAGTGAGAGAGATGTCCACCTAGGCCATTTCTCATCCTTCAGGGTTGCTGAGAGGTTTGCTGCATTAGGGTGGACTGCCATGCTTCGGTATGACCATGGTGCGTATCCGGAGCTTGTGAAATATTTCTATGCGAATCTCAGTGCAAGTGAACAAGACGATGGCACCCTACGCATTCGCAGCAAGGTCAAGGGTAGGAACATTTCTTTTACTACTTCGCAGTTGGCTAACATCCTTGGGATCTCTAATGAAGGGGAGTTGACTCAGTATCCACCTGGGCGAAGTAGTCTATTACATCTTACTTCGGAAGAGCACACTCTCATCAGTGGATCCTTGAGACAAGACAATAGAAATGGAAGTTTCAACTACTCGAGTTACCACCCCACCGCTAGAGTGTTTACTCGGATAGTGCAAGCTAACTTGTTGCCAGTTACCCGACATCTCGACGAGGCTGGGTTGATGACTTCTTTTGTGGCCTATTGCTTGATTTCCGGGCGTCGTCTCAACCTTCTCAACGTAATCACCCGGAACATGGCATTCAAAGCTACTAGGCGAAATGAGAGATACCTTCCCTATGGGAGGTTACTCACGGCCATTTTTGTGCACTTTGGGGTAGAGTTTGCTACGGATGATGTGCGGGATGAGATACCCATGAGGTTTTGCAAGACCTCCCTTCTCAAAATGAAATTGCAAGGGGATGAAGGTAGTGGTGATGCCCCTGTGTTTACTAATGAGATCCGAGGTGAAAGTAGTGACGAAGAGGACAGCAAAGGTGATGGCAGTGATGAAGAGGACAGTGAGGGAGGAGATGAGGCTGAAGGTGAGGGTGAAGGAGGTGCGAGGTCAGTGGCTGACGATCCTCAGGACACTCAGGAGCAGGCTGATACAGAGGTCCTTCCGCAGAGTGATCGACACTCTAGGGAGGACAGTCATCACACTAGAGGGTTTATGCCTCAGACGAGTCGCCGGAGCGGCTTACGTCCTCGTTCACAGTTTGTTGGCACTCATGATGCGGAGGCGACTTCTTCCAGGGCTTCTGAGCCCACACTTGGTTTCCTTGCTGGTCAGATGACCACCATCACTGCGTGCCTGGATGCGTTCCAGGGCCAGCTAGCAGAGTTCGGGGGTATGTTCCGCGACATGCACGACAGGGTGGTCCGTATGGAGCGTCGTACGAGGCGCGCCGGTTCTCCTGATACGCCACCACCGCCAACACCATAGTGATGATAGTTGATCGTGTTTCTTTCTTGTCGTCTCAGACTTAGACTTTTTAATTAATTGTTTTAACTTCATTTGACTCAGTTGTAATGTTTCTAGTCTTTGTCTTTTAGTGCTTAGTTGTGAATCTGGGTATCCTCCCAGATCAAACATTGTTTGTTATTTATGGTTTCGGATCTCCTTATTTTTGTAATTGCTTTCTAATTATCGGATGTGTTCTTATAAGCTTTTATTTAACCCTATAATGGAGTAAATTGGATCCGTCAGATCACGAGTTAGCTTAAGGTAGAGCATCACGCTCTGATACTAGGTTGTGGCTGAGCCTCAATTGATTACATCCTAGTCAGCATTTACAATTCCCAAAGATAGGGAAGAATTCCAAAGGCTGGATACATGAACAACTAAAACATTAAATGGTCTTTTGGAATTCCCAAGACATTGGGGGAGGCTTCCAAAGACAATAACTACTTAGCTAGGTAAAACTAAAAGACTGATCAATACTACGTATGAAAGTAAAACCCACTACATTAATTAACCTAGGAATGAAAATAAGCTACTACTAAGCCTAATCCCGTATGCCTTCCTTGTACCCACATTTTAGGCCTGTTGAACTGAACCCATTACAAAGAAAACACATGGAATCAAAGGCCTAGTGCGTACATAACCCCACCCAAGACTTATTTCCAATAAAAATGCCCATTATGTGACTTATCTGCATCAGTTCGGTTGCGATATAGACTTTCACAGTCTGTGCCCAGAGAAGATAATAGGAAGCTCTGTTCAACTTGATAGAAGTAACCTGGACATTAACATTGTCCACAGGAGGCTTGATTCTGCCTTATTGATGAAGGTAAATACTAACAATCACAAGTACATTTGGTGAGCAACAAAAATCCACAGAAAAAGAGCCAAAGACTATCAAAAATCACAGAGCATATATAGAGACAGTAACCACCAACAATCTACACCACTTAGCTTTCCAAAGAGAGGCAAGTCAATTCAAGGCTGAAGTACCACTTGGAAGAATAAAGTCAGATGCACAAATCAATTATGCCTTACAGGTTCTGAAACAGAGTACCACAGGGTTTGTGGGAGATTTTTTATTCCAGCAAAACAAAGGCAAAGATCAGTCTATAAATCAGATCGAACAACCAATATATGAGGGCCTTTGATGCCCTAAAATCTCAGCCAAAAATTCGGACAGATCTGAAGTAATTTAAAAAACAAGATCTCCCAGAAAATTTCGCAAAATAGCAATGCAGCAATATAAGATTTGAAAGTATTTCACAATAATGGCTTGGATCAGCTTCATGAGTATCGAAGGACCCATTCGAGGGGACTTTAATGCCATAAAAGATGGAGACAAACCAATGGCTGGATCAAGAGTAATTGCTGATCCAATTTCTGCCAAAAACAGAGTACTGCAACTTCAGTTTGAATGATATTTTGGGAAAATTATGTTTTCCACCCCTGTAGTTTGAATCTATTACGTCTACCAACCTAAAAATTCATCTATTTCATGAAAAAATCTTACAACCGTATCCTTACTGTTAGATTAGAACAGTTAAGTGATGATGTCATTGCCCAATTTTAATTTAAATGCCTATAATACCCTTGAAAGGGTAAAATGACACTAATGCCATCTTCTTCTTCTACACCACCACCGCCACCCACCATTATCACCATCACCGCCGTATGGCCAACAGCCCAGCTATCACGACGTTCAGCCTGTGGACGTCAATTGTCCACGCTGAACCCCCCCCCCCCCACACACACGCACATTAGCTGTACAATCACAACTTTTCTGAGGCCATGGTCTGCTCAAACGAATTGTACCCTGCTCCGACGATCATCTCTTGCTCCGGCGACCACCACCTGCTGCTCTGACCGGTAACTTCTTCTGAAAGTGAAAGTGAAGACAACTGAGTCGAAGCAATACTTATCGATTATATGGGTCTCTTATTCAACTGAGTTGCTGCCCTGAAAACCCACGTTAAAGCAGCATCAGTAAATCTAGATTTTAAGAGAGAGACCAGATCAGATGATATTTTGTAAAAAGAGAAAAAATGAAAGGAAATGAAACACGTACAGAAGAGATTAGGATTTTGTTGGCTAGCAAATTGAAGTGCTCCTGAGAAAGGAGGCAGGAGCAGGACCCACGTCTCTTGCTTTCAACCTCCCACAGGCCACAAGGCACAAGCCCTTCCCTTCCCTTTGAATATCTAAAACCCTAAATGGGTTTTCTAAAAAATTCTGTTTTATCCGAATTAACACGAGTTAAGAAAACCATGAAAAGACAAACAGCAAATGTGTGTGAGAGAGAGAGAGGTGTGCGCAGTGTGCTTGGGATTTGTCTCCTGCAACCAGTGCAGCGAATTCTTCCCATGGCAGAGCTGACGAAGTTTGGTGGGGACGTACCAGAAGGAGAGGCGTGGGTGAGAGTTGAAGATGGAACCGATATCGCCGGTATCTTCCTTGGTTGCCAGCCCCTGTTAGGCGATCATGTTTTCAAATCCTAAATGGGTTTTTCCTTACGTATTCCCTCTCTGATTCTTGATTCTTTTAATTAAAAAAAAGGTTTTTTCTTTAAGTATTAAGAAAGGGTAAAATTGTCATTTCCTTCTCAAAACTAACAAAGTTATTACTCAGGGGTACGAACATAATAAATTAATTTACAAGGGTGGTAGACGTAATAGATTCAAACTACAGGGGTGGTAAACGTAATGGTCCCATATATTTATGATATCACGATAGGGATATTGTTGGGGTATGAGACCTTCATGAATGCAGTAAATTGTTGAATAGAACCTATACCAAATAGGGGTATTTTGGAGTTTTACTTGTTTGGGTACTGTTCACGTGAACAGTACCGTGAACAGTATTAGTTAGAGTCAGAGGGTATTTCTGTACTTCTGTAATTCTGGAATCTTCTTCCATATTATTATAAATACGAGGGCTTGGTGATCTATTCAAATCACTCGAGCATTGCAATTAATATGTTCTTTTAACATGGTATCAGAGCAATAATCTGATCTGAGTTAAAGAACATCCCCCTCTTCCTCGTTCATCGTTTCCTCTTCTCTTCCTCCTTCTTTCTCTCGGCCTTTTTTTTTCTTTTTTTCTGGTTTTCTATCATGATCACAGGGCAGCAATAAAGAGGTGATCAGATTATGATCTAGTTGCTGCCCTTTACATTACCTCCTTGATTCGATGATAAGGTGAAGATCTTTTGCGATAGCTGCTGCCCCCTTCATTCTGCGATTTTTTAAGAATCTCCTATATTTGAAGATCAAGTCTCCCCCTCTACTGGAGTTGATTGTTCGCATTGGAGACTCATTCCTGCAGCCTTGGACAGCATCTATCTCAAGCATATATCACAAATTGAAGGCCTCTACCCTAAATCGATCTCACTTTCAAGGTTTTCTAAAACCCTGACTCCTCATCGATTTTTAGGTTAGGGGTGTTATCTGGAGCTGATTTAGTACTCAATATTTTTTTCAGCCACATATACTGAGGATTTCTCCAGAATCAGGTTTTCTCTTTTTTATCGATTTCTCCTACTATCGATCTACTTTCCTGGTTTTTTTCCTTTGGCTGGCTGCATAGCTCTATTGCTGGTTCTGTCAGGCTTTTCATCTACTCCTTGCTGCATTGCTCTATTGTTGGTGTTGTTGATTTATCATTATAACCATGCCTGGTGATTCCGATATTACTGCTACTTTTGGGCTTGATGGACAGACCAGATCTGAGTACTTACCCTTTGCTGCTCCTATAAAATTGGATGGGACAAATTATTTACAATGGTCCAGATCTACCTATTTAACCATTACCGGGAGAGGCTTTACTGGATATATATTGGGTTCTGAAAAGAAGCCAACAGAAGAGGGTCCTCCTCAGACTCGTTGGATATCCAATGATGCTATGGTGATGTCCTACTTGCTCAATTCTATGCAACTTGACATCTCCAACAATTATTTGTTATTGGAAACATCCCATCAGATTTGGAGTGCGGCCAAGGACACCTATGGACAGGTAGGGAATGATGCTCAGGCATATGAGATTGAGAAGAAAGTACATGACACCACCCAGAAGGAACTATCAGTCTCCACCTATTATGCTACTCTTAAGGGTTTGTGGCAGCAATTGGATCACTACTTTGATTATAAGCCTTCCGTTGCCACTGATATTGCTGCCTACAGTAAGCATGTTGACAAAAGGCGGGTCTACAAATTTTTGGCTGGTTTAAATGTTGAATTTGATCCTATTCATGTCTAAGTCCTTAGCAGGTCACCCTTCCCTACATTGGAGCAGTCCTTTGCTTTGGTCCTTACCGAAGATACTCATCGGGGTGCTATGCTACACACTCCCACTGTTGATAGATCTGCTCTACAGGTTGGGACCAGCCCTATTGCCATAGCTGATGTCAATGCATCCACTAAGGAACCTGTCAAGTGTGAACACTGCCATAGGCTCTATCATACTAAAGCAAATTGCTGGAAGTTACATGCTAAACTTGCTGATTTTGAGGCCAAGCGTGGTCGTGGAAAGACTAAAACTAAAGCTAATCATACTGAAGCTGTTACTACCAACTCCATTGCTGACACTGGTTTCTCTCAAGAAGAATTTCAAGCTCTTTGTTGTATGTTGGAAGACTTCCGCTGCCTGTACTACATCGACACCTGCCAGTTCTTCCACTCCATTAGGTTCCCATTTTGCTCATTCAGGTATTTCATTTGGAGGTCATTGTGCATCGGTAGTCTCCAGTTCGTGGATCATAGACTCCGGTGCCACTAATCATATGACTGGATCTTCCAGCCTTTTTCACAAATATTTTCCCACCTCTGGTCAGCATAAAGTTCGAGTGGTTGATGGTTCCCTTTCTTCTGTTTTTGGAAAAGGCTCCATCCGTTGCTTTCCTTCTCTTACCTTATCTTCTGTTTTTCATATTCTTAACTTTACTACTAATCTTCTTTCCATTAGTAGCATTACTAGAGATTTGAATTGTAAGGTCACTTTTTTTCCTTCTCATTGTGTTTTTCAGGATCTGGAGACAGGGAAGACAATTTCATGTGGTAAGGTGCATGGTGGATTGTACCTGCTTGATGGTGGTAGTTCTCCAGCTGCATTACCTTCCCACCTATTTCAAACTTCTTCGGTCTCTTCTGAACTTTATCAATGGTATTCTCGCTTAGGTTACCCCCCTTTAGGAACTTTGTCTCTTTTATTTCCTAATTTGGTTAAGCAATGTAATAAGAATGAATTTTTTTTTGTGAGGCATGTGTTCTGGCCAAACAGACTCGTTCAACTTATTCGGTTTCTAATAAAAAAAGTTTTTTACCTTTTAATTTGGTTCATTTTGATGTATGGGGACCTAGTCGTAAACCTTTTATCTTTGGCCACCGTTGGTTTGTTTCTTTTATTGACTGTCATTCTAGGAATACTTGAGTGTATATGATGCGTACTAAGAGTGAGGTTTTTTCCTGCTTTCAGCATTTTCATAACTTGGTTCGAACCCAGTTCAATGCCACCCTCTAAATTTTGAGGAGTGACAATGGCACAGAATATATGGAGGGTTCATTCCCAAAGTACCTTGCTAACCATGGAATTATTCACCAGACCAGCTGTGTAGATACACCTGCCCAGAATGGGGTGGCTGAGCACAAGAACCGCCACTTATTGGAAGTGGCAAGGGCACTTATGTTTGCCCGTCATGTCCATTCCCAATATTTGGGGGATGCTGTCCTCACTGTGGCATACCTTATTAATAGGTGCCTACTCGGGTTCTTGACTCTCACAACCCTGCTGAAATTTTACATAGATCTTCTTCTTTTGTGGTCCCCCCAAAAATATTTGGTTGTGTTTGTTATGCCCGGGATACTTGGTCCCCAGGTAAACTTGATCCCCGTGGGCTGCGTTGTATTTTTTTGGGTTATTCTGCAACCCAGAAAGGATATAAGTGTTACCATCCTCCTACTTGGCGTACTATGGTGAGTATGGATGTGGTCTTTCATGAGACCCTTTCTTATTATTCTTCACCACCTCTTCAGGGGGAGAATGTTAGTGAAGATGTGCTGCCTTTGGACAGTTTTTCTCCTTTACTTCCTGATTCCCAACTCAGGTTGGATCCTACTGACCACCCTAGTGCACCTACTATTGTTGCTGTTGTCTCTATTGCTGCCCCTCCTCTTGTCCCTTCTCCTGAAGAGAATCCAATGCAGGGGGAGACTAGAGTTAATGGTAATGATGAAGGTTCTCTTCAGGGGGAGCTCACTCCAGTTCAGAAAACCATTAGTGAGTTTCAGAAGAGAATTGATGATTCTAACATGAAGGTATATAAAAAAAATCGTAGAAAAAATAAGCAGCTTCAATCCATTGCAGCACTAGTACCCATACAGTTGCCAACCCTGGATCCAGAGCCTACTTCTCCATCTGGTAAGATTTCTTCTCTTGACCTTCCCATTGCCTAGTGTAAAGGTATTAGGGCTTGCACTCCGCATCCCATATCTCATGTTGTTTCTTATCACTCTCTTTCACCATCCTTTCGTGCATTTGTTTCTTCTCTTTCTTCTGTTCGTATTCCTCAAAATTGGCAGGAAACTTTGATAGATGGAAAGTGGAAGGCAAAATGATGGAAGAAATGAAAGCTTTGCAAAAGAATAATACATGGGAGCTTATCATTCTTCCTCCAGGGAAACGATCAGTAGGGTACAAGTGGGTGTTTGTGGTGAAGCAGAAAGTGGATGGCACGGTTGATAGATATAAAGCACGACTTGTGGCCAAGGGATTCACTCAGACGTATGGGATTGATTATCAGAAGACTTTTGCTCCGGTTGCCAAGTTAAACACTGTTAAGGTATTATTGTCCTATGCAGTAAATCTAGGGTGGGATCTACAACAATTGGATGGGAAGAATGCATTTCTTCATGGAGAGCTTGCAGAGGAAGTTTATATGGAGATTCCTCCAGGTTTTTCATGTGCTGAGACTCAAGGCAAAGTATGCAAGTTGAAGAGAGCTCTGTATGGACTGAAGCAGTCACCCAGAGCCTGGTTTGGCAGGTTTCACAAGGCCATGGTTTCTGTGGGGGTATAAACGGAGCAATGCTGATCACACTTTGTTTATCAAGCGACGAGGCGACAAGGTTACTATCCTGATTGTATACGTTGATGACATAGTGATGATAGGCAATGATATTGTTGAAATGTCCCGTTTGAAGACCTTCTTGGGAAGTGAGTTTGAGATAAAGGATCTAGGGAAGCTTAGGTATTTTCTTGGGATTGAGGTTGCCCGTTCTTCTAAGGGCATCTTTCTGTCTCAAAGAAAGTACGTTCTAGACCTATTGTCTGAGGCTGGTTTATTGGGCTGCCATCCCTGTGATACTCCAATGGAAGCCAATTCTAGATTGAAGGAAAATGATGGTGAACCTGTGGATAAGGGTCGATATCAGCGATTGGTGGGCAAACTGATCTACCTCTCCCATACTCGGCCAGACATAGCGTTTGCAGTGAGTTCAGTCAGTCAGTTCATGCATGATCCCTATTCCACTGATATGGCTGCTGTGCTTCGAATTCTTCACTACTTGAAGTCAGCTCCAGGAAAAGGGATCCTTCTTTCACCGCATGATCACCTTCGTGTCGAAGCCTACACAGATGCTGATTGGGGTGGCTCTTTTGATAGGAAGTCTACCTCTGATTACTGTACATTTGTAGGTGGCAATCTTGTCACAAGGCGCAGCAAGAAGCAGAATGTTGTGGCAAGGTCTAGCGCTGAAGCAGAGTTCCGTTCCATGGCTTAGGGAATCGGTGAGTTGTTATGGCTCCAAGGCTTACTTCAAGACCTTGGTGTTCGTGTTCGTCGTCCCATGATATTGTACTGTGACAACAAAGCTGCCATCAGCATTGCCCACAATCCCGTGCAGCACGACCGTACCAAGCATGTGGAGATAGACCGACATTTTATCAAGGAAAAGCTGGAAAGTGGGCAGATTTGCATGCCTTTTGTGAAGTCTGAAGACCAGTTGGGTGATGTCTTTACCAAAGGGCTTGGGAACTCTTTCATTGTAATCTGTTCAAGTTGGGCATGAATTTCATATATGCTCCAACTTGAGGGGGAGTATTGAATAGAACCTATACCCGATAGGGGTATTTTGGAGTTTTACTTATTTGGGTACTGTTGACGTGAATAGTACCGTGAACAGTATAAGTTAGAGTCAGAGGGTATTTCTATACTTCTGTAATTTTGTTATCTTCTTCCATATTATTATAAATACAAGGGCTTGGTGATCTATTCAAATCACTCTAGCATTGCAATTAATATGTTCTTTTAACAGAAACCCTTGAAAGGAAGAACAAGAGAGAGAGTAGAGAGAAGAACTTAGGGAATGCAGTCCACGGTTTGAGAAGTGCATTGCTTACTCAAACCGTGGGCCTGGAACATGGTTCGAAAACTTGGTTTCGGACCCCAACTTGGTCAGGCCAAAAACCGAGTTAGACCGAGATCTCGGTGAGTTGTGCATTTTTTTTTTTTAAAACTCACTCCATGGTTTCGGTGGGTTTTTGACCTAGTTTGGTCATGAAACTTGGTATACAACCTATTTTGGGCCATTTAAATACAATGACACTCTCAGATTTTGAAAAATCAAAGTCCAAATAGGTGTTTGACTTAGTGGGAAACCAGGACAGACACTTATTTATGCCAGAAACCAAGACATGTACTTATTCATGCCTAATATCATTTTTCATTTACTTAAGATATTATTCATAAATAAGCAAATACCCCCAATTTGAATCCAATAAAAATAGATAAAAAGTCAACCCCCTAGTTTAAGAACAAAAACTGGATTTTTGACGGTGGGTGCAATTTTTAACTTTTAAATGCTGGGGGGTTTTTTAAATCTATAAATTCCATAAATCTTAATGTGATAAAACATTGCTAAAAACCAAAAGTGCGGTAAAGTATTCATTTGTTGTGTTATGTAAAAAAATATTTTCATTCAGAGCGATTTTGACAACATTCATGCACACCAAATTAAGTTTGACCGAAACATAGCTCCTTCAATACAAATCAGATTTAAGCAATCTTGAATTTGTTTGAAAGCTTTGCAACAAAGCATCCCCTCGTATGAATCCATTTTTTGTTCTTGAATTGGATGGTTGACTTTTTATCCTTTGGAATTTTATTTTTTAATTATTTTTATTGGATTCAAATGGGGGGTATTTGCTTATTTATGAATAATATCTTAAGTAAATGATATTAGACATAAATAAGTGTCTGTATACCAAGGTTTCCCATCGAGATCTTGTCCTGAGACTGAGATCTCGGCCGGGACAGTGTATTTCTCCCATTTCGTTTCTGATTTCGTCTCGGTTTTTTGAAAAACCGAATATTTCTGAGATCTTGGTGAGTTCTTGTTCCATGGCCTGGAGTTGTATTTATAATAACAAGAAGAACACAACCAACTTAAGTAAGTAAGACTAATACCCCTCACTAATAAACCACTAAGAAATAGAAAATAGAACATAACAAAGAAACCTAGACTTGTCTTAACAGCTCCAAATCTAAGGCCCCACAGATTAGGACTCGGAGAGTTCTAATAAGATCTTCCCAAACCAGTATTATCATTAACAGCAAGAAAAAGGGAAGAACAGCAGTGGAATGGAAGGGAAAGAAGAAGAGAAAGAACAACAGTGGGAGGGACTAAGGAGAATGTACATGAAAGGAAGGACAGAGAGGAGAACAGAGAGAAGGAGCACAGTCGCACCATGTCACAACCAGTGAAGGCAAACTACAACCCAAAATTCATTTTCAATCTCGGGAAAATCAATGGATACATCCCAGCATATAAAGAAAATCAAAAAAGACTTCTAACTGGATTGTAAAACTGAAACTAACTTGAACTCAAACTCCTAATTGCTAACGATGACTGCCAAGCATGAGACAAATATCAAATTACAAATATAAACCCAAATAAGTAACCTCTAAATTAATGCCTAAATATCCTACTGGACCAAAATCATAGTTGGACCCGATTCATCTCGATATGGGCCTCCAAACGGGTTCGTACCGGTCCAAGGCAGCGCTACTGCATCAGGTTGTCTGTAGAAAAATGCCTGCTAGATAATGCAGTATTAATCTAGTTACACAGGCTTCTGACAGAGTTGACCTCCTTTGGGGGGGCGGGACATTGAATTTGTGCCAGTTCAGCCATTATGGTGGAATTATTTCATTTTTAGACTGTACCAGTAAATCTTGCTTCAGTTCTGGCTGTAAAAGACAGCCCTTTGTGCCATAATTAGCTTGAATTTCGTTGGACCCTTGCAATTCTTCTGTCAATGTTCCTTATTTTTTCTTGATTTGTTTTCTTTTTTTCTGCTTTATTAATTCGATAAACATCAGTGCTCTTTTATGTTTAGTATATAGTTCAATTCAGATTCTAAGATTCAGCATTTTTGTTCCTTTTCTGTTTAAATATCAGACAAGCATGGGGACCGCAGATTGATCTCCATCATCCTCAATTTTTTGCTCTAGCTGCTGCGGAGCATCAGTTACTGTGGTCACGAAATGAGGAATATGCAGTTGCAAATGCTGGTGGGGTTGCCTGTTTCCGCTCAGTTGCTATCATTGTAAGCATATGTCCTGCTCTTAAACTTAATTCTTTCCCCCACATACACCTTATTGTTTATCGCCATTGAAGCTTGAACTAATTGAAATAATTTTTCTATTTGCCAACATGATAACGTTGTTTTTGTTGATACATGTAGTTAATGCTAGTATTGCTCCTTCGTCATGCTCTGATGATTGCAAGGGACGCCGGGTTGGTGCAGGAATCATTGACCTTCATTAATGTGAGTTAACTGTGGTGTTTTGATCATCTGTGATGCAATGCACTTATATACCATAAAATAAGATGCTGGGTGCATATTTACGTAGACAAAGTTGCAACTACAGTCGTGGATAGCTGGACAATACAAAGACTATGCACATATAGACATCAATAACAGTACAAAATATAGGGAATTTGTATTTTAGTACAGTAGAAGGCCCTATTTGATCATGGAAAGCGTACCATCCTTACCTCTTTTATGAAGCTATGTAATTAATGCACACATGTGCAGTTGCTTTACGAGTATAAGATTATGAAATTTTGTCAGATGGGATTTGTTGGAATGTGAAAATCATGTCAACATGGCCTGATCATCTGAGACGTGTTATCTATATATTGTGTTACTCTTGGCTATGGCAGCTAGGGTTACCAAATGGAGACTGCATTTGCTACTTTCTAGTGTCAACCATTTTAAATGTTTACGTGACATCTTTGCTCATTTTCATGTGGACAATTTTTAAAGAAATGCATACATGTGCCTGCGATTATGCTGCATACATAGTGTGTTTCATATATATTTACATGCTTTGCTTGATGATAAATGAGATAAATTTGTTTTTAAACTGGAGAGATTTCCTTTTCAGGTTTCCCTTCTTCAGGTAGCTGGCTTTCTTTTGCCATGCTATGTAATGGTCCGCTCATGCTACATTATACAGAGCAGGAGGAGGAGACAGGTTTGTGTTCTCAAAGTATTGGATAAGAACTAACAGTTTCCTTGTTATCGATAATCGATATTGCCAAGAAAATAAAATATAACAATTTAATATCTTGATCTGACAAGGAACCCTCAATACACCTAAATGAAAGAAATGCCTTCACCAATTATGTATGTGAAACATGGGTTTTTTCCTGTGCTCACTATTATGTGATGCTATAGTGGGTGGTAGCACAAACTCGATTTGACACATGTGCACACACACACATTCTTTCTGCTGTAGAAATTCATATTTTTGTCTTACCTAATGATGACAGTGGAATAACATACTACAAGATCAGGACACTGTTTTTTAGCAGATTATACCCTAAAACCTCCCCCACTTTTTAGTGGGAATTTTATTTTATCATCTGATCTTCATCATGTAAAGCTTGACATGCCCCCATTCTTTTCACAGGTTTAAAAGGCCTTGTTGCTGAATCAGACACCGTAGATACTTCTACAATGGTAGTGAGCCTTTTTTTCTTTTCTTTTCTTTCCAGTTCTTAGCAAGCAAGCTGGTTTTGTATATTGCTTTTTCTGAAGTTTGTAAAATGGAAGGTGCCGTAGATGGCCAAAAAGAAAAAGAAACTTGTCCCAAAAATTCCAGTAGCTTTACCTAAGGCGTAAGCCACTCGAAAGAATTGTAAATGTGCAAAATAGTGTAAACTCATATGGTATATTTGAAAGCAAGTCATGTCTCACAGGAATTAGGCGTTGTGGAAACTTGATCATAGTTGAGGATTCACTTGTCCCCAATCTTAAGACATTTAACTGGCTGGGCAAGTTGGGGGCACATTTGATCAGTTCTTGAAAGAGTTATTTCACTAGAATCAAATGCTATTTTGTTAGCCACATCTAATAATATCTTGAATTGAAACCGTCCAACTGGTTATGTAAATTCTGGACGTCAATTGTTTTTCTAGGTGTTCAGGTGTTCATGAATGATGATGTTTTCATTCTCTTCTCCACATCACAACCATACCATTTTACAGGAGCTTGATGGGTTTTGGATAGATCTTGCTACTAGATCATACAGCAACAGTGTGGGAATTAACGAACTTGTAAGTTGCAATTAAGAACAAGAAAATTGTATGTAGCAATCAGGGAATGTGGCTAAGAATTAAAATAAGTTGAGGGTGGGCCTTGGTGCAACGGTGAGGATGCTCCATTGTGACCTAGTGGTTACGGGTTTGAATCTAGAAACAGCCTCTCTGAAAGCAGAGGTAAGGCTCTATACTTTATGATCCTCCCTAGACCCTGCAGTGGGTGGTGAGTCCACCTGTAGCCTGTTTTGAGAGGAGGGGGGGGGGGGGAAGGGAAAATTATCACCTCCAGTTTGCTGACTAGCCCAGTTCCTTAGTTCCTCTAATAGGGGGATGGTGGACCCCACCTGGGCAGAGTATTTGGGCATGGGTAGAGAGGTCATTTCAGCCCCTCTTTGTTAGAGGAACTGGGGAACTGGGCCGGGCAGCCAACTGGAGGTGATAAAGATCCGGGGGGAAGAGAAGAAGCGCTGCTTGGGTCGGAGGACCCATTTTAGGAAAAACAATGTAATAGTGAGATTGACTGCTTGTCATTCCTAGACCAATTATGGACAGCCCTGCTGCACTCAGAACTGGGTTTTCGTGCTGGAGACAGGAAGCAGACCCATTGCCAGTATTGGAGTTTGCCGAGTCATCAACCATCCTATATAGGGCAATTATCGGTATCGGATCGGCCGGATTGTATTGATCAAGGCCGATATTGATACTTGATCGATCCTGGATTATGTATCGGTATTGGATCAAGGGTTACCAATTGTAAAAGTCCAATTTTTAATGAAAAATAAGGGTAAAATTGTCCAATTTGGGTCTGAATTGGTATTGGCAGAGACTGATCTCGATACTGATATCGACAAAGACCGATACCGATATCTCAATCCTTGCTTGTGACCGGCTGATTTATCCCATGCTTGCATTAATCCATTTAGGACAGCATGAACCCCAGTAAAGTGGATCGATCAGGTGGACTAGATCTTTGAAGGGGTGTTTCAAGCTCAAACAAGTACATCAAAAAGGGAATCTGGGAGAGGCAGCTGCAAGTTTTCTTTTTTTGGTTTTTTGTTAATTTTAGATGAAAAACTGTTGCAAGATTGGTCCATGACAAAGGTTAAAGGTAGATATTTGGATAAAGCTTCAAATACTTACATGGACCTCCCTTGGACTATTGTGGGGTGGGCTTACAAATAAGCCCTGTCCGTTAAGTTGAAACCATGAATTGAAGTAAAACATTCATAAATGGCCATATTACTTTTCATTAATATACTTTTACCCTTTTACCTATCTCACCTCTTTCTTCTCCGGCGATCTGAGAGTGTGGAGCGCCACTCTCCACTTCCACTTTGGCGATCTTTTAGATGAAAATCTAACTGTGATCAACTCCGACGACTCTACTGCTGCTCTCATATCTCCAATCCGGCGAAATGTGAGCTGCACGAAATAGCATATTTTTGCTATTGCTCTAATATATCCAATCCGATACAGTGTGACTCAAATTGGTGAAAACAAGGATCCGAAGAGTTTGATTCTCAAAAAGTAGACATTTCAAATGAATCTTCCCATGTTAACGTAATTTGGCATCCGAAATTGATTTAGTAGCAAAATGGGAAATCAAACGGAAATTGACGAAAGAAGAACAAGTATTGGTAGAAGAGAGCAAGAAATTTAATCACATTTCTAGCATTTTGAGGAATTTTTTGGGAAATCATCGTTCATTGGTCACCAAACGTCACTGGCTTTGTAACAAAGGACTGGAATAACTCCAAACTGTGATCAAACAATCTTCCACAGAGGGCCAACAATGTCCTAAATACTTGCTGAAATCAGAAAATCAGATGAAGATAATATGAAGTTCCAATCCTGCCAATCAGAGAACAAAACAGAGAACCGCTGCACTGTATGGAGAATTCAAATTCCAGCAACCCAAGGCTTCAAATCATCCCCCTAAACAGGTCGAAGGACCACTTCCAACTGCTTAATAAAAGCTCCAAATAATCAACCAAAGCCGGATAACAGATTTGGATATATTGAAGAAATCGATACTCCCAGAGATTTCAGGTATCAAAAACAATAGAACTGCAATTTTAGGTATTTTGATTTTGTGTACACATTTTTATAATTTTGTTCTCACTAGTAACACTGGTTTCATCCATTTTATGGCTTGCAGACTAGTAACTTGGAAGCGGTTAGTTTTTCTAAGCAAGCAATAATCCAAGCCAAAAAATCTCAAAGCTTGATTCATTGAATCATCCAATGCATGAACAACTCAACTGCAACTCATAAGCAAGCATTAGAACCATCAAGATAGAATGTGAGAGATTGTTCGGAGGTGCAGAGGGTTGGGGGAGGGTGGGTTTGGAGGAGGAAGAAGGAGAAGATTGGGTATTTTAGATTTGAGGATGTAAAAAGGGTAAAAATGGTATTTCAATTTTATCATTTTAGTTCAAGATATAATAAGGGTAAAAATATCTTTTACATTTTAAAACTAACACTGTCATCCTTCATGGGTATAGATGTAATTGCTCAAACAACGGAGGATATTTTGTAAATGATTCAAACAACAGGGGGTGTTTTGTAAATGGTTCAAACATGAGGGAGATGCTTGTAATTTGCTCATTATTATTATTTTTTTAAATTTATGGATCCGTGATATATTAAGAATCTTGTCCAGGACCATGAATGAGGAGTCATATATTGAATTGCTGAATTGGAAAAATTAGGTTGCGCACAATGTAAGTAAATTCGAATCATTGACAATTTGTAGGAAATTTTTGAGTCCTTTACTTTTATGCGTCACGATGAAGAGTGAAGCAATTTTCTTTGATCGTTTTGATGAGCTGAAGTGAAAGGGTAGAATTTATAATTCATCTCTAATAGAATCTTATAGGGAAATGATGTCCAATTCTTCCGATCACTCTCCACAACCACCACCCACTTTGCATCTCTCCACCACTACTGCCCCAACTGTCGAATACGTCCTCAACACCTCCACTTGTGGTGCCCACGTCTTCACCAAAACCCCTCGACCTGGTTCGTCCCAAGAAGCCTTCCAGCAACAAAGTATTCAAAACCTGCCTCCTTGATGGCAGTCTTTACAAACGGGCAAAGGTCCTTGTAACACTATAACACCATATCATTGGACCCATACCTTTTTAATTTCTCAAAAACCTGGAAAAGAGAGAGAGAGAAATATAGGATTCACAAGATTGAAAGAAATAGACAATTGAAAAACTTTCACTTACAAATGGCAATCGTCCAAGTCATACCTCGTAGGATGTTCAAATAAATCATGGGAAAGGTACACGAGTCTAGGGGGTGGGTTCGTGTAATCGGGGTTTACCCTTGACCTGAATCATAAAACCGGACAGGCTAGAGGGTTCCACGTTACAAAAAAAAAAAAAAAAAACATGGGAAAGGGATCCAAAATAACCCAAAAACCATAACCCCAAACCTTGCGTCACAATACGCCCAAAAATGGAGGAAAATTCCTTTTAGGCATTAACCAGACACATGTCATATGCACAAAATGACATTTTCTTTTCCAAAATAAATGGAAACAAATGAAAAGGGAAATTATGGAACACTTACATCATCATTAAACAGATGATTGCAAATATGACCTCTAGTGTTGCGGAGAGTTCAACCATGATACAAGTCGGCTCGGGAATCAGTGCTTGAGTCATAATCCTTATCGCTCCACCCATCAATAGGACGGGGAGGAGCCTCTGCCAGTTCCTAGTTTTGGATAGTAATGTCACCTATCCGATGGGTGGTAGGCCTCTCGAAAGGAAAATTTTCCTCAACCATCAGCCTCTTCCCTTTGTCTTTGGGAGGTATGGTAAGGAATCATAAGAAATATGAATTTAGGGTTCAAAGAACAAAAACTTTTAGAGAAGGGAAAGAGAAACGAGATGCTATGTAGATCTTCCAAACCGTGTGAAAAGAGTGCTTGGGTAGAACTCTAAGAGTCTCAAGGAAGTTCAAGAATTTTTTAGGAAGAATGAGCCAAAAAGATAGGTTTAGCCCTTGATATTTCAGGTTTAAAACGCAAAGAAGATAGACGGTCTTCCCGCGCGAGCTAAAAATCAGCCCTGAATGGCTCAAATCCAGAATTGACGACGTCGTTGCTCGAGTTCATGGTGTTGTAACTTGATCAATTAAGCTGTCACATTTATTTTTTAGTAGTGGAGACCTTGGTAGTGAAGATCTTGGTATAAAACCACCTATAAGTAGTCCTAAGGGTCATAACAAGGTCCCTAGCCCTTGGCAAGTCCGAAAGGACACAAATTGGAGGCATGTTGTGGCCAATCACTTTGGAATAATTACCATATATCTAGAAGAATAGTCAAGATCAACAACAATTTCATTATTCTCCAATGAATTCCTAGTTCAAGGACAGTTATCAGAATACCCAATGGAACAAGTAGAGAATTCATTCATACATCCCCAGTAGCCACATAGAATTGTTGCAATCACCAGTGGAACCGATTCATTCCTAGTCGACAGTGAGTCAGTGACACAAATTCACACCCCCGTGAGTATGGGGATAAAGGGCTTCCGATGGGTATGCCTCCTTCCTCTCGATCGAGAAAGAGATAATAGGGTCTTCAATTGTCAAGTAGTCGTCACCTAGATTAGGGTCTAAGATCCAAACTAAAAAAACATAACTCCAATCGAAACTGGTCTAACCGAGCTGCTGCAAGTTTTCTTCTTTATTTTTTTGATGAAATATGTTGCTGCAAGATTGATCCATGACAAAGGTGAAAAGTAGATATTTGGATAAAGCTTTAAAAATGTATCAACGAGTGTCATTGTTTTTTTTTTTTGTGTGTGGTGAAAATAGAAACTATATATAACTAGGATAAAGAAACATATACAGTATTTTTAGCCTGGGCATGACGAGCCAGGTTGAGCGCTATAGCTATACAAAAAGGATCTCCTTGCTTGTCATAACAAGCATCTTGATATAAGTCCGAAATATAAACTAGGTCTTTAACAAGCTCCCAAAGCCAAGGGGAATTGGTTGAAGATGGAAGAACATCGGTGATCGTTGGATTTGAACACCACATTTCTTGAATCTTCAACCCCAAAAATGAAACAGGATCCAGACCTGAGCAAATACTGACCAATTCAGGTTCCATAGACACAGAAGTTGTAATATAACCTGCAACAAAAAAGGTAAACCTGCCTCCTATCAAAAAGATGTAGGACCATCCTGCCACACTCTATCCAGGTATATAGTGTCCTGCACAAATTAAAGTAGGAAAATCTAAATTTGGTAAGGCAAATGAAGGAGGGATTGACCAAGTTTCCTCAGAATAAATAGTTACATTTGAGGAAGAAAATTTGGGAGGGGATAAATTTAGCTCAAACAATCATTGCATGTGATGAGGCATAAAGCACCCCACCAATCAGAAGTGGCCACATGGCCGAGCCGAGATCATGCCAAGAACCAAATCGAGCTAAGCGGAAGATCAGGCCGACCCGATCTGGATAAACCCTACTGCTTGGCCGAGGTCGTCAGACATATCCAAGTCAACCAGACGTTGAGCCGAACTGGTACGGGTCCGACGAGGCTGACCTAGTAGGCCGAGCTCTTCTATCGATCTCTTGCCACACGGCCCCACAGATCAGTACTCACCCAAAGATCCCCATCTCGACTGAGCTGCACGCCCGCCGACCCCATGGTCCGGGCCTACGCAGGTCGGCCTCGATTGGAGCATCATAGCGCGGTAAAGCCCACACGACTAATGATGACCCTCAGGTCATACAGGCTGAGGCCGAGCTCTTAGGCCGACCTCTGGGGCCGAGCTCCTATGCTGAGCTCTCCACGAAGGCTACCATAGTACCCCATCGAAGATCACGGCGCCACGTAAGCGACACCCGAGAATCACGGGATAAGAATCGAGTCACGATCTCATCACGATACCGAATCATACTCCCATTAGGACTCTTACCTTAAGAAGAGTTCGACCCCGAAGGAAACGCTCCACTCCACTCCGCTCCGCGGGGAAGAGCCTTACCAAACAATGACTCTTACCATACTAGGACTCCTCCAACCGCCTCATCTCCCTCTATAAATACTAAGGTATGGAGCTCTATTGAGGATCTCGCTTTTTACTAGCTGTTACGCTGTTGCACTGGTGATCTAACTTGAGCATCGGAGAGTCCTAGGCCGGAGCCACACCGGCCCTCTTGTGCTCATCACTTGGTCCTTGCAGGCTCATCCGTGGGTGAACCAAACGTCCAAGATTTCCACACGCAACAGATTTGGCGCCGTCTGTGGGAACGACATTGGTAAGTCATCGTCGTTTCTACCAACTTCAAGAGCAACAATAATGGTGCACACGAGATCAGGGCATCATTGCTCGACTTCCCGTGAAGACCCCCTCGGGTAGGGGGTGCACAGCCCATCACGGGCACCGCGGTTAATCCCATTCCCCCACCAGAAGGTGGGAATGGCGGAAGTGTGTTAGACACAACAGCGGCTGACCGGGTACAGGCCGAGCCAAACTTGAGGGGGCTGGGTCTACCAGCGTCGCCACCCTTACCGGAGAATTTGGACCCCGAAGCCCCGACAAATAATCGACAAGTTATGGACTTGCAGCTGTAGATGCTCCACACCAATGAGATTCTGCGTACCTTCATGAACCAGATGGCCCGGGGCGGGCTGATGGGCCAACCACTGGTCGCGCCCCCTCCAGCCCCGGTCCGCACAGAGAGAAACTTGCACCAGAATGATGGTCGGCATAGGACCCAACCTAGCCGAGCCGCGTCCTCACACCCATCTCGTCAGAAGACTCCTCCTTCGCGCCTTAGCAGAGGTGCTCGACGAGATGAGCAAGAACATCACCGAAGCCCGAGAACAGGGCAAGAAATCGAACCAGCAGGCTCGGTAGCGAGGAGGTCGGTATTTTCCAGACGGCTTGGAGAGGACGGGCAGCCGAAGGGAGTCCGAGAACAGGGGAACGAGCCAAATGGGAGACGTGTTGCGAGACAAGGAGAAGGATCTCGTCATAGCCCCCGGCGTCAAAGCTTGCCTCCCCAAGAAGAACAACAGAGGAGCCCCTGTGGGTCCAATTTCCAGGTGGAAAGAAGAACAAGGAGGGATGGTGCTGACCGAGCTGACCAGAACGGCCAACCACAGTGGGACAACCGAGCCTACCGACCTCGGGCTGAGGAGCCAAATGGTCGACTTAAGCCGAGCGAGCAAAATAATTTGTACCGGCTGGATGAGCCGAACGGCCGAGCACCTGAAACCGAGTTGGAAAGGCGGCTACGAGACTTAGCTGAGCAAGTGGAAGGATTGAAAAAATAGGCGACCCCAGACGCCTATTCGCTAGTCGGGCGACACCCTTATCCTCCTGAGATCATGACCGCGCCACTGCCGATCGGGTTTAAACCTCCTCCCTTCAACCGGTATGACGGGACGACTGACCCGATGGATCACATCAACTACTTTAATGCGATGATGACCATGTACAGGGGAACCGAGATTGTTTCTTATTGGGCTTTCCCTGCATCCCTCAAGGGCGCGACGACCTCATGGTTCTCCTGGCTGCCGCCAAACTCCATAACAAGCTTCGCTCAGCTCTGTCGAGCCTTCGTCACGCGCTTTCAGAGTAGTATAAAACACAAGAAGATAACGGTCAACCTCCTCAGCGTGAAACAAAGGTCAGACGAGTCGATCCGAGCATTCGTCTCCCTCTTCAACAAGGAATCCTTAGACATCAAGGATTTGGATGAGGCCACGGCCCATACTGCTATGAGCAACGGGATCGTCGACATGGACCTCATCAAGGACTTGACCCGAAAGCCGACCAGAAACTTGGCCGAGCTCTTGGAGAGGTGTAATGAATTTGCAAATATGGCCGAGGTTCTCCAGGCCTGTAAGGGAAACGAAGGCCGGGCCGATAAGAAAAGGCCGATAACCGATGATCGCAAGGAAGATAAACGGCCTAGGACGGATCACCGAGCCGAGAGATCAGATCAAGCTCGGAGCCCCGATTACACCCCACTGAATACCTCACGCAAGGAGATTTTGATGCAAATACAAGACGGTGGGTACATCCGCCGGCCCCGATCGATGCAAGAGGGGTCATCTCAGAATCCCAACAAGTATTGTCAATTCCACAAGGACACCGGTCATGACACCGAGGATTGTTATCAGCTGAAAAGAGAAATCGAAGAGCTGATAAAAGCGGGCCACTTGAAGCGATATGTCAAAGGAGGCCGTGAAGACCGTGGGGGTTGATGACCTGAAGATCGTGATTAAAGAAGAGCCGAGCCGAGGCCCAAAAATAGGCGAATCGAGCGAGACGAAGATAAAGCCCGAGTTGAGAAGAAAGATGACGGGTCCAGGCCGAGCAGTGACAAGGGAGCTCCCATATACACTATCCTCGAAGGGCCCGGACAAGAGACTACTCAAAAGGCTAAGGCAAACGTACGGTTCGTCGGAGTCGCCGAGATGCCCACCAAGAAGCTCAAGCCAGCGGCGACGATCTCCTTCACCGAGGCCGACCTCGAAGGTATAAGTTTGCCTCATGACGATGCTTTAGTGGTGCAGGTAGAAATTGCGAAGAGACCCGTCCATCGAGTATTGGTCGATACCGGTGCATCCGTTGACCTTATGTCGCTAGACGCGTACCGACAATTTGGCTTTGACGACTAAGCGCTCAAGCTGGAAGGCACCTCACTTCACAAGTTCTCCGGAGCTGCCGCGACCATCAAGGGCTCCATCGACCTGCTGGTCAAGATCGGGCAAGCTCCATACCAGGTGAATATCCATGTCAAATTTATGGTAGTACGATCGGTAGTGGCTTTCAACGCCAAACTCGGCCGCCCATCATTGACCGCTCTCCAAGCCATCATCTCCCCGATGCACTTGAAGATGAAGTTCCCTACCAAGAATGGTATCGGCGAAGTTCGAGGCGACCAGAAGAAGGCACGGGAGTGCTATGCAACTTTTGTCAAGCAAAACAAAGGCAATGTCCGAGGAATGGCAATGTGCATCGAGCACCTCTTCGAGGATCAGTGGGATGAGCTCATTAAAAGGAGAGGACGACCCATGGAAGACCTGACCCCATTCCCCCTCAGCGAAGAGGACCCAGCAAAGGTGGTCCAGCTCGGATCATTGCTGAATGAAGATCAAAGGAATCAGCTCAGAATTTTCTTAAAGGCGAACGCCGATGTCTTTGCCTGGTCAACTGCCGACATGTCGGGCATACCAAGGCATATAGCTGAGCACCAACTCCACGTAGATCCAAGCCAAAAACCAATCCGGCAGAAGAGAAGGAACTACGCCCTTGATCGACAAACCGCGATCAAAGAAGAGGTGGAGAAGCTCCACCGATCAGGGTTCATCCAAGAAGAAAAATTCCCGACCTGGCTGACTAACGTCGTCATGGTCCCCAAGCCGAACGGGAAGTGGAGAATGTGTGTCGACTACATCGACCTCAACAAGGCTTGTCCAAAAGATGAGTACCCGCGACCTCGGATTGACCTCTTGATCGACGCCACGGTAGGTCACGAGATGCTGAGCTTTATGGATGCATATTCCGGCTACAACCAAATCATGATGCATGAGGAGGATGAGCCATACACGGCATTCTGACCTGACCAAGAAAATTTTTGCTACAAGGTCATGCCGTTCGGATTGAAAAACGTCGGAGCGATATACTAGCGGCTCGTGAACTATATATTCTGCGAGCAGATCGGAAGAAACATGGAAGTCTATGTGGATGACATGTTAGTGAAGAGCTTGAAGGCCGAACACCACTTGGCCGACCTGGAAGAAGCCTTTGGCGTATTGAGGAAGAACCAAATGAAGCTGAACCCCGCCAAGTGTGCATTCGGCGTGACCTCGGGAAGGTTTCTAGGCTTTATGGCCTCTGTCAGAGGCATCGAAGGCAATCCGGCAAAAATCAGGGCCATCCAAGAGATGAGCCCTCCAAGGACGATCCGAGAAGTACAAAAGCTAAACGGGCGAGTGGCGGCGTTGGCACGATTCATGTCGAGGTCGGGCGACAAGTGTCTACCATTCTTTAAGGCCCTCAAGAACATCCGGAACCCAAAGGACTTTATCTGGTTGGACGAATGCCAGTAAGCTTTTGAAGAGCTGAAGAAATACTTAGAGAACCCGCCTCTTCTCAACCGACCCAAGCCAAAAGAGGAGCTTCAAGTTTACTTAACCGCTACCCCGGTAGCGGTCAATGCGGTGTTGGTTAGGGAAGAAAGTCAAACTCAAAAACCCATATACTACATTAGCCACGTTCTTGTCGACGCCGAGACAAGATACTCCGGGTTCAAGAAAGTAGCATTCACTCTTGTCACGGACCCAAGGAAGCTAAGGCCGTACTTCCAAGCTCATCCGATCGCGGTACTGACCGATCAACCACTTAAAAAGATTTTACACAAACCCGACGTTTCGGGATTGCTGATCACCTGGGCGGTTGAGCTGAGTGAGTACGATATAAGCTATCGTCCAAGAACGGTGATAAAAGGACAAGCCCTTGCCGACTTCGTCGCCGACTGCACAGGGCCCGACCTCAAAGTCGAGGAAGAGAATATAGCAGAAGAGGCTGGGGCTACGGCCGACCCGACCTGGACCATGAATGTCGACGGCTCGAGCAACTCCGGAGGAAGCGGAGCCGGCCTGATCCTGGTGAGCCCCGAGGGGTTTCTGATTCAATATGCCCTAAGGTTCAAGTTCCCCGCCTCGAACAATGATGCCGAGTATGAAGCCCTCCTAGCCGGACTTCGAGTCAGCAAGGCAATGGGCGTAAGGCGGTTGAAGGTGCGAGGAGACTCCCAACTCGTGGTCAACCAGGTCAACGAAGACTATGAGACGAAAGACAAAAGGATGATAGCTTACCTGAGCCGAGCACGAGATCTGATCTCCGAACTTGAGCACTTTGAGATGACCCAAATACCGAGAAAAGAGAATGCCGCGGCTGACTCCCTGTCAAAGTTGGCCGAGGCCGACCTCCAATATCTGAGCCGATCAGTGTACATAGAGATCTTGGAGAAGCCATCCTTACAAGAAGAGAGCGTAAAGCACATTGAAGAGGACGGGCCGACTTAGTTGAACCCCATTGTCAACTACTTGGAGAATGACCTGCACATGGAGAACCGAGACGAAACAAGAAAGGTCAAGATCCAAGCTGCCAAGTACACCATGATTGACGGAGTGCTCTACAAAAGAGCAATCTCGGCCCCTCTTCTCCGATGCCTTGGACCGAAGGGAGCCGAGTACACCTTGGCCGAGGTACATGAGGGAATATGCGGGAGTTACATGGGTGGCCGAGCTCTTGCATACAAGATACTTCGGCAATGATTCTATTGGCCAAGAATGCAACAAAAGGCCATGAGGTATGTGAAGACCTGCGAGAAGTGCCAGTTGTTTGCATCAATTCTGAGCCGACCATCAACAAAGCTGACCTCAATGCTGATCCCAATCCCTTTCGCTATGTGGGGAATGGATATTCTTGGAGATTTCACCCCGGCATCAGGAAACAGGAAGTACGTGGTAGTGGCGATTGATTACTTCACTAAATGGGTTGAGGCCGAGCCCCTTGCAACCATCACCGAGAAGAACATGGAGAAATTCTTTCGAGATAAGGTCATCTACCGGTTCGGACTACCGAAAGTGCTCATCACAGATAATGACACGTAATTCAATAACCCGGCCTTTTGAGAGTTCTGCGAACACTTCTACATTGACTTCCGACCCATCTCAGTAGCTCATCCACAAGCAAATGGACAAGTAGAAGTGTCCAACCGAACATTACTCACCGGCATTAAGAGAAGGTTAGATGAGGCCAAGGGAAGATGGGTGGAAGAGCTCCCAAGTATCCTATGGGCATATAGGACGACGGTAAGAACACCAACCGGGGAGAGCCCTTTTCGCCTCGCTTATGGGACCAAAGCCCTCGCCCAGGTCAAAATTATGGCATCATCGTACCGAGTGCTCAACTTCGATGAGAGGACCTATGAAGATGGGCTGAGAGTCAACCTTGACTTCCTCGACGAAGTTCGAGAAAATGCCTTACTCCGGAACACGGCATACCAACAGAGGATGGCAAAGTACTATGACTCAAGTGTAAAAGAGCGGCACTTCCGTCAAGGGGACCTTGTCCTCAGAAAGCTCAGCGCATCCCAGCCAAGGCAGCAAGGAAAGTTAGCACCAAATTGGGAAGGCCCGTACATAGTCTCCAAGCAATTTTGCCCAGGGACGTATAGCTTACAGACTCCAGGGGCAAGAAGATACCGAGACCTTGGAACTCAGAAAATTTGAAGAAATTTTTTCAGTACCTTCCTTAAGTATTCTGCTCGGCAAGGTTTATGACGAGTATGTTTGTATTCAGCTTCAGCCCTGATGTTTGATTCAATTAAACAAAGTCTTTCTCCACCACTTAACGTATTTGCAAGCTCCTAAATCAAAGTTATAAGACCGGTCCTCATAGACCTCGCCGACTTCGAAAACTGACCCTCATAGGTCGGCAACCAAGTCGTAAGATCGGTCCTTATAGACCTGGCCGACCTCAAAGACCGACCCTCATAAGTCGGCAACCAAGTCATAAGACCGGTCCTCGTAGACCAGACCGACCTCGAAGACCGACCCTCATAGGTCGGCAACCAAGTCATAAGACCGGTCCTCGTAGACCTGGCCGACCTCAAAGACCGACCCTCATAGGTCGACAACCAAGTCATAAGATCGGTCCTCATAGACCTAGCCGACCTCGAAGACCGACCCTCATAGGTCGACAACCAAGTTGTAAGACCGGTCCTCATAGACTTGGCTGACCTCAAGGATCGACCCTCATAGGTCGGCAATCAAGTCACAAGACCAACCCACAAAGACTGGCCGACGTCTGAACCAACAAGAGCAAACTCTCCCCTTGGCCGAGCTGAACAAAATTTGAAACTAAGCTAAGGCATTACGCTCAGCCAGGGAGGCTGCTCGGCCACGCATCCGCTTATATGGTAGTCGATCTAATCTGACCGCAGGGAACGACGAATTAATTAACCAAGGCAAAAATCATCCTGACCTCGGATATGGCATGGCCGAATCGACAACCTCGTAAAGCATGGGTAAAAAAAACAGCCAAGTCCTTAAGCTCGGCTAACGGAACGGGTCATCAGTTTGGCCACAACATCAAATGGAACAACATACACAAGGAAAAGAAGGCTAAGTATGCCGAGCTAAAACACTTGGATAAATTCTGACAAAAATAGATTTTCATTCAGTATAGGCCGACTGCTCGGCATGGTTATAAGGTGGGGGCAGTTCGGCCCCCAAAAAAAAAAAAAAAAATTTTATTACATCTCAATCTCCTCGACAGTAGACTTGGAGGTGACCTCGGCGACATCCATGGTGGTATGCTCGGCAAGGAGGTCTTGGGGCTCAGCGTCAAGGGCGAAGAGATCGGCCTACGTAGGTTCCTCAATGGGCAGAGCCTGGGTGACCTCGGCTCCCTCCTCATCTCCCAACTCCCCAACAAAAGTAGTCGTATCGTCGTCAAAACGTGAGAGATTGAGATCGGGATAGGCCGCCTTGATCTCGGCCAAGAGATCAGCCCGGCCTGCCTCAAAACCCTCGGCGTAAGGAGGCTTCCTGATCTCATGGCACACATCAGCGTACTCCTTCGATTGGAGGTAGTCGCTGATCGCCTCGTCCCGAGCCAGGGCCAGGTCCTCCTTAGCCTTCTCCCTCACCTCGGCGAGCTGAGCCTGCAGAGCCTGGACCATCTCCTTCTGCCTGATCACCTTAGCCTTAGAGTTCTCCACTTCGGCCTCGACGGCAGTATGCTTGTCTTGAGTCTCCCGACGCCTCTGAACGGCATCCTGGTAGGCTTTTTTGCACTGGACGCCCAAGGAGTGGTTCTCGATCAACTGTCGCTCAAAACGAAGCATGGGGAGAGGAGCTCGGGGTCAGACCTAATCACAAGAGCCGAACAGGAAACTTACTATGTTGAAATCCTGAAACAAGGTGGAGAGGGGCTCGGGGTCAGATAGCGCCTCGAGCTTCTCCCTGTCAGCCGGGAGCCGACCTGCATCCAGCCATTCCTTGGCATGTGCGGCCGACGTCAATGCCGAGTCCCCTGGGAAGAGGCGCCAGGTCGGCCGCACAGGAACTTTGCTGGCCGAGGTCCTCACCAAGATATATCGGGAGATGTTGGGGGGTGAGGCCACGGGCGGAAGGCCACCACTCGTCAGATTGACCGAGAGCTTCTGACGCTTGGTATCTTTCGACGGGCTCCTCTCGCCTTTTTGGCCCTTCCCTTTCCTCGAAGACCCCGCTGGGTTCGTACTCTTCTCGGCCTCAAGGCCGACCACGGCGTCTGGCGGGCTCGACAACACGGCCTTACCCTTGGGGGCCTTGGAGGACTCATCGCGGGACTTCTTCTCAGCGTGTTTCTTCCTCCGGTCCGCAAGGGTCTCGGCCCTTAGCCGAGTTGTATCCATAGGGGGAATATGGTCGACCACTGCAAGAGAAACAAAACGTCAGAAACAAACTAAAAAAGAAAAGAAGACTAAGTGAAGGGGTCAGCTCGGGCGGCAGAAACACGCTCGGCTCGGGCTCCTACCAGGGGTCATATGCCACCTTTGAAGAAACCCCTCGTTCTGAAGCTAAAGGACATCGAAGGGCGGACGCTGGGGGATCAAGTCAAGTGAGGTCAGCTCATTCTCGGTCAGGGGCAGTACCCTGTTGACGTAGTTCAAGTTGATCTCCTTCCACTTGATTCGGAGAGGGCTGTTTGGAATGGAAGCAAAGAAAAAATGAGGCTTCCAATACTTATTGAAGCTTGACGTACCGACCAAAAACTTGTGGCCGCCCAGGGCCGCACTCTTCCCAGATCGGTGGCTAAAATAGTACCACCCCTTCTCAGGAGACTTTTTCAAGAAAAAGAGCCGAGAGAAAGCGCCACACTTGCACCTCGGCCCATCTCGCAGAACAGGGCGAAGAAGCCGTACACAGCCAGCCAAGAGTTCGGCACCAGCTGACCTGGGGATAGGTGGAAGTGGTCCAAGATTTGGTCCACCAGGCTGAGGACGGGGAGCCAGAATGCGTACTTGAAAGGCAACTCGTACAAAGCCGCCTCGTCGGGCCTGATGAAGTAGGCCATCTCCCCGGGGTTGGGAGCTCGGAGCTGGATGTTCTCGGGGATGGCATAGGTCGTCCTAAGATAGTCGAGGTCGGCATCCGTGATCGTGCTCGGGACGGTACCGACACTCCCTTGTTTGAGCTCAGGGGCGTCAGCGGACGAGCTGACCGAACCAACCCCCACTTCTGAAGAATCGCCCTCACTTGACTCCTCATCATCGGATGAGGACGATCCAGAGTTCTCAGCTCAGTCCCAGGCAATTGGTTGGGCCATGAGGCCAGACTCCAGGGGCAACGGATACTCGGCAACCTCGACCTGATGAGGCTCCACTACATCAAGCTCGTCCGAAGTCGAGCCCAACAAGTCTATGGTGGGAGAACGAGCGGGGAGCTCTCGGCTCGGACTCGCGCCCTCTGCCACCCCGGCGAGCAGCTCGCCCATGTAACTACTACCAACTAACATATGGGGGCGGAGAGGACTTACTGGTTGAAGAAGAGCTGAAGACGAGCCAAACACGAACGAAGCAAAAGCTGAGCTGATCACAAATCGAAAAGCACCGAGCGCTGCAGAGCTGAGAAATCCGAGCTTGTCGAGAAGTCAATAACTTGGAGCAGTGAAGAATGAACAGTTAGGAGTCTCCTATTTATAACTTTTGGGCTGAACTGATCCAACGGCCAAGGAGAGATCAACGTAATTCAACGGTCCAGATCAAAAGATGATTCGAATTCCCGAGCCTGCCATAATGACTCTACTGACGTGGCACTGACGCCCAACCGTCAGACCGTATAATGTCAAATCCTTGGCAAGATGAGCCTGGATCGACCACAAAAATCTTTCAGACAAGCAAACCAGGAAACTTCACTCATCAGTGCCGCGCCGACCCCTGATGAGTGGGGGGCCTGTGATGAGGCATAAAGCACCCCACCAATCAGAAGCGACCACATGGCCAAGTCGAGATCATGCCAAGAACCAAATCGAGCTAAGCGGAAGACCAGGCTGACCCGATCTGGATAAACCCTACTGCTTGGCCGAGGTCGTCAGACATATCCAAGTCAACCAGACACTGAGACGAATTGGTACGGGTCCGACGAGGCCGACCGAGTAGGCCGAGCTCTTCTATCGATCTCTTGCCACACTACCTGACAGATCAGTATTCACCCAAAGATCCCTATCACGGCTGAGCTACACGCCCGCCGACCCCATGGTCCGGGCCTACGCAGGTCGGCCTCGATTGGAGCACCATAGCGCGGTAAAGCCCACGCGACTAATGATGACCCTCAGGTCATACAGGCCGAGGCCAAGCTCTTAGGTCGACCCCTGGGGCCGAGCTCCTATATCGAGCTCTCCACGAAGGCTACCATAACGCCCCATCGGAGATCACGGTACCACGTAAGCGACACCCGAGAATCACGGGATTAGAATCGAGTCACAATCTCATCAAGATACCGAATCATACTCCCATTAGGACTCTTACCTTAAGAAGAGTCCAACCCCGAAGGAAATGCTCCACTCCACTCCGCTCGGCAGGGAAGAGCCTTACCAAACAAGGACTCTTACCATACTAGGACTCCTCCAACCACCTCATCTCCCTCTATAAATACTAAGGTATGGAGCTCTATTGAGGATCTCGCTTTTTACTAGCTGTTACGCTGTTGCACTGGTGATCTAACTTAAGCATCGGAGAGTCCTAGGCCGGAGCCACACCGGCCCTCTTGTGCTCATCACTTGGTCCTTGCAGGCTCATCCGTGGGCAAACCAAGCGTCGGAGATTTCCATACGCAACAGCGTGATTTGATTCATAGCCCAGATTGGGTTTGGCTTTTCTGTTCCAAACATGGCTTTGTTTCGAGTTGTCCAAGTAAAATAACAGGTAAGGATAAAAACATTAAAGAACCAAGCTAGAGATTGTTTGTCTAATTAGTTATTTTAAAAAGTAGTGAGGTAGAATTCTTTCAGATTTGAAAAGACCAAAAATTCGGTTCTTAGCCCCAAAGGTCTAGCCACCCAAAGATGCTTAACCCAATCACAAGATATGAATAAGTGCCAATATGATTCAACACAATTTCCACAAAGAGCACAGGAAGAGTCGATCTAAAGCTATTTTGAAATAGAAGCCTTAATTGGGAGTCATGCATTCAGAACACGCCAGAAGAATAATTTAAATTTAGGATGAAGTTTGAGTTTTCAAAAGAATTTCCACCAAGCAGTGGTAAAGAAATTAACGTTCCTAGAATTGGAAATCAGCTCAGTGGAAGCTTGTTTAGTACTAAACAAGCCATTTGTGGACTTCGTACACCACCAAATGTCATCAGTATTTGAAAGATTAATCAAATGAATTTGAGAAGTGATGTTAGAAGGCAAAAAAAGTTTCAGTAACTCAGAATTCGAGTCTAAATCCATCAATTAAGTGAGTGTGATTTTCAGAGTTCAGGGGAGTTAGAGAGAGGGTAGATAAATTACCTGGGATAGAGGGGATCCATCTGTCAGTCCAAAAAAAGGTGGATTTTCCATTACCTACTTTCTTGATCACAGATTTTTGTAGATCCAGAATAATGTGGGGGATGTTGTTTTAGGACCACAAGCCTTTTCTATTTCGGGTTTTGGGATAAAGAAAGAGAGTTTGGGAAAATATTTTGCTTTGAGGATCCTAGACCAAATGGAGGAGGTTTGAGTGATTAACCTCCAACCTAACTTCATAATAAGAGCCTTGTTGTGGTGTTCAACCTTTCGAAAGCCCAACCCTTCTCTCGCTTTTAGCATGCACAGTTTATCCCAAGATATGAGAGGGGGTTTCTTTTTCTTACCCTCATTGTTTCCCAGCCAGAAGTTAAGACAGACTGAGTCAATTTAACAGCAGATTATAAGGGGAAACAAAAAACAGTTCATCAAATAAGCCGGGGTAGAAGCTAAAGAGGATTGGATCAAAACAGTGCGCCCTACATATGACAAACAATTAGCTTTTTATGAGGCCAGTTTTCGTTGCATTCGGAGTACTACCCCATTTAGCTCTTTAACTTTGGACCTGCAGTGAAAAAGATGAGTTCCCAAATAAACTGAATCCATGGACATTTCTTTAATGCCAATTAGAGAGCAGAGAAGACGCCTATCAGTGGGGGGAACATTTTTGCTAAAATGGATACCACTCTCGGCAAGATTAATCTCTTGACCAAAAAGATAAAAAAAAATATCCTAAATAGCTTTAATAGATAGTAAATCATCTTGCTCAGCTCGGAAAAAAACAAAGATATCATCAGTAAACAGTAAATGGGAGATTTCAGGGGTTGTTCTGGAAATCTTGATGTCTTGGAAAAGGTTTAACTCTCTATATGCAGCTAGCAGCCTCGAAAGGACTTCCATGGCAACAATAAACAAGTAGGGACTGAGGGGGCATCCTTGTCGAATTCCTCTCGAGGCAGTGAACCAATCAAACAGACTCCCATCTAATTTGGTAGATAAACAGGAAGAAGAAATGAAGGAGTGAATCAATGTACACCATTTTTCATCAAACCCTAGAAACCTAAATGGGGAAATGAGCAAATTCCACTCAATTCGATCATAAGCCTTAGACATATCAATTTTAATGGCAAGATATCTCTTCTTACCTTTGGTATGATTTAGAAAGTAAAAGATTCCTGTGCAACAATTATGTTGTCAGTGATTTGTCTGCCAGGAATGAAAGCTTCTTGAAAAGGGGATATAAGGGAGGTCAATAAACCTTTTAGTCTATTAGCAACTAATTTAGATAACACTTTGTAAGAAACATTGCAAAGACTAATAGGTCTGAAATCCTCCACCTTTGCTGCATTATCCTTTTGGGGATAAGACAAATAAGGGTATGGTTAAGGCCCTGCGGGATGGAGCCATCCCTAAAAAAATTAGAGGCTAACTCCAAGAAATCATGACAAACTAAGTCCCAGAATTTTTGAAAAAAGCCAGCCTGATATCCATCAATCCCAGGGGCCTTCAAAGGCCCCAAAGAAAACACCACTTTCCTGAGTTCATCTGATGGGGGGGGGGGGGGGAACAGAGATCCTTAGTATCGGTCAAAGATAAAACTTGAGGGAATAAGCATTCAATAAAATCAGCCTCCAGAGGGTTCGAAGAAGTGAAAACCTCCTTAAGGTGGGAGGCAAACACATGTGCAATTGATTTAGGATCATCAACTTTATTTCCCTCCGAGTCACAAATTCTTCGTTTCCTGAGATTGGTTTTTGCCACAGAATGATAAAATTTAGTATTTTTGTCTCCATCCCTGATGTAGAGATGTCGGGATTTTTGGATCCAAAAAACTTCTTCAGCATCGAAAATCCACTCCATCTGCTTCTGGATCTTGCTTAACATCTCAGTGTCAGGACTGGAACCTTCAGAAGCAGTGAGAAAATTATTGAAAAGTTGGGACTTAAGATTGTTAACATGACCAAAAATGTTTTTGTTCTAGAGTTTTAAAGAATTGGATAGAGATGAAAGTTTAACAATGATCGAGTCCTGGGGGTGCGCATTCCAAGAAGCCATGCAGAAAGAGTTAAATTCTAGGTGAAAGGTCCAAGCTTCTTGAAATTGAAAAAGTTTCCTATAACTCTGTCGGGAACCAGAAGTTGAAAGGAGGAGAGGGTTTATGATCTGAACCTAGAGAGGAAAGTTTGGTTATGGAGGCACCATGAAAGTTGTAAAACCAAGAAGGCGAGGCTAGAGCACGGTCTAGGCATTCTTTAATTAATTTTGGAGGTTTTTGTTTATTGGACCAAGAGAACCTGGAGCCTTTGAAACTCACATCTTCAAGAGAGAAGGTGTAAACAATTTCGCGCAATAAATGGGTGCCAGATGTAGGATGAAACGGGGACTCATTTGTCAGGCCTCCATCCCGATGTAAGATATTTTGCCACAATAGGGGGTGACTGGGACAATCACACATCATCCCAATACCTACCAGGATCACAGATACAGTGTCCCGAGCCGCGGCCCACCCTGTCATCACATTTTAATAACAAAAAGGAACGTACAAGAATAGAATAAACCGTTCCAAATACAGAGTTAGCGGAAACAAAATTAAATTAAATTATGTGAAATTATAGAGCATCGATTCTCTAATGATAATACATAGTACACTTTCGATATATGTAACCATTTGATCTCTCCTAAAATTAAACATATAGTTTATACATGATTGTGGAATGAATACATGATTTAAATAACAAATAATTGCCCCGAAGGCATAAATCTTGGGTGTACATCTACATCCAAGTCACAGCCACCGGCTCCACTTGATTTGCATCCAACGGTGCTCATTAAAGTAGTACCTCCTGCATAACAACTAAAAATGGGTTGCGCAACGGGGTTAGCTACATTAGCTAGTGAGGGAGCAAAGGGGAATGCACATACATCATACAATTAATATCAACCAGAATGATACATGCTAATGTTAGATTCATTTTCCACCTAGCACACAATTCTATCGGTCAAGTATATGCTACTGTGATAACTCGAGAAACACTGAGGGTCACTTATGCTATCGCCCTAGTGAAACCTCAATTATCACAAGGGAACCTACACCGGTAGAAGCCATCATGACCACCCAGTGGTAGACCCCGATAGCCATCATTATCCCTATTATGGCCTCTCCCACCTCTACAGACCACATGTGCTTAAACTATCCAACACATAAACCCCTATTGGCAATGGTCGTAGCATAAGGGAACAAGCATCCTAGCCGCAGATATACTATATGCAAGTCCTATCGTCCCGAGAGGTATTTCAGGTGCATCAACGTCCCATTCCATCTAGTACCTAGGTACCAGTACGACATGACACATACAGATCAGGATGGCATATAACAGTTTTCATAATTAAATAAATTGGGGTTCCGATACCGGCACACCTGGCATCGTAGTCCGATACAATGGTGAGAATACTATCACATTCATAATAGTTCATATTTGAATAATAATGCAATGCGCACAATGCTTATAATTATATAATAGCATGCTTAAGATTGTTAATATTATATTCAAACCCAACAAAGTCACCCAGAACCCACTCACCTAACACAGGTGTCGCCGTGAGTGGTTGACATGAATCTCACCTGGGCGAGCGGATTAACAGGCGGATGTGCTTCTTAGGTCCGCCCTGCATCCGGTCAATCCCTGAGACATACCCAAGAGCAACTGGCCTCGGGCGGATGCAACAGACTTGAGTCCGTTCCTTCATCCGGGCAGTTCAACACACAGGGGTTATACTGGGCGGATTGACGGACAGTACCACGATTGGTGGATCCGGTCGTTCGTTCGTCGACAGTCTCTTCTGAGATTTCAGAGGACTTTTGCTCCAGCTTGAAGCTTGGAGCACCCTAGCTCATCAGGGTCATGGAGGGGGTGTCTAAGCCTCCTTAGAGTCACTAGAACCTAGGTTCACCTCAAGGATCCAAGATCCTACAAGGTTTGGTCTCAAATTAGTTCAAGGGTTGGGTTTCATAGCTTAGGACCAAGGGTTCACCAACAATGACTGCAAATGCAGTACTTAGAAGTCTAGATTAGCTCCATTAGAGCTCCCAATTAGGGCCAAGCATCACCTTGAGTCCCAAATAGAACCCTGGGTTAGCTCAAGCTCAAGAAATCATCAAAAATATAAAATGGAAATGGAGAGAGAGAGAGGTACCAAGCTTGGAGTCTTACCTTGGTGAGATTCTCCTTCCAACCATCCTCTCCATCTCTCCTCCTCCTCTTGCTCTTCTCCCTTGGGTTCGGTCAGCTTGGGGAGGAGATGTGGGGCAGCCAACCATTTTGGCATAGCTCCCATCTTCTTCCCTTCCCCTCCTATTCCTCTCTTACTTCTACTTCTTCTTCTTCCTTCCAACTTCTCCTTCTTCTCTTATCTCTTCTCCTCAACGGTTTGATTGGGAGGGGGAGAGATAAGAGAATAAGGATTCTCTTATCCTTTTACAGGTTAAATGGGCCTTAGGCCATGTTTGGTTTAGGCACCCCCAAACACTTAGTGGCCCTTGAGTCTTTAAATGGATTTTAGTTAGGTCTTAGGGCTTGTTTGACCTTAGTCATAACCATTAGGTCCATTAAGTCATGTTTGGGGTGTATCCTAAGTCCATAGGACTTAATTGTCCTCCAAGGTCTGTTCCATAGGGCTTAATTGTCCTCCAAGGTCTGTTTGGTTTTAGGTTAGGGTGTATAAAATCCATTATTCCTTTAAGTTATGCTTTTGGATCCATTTTCATGCTTCAACTAACCATCTAATGGTAAGGGTAGGGGTCCATATTGTCCAAAGGTCCAATTATAGTGTTCGGGATACGGGGATGTGGGTCCCATAGGAAAATAAACCAAAAAGGCAGATGATAGCACGGGCGGATCCTCAAGCGGATTCAGTTCAAGTGAGTCCATTCGTGACTTCGGTGCTGCTGTCAAGGCCCAAACTTCAAGGAAAGTCGCGGGGCTTTGGCCTACACTTCCAGGTTTTCGAGGGGATGCTCTTAGTAATATCTTAGGTCTAAAGTTACAAGTGTTGGCCAGTGCCATTGTGGCATTGCCCCTTAGGTAAAGGTCGAAACTGCCCTAGGGTATAGGGGTATATTTGGGGTGCAGGTGTCACACCATCAATCTTCTCCGAACCATCAATGATTTCATTAAAGTCCCCAAAAAGACAAAAAGGCTCCTTGAGGGAGATGAGAAAATTCATAAGTTCCTTCCAGAAAGCAGTACACGCTACCAACTGGGGGGGGCATATAAACAAACTAACCAGAACTTAATGTTGTCACTCGTACTAATTAGCACACTAATCATATTGGCAGCAACCAACTATGTCAGAATGATAATAGAAGGTAAAGCTAATAACCATAATCCACCCTTTTTCCCTTGTGATCCAACACTATTTAAGAAGCTCACAGAGTTGTAAGAAGACATAGGGTACTTAAGCCTTAAACATGCATGATCTAAACATTTAGTTTCACACAAAAAAATAATATCAGGGTTATGTTTATTGATATGAAAGGCAAGATAGTTCTGGGTGAATCTATTATTGAATCGGTGAGTATTCCAAGAAAGGATTAGTATAGTAAAAAAAGAACGTAAAAAGAGGTACGTACAAAAGCGAAAACAACATTGAGGGGTGAAAGTTCTGTATAAAGCGCGCTGATTAAGGTTCCAAATGCTAATAGAAATATTGAGCAGAATGATAAAGAAAATAGAATAATAATTAAAAAAGGAAAGGAAATGAGTGAAGAAATGTACCGGATTAAGAGATTGGGGTTCCATCGTAGTTCCAGAGTCCAGATCAAGGGCGATGCCAGTAGCCGCAGTAGATGCAACAATGCTCCGAGCTTAATCAAATTGAAGCTCATTAACCCAATTCTTAACCAACTGAAGGAAAGTAGGTGGGTCAGTAGAAGTGGCCATGGACTGTTCAAGAAACAGACGAAATGTGGAGAACTCAAAAGCAGTGGATGATGGAATGGGAGATGATGTGACTTTCCTTTTCTTTGATGTTGTCCCTCCAACAAGGTCCTCCATATGGATCATAGTCTGGGTGGCATCGGGACACGGAGTTGGGCACATCACAGGCACATCAGCAGTCGAAGCAATACCAATATAAGGGGTCGAGATCCAGTGGAAGAGATGAACCCGGGCCTCCAACTAAGCACCCAGGAAGCACCGAGGAGATGGGACCTGGATGGACAGTAACCAACTCATTCTTTGGGCACGGATCGAGCTGTGGTTCCACTACTATAGAGGCAAGAAACTCATCCACAAGAGAGGAAACAGGTGGAGTGGTTGTATTAACAATAGCATCAGCAACATCCAAGAGAAGAGGGATTTCAAGCTGACCCTCAAAACATCCGGTATTCAAACCCACCCCAGTATCCTCCATGGCATCAAATTCAGATAATTCCCTTGCCTTTCTTCGGTCTCTTCAAGCATTAGATCATGAAATGCTGAGATCCCTTTTGACTTCTGTGATCGTATTCTGTTTCTTGGTTTTTGGATGGAGTAGATCTCTGGAAGCAGTAGAGAATAACTAATTTTTCCCCCAATTTTGTTTTGGGGAGATGTATTTATTTATTTTTTCATGTATATAACACTATATCGTAGCCGATACATACATACATAAACACTTTGATGGATTATTTGTGATCTCTGATCTCAGATTCATCAGTTAATTCAGTTTATTACACCATTATTTGGATCTAAAATGTTTGGCTTTGGTTTCGCATGATGAATACTTTTTCGTTTTGGTATCCTGCATAATCTGTTGGCACAACTTTTATTAGAAATAGGATAGAATTAGAGTAGAACAGAGTAGTGGTGGTCCCTAACCTTTTGAATACTGATGGTAAGACCAGCAAATTAAGAGAACCTTTCTTCATCATCATCAATTCATCATTTCAAGAAGTGGGTATACCGGCCAACTTAACAATTGAAAAACGAGTAGATTATATCAAAATAATGAATTTTCTTTAGTTGTTTGTGTTTTTTATGATCAAAGAAAGCAGACTATGGGAAACAAAGAGATTTCTTGGAATATAGCTTCAGTAAGTAACCTGTGAGAGTTAGGTAAGCAATCAGATACCGGGTTTGAACTTTGAATCCTCCCTCATTACCGGCCTTGGTTAAAGTTCTTTGTTCTGTTTTGACTGTTTCATCTTCACCAAGATCTGGTCCTAGAAAAATGGTGGTGCCCAGTTCCTAGTGTTTGTCAAGTGTGGGTTTTCCATTCCAACAAACTCTTTAATATCGATTGTATATTTTACATTTCAAACCATAGAAGAGAACTCTACGATCTCACCGGAATCGTTTTGAGCAGCAATGGCGGTTTGATGTTCATTTGGGAAGAAGGGTTTGAACAAAACGATGTATAGAGTATGTTAAGTTAGGGTTGTGATAAAGGTTGGGTTGGGTTCGATTTGATACAAACCGGTTGGATTGTTTTGAGTGGGGTTTATGGTGGTTCAGAATTCAAATAGAGCTCAGGTGACATTCAAAAAATTTTGAATTCATATATTCACAGCCATTGGATGCTCAAAAGACAGGTGGCGTACTGGCAAACCATGGAAGGAAGATGAAAGTACAAATAATGGAAGTAGAGGAGTCGGATCCCCCAAGAACCCCGCCATCGCTAATTATGGAGTTTTAGCAACACCGGAACTGCTAGGGATTTAAACACCACGAATCTGCTGGTTTTCTTGCTCGAATTGTTATCGTCATCTTCCTTTTCTGCCAGGGCCATAGTCGAGAATTCAATCGCTTTTGCTGTATTCCAAATCCTCTGCTTGTTGGGGCTTTACTGGTTTTGGGAGAAGAAGAAGAGGAAGACCACAGAAGATGATGGGATCGAAGATTGGGAGCTTGAGTATTGGCCACACCGTTTCTCATACGAAGAGCTTATAGCACAGCTACGAAAAGGCTCTCCAAGGACGAGATTCTCGGGTCTGGTGGATTTGGCAGAGTATACAAAGGAACCCTAAAGAACAACACAGAGGTAGCAGTGAAATGCATGAACCATAACTCGAGACAGGGACTGAGAGAATTCATGACGGAGATATCGAGCATGGGGAGGCTCCAACACAAGAACCTGGTTCAGATGAGAGGGAACGAGCTGATGCTGGTCTATGATTACATGCCCAGCGGTAGTCTCAACCGGTGGATCTTCGACAAGCCCGAGAAGGTGATGGGGTGGGAGGGAAGGCGAAGGCGAAGGGTGTTGGGCGATGTGGAGGAGGGTTTGAACAACCTGCACCACGGATGGGATCAGATGGTCCTCCATCGTGACATAAAGTCCAGCAAGATGCACCTTTTCTCACATAGTTAAAACTATTAGAGAGATAAGAATCCCTAAAGACAAAACCGATCACTACCCATCAACCAAATTCTCTAAATAAATCAAAAACCCTGAAGTCTAACCCAGTACCAACAAAACAGAAACTGCCCCTGAATCTTTTTCCTTAATTCAAGATATCAAGGTAAGAACCATCGACAAAAAATGCAAGAAAACGTCATTGATCCCCAATTGGGAACATAGACAAATTGAGACAACATTAAACACGAAAAGAATAACCAAATTACCTCACTATTCGAATCGAATCTGATCGAACAGAGCCGATATAGGGAGACGATTAGAGTCAAACAGAAGTTGTCGTCGTGTTGTTCAGCTGGAGGGTTAGGTGGAGACGAAGACACATGCAGTGCCACCGAAATCCGGCGGAGTTTGTGCGAATCTTGCCGTTGAATTTAGAAAAAGAAAAGCAAAACAGGGGTGAAGGAGCTTTATGCGGAAGGGAGGCTAAGCGAAGCGGCTGACCTGAGGATTGCAGGGGAGTACGAGGCGAAGGACATGGACGCGGTGCTCAAGATTGTTCTGGCTTGCTGCCATCCTGACCCGCACCACAGGCCTACCATGAGGGAGGTTGTAGTCATACTACTTGGTAAGGAGGTCTCTGCTGCACCGGGGAATTTGTTGTCAGAGCTCCCAAGTGTTGTCTCCATCAACGGCGACGAGCCGGATTGTGAGACATCATTCTACCCATATTCTTCCCTATTTTTTCCATTTTGGTTCACTGCGTTCCGTCGTTGGAGTGGGACGAACTGACGAAGGTTGCAGCGGTGGTAGTTGAAGAAGAACAAGAAAGAAGGAGAGGGAGAAATAATGGTGGGTCCCATTTTTTTATGTTAGAAAAATAAAAAATTAGAATAGGATTATTTTAATTGAAGGGTAAAATTGCCATTTAAATTTTATACTTAACACTGTCCACTTAAAGGTGTTGGGTGTATATTTTGAAAACACAGGGTGTTGCACTGTATTTAATATAAATTTCAGGGGGGTGGCAGTGTAATTTTCCCCAAAATAAATAGAAACAAATGAAAAGAGAAAATATGAAACAATTAGGCCAAATTTGGTATGATTTCCATTTTATGAAATAGTCAACAATAGATTTTTGGTCAAAAAATTGAAATTGTTTCGATTGTATCAATATGAAACAAGAATTAAAAAAATCCATTTGGTAGTTCAATTTATGAGACTAGATTTTCAATATTTCTTTGGGAAGGTAGTGGTGGTGGACATCGGAGAAGCACCATTACCTCATGTGCAAGTTGATCCGGGATCGGCAATAAATGTCATGCCGCTGAAAGCACTCGCCTTCCTCGAAATCCCTGCTAACCAAATGAGCTACACCAACATCACTATCCCGTAGGTATGATGCTAATACCCAAAAAACAATTAGAAAGATCCGACTGAAGTGCCAGCTAGGGAGCCGTCGTCCCAAGTTACCTGCTATGTCATTGAAACCAACACGTCCTACAATCTACTATTAGGACGACCCTGGATCCATGAAAATCTGGTGGTCCGATGATTGTGTGCAGGTAGTGACAGTGGTGAGGGTAGTGGTGGCAATGGTGGTGTGGGGTGGTAGTGGTGGCGGGAGGTGGAGGTGGTGACATGGAAGTGATGATGGTGATGGTGGCGGTGGCGGTGGTGGTGATGATGAGATACTGGTGGCGGTGGTGGCAAGGTGGTGGTGGTGAGACCATTACGAGAATATGGGTAATTTATTTTTAGCATGAAATTACTGCTTTACCCATCAAATTAACCATGTGGTCATTAAAGAGCAAGAGTGAAATCAAATGAAATAGAAATTCTGAAACAACTCCTTAGCAATTTTAGAATTTCTATTCCACTTAATTTCTATTTCATTGAAATAAGGTGCAAACATCAGACCAAACAATTTCAGAAATAGAAATCACCCCTTGAAATTGAAATATAAATCATACCAAATCATCATCAAATGGACAAATTGCAAATATGATCTCCAATGTTGCGGAGAGTCGAACCAAGATACCAGTCTGCTTGCGAATTAGTGTTTGGGTCGTAATCTTTGGGGTTCGTGGTCTGAATCGATTTTCGGGGTCCCTCTCTAGCGACGAAAATAGTGGTCATGGTGGGTTTTCAACTGGGATTCTTCATTGAGATGGGGGTTGGGATCGTACCACATGCATACTGAAATAAACGGAGTCGTCACCTATGGGCCTAGGACTCAATGGGTGTAGCCAACCCAGATTGAATGGATAAGGCTACATGATTCCATATGGTCTGTTCAGAGAGTCTGGATAAGCGGCCAGGTTAGGAGGATAAGAAGGTGTTAGCTCCCCACCTTGCCTAGGTAAACCGGTCTTCCTACTAGATGCAGGATTTTGAAAATTCTCCCTTAATAATATGTCGTTTACCAACATGCATGGCTAGATTATAATGTACCAAATATACGAAGAAAAGAATAAGTGTCATTCACTATATACACTAAAATGAACGACTTTAATGATCTACATTGTGTCGTAATGAAAGGAAAAGTGAAAAAGTATATACTTACGCGCAACAAATGCCAAATCACACGAAATGTGGGTTGTCTCCCGGCTCAGATGGAGATGGATGGTTAGCTCACCTTCCTCTTGTTAGACAAGATAAGGGCTATATAAGATGGATTTCGTTACTCAGACCTTGGGCAGAGAAATAGCTGAAAATAGAATTTTTGCTACTAAGACTTCGGGCAGAGTAATGGATGGAAATGGAGCTTTGGCTACTGAGACTTCGAGCAGAATAACGGTTGGAAATGGAGCTTTCGCTACTACGACTTTGGGTAGAACAATGGCTGGAAATGGAGCTTGATATGTTTAAAGATGATGAAAAAAGTAGGATTTTGGGGGACCTCGCGTCATAGATAGAGTTATGGGATCTCAAGTTTCAGAATGGGAGTGGGGTAGGAACCCGAAGTAGGCAAAGGGGGTGTTTAAGACACTAAATGGGCAGAGAGACCACCAAGGGTGCATTTCCTGGAAAAAAAAATGGAAGACTTCCTCATTTCTTTCCCTTTAAAGGGTATCGCCTTTTTCCTCCATTTTTCACAGTTCATCTTCTTCTTTTTCTTCCTCTCTGCAGCATACTTCTTTTCCTCTTTGCGAACACCTTTCACCATCATTGCCATGACTGAACTTCCCTAAACCTCAGATGTGGATCACGAGATCGAGGAGCTTCTACTAAAGAAACGAGCTCTGCTTCCTCCTTCAACCTAGGTTGAGGAACAAATTCATTTCCCTAAACCTCCTTTCAAACTTGGTCCTGCTTTTTCTTCCTTCCCAGCCACTATCTCCAACTTCCAGAGACAAGAGAAGGAGAAGATCCTTTTCTGTTCAAACCAACCCTTAGAGCTCGAGGAAAGAGCCTTCAATCGTCTCTGGCCCTCTTATCTCCTTGATTGGAAGTTGTGGGAATGTGGGTCTATCGTATGACCAGTCACGATGCCCCTTACTTATTGAATCGTGGGATTTTGCACGCTGTAGAACTCTCCAGCACTTCAATAGACCGCCCCCTTCGTCAAGCAGCTCTTTGCGTTTGGTCCCGGTCCACCAGCTCGTTCCACTTTAGCTGTGGGATACTGACCCTCACCCTTCTAGACGTAGGAGCTTTAACCGGCCTCAAGGTCAAAGGGGAAGAATTTAATGGTGCCTCCTCGGGCCACACTGATCAAGATGATGTTGAGATAGACCTTGGTCTCGACTTCTCTAAGAGGTCTAGCTTTAGCTTCTACCTCAACCAATATCGGAAGGAATCTGGTGTGGTCTCTGATATTGAGCGGGCGACATTTTTTCTTACCTGGATTTGCGCCATTTAGCTTGTGTTTGGTCTAGCAAAATCTCCAAAGCCTATCTCCGCCTAGCCAACGCCTTGCTGACAGACCATTCAATCGACTTAGCTTTGCTTTTGCTGCCCTTTACCGAGGGTGCAACAAGATTGTCTGGTCTGACTTTCTACACGGAGGCGGCCCTTTCTGGCTCCTCCAACTATGGCTTAGGGCTTACTTTCTAGCCCCGTATACTATCCCAACCCCCCTGCAACACCACACGGTGGCCGGTTTTCTTTATGCCTCTTCCCCCCTTGGTGATCAACAGACGTTAGACCAATATCATAACTTTTTCCTGTCCATCGAGTCTAACAAACACGGCGAATCCTTCATTCCCTTTCATTACCTAGAAGATATTCCTCATTGGCTTTCTTTAGCCATAGAACATCCTACGTCTGGCCCCACCTTATGAGGATGTTATCTAGTCTGCCAGGACCTTCACTTTGGCGATATCCTTGAACCCTCCGGCAACAACATATGCGGGATTGAGATGTACAATCCTCATTTTTGTACACGCTAGTTCGGCCTGTGCCAAGCTATACCCTACCCCAGCTACTATTCTGCCAGAGATTGCGAGCTTGAGTGGCCAGTCTTCATGGATGTGAATCGCATTCAATTCACCTCGTCTGTGAATGATTATGTCTTATCCGAGTTCCAGCTCTTGTACTTCAGACCGAGTCCTGCAGTCTCAAAAGAATTCTCGACTTGGTGGGCGAACTACTTCTTTTCTTCCATTGTTGACTCAGCTTCCTTTACCTCCTGTCCCAGCAAGGCACTTAGCAAGAAGCCCATTTCTGGTGTACCTGGTCAGGCCGAACGAAAGAAAGGAAAGGCAAACATTCCTCAGAAACCTTCAGGTACACTTCCTAACCTTTGTCCTGCCAGGTATGAGCAAGCCTTTTGCCTTCATGTTTAGCTTCTTTAGCTAGATTCTTTTTCAGTTGCCCATTCTGCCCGATCATCTGATGATGCTAGGGAAAAGGTCATGCCACCAAAAACAAGCAAGAAACGCTGGTTGTCCATCCGGTGGCACAGAAGACCGTGCGACAATCACAAAAGACAGTGGCTACAAGGACTCGGGATGACTACTCTAGGACATGCATGGAAGATGATCACGGAAGACCATGGCATCATCCGTCTGAGATGACTTAAACTTATAAACTCTTGGACATTCACAGAATATCACACGGAAGACCGCAGTGGTCGTCCGCGGACATTTAACATCAAAACCTCAGTTGTCCGTGAGTTTATACTTAAGATATTTTGGATCGGTCAATTAAGCTCATATCTGTCCTTGTTCATAGAAGACCGTGGACAACAAACTTAAATTTCTTTCTAAGTCAAACCACCTAGTTTTTTGGTTTTTTCATTTAAGTATTTTTTATGTCATTTTTTGATTTTTCACATTTTGTTGATCATGTACATTAGGATTTCATAGTTATTCAAATAGAATCAAATCCCAATACTAAGTCTTAAAGAAATATTCCATTTGATGAAGCATTCAACTCCTAGATTATTCCACACAGAAGACCGTCTTCAATAGTCCTTCTTTCAATCAACATGCCTTGTTATTTCTTCAACTGTACCTCTTTAGTAGCTTGAGTTTCATCTTTAACACATTTAGCACACACATTAGTACACCAAAACACACATCATATAATGACTTTCATATCCAAAAGTCATAATATATTTCATGGGATGAAGTTTCATGTCTGAGAGTGTGGCCTATGCCAACACTCCCATGTGTTGGTCTCTCTCCTCAAAACAAGGAGGCTGAGTTGTCTTTTCATATGTGGAAGAGAGAGATAGATTCTTGGGAGTGCTGGTGTAAACCACACTTCCGGATAGAGTTCTTTTCCATATTTTTTTAGGTAGTTTTTGATGTCATAAATGATTGTGACGTTTCATAAGTCACAAAGCAGATCTATTCATATTTTTTGAGGTAGTTTTTGATTTCATGGTTTTACCTTTTCTTAAACTTTTTTTTTTGGTGAAATACTTTTTCTTAAACTAGAAAATTTGCTTTCTCCCAGTTTTTTAAGGTAAATTACATGTCACCCCTTGGTTTTCAAACGAAACTCAGTTATCCCCGATTTTTGAAAAAACTCAAATCACCTTTGGTTTAGACACCAATATGATAAATTAGTCTCTAACGTTAGTTTTATGCTATTAAGTGATGATGTCACCTAATCGCAGCTTAAATAAATTTAATTTCCTAAATTACCTTTTAGCGATTGTATTGTAAATTTAATTTAATGTTTTAGTACAACGGTAAAATAGTCATTTCACATCAATAATTAACAATAGATTAACACCATTACTGCAGAGGAGATGATTTGATTTTTTCAAAAATCAGAGTGATCTGAGTTTCGTATAAAAACCAATGGGTGACTTGTAATTTACCTTTTTTTTTTAGGGTAAATTACGTCACCCTCCCTGTACTTGCCCTAATTACACGTTCCTCCCCTTGGTTTTCCCACCTTACGTTTTGACCCCTTATGGCTGACGGGGTTAGGGTGCTGTTAGTTAATGGTTTGAAAAGACAATGTTATCCTTTACTAACAAATTAAAACTGCATTTCCAATTCTACCCTTTTCATCATCTTCAACCTAAAATACTTCTTTCTTTCCTTCTCCACCGCCAGCACCACCACCACCACCACCACCACTACTGCAGCCATCTCCTCTTCCTCCTCCACCGCCAGCACCACCACCACCGTCACCGTCACCGTCGATGGTGATATACATGGTGATATACGAGGGTCTAACCACCTACCAATGAAACTCAAATTTGATATTAACCAATTAATGGCCAAACAGAAAGCTCATATTGAAGGATCCCAAAAGATGGTTTCATGAGAGCTTGCACCAGAAACCGGAAACACCTTCTACAGATCAAGCTCATTCCATGGTTTCAGATTGATTTATGAAATTATTAATTATCTGTCCAGCAATTTTTTCTTCGTACTGTGTGTGATTATTGCCCTCCAAGGACACCTACTTCGATCCAGTTTTGTGGCCCATCTGGGCTGTGGTCTGTTGGCAATAAGAAATCTCCATCTCAGTCTGGTGGTATCCTGTTTTTTGGCCTATTTCTCTTAAGAACAAAAATACATTTCAGAAATTCACAGGTGCATAGTTGAACCAATTGTATAAGTCTTGATTCAAGACCAAATGACAAGTACTTCTAAGTTACCGAACTGCTACAGAAAACCATCTATAAAAACCCCTCACCTGAAACCCCTTCCTAAAACACTCATTACTAGCTTAAACCCCTACCTGAAACACCTCCTTGAAACCCCTGTCGATTTCTGAAACCCTGTTACTAGCTTCAAACCCCACCTGAAACATCTCCTTGAAACCCCCATTACTGCGCTGCTGATTCCTGAAACCCTAAAGGGTATCGGCAGTGCACTTCACCGAAATAGCTCCTCTCCCTGAACCCATACTTGCCAATCCACCTCCCTAAAACTCTGTGCTCGCATCCCACCTGACCTTGCGGGTCCATGGTGACCTGCAAATTCGGAACTAAAAAAATAAATAAAAAATAAAGCTGTTTCAGATGCGTTATGGGTGTTTGATTGAACAGAGCTTGAAGAAGACGAGAACTCCTCTCTTGTCAATGATGATATTTGTTTAAAAACAAAAGAAACCCCTTGTTTTAGTCTTTCATATGCACAACAGGGGTCTTAGATGGGTTCTTTCATGGGTTATTTTTGGCCAGCTCTGGTATTAAATGAACAACAACAAAGGTGGGGGTGAGGCCGTGAGGGAGGGACAAGGATAAGTGGCGGGGGTGGGGAGTTGCAGAGGGCAGAGAGTGAGTACCTTCTGATCATCGACGATTTTAGGTTAGGAGGTTGCAAGAAAAGGGGTTGTAGGAGGAGGAGGAAGGAGGGTAAAAGGGTTGCCTGTGGTTAGGGTTTAGTGAAGCGGAGAGGAAGAGATGGAGGAACTCCATTTTGTTCTCGCCGGAGTTTGCCGGAGAAGGGTTGGACGAGGAGGAGGAAGAAGAAGAAGGGTAAAGGGTCTATTTATATGAACCCAGGTTAGTTTGGGGATTAAATCATAAGGGTAAATGGGTCATCTCACAAGGATCCAAGGTTAGTTTGGGGATTATAAAAATTTTAGTACGCCACATCAGCACTTAACAGACGGACGCTAACGACAGGGTGTAATAGTAATTTTATTCAAAGTAGAGGGAGGGGTATGTAAGGTGGGAAAATCAAGGGAGGAACGTTAATTAGGTCAAAATACAGGGAGGGGATGTAATTTTCCTATTTTTATAGACCCTTTCGCCAAATACGTGTTACCATTCTAAGTTTGCAAATTTATACACAATACACATTTCTGTGCCTGTAAAACTCTCTCTCTCTCTCTCTCTCTCAAATTCTCGATTTCTAAAAAATGGCTGCAAACGTTGAAGAATCAGAGCTACAAAACGGAGGGACGCCGGAATTGCAGAACGCAAGCGAACCAGAGACAGTAATCGTTGCTGATTCCGAGACTGTTCAATCACAAGAGAGCAACAATGGAAATGAACCAGATATAGTAACGGCTACAGATCTCGAGCCTGTTCAAACTAAAAAGAACGAAGACGGATCCAACGAGCTAAAAGAGGAATCTTCTTTGTTGAAGGAAACCAAGCCTTCTGAGCTTCGCAAAGATGAAGGGAACCGGACATTTTCTATGAGAGAGTTATTGAGTGAATTGAAGGAAGAAGGAAATGAAGCTTCCGATGGGGAATTGCGGAGAACCCCAAATGCTTCTGATGCAGAAAGACGTGAGGGAGGGTCTCCGTATAGGTACGCTTTTTAGAATCTGTTAATCTCAAATTTATTCCATTTTAGGAATACTTGTTAGAAAGCGATACTCAGATACCTCTGTTCACGCTTGGTTTGCTTTTGGATTTCATTACTTTTGAGAGGCGTAAATCGCTAGCTCTTAGAGAATGTAATATAACTTTGATTTATTAGTTGGATCTATAGACGGTTGATACTAAACTTTGAGAATTAACGGAAATAGGATGTCTACACTTGGTCCATGTAGAAATTTGGTTCTCAATGAAGAATTTGTCTTGTCCTGATGTTATTTTTATCTTTTGCCTGGTTGTTTGAGTTAGATCAGCTAATCTATGCACGGTTCAATCAATTTTGTACCCACGAGCATGTATTCCTCGTGCACTCTAATATTATTTGTCTCAAATTAACTTCTCCAGGATGCTCACCCCAGTCAAGTAGTTTGCAAATGCATTTTTCATTATTACTGTTATTGGGTCCATCTGGTACTCATGATCTATTCTCTGGCAAGAACTACTTTTATTCATGTTTTGGAATGTGAAACCAGTGAAAGGCATTGACAACCGAATGCTTTGTAAGCTTGTGTAGAACATCTATTCTTTTATTCATAGTTTTTTTTTTTTTTAATGACACTAAAATAAAGCATAAAATTAGCAACGATTACAAAAGTCAGAGTCACGACCTAAAAGGCTAAAACCATATCAACAGTCTTGGTGGATCTAGCCTAGAACATGAGCTGGCCAAATTGCATCCTGAGTAACCTTTTTCACAATAACCGATTCAAAAAACCCAACGAGAGAAATTTTAGAATTTAATAGGTGAAAGAGCTGCCAGGGCCAGCAATGAAAGTTTTCTTTCTGTAGCCACAAAGCCAGATGTGCAGAGTTAGTCCAAATGGCTTGAAGCTTGATGCCTTGGTCTTTTACTGTCTGGATACCCTGTTCAACTGCCTTCCCTTCTGCTTCATCTGCAGAATCTACAGTGCCATAATCAAAAGAGAAAACATATATCTCTTTATTAAGACATAAGATGGAAGCCCAACCACTTTCCTTAATTGCTAGATGAAAACTCCCATCAGTAAGCAATAATGTATGTTCACCTGGATAATTGAATTTGTTGACGGAAACTGATATAGAACTAGAGGGGGGGGGGGGAGGACTCTACAGGCCGATGGGGGGGGGGGGGGGGCTCGAGTTGTGTGGATGTGGGGTTATGATTTAAGGTTGCAATCAATTGCTGAATATGGGAGAGAACACGATGGGAGTTTGGTCGATCCTGCTCATGTAAAACACGATTCCTTTCCATCCAAATGAAGTATAAAATAAAGGAACCAACTTCCAAAAAACATTTAATGTCACCTTTGGAAAAAGAAGAGGTAAGGTAGAAAAAAGGGATGAAAAAGAAGAAATCGAAAGAGAAGAAATGCGGAAACCAATAAGTCTAGCAAACCAAATGATACGAGAAAAGGGGCATTCAAAAAATAGATGCCAAAGTGATTCCTCAGCATCTTGACACATCAAACACGTGTTCTCAACAGGAAATAATTTGTTAAGATAACTTCTGTGAGGAGACCATTATGACAATATTTCCACAGGAATTGTTTAAATTTGGGGTACACCTTTAGTTTCCAAATGAAATTCCAAATAGAAGGTTGAAAGGGAGGAATAGCAGTAGAACAGTTAGATTTAAGTTTCACAAGACATGATGCAGCAATTTTAGTGGAAAAGTGTGCCGTCTTGAAAAAGGGACAAAATAATTCATCACTTGTGACAGCTGCTGATAGCTTCACCTTTATGATAGAAGTAGCAATATTCGAGGGGAAGAGAGAGGAGATTAGGGGGAGATTCCAATTGCCATTGGATTCCCATAAATCAGCAACCCGAGAGAATAGAGGAGAGGGTTGGAAAGAAGATGGGAGAGTGAAATGAGGGAGAGAGGGGATCCAAGGATCCAACAAGATCTTTACCATATTTTCACGAGAAATTATTTTAGAGTAGGACGAACTCTTAAAATACCCCTCAACTTCAAACAAATCCTAGGGATAGAGGCTTTGAAAAGTGAGGAGTTGCGAAAGTACTTCGCTTTTAGTGTTTGAGCCCAAAGAGAGGAAGGGTTATGTAGGCAAAGTTATGATTCTTACTGCTACGAAAAACCAGTCCTCCTTGAGATTTGGGTTGACACAAGTCATTCCAGGAAATGGTATGGACCTTCCGTTTATTCGAAGAGTGAACTCACCAGAAATCTCTTTGGATTGAGTCCAGTTCATGGCATATGGAAAGGGGAAATTGACGAATGACCATTTGAAAAGTTGGAATGGAGGAGAGAACATATTTGATTAGTGTGGTAAGTCCAGCCTGTGAAAGTAAGTTCATTTTCCAACCAGCCAACTTGCTTTCTAATTTATCAAGAACATCCTGAAAAGAAGAGGAGCCAGATCGAGGCCAAAATAATTTAGTATCCAGATACTTTGCACCAATGGGAAGTTTTTTGAAGCCTAGAAGTCTAGACAGAGATCGGCGAGTGGAATCAGAGCAATTAGCACTGAAATGGAGAAAACTCTTATCAAGGTTGACCATTTGTCCCGACATGTCCTCAAAAAGATCAAGAATAGATTTTATAGATAAGACATCATTTTCAGTGGCTCGACATAAAATAAAACGATCATCAGCAAAAAAAGATGAGATATGATCGGAGTTGTACGAGCCAATCTAATGCCTTTAAAAAGGCCATCTTCTTGAGCTGCCATAAAAGAGATAGGGTGAAAGAGGGTCACCCTGTTGGAGTCCTCTAGTTGGAGTAAAATGCGAGAAGGCTGAGCCGTTGAGTTTAATAGAGTAAGAACAAGAAGACATGCACAAGGATACAAGATCACACCAATGGTCATTAAAACCTAACATTTTCAGAATTGTACATACAAAACCCCATTCAGATTGATCGTATGCTTTAGACATCAATTTTCATGGTCACAAAACCCGATTTTCCTTTTTTATGATTCAAGAAATGAAAAATTTCTTGGGCCAAGATGATGTTGTCCGTGATGTGAAGCCCCTTTACAAAGGCCACCTGAAATGGAGAAATAAAAGACTTCAGGAAAGGGCGTAGCCTATTTGCCAAAAGTTTTGAAATGATTTTATAGGCAACATTACAAAGATTGATAGGCCGGAAAAGATCCACACGATTAGCCCCTATTTGTTTAGGAATAAGAGTGAGTAGAGTGTGATTTAATGCAGTTGGGTGGGGAGGGGATTTAATGCAGTAGGGTGGGGAAAGGGGGGGGGGGAGGGAGCAGTTGGAGAAGAAATTGGTAACAAGATGGAGCAAATCAGTTGATACCAAGTCCCAGCATTTCTGATAGAAAAGGCCTGAAAGCCATCTGGTCCAGGGGATTGATTTGTACGGATCCATGCTGAAAACGACCTCTTTGATTTCAACTAATGAAGGAATGCTGGTTAAACCCTTCATTTTCTTCATCTGAAATAATAGGTTGGAAAAGGTCTACCAGACAAACTGGGGATAAAGGGTTAGAGGTGTGGAAGAGATTTGAGAAGAAATCAGCAAAGACAAGCAATTCTGTTTTTTTTTTGTGGTGGGCGTGGGGGGTGGGAAGAGATAGTAATACCTTCATCATTTTTAATAGAAAGGATTCTATTAGAGCACTGCCTAGTACGGGTTAAGGCATGAAAATAGCGGGTATTTCGATCTCCCAACATGACATAGTTATCTCAAGAATTTTGCTTCCAAAAAATTTCCTCAACATACAATAAATTATCTAAATGAGATTCCAACGAGGAAATTAATGTGAGGTTATCGGGAGAAGGTTCAGAGGAGAGGGCACTTTGGAATTGAGAGAACAAAAAGTCTTTAAAGGCCTGGAGGTTGCCAAAGACCTCTTTATTCCACTTACGAAGAAACCAAGATAACCCGTTTTTGGGTAAAATTGGATGCTTGAATATTAGACCATTTGTCTGAGATGAAATCTAAAAAATTAGACTGATAAAACCAAGCAACTTGAAAGTGGAAAACTTTTTTGTAAGACACAGGGGATGGGTCAGTAAAAATTAAAAGGGGATTATGATCAGAACCCACATTAGGCATAACAGAAGTAAACGCACTAGAATAAAAATTCAACCAAGACCAGGATGCCAAACCCCTATCAAGATGTTCTCTAATCAAATTGGGAAGGCCTTGTTTGTTTGACCAGGTAAAGAAAGGGCCTTGGTTGGGTAATTCTGAAAGGCTTAGACAGATCCAGTAGGGAGATTTCGTTTTCGACCCCCAAACTTCTCATAATCAAATAAAATTTCATTAAAATCATCCACAATGAGGGCAGGTTTGGTGGCAAGAGGTCAGGAGCTGTGATAAATGAGACCAAAAAGAGATCCTTAGGTTTGGTTTCGGTAGAGCATAAATGCAAATAATAGTCGAAGTGGAGCCCATCTTATGATCAAACACATCAGCCATAATAATTCTAGAATCATGAAAACAGAGGTAGAAGAACAAACCCCATTAGACAGAAGCCATAATTCTCCCATCTGTCCCAACGAATCAGAACAGCATATGGTGGTAAGATGAGAGAATTTTTTGAATATTTATGAATAGAAGAGGAAGTAAGTCTAGTATCACACAGGAAAATGAAATCAGGGCTATATTTATGTACATGAGAAAGTAAAGCTCGAGAGGTGGAAGCAGAGCCAAAACCTCTACAATTCCGGGAAAGTAGTTTCATGATTAAGTGATTAACAATAAATTTCAAATTACGACAATCTAGTAAGAGCACGTTCGTTCAAAGAGAAAATCTGTAGAGATAAAACAAGCGAAATAGTAACAAAAACAATAGAACGAAAGTAAGCAGAAAAGACAGTAGATACCCTACTGGCGTGGCCAACAGACTTCCCTTCCGAGACTCCTCCTTCAATCTTCTCTCTGATTCTCAAGCTTTTGCTAAATGTAGAAGATTGACGTTGCACTTGCTCATTCTGAACTTCACAGACCCAGGCTTTATCAGGTAGATGGAATTCAGGAGGTTTGGAGAAGTGAAGAAAGTATATCTTGGAGAGATGTTGCACTAAGGCTTGATCATCATGGATATCTTGGAATCAGAAAGGTCATCCTATGTATCTCTCTTCCTTTTTCGGGGAGCAAAAGAAGGATCCTTGGACTTAGATGCTCGAGGCTCAGAGGGCTCACTACGATCGGAGGCTGCCTCTGAATTACTTGAGAAGGCTGACATTTGAAAAGTGCCACTGGATTTAGAGGCTCCCAAACCAACAATATAGCTCTGATGATGAACTCTATGTTGAAATCCTTTGATGCCAAAGTTTTTCTTCAACAGAGACACCCTCCCTTTGGGTAACTTGGATTGTCTAAAGAAATTTTGGTCAAAAACATACTTTGGACTCCCAATATGAAGATGGTAGATAGCATCTAGAGTTTTTTGAAAAGATGTGCTTTTGGGAGAAGGGAAAGGAGGGTCGGTGGGGTTGGGATTACTTGGGCTATGTGTTAGGTGTGATTGGTTCAAAAAGGAACTTGGCCCAGCAGTATGAGGCCCTGGTTTATGGGTTTGGTCCTGGAATGGGTAAATGACCATAGGAGAAGGGTTAAAGCTAGTGGTAGAGAAAGATCATACAGCAGGTAGGGTTTCATTAAAAAGGTGAAAAGGAAAGTTAAGAGAGATGTCAGAGGTAACTAAATGATTGGAAGGTAGTGAAATAGTAACATGAGAATAGTCAGTAGAACATACCGTATCAGGGAGGCGAAGGGAGGGAGTGATATTGAAATTAGGTGAGGTCAAAGAAGCATCGATTTCCGTGCAATGGGTAAAAAAATCCTGAAGATACTCAGTAGGTTGGAAAGGGTTGTGAGCCTTTGAATGAACCACCGAGCAAGAGGAGGGTGGAGGTGGAACTCGTCCCTTTGAAGTAGCTCCATGAGAGCCAGGGGGCAGTAGCATCTCTTTGCGAACTGGGGGGCATATGAGATCATGCAATGGCTGAGTAATGTGCCGAGGGAATAGGGTCATCCATCGATAATCAGTTGCTGATTTAGGGTACTTAGCAGCTTTTTCACCCAAACACTCCACCATTCAGTGATTAATTTGCCCACAACACAAACAGAGGAAATAAAGTTCAAATCAAACCCCAATTTCAAATGATCTGCCCTCCAAGTTTCTAGTACGTACTTTAGATTGTACTGGAGCTTTAAGAGGGTACCTCAGTTTAACACGAGCAATATCCGGGGGGGAATCCAAGCGATTCAGGTGAAATCTCAATATCAAGCACTTCTCCAATCCTTGAGGCAGCTCTGCTAATTAATTCATCATGAAGGCAGTCTTGAGGACTACCAGATAATTGGATCCATAATAGAATAACATTCGATGTCTTCGCTCGCCAATTTCGGCCAGGGTAACATTTCTGTAATTGCAGAATGCTTTCTCCAAACCACCAAGGGCTTAGTCTTAACACATCATTACGCAGAGCCTGGGAAGTAAAATCAACAGCAAAACAGCCCTCTTCAAAGATTTGGAATTTCAATGCCCCCATCGGCTTCCAGGCAAGTTCTAAGAACTTCTGAAGCTGCTCCTTATCAGGGGAGCGATGTCCAATAACCTACCTAGTTAGGGTAGCAATTCCGGTAGGATCTTGATTTGGGGTGGAATGGGAAAACCCTCTTGAGGGCCCTTCCTTGTCTTCACTTTTCTTAGGGATTTTACCCTTAGTCTTTTCCCCCATCTGGCGACGATAAAAACTTGATAATCAAAACTTGTGAAAGTGAAAAAGCAAAATGAATTGCTTTCTTGATGTCTTGAGCCAAAGAACCTTGTAGTTGCTGAAATAGAAGGAAATAGAAACCCCAGGAGAGAAGATGACACCGAATTCATATTTTAGTTGTCATCAAGGTACTAAAACTCGGGTCTCGGTACCAACTCGGCCCTTGGAAAAACCGAGTCGAGTCAAGATCTCGCCAAGATCACGCCGAGTTGGTGCATTTTTTTATTTTTCGACTCGAAGCCTCAACTAGGTGGGTTTTAGACCTAGTTTGGGTTTGAAACTTGGTATTCAGCCTATTTTAGGCCATTTAAACACAATGATACTATCAGATTTTGCAAAAACAAAGTCCAAATATGAGTTTCAATTCGGACCATAGGTTGGTAGGCGATGACGTACTAAAATACCCTACTCTACACATAATTTAGTAATAGAAAGCAAGCAAAGCATTCAATTAATAGCTAAACAACCTAAATAAGAATTAGCAATGTTAAAGTAATACATCAAACTGTTTAACAGTGTTACAACTATCATCACATAAAATGACTTTGAATCAAGCATTCAGTCCCCGCTAGTGTCACATAGTCTTCCCATGACATTGTGTTGCTGTAATGTTGCATATAGTGCTCCACAACAAGCATATAAGAGTTCTGTCGAGTTAGATAAGTAAATACATAGTAGATGGGTCATTTCCATGGGTCAACCCGAGATCTCGCTGAGATATGTCGAGTTCTGTCGAGTTAGGTAAGTAAATACATAGTAGAAGGGTCATTTCCATGGGTCAACTCGAGATCTCGACTCGAGATCCGAGATCTCACCGAGATATGTTGAGTTCTGTCGAGTTAGGTAAGTAAATACATAGGATTTCCATGGGTCAACCCGAGATCTCGACCTGAGATCTGAGATCTTGCCGAGATATTGCACTTTCATGTACCATATGCCATCTTGTCTCGATTTCTCAGAAAACCTAGAAACTCGCCAAGATCTCGCCGAATCGAGACGAGTTTTAGAACTATGGTTGTCATGGCGCCAAGGCGAACCTAGGTGGTGGCCAGGTACCTTGTTGCCAATGGGGTGGCAAGGGCGCCTAGGCGACCAAAGTGTTGGGGGGGGGGGGGGAGGGGGAGGGTGTTTAGATGTAAAGTATGATATTTCTTTTATTTAAGATGTAATTTTGAGGGGTTTATGCCACACCCCGAACCCACCCCCTGGGAGGATTTGATGGCGGACCCGAATACCCAATGTATTTGGAGACCACCAGGATTCAGATGCAGTAAATACACGTCACAAGCACAACACAATTTCAAGATAACACGTGTTACATTGATCAGAGTGCAGGGAAAGTAAAGTGCTATAAGCTTTATACATATTATTTACATTGAAAGTTCCAATAGCTCGATGTTCCCAAGCTCACGACCATCGAGCCAACACACAACTATTCTAAAATATAAACCGTGACAATTCATCCACAAAAAAGGATAGTATTACACAAAAGAAAATAAAAAGGTAACGCCACGCCATCAGTTCTTGTTCTCCAAGTAATCCTTTCTACCACAAATGCATTTACCTGCAGGATCATCTAAAAAGAGGAAATTCCATAGGGGTGAGCTCCATTGAGCCCAGCAAGTAAATGATAGACCACACACACACACAAGCATGCATCCTAAATGCATGGGTTCAATTTTTAATATTAAATCCACCTAACAAACAAATGCCTAAGTTGGGTTTGTGCTACGACAACAACTCGGGAGACGTTCTCGGTTCCTTCTTAACCGCCCCGAGACGTAACCTCAACTGTTGTATGGAGCCCACAACGGTCGTTGGTATTATATACCTTTCCGTGGGTAGACCTTGATAATCATAGCCAGGACCCCATCCTGGCATCCTTCACACTCCTCAGTGACAGGGAGCTATAATCACCCAACACCTGAACCCCTGTTGGTAAGGGTTGTAGCACTGAGGAATGACATTCCTAGCCATATGCAGTCTAAATGGCATAGTACAAGGTGTACAGTGCTCCCGCATCCCATACTACGACACACCATACCTCTCGTTTCCAAGCCGACTACGGCATCTAATCTATCACAAGCATTCATATTGCCAACCATTCCACATCATATCATTCACAACCATAAATTATAGACAATGAAATCAATAACTATCGTAAATAAAACAGGAATAACACATGCAAATAATTACTGGCAATTGTATCTAAAAATTGAATTAAACGTTCTTAAAAACAATCAAAGCCTACCCCTACTTACCTTATTATACCTGCGATTAAGAAGTCGGGTTATGCTTCGTGTCGGTGGTCGGCGCGATTTGACGAGCGAATGGTAAAGTCACACGAATGTTTAACTACATCCGGTGTTAGGAAGTGTCAAAAACTTGAGTGGAGTCCTAGGGTTATCTTGTGGTAAGGTTAGGTAAGGTCTAAGACGTGTTCATGAGTGAAACAGCATCTCAGGTTGATGAAGCAGTCAACCGGGACATCAACCTGAGATGGTAGTGGTTTAAAAACTGAAACAGTTATTCTCTGGTTGATGAACCAGTCAATTGGGACACCAACCTGAGATATAATAAGTGTAAAACTAAGGCAGTATTCTCTGATTGATGGTCCAATCAACTGGGACATCAACCAACATTAGTACTAGGTGTAGAATTAAAATGGCATTCTCTGGTTGATGACCCAGTCTACTAGGACATCGACCAGAGATGCACAGTAGCCTAAAAAATGCAGAAAACAGAATCTTTAATGGGGTTTTGGGCCGAATCCTCATTCAATTGATCATGGATATTGTTCGCGTGATCATTACCATGGATTGGAACCATGGTATGATCAATTTGCATGGAAAAATCGGGTTTTGAAGTGGGTACAGCTATGAATGTACTTTTATGAATCGACTTTGATTAAAACAGTTCCATATGGCTGAAACGTGAATCAATCACATTAATTCAAACCTCCGAGATATGAATAATTTGGTAATAAGGCTAACATAGGATTAAGGTTTAAGATTCGAACATGTATGTGGGTTTTAGGTTCTAATCTTATAAATTAAAGACTCAATTTCATTAGAAACACAAACTGAACAGTACATGGTTCATTCCGAAATTTTGATGATCAGCATGGGTTCCATAGAGTCTACCATAATTAGGTTGAAGAGAAGATGAGGAGGTGAAGATTATTACCTTAGGTTAGCAAACCCCTTTAGTTCAGCACTCTTCTTCTTCTTCTTCTTCTTTTCTTTCCTTTTCTGGTTTAGTTCCTACGGGTGGGAATAGTGCAAGTGGGTGAGTTAGTTATTAGAATAGGTTTTAGTTTCTTTACTACGTTAAATCATAAGTCGGTTTAGTGGGTGTAGATAGAAGTTAGTTTTTTTTTTAATTAATTGGAATAGTATGGAACTGTCTTATTAGATAAGTTTGGGTTGATTTTTATATTAAGCTAATTATAGGGCGGTTTGTGCATCTGAATAGTAAGCTGAATAGATGTCAGTTATTTAATACTTAAGATTTAAATAATTTACTATCTTATAATCCAACCCAATACAAATTCCTAGTTTTTGTCTTTTTATAGAATTTTGTCTGTTTATGCATTAAGCCGGTCCTTACGCAGATATTTGGACTTTGTGGGTCCCATGGGTCCCAGAATGTTGGGGAAAACATTCTAAGCCATTAATTGGGATGCGGCGACGAGATCCCCGACCCAAAACACTGTGTCCTGCGCCTCTTAGAACAAAATCTGCGGTGGTACAACTCTCTGGTCGATGCAGCAATCAACTAGTACATCAACCTGAGATTTCTGACTTTGTTTTCGTCATGTCCGAACATCCAAAAGTCGATGCGTTCCGCAAGCGAACCCACACGGACATAGTTAAAATACTTAAAATACCTAATATGTGGTTAGGATCTCTTACCACGAGTTGTACATCCGCGTGTGGATCCCACAACCACACGGGGGAGGTATCTGTCGTTTTGCCAACGAGCGGCGGGTTACCACCGGGATTCCTTCTTCATCTTTTACTTGTTCGAACATAAATCAATATTCTATAATGCATACGATGCCACGACTTCGGGTTCTGGATCTACATTTGGATTCGGGTTAGGGTTCGGATCAAAATATGCCAGGCCGTAACAACCGAGAACGAAAAGAAACCGAAATCGAAGGACTTTTGACGAGACCTTGCTCAACAATAGGTATGAGTGGAGTAATGGGTCACCGAACGTCCCCTCCGTTATTGGGAGTGAACAGTAGGGATTCCATCAATATTTCAATTCATTCTAAAGTTGAGTTAGGTATTGGAGAACCATAAATAAAGACCTTCATACGAAAAGCCGTGCAAACAAAGCAGTATAGACTTTTCCCATATGATCCAAAGCCGTAAGAAACATAGATTAGTAGGTGAAATACACGAGGATAGGTTGATCAGTTGATTTCTTGAACTATACGTTTGGGATTCGTTTTCCCTTTAGCCCTGATATTAAGCGGAGCTAGGTCAACTAAAATAGGGTATGATTTAGATTGCTTGTCGAGGAACGAATACTATGAAAATTTTACCTTAGCGATTCAATCAAAACAAAAAGAGTCATGCCAATATGAGACAAAAAGATACTATGATGTAATCGCATCGAATCAAGGAAAGTTTGGGTGACGAAAAGATGAAAGGAGGTAAAGGTATCCTCACTTATACGGATCCCCGGATACGTCAAATTTCGAGGACGAAATTTTTGTAAGGTGGGGAGAATGTTACGGCCTGGCATATTTTGATCCGAACCCTAACCTGAATCCGAATGTAGATCCAGAACCCGAAGTCGTGGCATCGTGTGCATTATAGAATATTGATTTATGTTTGAACAAATAGAAGATGAAGAAGGAATCCCGGTGGTAATCCGTCGCTCGTCGGCAAAACGACAGATACCTCACCTGTGCGGTTGTGGGATCCATACGCGGATGTACAACTCGTGGTAAGAGATCCTAACCACGTATTAGGTATTTTTAGTATTTTAACTATATTCGTGTGGGTTCGCTTACGGAACGCATCGACTTTTGGATGTTCCGACACGAAGAAAACAAAGTCAGAAATCTCAGGTTGATGTACTAGTTGATTGCTGCATCGACCAGAGAATTGTACTAAAGCGGATTTTGTTCTAAGAGGCGCAGGGCCCAGTGTTTTGGGTCAGGGATCTCGTCGCCGCATCCCAATTAATGGCTTGGAATGTTTTCCCCAACATTCTAGGACCCATGGGACCCACAAAGTCCAAATATCTGCGTAAGGACCGGCTTAATGCATAAATAGACAAAATTCTATAAAAAGACAAAAACTAGGAATTTGTATTGGGTTGGATTATAAGATAGTAAATTATTTAAATCTTAAGTAATAGATTACTGACATCTATTCAGTTTACTATTCAGATGCACAAACCGCCCTATAATTAGCTTAATATAAAAATCGACCCAAACGTATCTAATAAGACGTTTCATACTATTCCAATTAATTAAAAAAAAACTAACCTCTATCTGCACCCACTAAACCGACTTATGATTTAACGTAGTAAAGAAACTAAAATCTATTCTAATAATTAACTCACCCACTTGCACTATTCCCACCAGTAGGAACTAAACCGGAGAAGGAAAGAAAAGAAGAAGAAAAAGAAGAAGAAAGGGAGAAGAAGAGTGTTGGACTAAAGGGGTTTGCTAACCTAAGGTAATAATCTTCACCTCTTCATCTTCTCTTCAACCTAATTATGGTAGACTCTATGGAACCCATGCTGATCATCAAAAATTTGGAATGAACCATGTACTGTTCAGTTCGTGTTTCTTATGAAATTGAGTCTTTAATTTATAGGATTAGAACCTAAAACCCACATACATGTTCGAATCTTAAACCTTAACCCTGTGTTAGCCTTATTACCAAATTATTCATATCTCAGAGGTTTGAATTATTGTGATAGATTCACGTTTCAGCCATATGGAATTGTTTTAATCAAAGTCGATTCATGAAAGTACATTTATAGCTGTACCCACTTCGAAACCCCGATTTTTCCATGCAAATTGATCATACCATGATTCCAATTCATGGTAATGATCACGCGAACAATATCCATGATCAATTGAATGAGGATTCGGCCCAAAACCCCATTAAAGATTAATTTTTCTGCATTTTTGAGGGTGCTGTGCATCTCTGGTCGATGTCCTAGTCGATTGGGTCATCAACCAGAGAATGCCATTTTAATTCTACACCTACTACTAACTCTAGTCGATGTCCCAGTTGATTGGACCATCAACCAGAGAATACTGCCTTAGTTTTACACTTATCATATCTCAGGTTGGTGTCCCAGTTGACTGGTTCATCAACCAGAGAATAATTGTTTCAGTTTTTAAACCACTACCATCTCAGGTTGATGTCCCGGTTGATTGTCTCATTAACCTGAGATGCTGTTTCACTCGTGAACATGTCTTAGACCTTACCTAACCTTATCACAAGGTAACCCTAGGACTCCACTCAAGTTTTTGACATTTCCTAACACCGGATGTGGTTAAACATTCGTAGGACTTTACCATTCGCTCGTCAAATCGCGCTGACCACCGACACGAAGCATTACCCGACTTCTTAATCGCAGGTATAATAAGGTAAGTGGGGGTAGGCTTTGATTGTTTTTAAGAACGTTTAATTCAAATTTTAGATACAATTGCTAGTAATCATTTGCATGTGTTATTCCTGTTTTATTTACGATATTAATTGATTTCATTGTCTATAATTTATGGTTGTGAATGATATGATGTGGAATGGTTGGCAATGTGAATGCTTGTAATAGATTAGATGCCATAGTTGGCTTGAAAGCGAGATGTATGGTGTGTCGTAGTATGGGATGCGGGAGCACTGTACACCTTGTACTATGTCATTTAGACTGCATATGGCTAGGAATGTCATTCCTCAGTGCTACAACCCTTACCAGCAGGGGTTCAGGTGTTGGGTGATCATAGCTCCCTGTCACTGAGGAGTGTGAAGGACACCGGGATGGGGTCCTGGCTATGATTATCGGGGTCTACCCACGGGAAGGTATATAATACCAACAACTGCTGTGGGCTACATACAACAATTGAGGTTACGTCTCGGGGCGGTTAAGAAGGAACCAAGAACGTCTCCCGAGTTGTTGTCGTAGCACAGACCCGACTTAGGCATTTTTTTGTTAGGTGGATTTAATATTAAAAATTGAACCCATGCATTTAGGATGCATGCTTGTGTGTGCGTGGTCTATCCTTTACTTGCTGGGCTCAGTGGAGCTCACCCCCATGGAATTTCCTCTTTTTAGATGATCCTGCAGGTGAATGTGTTTGTGGCAGAAAGGATCACTTGGAGAACAGGAACTGATGACGTGGCGTTACCTTTTTATTTTCTTTTGTATAATAATATCCTTTTTGGTGAATGAAATTTTAGAATAGTTGTGTGTTGGCTCGATGGTCGTGAACTTGGGAACATCGAGCTGTTGGAACTTTCAATGTAAATAATATGTATAAAACTTATGGCACTTTACTTTCCCTGCACTCTGATCAATGTAACACGTGTTATCTTGAAATTGTGTTGTGCTTATGACGTGTATTTATTGCATCAAGATCCTGGTGGTCTCCGAATACATCGGGTATTCGGGTTAGCCATCGAATCCTCCCACGGGGTGGGTTCGGGGTGTGGTAGTTTATATGTAAAATGAAAATTTATTATTTTTACTGAATATGAGGGGGCTATCTATAAAATTAAAAAAGCAAAGGTTTCGTGTATGGCTGTGCATGTTGCACGGTCGTACTTGAAACCCTTAGATGGGGATAAAGCCCCCCTTAAAATACCAAAACCCACTCCCTATTGACGAAGCTTCCAATTTCCGAAGGCAGTCGTACACAAAACCCCTCCCCAATTAAAATTTATCTTCTTGAAATTTATAATTTAACAAAAACCCATTTGGCCTTCTTCTTCTTTTATGTTGAAGGTGGAAGAGGTGGTGGTGGTTGTAGTGTGGGTTCACGGTACGTACCTCCCTCCTCTTTTTTCTAGTATGATGGCATTGGACGGTGGCGGCTGTAGCTACCACTGCAACCTTTCCAGCAGTATTGCAGCTGCTATTGCTTCTCATTCTTTTATTGTTTCCATTTTCTCTGTTTTTCTCCCTATTTCCCCTATTTTCGTTGTTGTTCCCCCTTTCCTCCCTCTTTTCCCCCTATTTTCTATCTGGGTGCCTTGAACAATATGTCAACTGTGTCACCTAGGTAACGCCTATGGTTTAAAGTATCCTTCCGTATCCGCCGATACGTATCTTATTTTTAAGGTACCGATACGATACCTAAAAATTGCTATTAGTACATGTAAGTAACCGCATCTTTTATATATAATCAAAAGCATATCTTACGTCTCTCCGATACGATACATCTCTTAAAATCACCCTTCCGATACAATACCTGATACCGATACTTTAAACCTTGGTACGCCTTGACAACTATGCTTTAATTACAGGTATGTGGGTTTATTTAAGAGATTGAATGGACAACATGGTTCTAAATCTCGGTTTCGACCAGCCAGAAACTGAGATTTGGTCGAAACTGGTCGAAACCAGGTATTTTTTCCCAATCAACTCGAGTTGGTGATTTCGAGGCCCAAACATGCTTTTTTTGCTTTCGTTGTTCTATACAGCCTATTTTTGACATTCTATACACAATGCATGAACTATTTTCACCAAAAAAAAGAACTTAAAATGGTACTTGTGGTTATTGACCAAAGTTTGCTAGTGTACGCTGAATGATCTTGTACAGTGTACAGTAGCCATATTAGAAATACTAAGTTCACATATACTTGAAGTACTAGAAAACTAAATAATTCGTCTTAACCAAATAAAACATAAATTATACAACACTCAGTCAATTTCAAGCGGAGTTTTTTGGTGGGTCTAATCCACGAGCTACGTACTGTTGAAGATGTCAGAGCCGTTCCTCTGAATGCACCACATATGTATCCCATGACATGCTTTGGGCCCAATTGTTCTGATAGTCCATAACTACTCATCTATAAGCTCCATCATCAACTTGTCTGAGATATCCCAATCTAGGGAAGGGCTCCTTGAGACTGTAAGGAGGTAGAGTCGGCACATGGCTGGGCTGGATACCCGAAGATACTGTCGTCAAAGGATGACTCAACACCTAACCCATCCCCATATCCATATGTAGCAGAAAATGCATCATGGCCACTCCCATATCCAAATGAACAGGTGCTCTCATAGGATGGTCCACCAGCATATCCACCATATGGTCCATATCCAACATATAAAGATGATCCGACGCTCTCGAAGCCACTATCATGATGTTGTGCTGGACTAGGGGTCTCAACTATGAAGGATGACGCGTGCCAATGCCCAAATCCTCTAGTCTCCCCTAAACTTATGGATTCCATAGTGCCAAATAAACTTGATATATCCATCTCAGATGCCTCATCAGTTGGTCCAAGTCTATGCTTGCGAGGACGTCAACTGTAACCTCTCAAGGTAAGCACACCATGATTCTCATCTTGTGTTGCATGAGTAAATTGAGTCTCTCCTGTGAATCTCTGTGGATTTGGCACTGGATCTCCCTTTGGCTCTTGAATCATCTGGTCCTCATCGCGTAAAGATGCTAATCTGGCATTATCATCATAATACCCATTTGTACCACCACCACCACCACCACCACCACCACCATGAATCTCTGTGGATTTGGCTCTAGATGTCCCTCTGGTTCCTGAATCATTTGGTCGTCCTCATCGCGCAAGGATGCTAATCTGGCATTATCATCATAATACCCACCACCATCATCACTACCACTACCACCATCATCATCCTCACGCCGTAGATCAGTCAATGGTGTCTAACATATATTAATTGGTGTATCCATCATATATAAGACATTTTTTTTTCAAAAATCTGTTGTAGGAAAATAGTTTTCATAAAACAGGAAATTAAAAAAATTATTCTCCTACCACCCAAAAAAAAATCCGGCTCCGTAGAGTCATAGATCGAGCCATTGTAGCTAACATATATAAATTTGAAAGAATTCTACCATGTATTCACATGTATTGTACAAAAAATTTGACTTTGGAAAGAGAACACTATTACCTTTGAGATAGAAAGTTCAAACACTCTTCTAGGAAGCTTGATACGGCTTGTAGATGCACAGAATGTCGAAGTTGCGCGAAGAAATGCCAAGTTTTGAGTCAAAATCACCCTCCCATAGTTGAAACTACCAAAACATGTTGCTCTTTGTTGAAACTTGCGCGAAATATGCAAGTTTCGATCGAAACTTTGTAATATATAAACCTGGTTCAACCAAGTTTCGACCGAAATTACTGTTTCGGTCGAAACAGGTCAAAACCTTGTATGTTTTAAACTCCCTGGGCATCTCGTCTCGGACACCTGCGAAACCGAGACATCTCATTCGAAACTTCAAGCGAGATTTGTTTCCATGACGGACAGCAATAGATGGCTTTTTCGGTGATCGCACTATTGTCTCTTCCTCAATCTCAGATATTTGTATATATCAAAGAGATTGAACAAATAGCTATTGATGGCATTCATAGAAAGCACTTGCTTGCAAAAACGTTCTACAATTGATGGCATCATGCTGATCTGGTCATCAAATTTCTGCAGTAATGTTTAAATTTTCTCAGTTTGCATCAAACCTCTCATGTTCTTTACAATTTATATGTCTATTGGTCGTCATGGGATTTAACATTTTGTGGTTTTCGAATACAATGAATCATTGAATTGCGAGTCAATTAGGTGCTGTTTTTACATGTTTGCACTATCAGCCAGGTGCTGCAGGAGGATCCTTTTTTGTGTTTGTCATTCATAGTTAAACAGGAAAGTATGGTGGTAGTGGGATTAGGAAACTTTCTGAATTTGGGAATTGGTTCTCTCAATTTACTCCATGGTGTGCTGGTGAATTGGACCCTCTCTCTCTCTCTCTCTGCAAAACAACAGTGGGAATCAATTTTATTGAGAGAAGGGGGGGGGGGGTGGTTGATAAGAATATGAGATACTATTATTTGATTAGGAAGTAGGAAGTAGGTTTCTACGGAATATCAATTCCAACTTACAATGTCGACCTTTCCCCTGCTTAATAGTCAGAAACCATTACAGCAACTACTACTTTTTGTATTACTCATCAACATCATTTCTGATTTCTTCCACTCATAGTATTAAAACTCGCTTCGTTTTGGTGTTTCGGTCAGACTGAAATTTCTGAGATACCGAAATTTCGTCGAAATATGGTATTTTTTCTGTGGGTGTAAAATGCCAAAAATGACCGAGATTTCCGAAACATGATGACCGAAATTTTCGAAAATTCACTTAAATTTCCGAAATATTCGAAATATTGCATTTGTCAATTCGATGTTGCATTTTGTTTCGACTCGACCGAGATACTCGAAATTCTCGAAATCTTGACCGAGACGAAACGAGTTTTAGTACTATGCTTCCACTTACTGTTTTCTGAATCATACAGCTTGAGGAATGTGCAATATCCCTTATCCATTTATCATGTATGTTAGGTGTTTCTTTTCCTGGATTCGCATTTTTGTATTAAGATAGAAACAATGAGGCCATTAATTAGTTTCAAGTGACAAATAGTTTTCTTTTGGGTCATTAAGAAGTATTGGAGTGAGTGAAGTTTTCTGTGGTGAGTTCATTCTTCTCCCCCCTGGAGCCCCATTTTTTCCTTTTCCCTTTCTCTCCCTTGTTTGTTTCTGTACTGAAGATTACCTAACTCAGGGGAAACATGAAGAACTTGATCACTGTCACAGTGCTCTTTGATTTCTCTAGTTGAAAACAAAGAAAAACCAAGGAAGGAAAGGATAGACAAGGGCTCTAACCCTATAATGAAGTGCTATTCATTGATTGAAAAGAATGAAAGATTAAGAAAATAAAAGCATCTATAACTAGGAGTCTAGGAACCCTTATCCTAACTTGAATTATAAAATACCCTCCAAACAGATAATAACTTCAAAGAAACATAAAAGACTTATAGTCCCACTTTAAAAACCTAACAGATCCACTCCAAAGTTGTCTGTGAGTTTATTGTCTAGAAGAAGAAGAAATCAACCACTTGATTTATACCCATTGAGGTGGGCTACAACAGCTCCAATCTGATCCACATCAAAGCCCACTTCATATATCCGGATCTATTCCAAGGATTTCTGCAGAAGTCTTGGATTCTAACCTACATTGCCGAATTCCCAGCCCCTGTTCACACCTCTTTTGATTCATGAACTTCTTTTTTCACTGACTATTTTTTTCTTATTGCTTATTCTGCAGTATTTATTTTATTCATGTTACAACTCAACTCAGCCTTACCCCAACTAAATGGGGGTGGCTGTATGGATCTTTTTCTCCAATCAGCTCTATTCAAAGCCATACTTATTACTAGTCATAAGCTATGCATGTCTTTCCTCACCACTTCTCCTGTAGTCATTTTAGGCCTACCCTTGGCTCTTTTTAGCTCCTTCAATTTGAATTAAATCACCCCAACATACTGGAGCATTCAAAGTCCTTTGTTGCATATGTCTATGCCACCTCAGATGACTTTCTCACAACTTATCATGTATTGGAGCTACAATTAGCTCTAATTTGTTCACTCCTTTTTTATATTTTTTCTTGTTTTACCACTCATCCATCTCAACATCCTCATGTCAGCTACACTAAGTTTGTTTATATGTTGTTTCTTCACTGCCCAACATTCAGTTCCATACATCATTGCTGGTTGTATAAAAAAAAGGCATACCAAGTGCACGAGGCTCCCACCACTGCATGGTTTGGGGAGGGGTCATAATGTATGCATCCTTACCCCTGCTTCGCAGAGAGGCTGTTTCCCAACTTGAAGCCACGACCAGTAGGTTGCAATGGAGTAACCTTACCGTTAAGCCGAGGTCCGCCCTCTCATTTCTGGTGGTAAACTGTCATATAAATTTTCTTTTGAGTTTTAAAGGAATACGTCAATCACACAACACTCCGGACACTCCTCCACTTCGTCTACCCTATTCTAATTCTATGTGCAACATCATCCTCTATTTTCCTACTTTATTTATGTTTGAACCTAGATACCTAAATTTTTTATTTTGCAGTATCTCTCTATCATCAATTTACACCACACATTTAGTCCGATTGTTACTAAAGTTACACACCATATATTCTGATATACTTATCTTAAAACCTTTTGATTCCATGGTTGGTCTCCATAATTCCAACTTTGCATTTATGCATGCTTTTGTTTCATCCACCAAAACAATATCATCCGCAAAAAGCATACACCTAGGGACTTGAACTTGAATGTCTCTAGTCAGCTCGTCTTTGATTAACACAAACAAATATGGGCTTAAAACTGATCATTGATGTGATTCAATTGTAATTGGGAATTCACTACCTTACCCCCATAGTTCTTACACTAGTCACTACATCATTATACATATGTTTAGCTATGTCCATCTATTTACTCGAAATACTTTTCTTCTCTAACACTTGCCAAATTAAATCTTTAAGAACTCTATCATAATCTTTTTCTAAGTCAATGAAGACCATATGGAGATCCTTCATACATTCTCTAAATCATTCTGTTAGTCTCCTAAGCAAACAAATAGCTTCTATGATTGATCTTGGTATAAAAACATATTGGTTATCCGAAATATTAGTTTCTTCTCTCCAGTGGGTTTCAATTACTCTCTTCCATAATTTCACAGTATGGCTCATAAGTTATATTCCTCTACATTTATTACAGCTTTGAATATCACCTTTATTTTTATAAATTGGAACTGCAATACTTTTCCTCCATTCATTTGGCATTTTTCTTGTGCTCATAATCATATTAAACAACCTAGTTAGCCAAGTTATTTCACTAATTCCTATGCTCTTCCACATCTATACCATCTGAATCTGTTGCCTTACCTATTTTCATCTTCTTTGAAGCTTCCCTTACTTCAGATTCCTTAATTGTTTGTATATATCTAAGACGTGTTTTATTTTTGGTTATATCAACAATCTAAAAGCACTATTTCTTGTATTGTATCTAGTATGTTGCAGAAATAGGTTTTCCATCTCTCTTTAATATCCTCAACACTCAATACTTTATCATCCTCACTTTTAATGCATCTAATATGGTTGAAATCACTACTCTTCCTTTCTCTTATTTTAGCTAGTTTATAGATATCTTTTTCCCCTTTATACGCAAATTATTATAGAGATCCTTATATTTCTTAGTCTTTGCTTTCTATACTATCTTCTTAGCTTCATTTCTATCAAATTTATACCTTTTTAAATCCTCCTCATCCTTAGTCCTCTGCTAAGTTTTAAAACTAGATTTTTTAGCCTTTTTGGCTGCTTGAACTTCGTCATCCCACCACTGAATTTCCCGAGATTATTATCGTTTTCCTTTAGATTCACCTAGAACTTCTTTAGCCACATTCTTAATAGAAGTAGCCATATTGTTCCACATCATATTAGTATCTCCATCAAAATTCCACCGGCCTTTTTTTTAAAAAAAAAAACTAATTTAACTATAAATTGTCTTCAAGTTTTCGTCTTTTAAGTTCCACCATCTTATCCTAGCAAACAATCTCACATTCCTACGTTTTAGTATTTAAAACACATATCTATGACCATTAAGTTATGTTGTGTGGTTGCGCTCTCCCTTGGTATAACCTTACAATCTTTACATAATAACCTATTGGTCCTTCTAGTAAGAAAGAAATCTATTTGGCTACTATTTTTCCGACTTTTGAAGGCTATTAAATTTTCTTCTCTCTTTTCAAAGAATGTGTTTACTATTGATAAATCATAAGCCATTATATATTTTAAAACTAAAGTCTTTCCTCATTCCTATCTCCAAAACCATATCCTCCATGAATTCTTTATAATCTCTACTATCTCTTCCAACATATTAATTTAGATCTCCTCCTATAATAATCTTTTCTCCATGCATTCCCAAAATTGCTTCTTAGTATTTTCATTCAATCTTATTGGGGTTTGTAAGCACTAATTATATTGATTACCTATTTTCCTAACACAAGTTTAATCGATATTATGCTATCACCATTTCTTTTAACATCTACAACATTTTTTTTATACATATTACAAATTTTTATTTAACCATTTATTTTCTTTAATCCTGAATTTTATGGTCTCCCAAATCAAAATTTTGATATAAAAAAAATACAGCTTTGATTGTTGCAAGAAATGTGTGATCTGGAATCTGGAACTGCCAGAATATGGGATTTATTTTCTTTTAATATTGAGAAAATAACTTGACCTTTTCCATTCTTGCTTTATGTTATGCTTTCAGCGAAGAAAGCACAAAACAACAATATACGGGTCAGAACAGTGTTGCCATGGACCTGATCAATAGTGTCACTGGTGTGGATGAAGAGGGCCGCTCTCGTCAGCGAATTCTTACTTATGCTGCTAAAAGGTATGGCTAACTTATTTTGTTTCCATTTTTTTCATATAGGGAGACTAGTAATCTTTGAGTCGTATGATGTTAGATTAGTTGCTTTTTATAGTGATCAGGTAAAATTGGCTGCAATTGGTATTGCCATTCTTGAGAGTTTGTGTTGGTTATTTGGACGATATAATGAGTTAACAACCAGAACAACGACTCTATGGGCATGTGCATATTTTTTTTTTGAATTTTTGAATTTTTGAATTTATGAGACCCCCAGAAATGTTAATTCATAAGGGGAAGGAAAGCAGCATTTTCTGAGGATACAATTTCTTCTAGTGGTTCAATTGCTCACATATTTTCAACCTAACCTCTATAGGTTGACTCTTTGATATAGAGAGAACAATAGACATCTCTGTCATGGGATGCAAATATGGTATTCAAATCTAACATATGTGAAACATATAGATTATTTTCCCAAAAAAAAAAAAAAAACCATATAGATTAGGAATTGGGATGGGCTCTAAGCAACTATGGACTGAACTTGTTAGTGTTGATTAAAATAATGCCTTTCAAGATTTTTTGTACATATTGGTCTTTCCTCATATAACATTAGGGTATTTAAACTAATTAATGGGAGAGCTTAGTGTTACTTGTTAACCCAATTACCCAATGCACATATTGTTGGTCCCAAAGCGACACTGGGGGGGGGGGTTGAATCAGTGACCCTAAAAAATTCTTCCTGTAATTTTGACGGGCTGTACTTGGCACTGAAGTTAACTGACGATGCAGACTATCAAACCTAATTTGCCGGAGCATGCCATAGTTACCAATCACATTCAATTCATATGCAACCCAACCTCGCTACCACAAAGTGGCCAGGCCTACCAGAATATGCACACCCACTCCGCAGAAACAAAACACTCCAAATATGCAAGAAGATGCAGTCACACTGGGGACACAATTTTTATATGGTTCGGCTAAGATGCCTACGTCCACGGAGCAATGCCATGAGCAATTGCTCAATACTCTAAAATATTTTGATCGCTACAACAATCCAGGAGCACCCACCCCTGCTTCAACCCTTGCTACAACAAAGGCTAGGACTACAACCCCAATACTAAAAGGTTACAACCTGATAGGTTTACAAAGATAGGATGAAATAAATTCAAATCCCCAACCCTTTACAAATTAAGATCATAGGTGTTTCAACACTTACAACCTATGTCAAATTTAGGGATTTGCAGAAAATAGATTACCTCAATTGAGCTTTCCCAATGGGAAGAACCTCAAATGTTCTCTCAATTCCACCGTTTTGCAGCAGCAAACGGCGAACTCAAGTTCTTGCTGAACTTTTCTGAGAGGCAGGCATCAAATGATCATTGAATGTGCATAACCTCGCTCTCTCCTCACTTCTCTTCTTCTTCTCTGCTAGAGGCAGCTATCTCCTTCAGCCTGTTGCCATACCAATTTAATTCTTTGTTTTTTCAACCTGAGAACACCTTCTCAGACAAGGTGTAACAGCCGCAAGTTGCAGCTGCCCTTCTTTCAAATCGACTCTCAATCTCAGATTTGCTCACTCATGTAGCTTGCTGAAATTTGCGCAATAATTTCACTGATAATTAGGGCAGAAAGAGATGTAAGGTTGGACAAGAATGGTGATGGGACTATGGTTAGAGATGCCAGGAGAGTCAAAAGTTGCATGGAAGGAGGGGAATCATGATAGGATTGATAGCCAAGCTTCATTAATCAGGGCTCTATCAAGCTTACAAGCAATCCTTGAGGTGCCACTCCTACTATGCCAAATAAATTTAAGGCTAGACCATCTCAAATCATTCACCGATATCATCCAAGCAATCATTGAAAACTTCAACTGAGGCAGAATCAATAATATCACAACCCTGTTTTTCATGCCATAATCTGGTAACATTGAAATCACCACTCACTCCCCAAGGGAGGGGCCCAACTTGCAGAGCAATATTGCAAAGGTCCTCCCAGAGGGAAGCTCTCTCAGAGGAACGATTAGAGGCATAAACAACAGTGAAGAAAAAACTGTTAGAAACATGTGAATCGTAGATTTTAAGATGAAGCTGGGAGGTGGATAATGACCCAGAAATCTGGATTTTGGAGGGGTCCTAGAGAAGCCATAATCGGCCATTGGGGTTTTGGGAATAGTAAAGAGCAAAAGGATTCGTAGGGGGCAATAATGGAGGCAATACGGGAAACATTCTCTCCTTTGACTCTGGTTTCGATCAGACAACAAAATACAGGATGATAGAGATATTAAATGGGAAAAAACTACAGCATGTTTGGACGAGGTATTTAGGCCTCAGATATTCTAGAGGACCCCTTGGTTCATTAGGTGGGAGGAGGAGGGTGCCGCAAGTGCCTAGGGGGGTTGGGACTAAGAGAGACAAGGCGGGAAGAAGAAGGGTGGCTCTTGTGCCTCCTATGTTATTCGCAGAGGAGGGGAGGGGCAACAAGGGGAGGGAGGGACAATGAGCATCACTAGAGGAAGGATTGGCATAGAAATGATAAAGGGGGCAGCTGAAGATTCGCGGGGTGGGGAGCAGAGATAGCAAGGTCGGGTGAATGAGGAAGGTTAGATGGGTGGGTGTTTGGGTTGGGGGATCTACCAAGCTGATTCGACACTAGAGAGGGGATATGGTGAGAGGGCTGGCTGATTGGGCCAGGGAAGGGTAGAGGTGGAGGGTTGAACTGGGTGGGCCACGAGCTGGGTACTTGGAGTACAATCAGAGAAGGGAAGTGGGCCTAGATGAACTGGAGACCCAATTGCGGTCGAGCCCAACGAGGCATAAGGAGGACAGGGTTGTTTTTGTGAAGTGGCAGGTGTGGGACCCATCGCAACAGGTGGAAGCGGCAAAAGAGGGGGAGTAGAAGGGGGAAAAGGGTCTAAATCAACGGTGAGGAACTCTCGCAAAGGAGAAGAGGGAGGCAAGGAAGCCAAAGAGGGGAGGGAGGTGGTTGGAGGAGGCACGGAGGTTGCAGAACGTACCGTTGAGGGAGTACGATAGCTCAAGCGACCAGATGGGAGAGGACTATTGATGACAGGTCGTGTCAACGACTGAGGAGGATCAGAGCAGGTGACAACAGAAGGGCAGTCTTTAGGGTTCTGGAGAGAGGAAAAGCGATTGGAACCATCAGGTGCTGTTGGAAGGACCTGTGGTAGCAAGGGGTTAGCGGCGTCATGGTCTGGATGAGAACTATAGGCCAATTTTTCTTGTCACCGAGGCCTGCGATGCTGACTTCTCCTCTTGCTATGGCTAGGTCGCGGAGACCAGAGGCAGACGAAGGGACTAAATGAGTTAGGATAGGTAGGGGAGGCGGGTAGATGGAGCTACTGTTATGGGTGGGGGCAGGGACTTCAGTGCCAGAGGGGAGAAGGTCCACAGGAGCAGCGGTAGGGATGTTAGTCTTAGAAGAGCAGAGTTTAGAGTTGTGGCCAATTAGTTTTCAGACCAAGCATTGAGGAGGAACTCATGCTTAAAGGAAAAGCCCTCGTTATCGACAACTGTGATAGAGGAAGGAGGTAGGACGTCTGCAGAAACCTCAATGCAGATCCTCGCAAAGGCCAGTCTATCCATCTTCTTTGTTCGTGCATCAGAGTACAAAGGGTTTCCCAGCACCAACCCAATAATACTAAGCCCTGATTCACACCAGAAATGAAAGGGAAGGCCTGGAAGAGTTATCCACAAAGGGATGGTGCTAAGGTCCACCCTGTGTAGTTGAATGAATGTATCGATCCCATTGCCGGAGGAAGATCGGTTTTCTACCCACTTGCAGGGGCCACCCTCAAGGGCTCGCATCATGTTGTCTTCAGTAGAGAATTTGAAGATGAAGAATCCATTGTCCATTAGGTAAGTGTCCAACGTTCCTTGAATTTCCCATTGTTTGTTTAGAGACATATTGACAATGTTGAATGACGGTCTATTGCCGATGAAGTGACCAATCAAACAATTTTCCATTCTGAATTTCTGAATGTAGAAGCCCAGTTGGGCAAGGACCAACTTTGGAAGTCCCAACTAGGGATGACGAGACTAAATGGAGGGAGCGACCCTCCCTAACAAACAATGGAGTATGGGTGAAAATAGAGTTCCAAGCCTTCGCACCTTGAGAGGGAGGGGAAGAGGGAGGTGAGGTAGTGCTAGATGGAGGGGAAGATGGGTGGGAGAGGATGGTGCAGGCCGGCGGGGGCACTGAGGGGTGGCCGGCCATGCCAGCGGACACTCAGGGTAGAGGGGGACACTCGCTAAGGGAAGGGGAACTTCATACATTTACGGGAGCTCCTCAGGGCTGAACTTGGTGACTTGTTTACCAAAGTTTAGTTTTGAAATGTGTTTCTTCAAGGTTGTTCCAAGCTGGGCATGAGTGATATTTATGATCCAGCTTAAGGGGCAGTGTTGAGATTACTGTAGTATACTGTACCGCAGGGGTTTCATTGTGAGGGAAGTTTTGTTCCAAGGGCTTATGGGTAATTACCCAAATGCTCAAGGGGCTTCTTGTAACATGTTGAAGTTTTTCTATTATAAATACAATATACTGGTCACGGTTAGGGTGAGATACCCTAATCGTATAGCTTCTCTTCTCTCCTGTCATTTTCTTCTTTCCTTGTATTCTTTTTTTCTCTTCTCCTGCTTCTAAACTTGTCACACAGTCCACTTTGAAACCCCCTGGTCTGTAGCACCACCATTGTAATTAGTTAATTACTCTTTTGAAAGAAAACAACCCATAAAGATATATAGACTCAACGGAGCTTTATGTTTCTGATAATAGATTTGTCTGTTATATCTGGCCCAAGATGATCCATAATAAGCAGCACAGAGTTCACTACCTTATGAAGTGATGCTTTATGTAATACTTGTCAAACTCCTATACTTAAGGCTTTATGCTGGTTTTTCAAATCTCCTAAACAATGGTTTGGCTGTTTCATGTAGGTATGCTAGCGCAATAGAGAAGAACCCAGAAGACTATGATGCTCTATACAATTGGGCATTGGTTCTTCAGGTTTGTAAGGAATTGCTCGAATTATTGCTTGCAAGATATTTTCATATATTTTCTGATGAAGTTGGTGGATTTAGATAAAAAAAAAAATAAAAGGCATACCCAGTGCACGAGGCTCCCGCCACTGCGGGGTCTGGGTAGGGTACATTACCCCTGCTTTCGCAAAGAGGCTGTTTCCAGACTCAAACCCGTGACCACTTGGTCACAATGGAGCAACCTTACTAAGTTGGTGGATTTAGATGCAGATAGAATGCAATTGCGATAGATAGGACTTGTTTATCTCATTACTTTATGGTATCTCCTGACTACATCGGTTTTCCATTTCATGCTTAGGAATCTGTATTATTAATTTTTTTTTGAAGACTGCATTATAAGTATTTCTCTAATCATTATGTACTTAAGATTGTACTTCTCTGATATGCTGTTTTTCCTATTGACAATGTATATACGTTATTTCCTCATATTAAAGATGATCAAGGATACTATGATCAGACCTTAAGCATATTCCATCAATTCTAAAGAACATCCAACTTCAGCTACTCTTTCCATCTGATTTAACTTGGCATGCAGGAAAGTGCAGATAATGTTAGTTCAGACTCCAGTTCTCCTTCAAAAGATGCTTTGCTTGAGGAAGCTTGTAAAAAGTATGATGAGGCCACTCATCTATGCCCTACCCTCCATGATGTATGTATGGGTATCCTTTTCTATTTCAATATGTTGTTTAGAATGTCTCAGCTTTGGTTTGAACTAGGGCCTATGGTGATATATGGCTACAAAGGAAGACAGTGAAACCTACTGTTGAGCACTCTACTGCATAGTTATCAAGGCGTCGCCTAGGCATCCAGGCTCCTTGGTCGCCTAGGCGGGCGCCTTGACCCGCCTTGATAACTATGTGCAACATAGAAGCCATATCAATGCAATATGATATAATTAGGCTAGTAATGGCCTAATATGAGAAAACCAACATATAATAAACAAAGCATAAGATATAATATAAGCATATTCATAAAAAAAACAAAGCAATAAACATAAATCAACATAAACTCATGAAGTGACAACAAGGCATGTTGTCTTCTTGGACCCAAGAAAGAGCTTGGAAGCCTAGGAGACACCTTGATAACCATGAGTAGTGCTAATAAAACTAAGATAAAATGAAATCTAATAGCAACTTAACTTCCTAATTTTAGGACAAAAAATAAAAACTGTCCCCCATGATCTGGTTTTGAGTGAACCAGGTAACACCCAGCTGTATGGGCTGGCACAGCCAAGGCTGGTTGGCCCAAAAGCCCATGGGTCTGGTCCACTTATGTAGGAACATGGACCTGACCACTTAGGTTCCTGCCATAGTTATCAAGGCGGCAAGGCGACACCAACAAGGCGGACCAAGGCGCCCGCCTAGGCGGCCAAGGAGCCTTGACGCCTTGATAACTATGCTCTACTGTGTTCAAGCGGATGTCAAAATAGGTAAAAGTTGATACTTGAAACAGATAATAAACAGTTCCGCACAGTACATTTTTTGAATACAAAGATAAGTTCAATATTTAATTTTTGAAGATTTGGGAGAAAGTAGAAGATGGGGAGTTTAACATTAGACTTGAAATATGAAAAAAGGGCTAAAAAAAGGTTTGTTGCTTTTTGAGTACGGAGATGGGTTGTTTTGTTAGACAAAATATTACTTATTGTCGTTGCTTTTAGAAGGGTGCAATTGGACTGAGTTCGAAGCTCAGTTGTGAACTGTGCAGGTGATAAATCTGGGTATAGTTCAGTGCTAGGATTTATGAACTTGGAAAGGGATAGAAGGATTGTGAATCTATTCTGGTTTTAATGCTATTTGAGAGTTTGGGTTGCAGGGTTTAATGGAAGAGGCAGCTAAGAAGAGAGAAGTGACCTAACTTGAAGAATAAAGAAAATGTAATATCGTATTGGCAATATAAGAAAAGAAGAATATGAGGAAGTGAAAATAGAAGAACAGAGAACTATGAGAAACCAGAGAGAAAGCTTACCTAGGATTCCACACTTGAGAGGGAGGGTTCACAACTAAATTCAATCCAATTCAATAAAACACCTTATATTTTGAATACATTACTTATTACAGGCTCCAATTGAATGCAAAAGGATACAACTACCCCTAAAGACCAACTAAAGTACTATACCATAGACTTAACTACCATGACTTAAAACATTCATACTTAAGACTGTTGTCACTAAAACAAAAATTATAATAATAACTTTCCATTGACAAAGGTTTTACTATGTCCCGCATGTGACCTGCTATAACAGCCCAAGTAAGGCCCCAAAATTGAGGTCTTTTTCTTGTCTTGGATTTGACCTAAGGTTTCCACCCAGTGGCTAACCTTATCAAACCACCCAATTCTACATAATGTCTGGTAAAGCTTTTGATGGAATAATGATGACTAACTACAACACCAATATGAGAAATTACAAATCCAAGATAAGAAAGAAAACAAGATAAACCAAGGATGTAGACATTGGAACATTCTCTGTCGATACCTATCTGGGAGGATTGGGGATCGGCTGATTGGATTCGTTACATCTAAATACTGCAATCAGGTGTTCTGGACCAAGTCATCTGATCCTTGAAGCCGTTAACTGAACTGGAAAAAATTATGAAGTTATTTTATAGGACGGTTGTGAAACCAGCATTGCTGTATGGAGCTAAATGTTGGGTGACAGAGAAACGATAAATAAACAAAATAAGTGAAGCTAAGATGAGGATGTTGGATGCAAAATTAGAGAAGATAAAATAAAAATGATAGAAGAATAAAAAGTAATCTGATTTAGGAGTGTGTGAAGAGTAGATAAGTTAAACAAAAGTTGTTTGAGGTGGTTTGGGCATATGTGATGAAGGCCGTTTGAGTTCATTAGTAAGGAGGGCAATGCGTAGTTATCAAGGCGACGCCATGGCGTCCAGGCTCCTTGGTCGCCTTGGATGTCTTGGGTGCCTTACCACCATGGCGGTGTCGCCTTGATTTTTGACCCTCTAAAACACCATGGTCACCTTCCCGCCTTGATAATTATGGGCAATGTGAGGCAGAAAATGATGTAGACAGGTTCCTTGGCCAGAAATACAGCCGCAGGAAGTTGTTGCATATAAAAATAATTATATAAATTATTATTGATATATTATGTATAATCATTAATGCATGCCTAGGACGCCTAGGTGACGCCTCGGCAGGTGCCTTGTCGCCTAAGCACCTGTCCAATGCCTTGGGTCGCCTTGACAACTATGGCCCTACTGGTCCCAAGCTGGATATAAGAGGTGGTTTGTGTCAGGTTGGCAGCCAGCGTAATTGCAAGACTCTTTTTTTGGTGAAATCCTTGTAATTCATTGGTTGAATATGATACTTGGGCATATCCTGGAAGTCGTACACTACATTATCACCTGGGTGCAAGGTCACCTTATTCTAAATAGGTTTTTCCATAGTTTCTATATGATTATATACGTTTGTTACATGTGTGTGGGTACACTTACTACCAAGGAATTAAGTATCGGAGCGCATCGTATCGTTCCGGCCGATACGTCTCGGTATCGGTCATGGCCGAGACGTATCTTTTTTAAAATGCAAATGTCTCGAATGTATCGGTGTGTATCGACCGATACATATCGACACGATACGATCACGATACGGTCGATACGTCGATACGACGAGACATGATTTAAACCATTATTTTATTATTTTTGAAATAACGATACATATCGAGATCGTGAGACGTCTTGGTATGTATCGATATGTATCGACCGATACATACCGAGACGTCTCGATACGTCTCGTACGTATCAGCAGCTTAAAAACCACATGGGCCCAAGTCTTCTCAAAACAGAAAACTTGAGCAGGAGCAGGCTGGCAGAAAAAAACAGTTCCAGCTTTGAGAAACCATAAAAAACATCTTTAAACTTGGTTTTTGCGAAAGATTTGTTGAGGGCTTTGATTCCTTTGCCAAAAACGATCCTAAAGGAGGTGAAATCTCATCATTTGCTGCATCTAACAGCCCACATTCGAAATCAAAAGGTGTTCTTGAAGGGCAAGGTAGGTTTTTGAAAAAAACTTGATTCTTTTGTTTAAATCTTTGATTTTTGGTATTTTTTTGTTATGATTCAAAGGGAATATGTTAAACTAACTTAGTATTGCATTCTTTGTATACATTTACAAAGATTTGAGTTCAAAATCCATGTTTCTTTGCATTTTTACCCAAAACCGAAAATTGCTTCTTTAAAATGATTTTTTTTAAATTTTCTTCTAAAATTTAAAACAAATGCTAATGTATATAATATATGTACTATATTATGTATAGATCTATCACATTCCAAGAAGATTATATATTTACCCTAAAATCTATCACAATAGTCATTCCTATTGTTGAAGACCCTTACAGACATGACTTTGATCCACCCCGACATTCTTCATGGCAATTGAGTGACTTTACATGTAAGAAATTTCATCTTTTAATCTTTTATAACAATTTCAATGTACCGCACTTGTCTGCAGTTATTGATTATTCACAATTCTTAGTATATATGCATGATATATGACACAAATTGCTTGTTTATATTGTTTTTATTATCCAAAAGTGTATTTCCATGTGTATTTTGATCATTTTCATGCGTTTCTACACCGATCGATACGTATCTCCGATACGATACGATACGTCTCTTAAAATCGCTCGACCGATACGATACCCGATACCGATACTTAAATCCTTGCTTACTACTCTTAGGTACTTGCTACATGAAGCTCTGTAGCTAACCTGGAAAAAGTTGGACGCTAGAGATGATAATATTAACAATTCTTTTCTATATGAATTTGATATGTATCAATTCTGCTCTGTCCATAAATTTTAAAACTGAACCTATCTCTTTTTTGCATGCTTGGGATTATTCTGGCATTTTATGCCAGGCCTTCTATAATTGGGCAATTGCGATCTCTGATCGAGCAAAAATGCGTGGTCGCACTAAGGAGGCAGAAGAATTATGGAAACAGGTTTGAACTTGAAATTAACTCTATATTTGTTATACCCTTGTTCATAATGTTGTTCTTAAATGGATTAAGCTGATAGATGCCTGAAAATTATAGATCCTGGGATTTGTTTTCTGCACCACAAGTAAGCTTTTCCCTAGTTCTTTCGCAGATTGAGAATCTCAGCTTCCCCTTCCCTCTTGCTTCTTCCTACTACTTTCTGTGACAGAATTTTTCCCCTTAAATGTAACAATGGTAGGGGAAAATTAAGAATGGGGAAGTAAAATTAACAAACTGGTTTACTAGATGAGATTTGGAAACTGGCCGTTTTTCACAGTTTGCAAAAAGCCATGAAAAAGAAGCATCCACTTAACTTAGTTTCATCCTCAGTATTGGTATGGGGATAATTGAATGGTGAAGGTGCCCCAGTTCCAACCAAACTGGTTCAACCTTTCAATCTGTTTCAGTTTGTTAAACTATTGGTTTTGGTCTCCTTGGTCTCCATATTGGCATTCAGCTCCAGGGAGGATCTTTGGTGAATGTTCACTTGTGGTTGTTGGGACATTGCATTTTACATTATGTTTTGGTGATCACTGACATCCGCCTGATTGATGAAAAGGCTTGTGTTTGATTGATGAAAAAGCTTCTGCTTGAATGATAAAAAAGTAATTCTTTGGAAGCATGTCAATTGGTACTTATGATGTCTTAGCATCTATCCGGAAGTATTTTTCCCAAACATGAAACTGATGTAAGAATAAAGTCAAGAAAAACACACTTAACTGAAGGCTCACATCCTTAGAAGAACATTTTATAAGCTCTGATGACATAAGAAGCGCAAAGTGTCGAAAGTGCAAAATGGAAGATCAAGCATCGACAAAAGATACTTTACGAGCTGAAATGCTTCAGATGAGAAAAGTGTCAGCAAGCGCCCTTCAAGGGGTACTTCACATTGGCACAAGCTCTTAGGATCAGTTTCATATTTTAACATTTCTTGTAATCTAAATTGTAAAGTTCTCACTCTCCAAGAAGACCTAAGACTTGGTCAAAAAGTCGCCGAAGAATGGCTAAGGGTATAATTGTAACTTGTACTTCATAAGAATTAGTATAAATAGAGAGGACTTGTGTCACATTGACATAAGTTCAATTCCCCAAAATCCATCAGTTGGCTAACTCAATTTGCCACATGGTTAATGAATACCACTTCATATTATAAATTAATTTCTGTACCTTAGCATGTATATATCACCATCAGGGTTTCTAAAAAATTTGAAATATTACAGGATTTTGAAAGTTGTCTTTAGTTTTTCTGCTATACCAAGAATGAGAAGTTTGTGTAACCTCAATTTTGGCGCGCCTGGTACTGAAAAGCTGATTCAGTTATTTAATTTCCATCTGTGCTGATTTTTTTTTCTTCCCAGCTGCTATATGGAGTTCATAATTTGTTTTTCTGGACACAAATTTAGAAGTTTAAGAGGATAAGCATTTTGAAATCAAATTTGAATATCATCATGCTTTATTCTAATGGTTTTGCTACTTGTTAGTGAGTATTTAATGAATAATTTCTAGTTGAAATGTCACTATGAGGCCAACCAATTTTAGTTTCATTACAATATAGGATTACTGTTATATTTTGTTGTTGAAATGTATCATGGAATAGTTCATGTCCTATTTTAATGAGAATATTGTTGAAACATTGAGATGTTCATTCCTGATTTTGCAGGCAACAAGAAATTATGAAAGAGCTGTTCAACTGAACTGGAATAGCCCTCAGGTTTATATCAGAATTTGTCTATTTGATTTTGTTTCCATTGTAGTTCCAGTGTTTTACATTTTTTATTTTTCGCTTTGTTTTTGTCATTCCCTTATTGTATTGTGTTGATCATTTTCTTGAGGCTGCTGTTACTAACTTCAGTACTGGTGCTAAGAATCATGGTTTTCAGTTATTACATACCATTTTCCCTCATACCTCTTGGTTTTGATTTCAGGCTCTTAACAACTGGGGACTTGCTTTACAGGTACTGTATTTATGATAGTTTGAGAACTTCTCTTTAGTGTTTTTGTGTGTGTGTGTGCGCGTGTGTGTGTGTGTGTGTGTGTGTACCTTGATACTAATATTTACATATCTTTTCATGTTCTTTTGCTGGTTAAATTGATTAAATTGTCTATGTATTTGCAATTTAGGAACTCAGTTCAATTGTTCCTGCAAGAGAGAAGCAAACAATTGTAATAAGTGCAATTAGTAAGGTACAGATATCAGTTCAGAACATGTGAAAATTCCTGGATGTTCTGTACGGTGGTCAGAAAAGCTATTTTAATTTTTGTTTTTCTGCAATGTACTGATCTTTTTTGTTTGGTACTTGGCAATTGTATTATTTACAGTTCCGTGCAGCAATACAGTTGCAATTTGACTTCCACCGTGCAATATACAACCTGGGCACTGTTCTGGTTGGTTTGCTGCTGCTTCTGCTACCAAATTTTGGATTGAAAGCTCTCTTTTTGAATTCAGGCTATTATGAATTATAAACTACAATGAAATAACATGAGATTGTGTGCACTTATGCAATTTTCCCTTTCAAGTTAAATAAACAATTAAACACATAAAAGTCTAACTTTATTCTTTATTTTTTTTAAACGTAATATGGCACAGTATGGATTAGCAGAGGACACATTAAGAACTGGGAGACCAATCAACGCAAAAGAAGTCTCCCCTAATGAGCTATACGGTCAATCAGCTATCTATATTGCAGCTGCTCATGCCTTGAAACCAAATTACTCTGTAAGTGCCTTGCATTTGGAGTCCGTATTTTGTTTTCCGTTGGTAGCTCAATCTGTAGGCTGCCTGTATAATCTTAATTACTGCCTCTCGCAGCTTCCTTCTACCTTTTACCAACACCAGCTAAACTGCCTGTCGTCATTGTCAAGTAACTAGGTTTAGCATATCATTTCCCTTTGGTAGGTCAGTATTGAGATGTTAAACCCTTGGTTTGATATGACATATGAGAGGGTGGGAGACTGTTTTGAAAAGTTATTAGTTCTTGATGTCTACCATTGGTTTCTGATATTATCTTGTGTTGACTAACAACATTTTTATCTCTGGCGAAATAGATGAATGTTTTGATTTATTGTTGCTGTATGCAGGTCTACCGGAGTGCCTTGAGACTTGTTCGCTCTATGGTCAGTATTGATTTCTCTGGATAGTATTTATGGTTTAATAAAATTTCTTGCTGTGCGGTTGAAGGCATGCCTCAGATTTGAGAGAAGATGGGGCATGCCTGGGCACCCTGTCTGCATCCACATATTCAGCTTCAGTAAGGTGTTCACTTCTGTGCTTAATGTGTCCCAGAAGAGTGTCAAACAAAAATTTCTCTTTGAAGTGTGCATGTGAGGGTATGTAGATGTGTTTAGGGAATGGCTGATGCAATGCCTCAGTTGAGGTGAAGTGAGGCATGCCTAGGTCCACTGTCTGGAACCCACATGCACATTTAAGTTCGGTGCCCATTTTTGCGCTTAAAGCACATGCCTGAAGCTAGAGAGGTGCCTAGGCAAGTGTCATACTGAAATTTCTCTATGAAGTGTGCATGTATGAGTATATAGGTACACCTGTATTATATTTTAGTGTTTTCTTTTATCTGAGTAAATTTATGCAATACACTTTTGTTAAGGTTACTATGGAAAAGTACACTAAAGTCCCTTTTTTTTTTTTTTCCAATTTTTGTATTGCTGTATGTTGAAGTACTGTTCATGTGACACTGTTCACGTGAACAATGATTTGGTTGATATGTGTATCTTCTATTTTCCTAGTCCTAGTTGGAGTCCTAGTTTCTAATTATGTCAAGTCCTAATTCTCTTGTGAGTTATTAGTCTTAGTTTCAGTTTGAGTTATTAGTTCTAGTTCTTTTCCTATTGTAACTTGGAATCCTATCATGATTAGGAATTACTAATCTGATTAGGAGTTCCCCTTTCTATTGTAATTTGAGATTATAAATACAAGCATTATGAGGAGACTGATAAGTTTAACAGTTCTCTCCTCTTCCTCATCTTTTCTTCTCTCTCAAGTTACTAGTTACAGGTCCTAGGTTTTCTACATGGTATCGAGCTAGGCAACTAGTGACTGATTCTCTCCAAGATTGCCGTTTTGAGAGTCGTTTAGGGTTTCTTGTTTTTAGAAAGAAACCCAGTTCATCGAAGAAGAAGAAGAAGAACTAGGGTTTCGTACATTGAGTTGCTGATTTGATTTGCTCAGGTTCTGATCTGCCTTTTGGAGATCTATTTTCTGCAGTGTGTTTTTTGGAATCGATTGCTGTTCTGTTTGAAGATTCCTTGGAGATCGATCAAGGTTATTATTGGGAACAACTCTTTTTCCTGGCCAGTTTCAGATCTGGTTCTTGTTTGCCGCTGTTTTTATTCGAGGAGTTTTATTCCTTGTTGGGTATATGATATGCTGCCGCTACTACAATACCTCCTCTTCTGCCCGATTCAGTTGCAGGTTTTTTTCTTCTCCATCTTGCAGGGGTTTCCAATCTGGTTTTTTGAAGAACAGACATCGATTTGCTGAATTGATCTGTTGGAACTTTTGTTTTTGCTGCTTCCCCAACTCTTCCCTACTTTACCGTACGGTCGGTTCGAAGATGAAGGTTTCTCGGTTCGACTAGATCCTCTCCTCCCGAGAAGCAAGTGAATAGAGAAGAAGTTGTTCTTCGATTTCTGGTTTCCAGGGTTGATTATTGCTGTGGGAAATTTTAGTTGGATCGATTCATCAATTGTCGCTCTGTTGTTTACTTTGATTGCTATCGAAGGTTTGTTTGTGGAATTAAATTCTGGTTTGCTCTGAATCGATTTGGTGTTGTGGTTGCTATCGGTTGATCTTGTTCGATTGTTGAAAGTTCTTCGCTTGCTGGCGCGGTTCCCCGATCTGGTTTGGATCTATTATGCTAGCATTGAAGACTTGGTTGAGAATAAGACTAACTAGTGGGGGGTTCTGCTTGGGCTGGTTGCGGTGTTTAGTGCTCTGGTTGTATGGTGTTTGCAGCCTGTGGTTTTCCTCTTCCCTTTGGACTACTTCTCTTCCTTGCGAGATTTTGCGGGGTTGCCGCATCCACGACTACCGCCCCTAGTTTTGTGAAGGTGATGATGGGGTCCGGAGGTTATTGATTTGGGCAGATCCTTTTTTCCGCCTTTGCTGGTTTCGTCTCGAGCTTGAAACCGTGGTTACGTGAAGGTTTCAATCCCCTGGTTTCTCTCGTCGTAAGGTTGAAGACAACCTTCGTAAGTTGGTTTATTTAAAAACCTTATTTTATGAGTTCCAATAATTCCCTTGTCTTTGTCTCTTATTCTCTTTTATCCATTTTTTACATTCCTTTTCTAGTTTACCCTTTCTACTAGGGAATTAAATTATTTTCCAAATCTGTTCCCTTGCTTCATTATTTTTCAATAACCCCTTGAAAATTTTGGTTATTTACCAAATTGCCACCCTTCCTAGCCATTCATGAAATTTTGGTTATTTTACTCATTGCATCCCATTGCTTTTTGTTTACCAAAAGCCCTTGCAAAATTCTGATTATTTACGGAACTGCCATTATTTTTTCATCCATTCCCCTATTTGCCTACCCAATTGACCCTTGAAATTTCTGGTTTATTACCATTTTGCCCTTTGGTTTGGATTGTATTTCAAAGTGGATTTCCACCAAATTACAGCCATGCCATCCTTTTTCCAACTCCATTCCATTTCAATAATTCCCTTCATATCTCATATCTTTGGTATTTACCCATAACACCTTTGGAAACTTACGTAAATTACAATTTTACCATTCCTTCCTTTATAATTACCCGTAGCACTTTTAGAAAATTTTGGAATACTATGTTTTTGCGCTATCTTTTACATTATCTCTGTTATGTCCACGTGAGGGGGAATTATGTACGATACACTGAGACATTGTAGAAAGCGAGAACTTGCGGGAACACTAGGTGCAAAGCATAGAAGATCGAGTTTTCACCATTGCCAACGGGTATCTACTTTGTTATTGGGTTGAGTTTGCCGTAAGGGGAGATTGAAGTATTGAAGAGTATTGAAGATATTTGGTTGTTGCCTATTTGAGGACTTTCGGTTGGTTGATACGATATTTTGCCGCTGCTGATTCGAGTTTGTTTTTTGCTTCTTTCTAGTTATTTCACTTCAAGATTCTAAGTCACTATGACAACTGAGATTCATCACTGGATAGCTATTGAAGATCGTTGAAAGCTACCTTTTTTGGAAGACATTCTAGTCTCGGTTTCTTGATCATGTCATCAAGTTTTGAAGATCTATTTTTCAAGTTCTTGAAGGTTTATTTGGGAGCTGCATTCATATGTCAAGCTGGATTCTGTTGCAACTTAGTTTCTTCTCATTTTGTTCAAGTTGGGCATTGATACCTTGTATGCCCAACTTGAGGGGAGTGTTTGCATTATTTGGAGATCTTTTTTCCTTTTAGTTCAAGTGGATCTTCTTTCTTTACTTATTTGTATAATCCACTTGAGGGGGAGTGTTGAAATCTTGTTCATGTGACACTGCTTCACGTGAACATGATTTGGTTGATATGTGTATCTTCTATTTTCCTAGTCCTAGTTGGAGTCCTAGTTTCTAATTATGTCAAGTCCTAATTCTCTGTGAGTTATTAGTCTTAGTTTCGGTTTGAGTTATTAGTTCTAGTTCTTTTCCTATTGTAACTTGGAATCCTATCATGATTAGGAATTACTAATCTGATTAGGAGTTCCCATTTCTATTGTAATTTGAGATTATAAATACAAGCATTATGAGGGAGACTGATAAGTTTAACCGTTCTCTCCTCTTCCTCATCTTTTCTTCTCTCTCAAGTTACTAGTTACAGACTTACAGGTCTTAGGTTTTCTACACTGTACACTTCAGGAGAAGCCCTAACCCATGAAATATGAAATCTATGAAAAATAATATTATGAAAGTTGATTTTTGTGGCAAAAATGGGGGCTGTTCAGTATCTTCTTCTTTATATGAGTCCCTCTTCTTATTGATCTTCTGTGACTGACTCAGCAATGGTGTCAATGGTGATGGTTCAAGTGAACAATGGCATAGTTGTCACAGTGTGAAAGTTGATATTTGTGGCAAACATGGGAGCTGCTCAGTATCTTCTTTTTTACACGAGTCCCTTTTCTTATTGATCTTCTCTGATTGACCTAGCAATAGTGTCAATGGTGATGGTTCAAGCAGAGGCAATGGTATAGTTGTCACGACGTCTAGGCGACCCAAGGCGTTGGAGGGGGCCTAGACGCAAGGTGAAACCAACAACATGATCAAGCCCAAGTCGGCCATGGTGCCCGCCTAGGCGACCAAGGTGATGCCTTGTCAACTATAGGCAATGGTAGTGCCAACATCTTCTCCCTCCTCTCACCCTCTCCTTTGTTTTCCTGCCTCTCTTTGTAGATTGTTAAGAAATCTCTACTGTAACTCCAAAGACAGACAGTTAAAGGTGGGTTTCAGTCTTCTCCTCCAAATTTCACATTTAGGTTTAATAGAATAATAGATTTAGGTTAGGTTTCATAGTTTAATGTTTAAGGTTTAAAGCTTAAGATTTCATGGCAGTTTATGGTGAAATCAGTGGAGAGGAATATTGTTTCAAAACTTTGCAAGTGAATGGTCCAGATGGATTTTCAATTTTCATTGATAAATGGACAGCTAGATCTGGTAGTCGCGACAGTTGTGGCATTAATACTATGCTTTTGCTTATAACCATAGTACTATATCTCGCGATATATCGGTATCTCGGGCCTACTGAGATATCCGAAATATCCGAAATTTCGCCGAAATATTGCATTTTTTCTACAATATTTCGGGAGTCCATCTCGGTGGGTATTTGGCCATATCTAGGCCTGATACTTCATAGACACCCTTATTTAAGCTAAATAAACACATTTAAACCTTCATATTGCAAAAAAAATGAACTCAAAGTGGTGTTTTGGGTTCGCACCCTTGATTGACTGTATACGGTCGGACCCTGTTGTATAAAATAGTTAAATACATATTGTTTAAGTACTAAAAGACATAATAAGAAATTTAAACAAAGTAATGAAACAAAAATAAAGTCAAATGTAGCCTTTAATTTAAAGTTTAAACTTTAAAGTTTAAACTCATAAAGTCATAAGCGCATAAGTCATAACTCATAAACTTCATAATAGTCAATAGTTCAATACTCAATACACAAAGTATTTCTACGAAATTTACCGAAATGTACTAAAATTTACCGAAATATACTGCTCAATACATAGTATTTCTACGAAATATACCGAAATTTCGCCGAAATTTGAACTTTTTTCATTTCGGAAGCCCATCTCGTCTCGGCCCTACCAAAATTACCAAAATTTCGCGATATATCGCGAAATTTTGTACCATGCTTATAACTAATGTCACAAATGGATCTGGACCATTGATTTCCAACCATCAATACTGTCCATTTTCCAAAGCTTGAAACATCATCTCCTTCAGTAGTGGGGTTGGATAAGTTCATCTAAAACACCATAAAAACTTAATAACCTAAACCTTGATGAAACCCTAAACTTTAAACCTTAACCTTAAACCATGAAACCCTAAACCTTGAAATATGAAAAGTCTAAACCTGAAAATTTTGGGGTTGACAATCCCAAGCTGTGAATATGTTAACAGGAGTTGCAGAGATTTCCGGGGACAGAGATCATTTTCTGTGGAGGCTGCTGGAGATTGAGATATCGTCAAATGATTTAAGGAGAGGTAAAGAGTGAGGGAAATGAGGGATTGAATGAGTAGATGGAGAGAGGGGCTGCTGGGAGAGGTGTCTGCCACTGCTACTGTCACTGGAGTCATCTGGAGCTGTTGCCTGCACTGCTGCAATCACCAGAGTTTCAGGATGAACATATTTGCCCCTACCACTAATGCAAAAGCTTTTATTGCCTTTTCTTTTCTGTTTACATATGAAAGAAGAAGAAGAACCAAAAAGGATAAGAAGAAATGAGAAGAAGATAAAGAAGAGAAGAAAGGGGGTAGGAGAATGGCTATCTCAGCCTGGGTCTCTCACCCACAGCTATCCCAGCTGTTGGAACCATAGTTGTCATGGCATCGCCATGGCGCTGGAGAGGCAAGCATGTCGAGCTTCGCCATGGAGGATGTATAAATATCGCCCGATATGGCCTCCATGGCGACGCCATGGACGCCATACCACGATATATGGGCATATCGGTCGATAGTAGTGTATAAAACTTAGGTTTAAATTTTTTTTTTTTTTAAACCATTTAAAAGCTTAAATGCTTTTTCCTTGATTTGTATTGGTCACATTAACATAAAAAATTAAAACCATTAAAGATTAAACAGTACAATTTACTACTATACCCTAAATCCCTAATTGGAATTGAAATTTGGGGGATTTTAGAAATCGTAAAGTTTGTCGAGACAGAGGAGAGACTTCGTGAGACGTCTGGAGACTGAAGGAGTCAAGAAGACGAAGAAGTGAGAAGAAGAAGAAGAACTACTGAAGCTGCAAGTCTGCAACTCTCGGCAAGTTCGAACCCCTCCGGCAACCTCCAGGTAAGTAATTTTTTATTTTTTATTTATTTGGTTCTTCTTCTTCTTCTCCAATCTCCTCCCAGTCCTCCGGCTAGTGCAACTCGATCCTTCTTCTTCTTCTTCTTCTTCTTCTCACTTCTTCGTCTTCTTCACTTCCGGCAACTCTCTCCATCAGTTCTTCTTCTTCTTCTCACTTCTTCGTCTTCTTAACTCCTTCTTCAGTTCTTCTTCTTGCCTTGCAATTGCAGGCTTGCACAGTCACAGAGACACAGACCTCAGTTTTTTTTTTCTTTTTTCTTCTTCTTGCCTTGCAGTTGCAGGCTTGCACACAGTGACAGACCTCTCAGTTTTTTTTTTTTTTTTTTTTTTTTCTTCTTCTTGCCTTGCAGTTGCAGGCTTGCTTACAGTCGCAGACCTCTCAGTTATTTTTTTTTTCCTTTTTTCTTCTTGTTGCCTTGCAGTTGCAGGCTTGCACACAACCTCTCGGTTTTTTGTTTCTTCTTGCCTTGCAGTTGCAGGCTTCCACATGTTTTTTTTTTCTTCTTCTTGCCCTGTACACAGCCACACATACACAATTACACAATTACACACACAGAGATAGGGAGAGAGTCGAGAGACAGGGGGGGGGGGGAGGGATTTATTACAGCCAGTAGTTCTCTCTGTTTTTTTTTTTTTTTTTTTCCTTCCCTTGCCTTGCAGTTGCAGGCTTGCAAAGTCACAGAGAAGGTGTTTTTTCTTATTTTTTCTTCTTCTTACCTTGCACACAGGCACACAGGCACACAGAGACAGGGAGTGAGTCGAGAGACAGGGGGGGGGGGGAGGGATTGATTACAGCCAGTAGTCCATCACTCACAGTCTCACACACAGTCACAGTGTCACACACACAACAGCAGCAAGTACATATTCAACTCCATAATTTCAGTTTTTTTTTTTCCCTTCAGCTCAATGTTAATCTGCTAAAAACCAGTACTTTGATTTTGTGCTTACATGCCTATCATTTGATTTTTCAACTTTATTATCAGCAAGACTATTGCTTTCAATTATTTGATAGGCTAATCTATGTTTTCATACTTTCAACACTAATGGATATTACACTTTCATGAATTAAACCATAGTATATTAGTAGGTCACTTTCTTGTTGATTTTTGATGTTATAGGATATATATTATAGCATACTAAATGACATTAAAAATAGAGAAAATAAAAAATAAAACATGGTCGACATGCTTGCCATGGCAACGCCATGGCGGGCGACATATTGATATTTCGACGTGACACCCCTCCATCGACTTGGATCGCCGTGACGCCGTGATAACTATGGTTGGAACATTGAATTTCTCCCATAACCAATGGCAAACTTGGCCACAAATTCTATTCTCCAAAATCTGTTCCTTCATTAAGATGTGATGCCTATTAATAGCTTAGGCAAGCTTACAATAGAACGGAAATTTTCCAAAGTAGAAACTAATCTAAAATAGAAACTACTAAATCCTAACTAAATAGAAGGTAACTAAAATTAGAAAATTAGAAACTACTAGGCTTTATAATTCAGCCACATGCAAGAATAACTAAAATAGAAACTAATAGATTTAGTAACTAGGTACTACTAAGAGAATAGTAACAAAATAAAATCAGATCTTCACACCAGCTGTCCATATCAGCCCCCGAATCACTGTTCTTTTTTAATTTCTGCTTTGGTCTCTTATCTTCTCCATGCTTCTCTCTGGGCCGGGCTGCCTTCGGTGATGCTCCATCGAACAAACAAAAACTTGCCACATCATCAAACCAGGCTGTTTCTCACAGCAGTCGAATCCACAACCTTGCTGGCTGGTTTTGGGGCTTGTTCCTGCGGGTACATATGGACTTGTGATCTACATCAGCCACTCAAGGTCATTTAATAAGCAGTAAAGGATATATGATGTCTTGGTATGTTGGGAGGAAATTGCACACCCTTGTGCAAGGCACCCTACTTCAATAGCTTGCGCACCTTATTTCACACCTGTGCCTGAGGCCAGAGGATTACTTAGTCTCTCAGTTTAACCTATATCTTTATCTAGGAAACTTTTATCTTCAAATGTTTGTGAATCTCCCTAAGCAATGATAATTTTTTTTCTGTCAAGTACCCCTCAACTCAACTCAGCCATATCCCGACTAAACGGGGTAGGCTGCATGGATCCTCTTTCGCCAATGAATTCCATTCAGAGCCATACTTGTTTTGTGTACCTCTGCCCCCCCTTCTGCCGAAAACAAGGCAGTGCCATAGAGTAAAAATGTTAATGCTTATGATGCATTTAGTCTTGGTGCTTAAAGATGTATTTCAAAGTATGAATATATAATTTGTTGTGTGAAATTGCAAAAAAAAATGAAAAAGGTGGGGAGTCGTTTAAACCAAGGAACAATTTTCGGAAGATGCCTAGAAAGAGATGAATTTGGATTGATCACACCCTACTTCAATTCTTTGTGCACCTTTTTCTGAGGCAATCGGATTACGTAGTGCCTTAGTTTGGCCCATCACTATAGCTAAACTAATTTTGTCCTTAAATATATGCATAGCTCTTTTAACATTGCAATCTTGTCTAGTCAGATAGTTTTCTGTCACATATACAATGCCATGGAGGTAAAATATTGCTGCATATAGATGTCGAAATATAGATATACAATCCGTTTTTTGCCGTTGAAATTGTATACATAAGAGGGGGAGAAAAAAAGAAAACAGAGAGCTCATTTGAACTGAGCAACTATTTTCAAGAGGCATAGAGAAAGAGATGACTTACAGATTGGATCAAAGATCTTTTTCCCCTTCAAAAATTGTTGAGAGTTCAAATATCATTCTCGTTTTAAGCAAGGTTGAACCCTTTACTTTAATAACCCAAAGTTAATGGTCTCTAGTATTGAGTAATCAACATGGTTCCACAATGTATAAGACAAGCTCTGTCACAGTCTTGCCCCCAAACTTATAGTTAGATTGAGCTCCTATTGAGTGCATGTTTGGTGAAAGATGACAAAGGAGGCCACCATACAAAAGAAAGCTTTGTTTTCACGACCATGGCCCCACAGGTGATGTATTGGAGCCTCGGAGGCTGTTTTAGGCCGATATGAGTTTTGGGTTTCATTAAGATAATTTTGGCCTTCTATTTCATGGATAATAATTGAAATAGGCCTGCTTTGAACCATAGTTGTCATGGCGCCGCCATGGCGTCCTGGTGTTGGAGACATGTTCATATCGACCTACGCCATGGCATCCTGTCTCTCTTTCCCTCTTCGATTTCTTCTTCTTTAATTTTTTGTTTCTTCCCCAACCTTAGACCCACTCCCTGTTTCCCTAAATCTCCTATTTTAACCCAGAAGATGCATATCACACTGCTTCCACCAAAGTAACCTGCAACTAAGACATCCGCCAGATCTGGTTTCAGATCTCACCATTCGGTTGCCAGCAGAATTTTGGGGCTATTTCTCGTTGGGATTGGCAGACCTTGGTGCTGCGATTTTGTTCCAGAAATTGCAGGGATTCATAAGGAGTTTCCTCTACTAGAACTACCCCAGTTGACCACCTCTCTGCCTCTCTTTCTATCGTGTTATTGCAAGGTTGAAGAAGACATTAAGTCTTTAAAATTGCAAGTAAGGACAACTTATATTATTTATATAAAACCCCCTATACTCTCTATTGCTATTCTGTTTAGCCCATTCAGTTTTCTCTTTAACTCCATTAAATTACAGTTCTGCCATGCCTTTACAACTTCAGATTAATTACAATTCTGCCGTTGCTCTTATGAATTTTGATTTATCTACTAGTTTGCCATTCAACTTTGGATTTAATTACAATTCTGCCATGGTCGACATGATCGCCATGGCAACGCCATGGCGGGCGACATGTCGATATATCGACGCGACACCCCTCCACCGACTTGGATCGCCGTGACGCCGCGACAACTATGCTTTGAACGCCCATATTTGGTGTAGCTTTTAAGAATAGGAATTTGACTTATTTGCCTTTTTATCTCCCTAAGTCATTAACCATTAAGAATTACAAGTTATGTAGGGAATTTCAGTTTCAGTCTTGGGTGCGATTTTTAGCATGGTTCGAAATTTCGATCAAAGTGTGGAAATTTCAGTGAAATGTTTTGGTTTCGACAAATATCAAAACGAGATGATATGAGAATTAAAAAGATTTCTAGATTTTGGCAAAATGTTTCACCGAAATGACCAAAATTCTGTCTCTTTTGATTATTTCAGTGAAACGGTATAAACCAGTTATATTTAATCCCCATTTCAACTCATTCCGTCGAAATTTTGGGCAGTACCCACAACCCAAATTGAGTGGGTCAATTGCTATTAGATCTCGTCCTTTCATCCTGAAAATTTATACTTATTTTCCTTAGCTGGAGGTATTTCTGCATGTGCAATCTGGTACTAAATACTTGCGTGGATTGTGAGATACAAGTGATATATCAGAGCTGGCTTCCATTGTTCGGCCAGGTAAGTTTCAGAGCATTTTATTCTAGTTCTGCAGTTGAGTATTGTGTCTGATAGTGCTTGCTTCCAGTAGGATTTTAAGTCATGAACTTACCCCCAAACTCTTAGTTAGATTGAGCTCCTATTGAATATTCTCCATCCATGGAAATTGAGAGAGGTTGCCACTGGGGTACTGTTCATATATTTAGGAAGAAGCTTCTTAATCCTATTAAAGCCATATCTTTTTTTATTTACAATTAAGTCCCTTTAGCCTTAAGTTCGTTTTTATTCATTCCCATCTTTATTGTTAATTTCCAGAAACACCCCCCACTTAAATATTTGCTTCTAGTAAAGTTTATAACTCTGTTTTCTCTTCCCTTGTTGGTCCTGAACTTCCACATTATTACTGAATTGTCCTTAGTGTCGCCTAGGCGTCCAGGTGCCTTGTTGTCGCCTAGACGCCGTGACAACTCTGGTCCTTAGTCTTTACCTTTAATTTTTGAGTCATTTATCACTAAGGTGGGCCCATAGCGACCCCAAATTAGGGTTTTCGAATCCCGGGTTGCATCAATTGATATCAGAGCCAAAAGTTCTCCTTCCTACCTTAAACTATGGTGACCAATAATGAGGTTATTCAGCAGTTCAACTCCCATATGTAGGAAAATAAAGCAGATATTGCTCGTCTCACAGACAGGGTGACCGCTTTAGAGACTTCTAATATCTCGTTGCAGAATAGTGTTGATACCCTCAATATAACTGTTACTACCCTTCAGACCATGATGGGATCCCTACAAGCTTCAATTGATAGACTGACCCCTTCGGATAAAGGAAAAAATCCAATTCAATCTGAGGATTCTTTCGATTCCGTCCCACAAGACTGATCTCACGTTGCACCACTACTACCTCATTTTACCCCATCATTACCACTACCTTATGGAGTTAGCTGACCTTTTGGCGATGCCAAGGAACACTAGAACTCGTCTCGAGTACAAGTTTCGACCAGCCAAAATAGCGAGTTGGGGTAATTGTTTTTTCCAACTCGATGGCTGGTTTCGATGGGTTTTAGACCTATTTTGGGGCCGAAACTTGGTACACGACCTATTTTAGGCCATTTAAACACAATGGCACTATCAGATTTTGCAAAAACAAAGTCCAAATAGGAGTTTCACTTCGGACCCTAGGTTGGTAGGAGACGACGTACTAATAGGCCCTATTCTACACATAATTTAGTTATTAAAAGCAATCAAATCATACAATTAATATAAAACAACTTAAATAAACATTACAAATGTTTTTTTTTTTTGGGGGGGGGGGGGCTGAATAAGAAATTCATTACCAAAGACGAAAAAAAAATACAGGGCCCTTAAAGGGGAGCAACAAAACAAAGAATCAGAAGCCAAATTCTCATAAATGAGGGCCAGGAGACAACAATGAGCCTGTTCCTTGGGGTGTCAAGGCAAGAAGATGGAGGAGCTGACGATAATTTCGCCTTAATTTCAAAAGAAATGGAATCCCAAATCTGCTGATAAGACTTAGAGTTGGAGGTCCATTTCCTGATATTACGCTCCATCCAAATATGGTTAAGAGTTGCACAAAAAGCAAGCTTTCCGACCGTGTCACAGATAGAGGAACCGGCAAAGGTCATATCAATCCAAATCCACTCGTGGGAGTAGGGAAGAATTCTTCTAGGGGCAGGCCAGCATTTGATCAAGTGCAAAACAGATATTTTTAATTAAAATAACTGAATCGTCTGAAACTAATTAAGATCTATATTTTAATAGAATATTTGTAAAATTTTCTGAATCTTTATTCTCTGAATCACTAGACCCCTGTTTTCGACCTAATCCATGAAAGACCTTGAATTTCATTTAGACCGATATTTATGTACGAATTCTTTGATAGGTATAATAACAGTCCTATTAGGAGCTACTTTGGCTCTTGCTCAAAAAGACATTAAGAGAAGTTTAGCCTATTCTACAATGTCTCAATTGGGTTATACTATGTTAGCTTTAGGTATGGGGTCTTATCGAGCTGCTTTATTTCATTTGATCACCCATGCCTATTCTAAAGCATTATTGTTTTTAAGTTAGTACTTTTGTGTTTATGAGCCAAAGTTCTAGCACACGAAAATCGAAGTATATACTTTATTCAGTACAAACTCTTTTTTTTTTGAGGATCCACTGTGATAATGAGAAATATTTTTGCATATCCGCCCAAATCGATCGCTTTTTTTCTTCATTGGTATAAACCCATTGATTATACAGTTCTTCAGGATATATTTTTTCTAGTGTCTTTCTCGTAAAACTGAAAACGGTAAATAACTTAAAAAAAAATAAAAAATCAAATCACACCATCTCTGTGCGACGCTATAAATATTCCAAAATAAACTATACTAACAAAAAAAATTGCATTTGTCACAAACTCATACCAATTCATAGAGTTGCTCGTATTGGAATGTAAAGGATATTTGTAATCCAGTAATTACTCTTTGTTCCCTTAATTGAATTGCAATAAAACTCGGCCCAATCTTTCTTTTCCTTTATAGGAAAAGATTGGGCCAAATAAAGAATGTGATTCTATTTCATATGCCCTTAGGCACGTCCATACATAACATAGAAATCACACTTGGAAAGAGTGGACAATTAGCTAGAGCAGCGGGTGCTGTAGCGAAACTGATTGCAAGAGGGTAAATCGGCCACATTAAAATTACCTTATGGGGAGGTCTGTTTGATATCCAAAAACTGCTCAACAACATTTGGACAGGTGGGTAATGTTGGGGGACCCGAGTAGCATGGGGCACGTGGAATCCCGTGTGAATCAGCAAGGACCATCTTGTAAGGCTAAATACTCCTGGGTGACCGATAGCGAAGTAGTACCGTGAGGGAAGGGTGAAAAGAACCCCCATCGGGCATACCTTTCCAAATTGCTGCCGCAGTAGGACACTCAAAGAAGAGATGATTAGTATCTTCCATATTGTTCCAGCAGAGGCAGCAAGAGGGCGAAACAGGAATTTGGCGGTAACGAAGGAAGGCCTGAGTTGGAAGACAGTTGGAGAAGATCCTCCAAGCTATGAAGCAATGCCAAGGGATGTGATGCTTGAACCAAAGAAGCTTTCTCCAAGGGACCAATTGGCCCTTCAGACGAATGAGATCCCAAGCTTATTTAGAGGAGAGAGAACTAGAATTGCTTGCCATCCAAGAAACACAGTCACCTCTACCCATATGCCTTCTGGAAATGAAGGGAAGCTCATTCCATATGATATTAAGCTCCAGAGAGGAGGTAGTAAGAGGGGACCAGCCAGTCTGATCTAAGATGTCAGCTACCAAGGAGAGCTTGTGAAGACCATAAGCATATATGATTCACAGGGTTATCGAATGGATGAGGATCCCCCTTGGGTGCTAGTGGTCGAGCCAAAGATAGGAAGTGAGACCATCACCAATCTGAGAGTGAATTTTACGAAGAACCAGATGACGGGAGTCTAAGATCTTGCGCTAGACCCAAGAAGAATCAGAGGAAGCTGAAGCCGTCCAGATGGAGTCTTGACGAAGGAGACCCGAGTAAATCCAGTCAACCTAGATTCTTTTCTGTTTAGAGACAATCTTCCAAATGAGCTTGATGATTCTAGCAGAATTCACTTCTTTGATTCTTCTAATACCCAAACCACCTTCCTTCTTAAGAAGACACACAGCTGCCCAGCTAAGAGGGTGAAGGAACCTTGAAGAATCATTACCCTTCCAGAGAAAGGAAGCCAAAAGAGTTTCCAAGGACTTGATAGTAGCTTGGGGGAGACCATAGATGCCGGACCAGTAGATATAAGATGATTCCAAAACTGATCTAATAAGCACCAACCTGCCTGCATAAGAGAGAAGTCTGCCTTTCCACAACTGAAGCCTTTTGTGGATGAGATCAAGCATCGGGGTACAGTGGTGAGCTGATAGCCTAGTTGGAATTAAAGGGAGACCCAAGTACTTGACAGGAAGATGACCATCTTGGAAACCAGATCTCTCAATAATAGCCACTTTGTCCAAATCCGAAACCCCAGCAAAGAACAAAAGAGACTTTGAATGGTTGATGCGAAGGCCCGATAACTCATGGAAATGCTGAAGACAGAGCAAAGAAGATTCTAGAGAGGCAATGGAAGCCTTAGAGAAAATCATCAGGTCATTTGCAAACGCCAAATGAGTTAGCTTGAGAACTTTACACTTTAGCAAAGGAGAAATGAGCTGTTGATCTGTGCTAATTTGGATTTTCCTGGAGAGGACTTCCAAAGCCAAAGTGAACAAGTAGGGGTAGAGGGGACAGCCTTGCCGAATTCCCACTGAAGCATCAAAATACCCCGCCGGGCTGCCATTAACTGACACTGAGAACCTTGGGAAGGAGATGCAGGCCTGAATCCAGTTGACAAATATCGCCGGAAATCCCATCTTGGTCATCACTTGTCTAATGAAATCCCACCTTAGAGAATCAAAAACCTTATGGATGTCAATCCTCAGGAGCATAGAGGGGGAGTGATTTTTCCTATCAAACCCTCTGACAATATCATGACAATGAAGGATGTTGTCCGAGATGTTTCTTCCTGGGATGAAGGCTGATTGTGTTATACCCGCACCCCAGGATTATAATTAATTATTATTTCTTACCCGTGACGTATAGTTACCGCTACCATGTATGCTGGTGAGCTGTTCTCACCGGTGGTCAAACCCAGCTACAAAATTATTGGCCACAGTACGGGTTTGCCTGTGGAGGAAACTATTCGGGGTCATGGGGGACAAACCATGACAATGGAGAAGTAAGTTCTAGCCCTTGACTTATTTATTTACTCTTTCCCTTGATGTCCTCGAAGTGCGGGTCAAGGTTTGGACCGTCCGGGCTATTTTAGTTGAGTAGGGAATATTCTACTTGTGGGTCCCACTTACCTTGGGAAATGTATAAGGGACTTATGACCTCATATTATGTGGACCCCACCCTTTAATAGACCCCCTTTGATAGACTTCTTTTCTATTTAGAACCAGTGGGTTGACCCATTTAATTTAAGTGACCCATTTAACTTTGGGTGACCCATTTAACTTGGGTGACCCATGTAACTTAAAGTGACCCATTTAACTTATTTGACCCAAGAATGGGTTTTATTCTATTATCTTGCCCAACCAAATGGACCCTAAGCCCCACTTACCTTAAATAGAGCTAATGGGGCATTCATTGGCCATTATTCCTCCCATCTACCCTAAAACGTGGAAGAGAGCAAGAAGGAAGGAGAAAAGGAGGAAGGAGAGTGGAAAAGCTTGGCTGGAAGCTTGAGACCTTACCTCTTGGAGCCCTAAACGTGGAATTCCTCCATCTTGGGGTAGGTAAGCCATTAAACCCTCTTCCCTTCTTCTATTTTTGGGGTTGGGAAATGGGAAAGGACTTGACATAGGGTTCCAAGTGGAACCCAAGGATCGATGGAACCTTTAACCTAGGCTATTGTGGAGTTGTTACACTCCATTGCCAGCCCTAAGACTCACAATCTCATTCTATTTGAGAAACCTAGTGTTTTTACCCTATCATGCCTTAGAATAGGTTCTTCTTGGATTCTCTTCTTGAATCCCTTGGGTTGTATGGACCTAATGAGGTCTTAGAACCCTAATAGACCTAAAGGGGAAGCTCCTTTGAAGTCTCCTTACCTTTAAACCCCTTAGAAATGGAACCCTTGGTGAAGAACCCCTTGAATCTCGGACTAGGAGGTATGAGGTTTTACATGTGGTTTTAAGACCTACGAGAAACCACCTTGAAATCACCTCCCTGAGGAAGCCCTGGTTAGCTAGGATTTACGTGCGGTTTCATGTTCTGAGAAAAACCACCCATAAAATCGCACTTGGCCGAGACCCTTTTGAGCCCCTGGTAAGAGAGGATTTACATGCGGTTTCAGGAATTGGGCATGAGACCACCCATAAAACCACCCTGCCTCTGAAACCTTATACTTAGGTGATTTAAGGGATACCTTTTGGGGATCCTCCCCTTTACTTGTTTAACCTTATTCTCGCTTTGGCTTAGGTTTAAACTCCCATCTTGTGAAGTATTACTTAATCGCGGCGACGACTTGTAACATCGGGGCATAACACATATTGTGAGTGGGTTTGGTTCTTGTTTGGGTTTGCTATTACTACTTGTATATATACCATGTTATTAGTATACTTTATTAAGCATGATTGTGCATTTTGCATACTTTTAAATATTTGATTGATATGATGATGTTGTGGTTGCTTTCCATCTTTTGTTGGGTTACGGTGCCGGTGAGTACCGGTGCCAGAACCCTAGATATATATATATATATGAAATACCTTTATTGAATGTCATATTGAATTATATGTGCCATGCCGTGCTGGTACCCGGGTGCTAGATGGAATGGGACGTTGATGCACCCGGAATACCTCTCGGGACGATAGAACTTGCATGTAGTATATCAGCGGCTAGGACTTTTGTACCTTCATGCTACGACCCTTTCCAACAAGGGTTTAGGTGTTGGGTAACCAGAACTCCGGATTCTGTGGAGGTGAGAGAGAGCCAGTCATGGTAGTAATGGTTATCAGGGTTTGCCACTGGGTGGTCTTGGAGGTTTCGACCGGCGTAGGCCCCCTGGTGACAATTGAGGTTTCATTGTGGTGAGAAGTTAAGTGACCCACAGTGTCTCCCGTGTTGTCACAGTAGCATATACCTTTGACTTAGTCTGTGTGATAGGTGAAAAATTTACTAACATGTGCATGCATCATTGGACTATATATGAATTGTGTGTTTGTGCATCCTCATCCCCTCACTGGCTCAGTGGAGCTAACCCCCTTGTGCGCACACTTTTTAGATTATGATGCAGATGGTAGTTATCTCGTGGGACTCGAAGTCCAGCCCTCGGGATACGATGATATTGGTACGGAGGAGCCGGAAGCTGTGTTAGAGGAACATGGCGACGGGTGTCCTTGTGACGATTGCGCCTACGGGCCATGAGGATACTTGGGACTTGATCCCTTTTTGATTATTTTGGGGCTTAAGCCCATGTATAAACATTTGCTGTTATACCCTTTTGATAGTTATTAGATGGTCATGGGAATTGTATTAACTACTGTACTTATCATTTAGCCTTTGAACATCTTGTAACTATTTGCTTTTATACGTTTCTGCAAAACTACTGATCTTTGGAATGAAATATTCCCTTTCCGCACTCTGATATTATATTTCTTTAATATTGGTTATGACTGTGCGTTGGGACACTGTGTCAGTGATCCTGGCAGCTTAATGGGATGACACGCGCCGTCCTAGTCACCCCTTATATTATATTATATTCCTTGTCTGGAATAGGGGCGTGAAAGATTGGTTGTCATTGACAAGCAGATCCACTACATTTTTAAGCCTTCGAGCAAGAATCTTGGCAATGAACTTGTACAGAAGATTGCAGAGAGCAATGGGTCTGAAGTTATTCATAGCAGATGGCCCCTCCTTTTTGGGGATGAGGCAGAGAAAAGTGTGATTCATACCCTTGACCTGATTAGGATTAAAGAAGAAGCTTTCAATGGCAGCAATAAGGTCCAATTTGATGATGTCCCAAGTAGCTAAGAAGAATCCCATACTAAACCCATCCGGACCAGGAGCACCAAACACCTTGAGAGAATGGATGGTTGCCACTATCTCATCTTCTTTGGGAATGGAGCTCAAAGAGTCAAGGTAAGCCGAGGGAATGAACAAATGTTAAAGTGTACAATACATCAATCTGTTTAACATGTTACATCTATCATCCCATAAAATGTGACTGAATCACTCATTCAGAATGATTTGGTCAACATATTCTTCCCATGTCATAATGCTGCTGTAGGGTTGCACATAGTTTGCCACAAAACTCATATTAATGTTGTCATCAACATATTCCAAGTCCCCTATCTTAGGGTATAGAAGAGCCGGTTGCCATGAGGCATGAGATCCACTGCTACTGTCATACTGACGCATGTATGGGTGTGGCTAGTTTGGGACTAGGAATATGTCCACAAAACTTGACCCAATGCTTTGATTGTCGAACTCAAGTACTGACTGCCTAAACTGACCATAGCCACTATATTCGGAACTGGTGCTCTCTTGGCCATAATCATAGTCATGATGAGGTTGAGATGAATGCCACGACTGACACTTACTAGTAGTATCTATACATATACTTCTGAAACTTGCAAGCATGATCTTCATATTCATGTCATCATCCTGAGCCTGTGACTGTTTGCGACCCTTTTGTCTCTTGTACGTAGTGGGGACACCATGGTCTCGATCCTATGTGGCATGGGTAAACTGAGACTCACCTGTGTAACGCACAAGCCCCGCTTGCGTCCTCAGCTCATACTGGTACTGCTCGTGCATTTCCTCATGAAGATCATCATAATAACCACCACTCTGCATGCTACTACCATCACCAGCAGGGTCATCACCACCACCACCACCACCACCACCACCACCACCATCATCATCACCATCACCACCACCATCACCACCATCACCACCATCACCACCATCACCACCATCATCATCATCATCATCATCATCATCATCACCATCATCAAGGTTTAAAGTATCGGTATTGGGTATCGTATTGGTCGAGCGATTTTAAGAGACGTATCGTATCGTTTTGGATCGGATCGGAGATACGTATCAATCGGTGCAGAAACGCATGAAAATTATCAAAATACACATGGAAATACACTTTTCGACACAAAAAACAATATAAACAAGCAATATATGTCATATATCATGCATATACACTAAAAATTGTGAATAATGTATAACCAGACAAAATGCGGCAATATGAAATTGTTATAAAAGGTGAGATTTCTTACATGCAAGGGTCTTCAAGAATAAGAGCAACTAGGATGATGTTGTGTACTGACCGAACATAAGCACAATATTAACCCTTAAGGAAGCCATTTTCGGTTTTGGGTGAAAAATGGTGGATTTGAGTTCAAATCTTTGCAAATGTATATAAAGCATGCATCTAATAGTTAGTTGAACCTATTCTCCTTGAATCATAGCACAAAAAAAAATAACTAAAATGCAAGATTTGAAGCAAAAGATTAAGTTCTCTGAAACAAACCTACCTTAATTTCCCTTCAAGTGTTGAGTATGTTTTGTATTTCAAGGATTCAAGTGCGATGTGGATCTGACCCGACTCGACATATTTTGTGGTGCGACCCGAAGGGAGAAAAAGTAGAGATTTAGTTTGTGAAGCGAATCTGCCCAACCTGTAGCAAGCGAACAAATCTCTTTTGGGGGGGTGGGGTGGAGGGCTATGCTCCCGGAAAAAATTTTGGGGGTTCTGGTTCGTGTTTGCTGTAAAATATGAAGAAAGGCATGTGTATCGTTCGTGTTTTGCTGGAAAAAGTGAAAATAACACATGTCTCTTTAAGTAACGATACGTATCGATATGTATCAGTCGATACATATCGATACGTACCGATACATTTTAAAAATAATAAAAAATTGAAAGAGTATATCGGCTGTATCAATCGTATCGTATCGTATCGACATGTATCGGTCGATACATATTGATACAGTTGATACATTAGATTTAAAAAAAAAAATAGATACGTATCGGTATGTATCGTATCGACACCGACCGATACTGAGACGTATCAGCCGATACGGTATGATACACACCGATTCTTTAAACAACACTTCTTGCTGCAGCCTCAAAAGGACTCGGTGACTCTGAATGCACACAAGGCCCTCTTCTGACATATATTCCTCAACATCTATACCGGCTGTAGTCGCAATGGTGGGGTCAGGCCTATGCCCAGCCAGATCCATTTCTGGTGCACCACGATCCCTCACCCACTGGAATAGGGGATCCTCATCATCATCAGAGTCCTCCTGGAAAATGTTTGCTAGCTCAATGGGTTCTCTATCATTGGTGTCTATTCATTCACGTATGTGCCTCATCCTTAGTCTCATATTGTAATGCACATACACCAACTGCTCTAGTCGGTCGTGCCCCAATCTGTTCCGCCTCTTCGTGTGGATCAATGAGAATGTACTCCAGTTGCGCTCGCATTCGGAGGATGAACAAATCTATGCGAGCAATCTCACTGCTATCTTCCTCAGGTTGGGTGAACTTGTACCATAAAAGCACCCACCAGTCGGTTGCTTACAAATATAGAATATTAGGAATATGTATATCTTGAAGGGATAAAATTATAATTCATAAATGTAATGCCATGCCACCTACCAGGGTCTGACTTTTGTCTACCCTCCACTGTAGCTTTTTGACTGAAACTTATTGTAGCCTCTTTGAAGTATTGGATCTGTTTTCATTTTAAATTTCAATCATTGCTTGAGGCATTAGTATTTACTATTTAGTAATTAGTACACGGTATAATAACTCTTTACATTCCTTTACTTACTACCAAGTCCCATACTCTTACCTCATCATTGCACTCAACCTGTGTCGATGTATTGGGCTCCAACTTTTTAATAACATTTTCAATTGCCTCTAGCAATTCTGTGTTTAGCCCAAGATTATGCGAATATTGATACTTTGGATTCAGATAGTATGCTGGTAAAGTGGAAACCACAACTATAACTTGTTAGTGACTTAATGCTTTTGAGTTTTGAATATGTAAATGTAAAAACTCATGTAAAGTGTAAAGTATGTTGAAGTGTTGAACTCACCAGCTTTATGCAATGTATGACTCATGTGCTTCTCCCATCGATCATCAATGATGCTAGTTTATGCCCTTGTACTCCGGGGTATCGCAGTTCTGACCATTTCCTTCATCTTTTGAAGTGCAACATAAATGTGGGGCAAGGTAGGCTTCTTCTTTGTATCAACCATCCTTTGTACTACCACCACTGGCTCTAATATGGCAACAACTTTATTTAAGTCACACCAGAATAAGTCACTTGCAATGGTCTCTTGTGCTGCCCTCCCTTCTTCTGAATTCGACCCTTGCCAACCAAACTACTGTTCACTTGCAAACATAGACCTTAGACCTACCACCTTTGTCTGAAAGCTCTTTAATGCAATGTAATTGGTGGCAAATCGAGTGACACTAAGCCTCACTAAATCACCATTGCATCTTTCCCTCAACATGGCTAATGCATAACCATGGTTATATACAAATGTGGTCACTTGTCTTGCCCTCTTGACCATACTTGCCACCAAGGTTTTCTTCCCTATGTCCTTCAACATCAAATCAATGGAATGTGTTGCACATGGAGTCCAAAAGAGGTGGATCCTCTTATTCTTCTTGTTCATCAACTTCTCCCTAGCCTTTTTAAAGTTAGAACCGTTATCCGTCACAAATTGAATAACATTCTTCTGTCCTATATCCTCCACCACTTTCTTCAGTTCCCTATACAAATATGATGCATCCTTTATTTCCTTCGATGCATCCAAAGACTTCAAGAATACTGTCTTTCCATTACAACTGACCATCAAATTGATAATGGACTGTCTAGTAGGTCCAATCCAACTATCAGCCATAATGGTAACCCCATACATCTCCCACCTTGGCTTCAGACTCTCAATGTACACTTCCAACTCCTTCTACTCCTTAAGCAAATATACATTCATTAACTCAAATGGTGTGGGCCCCTTCCATCCTGCGCCTACCCTCCCTACAGCGTCAAGGAATTCATGATAGTATGTTCCCTGTGCTACATGAGGTGGAATGCTATTATAGAACATGAACTTGCTGAAGGCATCCTGTGCTTCATCTTGTTTACTACCATACATTTGTGGGATGGTTGGCTGGTAGGCATCTTGTTGCCTGAACATAGATGGATCCTGCTCTTGTGCTTCTCCTCCTCTCATCTTGTTGCACTGCCTCCGGTGCAGCTGAGCCAGATCCACCAGGCACCAGCTCCTCTTGCCTGCTCATATGCTATCATATTCCCAAAATGAAAACTTTGTCTGCTCTCTGCCAAAGTCTGTTGGTAGATTCTCCACTTAGACTCTGATTGGATCTCACTAGGAGGAGGCCTATATCTAGTATCATTTCCAATGATCTCTACATCAGGCCTCTCTAGCACTGCCTCATCAAACTCTCTTTGTTGCCTTTCCCTAGCAGCTTTCTTATCTCTTCGTCCTCTCATGTGCTTTGCTATGGCCTGTTGCACCTCATAAGGAACATTGGTGCAGTTGAGAACATCCTTATAGCCACCAGCCAAATGCTGCTTTAATCTAGTGGCTCCTCCAGAATTTAGCACCTTCACAATATCGACACTTGGCCTTCTTTTTATCATCCGACATCAGGGTTCCATGTTGCCATGCTATATCAACACGGTCCCCCATTGTGTATCAAATGTCTTACGTTTTACACTGTTACATAAGAAAACATGTATTAGTAACTATTAAAGACTTAAAGTAATGTATTAAAAGACTTAAAATACTGTATTCGTAACTGTTAAACATAATGTCAAGATACTAGAACAATCAAATAGCTATCTCATATTTATCCCCTAACCCTAATATTTATTTCTTAATTAAAAATAAAATTTATAGTTTCTATTAAAAATATTTATACCTTAAAGTATAAAACATTATTGTAATGATGTATTTGACACCATTTGAATTTGGACATTATGTGCATATGTTGTACATAATTTTCCAACAAAAACAGATATTTTTCCTTAATATTATATATTTTTTAAAATTTTAATAATATTTTTATTAATTCTGAAAAATAAATAATTTTTTTATGGGTAAAAAAACAAAATGACTCCATGAGGCTGTAGAACATCCAAAGGTGTCCAACATACATGAAAATCACTTCCAAACAATCACTATTTTTTTTGCAAAAAATATAATAAAAAAATAATAACAGAAAAAAATACGGACTCCATCAAGTGATAGATAGTCCAAAGTTATGTAACATATATTAAATTGACATATATACCAAGGTTTGAACAAATTTTGTTGAAAAAATTAGATTTGGGGAAAAATTGTTTACTTTTCAAAAATTCTTCAAATTTGAGATGATGAATCACAAATATGATGCAAATCCTTTAATTTTGTAGCTGAATGTAGTCTCCGGCAGGTTGTACGTTGAAATCCAGGTGCAAAATGAGGCAGCAACAACAACTCACAGGGGAAAAAATGGTAGTCTAAGTAGAATTCGACAGAGAACTCACGAGATCTGTCGAGTTCTGGAAGTTTTTAAAGGGAAAAGAGTCGAAATTTCGAAATTTGGTTCGCCTGAGATGGTGTATTTTCTCAACTTGTGTAGCATGTCGTCTCGACAAATTCAAAAAGCGAGAAATTCGTCAAGATCTCGCGAGATCTTCTTCCATGGGCGATGCTACCTATGGAGTTGAAAGAGGAGCCAAGTTGGATGTCCTCGATTTCTACGGGGATAATAATCTAGAGCAATACCTTGACTTGGTTTATAGCATGGAGACATTATTTGGATGGTACAAGTTGATGAGGCTAGAAAGCTTTAGTTGCTGAAGCCTAAGTGAAGGGTACGACTCGAGTGTGGTGGATGAAGTACAAACAACAGAATCATTCACGAGGCATCGGGTTGGTCAACACTTGGCCTGAAATGAAAGAGGCGATGAATCGGCGATTTTTGCCTACCGACTACAAGCAGCTCATGCACCTTAATTTGAACAGCCCGGACAGGACAATATGACCATTAAGGAACATGTGGATTAGACAAAGAGGTGTTAGTGGTTCAAATTTGGAATGGTGTGCACCCTTAGATCGGGATTGCATTGGCTTCCAGTTGACTGCCTATGATGGAGGATGCCATATAGGTTGAATATTAGGTAGAAGAAAGTCTGAAGAAGCCTTACAATCTGAGGAACTTCCCAGACGCCTTAAAAGGTGAGAGTGCCAACAAATTTCCTTCTTAATTGGAGAAGTTGTTTAGCAATTATAGGTCAGCGATTCCTCTATGGCATCATCACAGCCAAATCACACCTATTCTTCACACTGTGGTTGTGGTTCTGACAGACCTCGCCAAGGGCTGAAATACAGTGCTTTATATGCAACGGGTACATGCATTTTTATGTTCAATCCTAATCGTCTAGTTGCTTTTGTTGACAAGGAAGATCGCGTCGGTATTGTTTTGGAAGAGAAATAGAAGAACGAGATAGTATATTTGGAGGCAGAGCGTGAACATAGTGAAGTCAACAGCTGTGATGGTGAACGGCAGTGGCCTTGCTATATTCTTCGTCCTCTTATGGCTACATATGAGGTCTTTGAAAAGGATGATTGGCGTCACAATAGTATTTTTCAGACCAGGATGAGATGCGACAGCAACTTCTGTACTATGGTAATTGACAACGGTAGTTGTATCAACATTGTTTCTGCAGGTGCCATTCGCAAGCTTTAGGTTAAAGGCAGAGCCACATCCCAATTCCTATGATGTTGCTTGGTGAACAACACTAATCTCAATATCAATGATAGGTGTTTGTTCACATATTCTATTAGTCGGTTGATTGATATAGTGGAATGTGACGTTCTACCTCTGACAGTTTGGTACATTCTTCTTAGGCGGCCCTGGTTTATGACGAAAAGGTACAACATTGTGGGTATGAGAATACCTATTCCTATTGCATGGTGGACTCGAGATGAAGCTTCTTTCCGTTAAGGACTTTCTAGCCATTAAACTCAAGCAGACTGCAGGATCTTTTCTCTTCCAGCGTGTGACTCAGATAGTATCCTTGGTCCTCATCCAAACTGGACATAGTTGAGTTATTTTCAGAGGGGGAGAATTAATTCAGTAATGTGACCAATGCAAATCAGACCCAAACCGGGATTTTGGTCTAATGAGGGTTGGTAGGGATTGGTATTGTAATATTTTATTTTATTTTGTTCTGTTTTATTTTGGTAGGAGTTAAATACGTAGGAGATTCCAGTTTTTCAGTTCCCTTGTTTGATTCTACTTTTAAGTTTCCTTGTTTGAGTACAATTTATTTTTATTTATATGCTTGTAATCCAACGATATAGAGAGAGTTAATTATTGGAATGAAATTTTGATTTGAGTTGCTGCCAAGGACTGGCCGTGTGTTTCTTCCTTTTTGTCCACTCCTATTCTCTTTGGTTCAACTGCTGGTTTCTCTTCCCCCTCCAACAATCCTCTTCTCCTCCCCTCCAGGTGAGCTATCTTAACTTTCGTTTCCCTCTTCGTTTCTCCTTTCTTGTTTCCTTTTACTATTTCTTTCTGGTCTGCCCCAGTTCTGGGCGGTACCCACAGCCCAAATAGATTGGGTCGATTGCTACCAGATCTCGTCCTTTCATCCTGAAACCTTATACTTCTATTCCTTACCTGGAGGCGGTTCTTCCTGTGCAATCTGGTACTAAATAGTTGCTTGGATCGTGAGATACGAGTCAAGTTTCAGAGCGTTTATTCTAATTCTGCGGTTGAGTACTGGTCTGATATTACTTGCTTATGGTAGAATTTTGAGTCACAAACTTACCCCCCACCCTAAGTCTCAGTTAGATTGGGCTCCTATTGAATAAGCTCCCTCCATGGAAATCAAGAGAGGTTGCCACTGGGATACTGTTCATATCATGAGGAAGAACTCTTCTTTTTAGTGCTATTAATGTCATATTTTATGTTATTTACAATTAAGTGCTTGTAGTCTTAATCATATATATTTATTCTCATCTTTATTTTTTGTTTCTAGAAACACCTCCCACTTAAATATTTGCTTCCATTTAAGTCTATAATTCTGTTTCTCTTCATTTGTTGGTCCTGAACTTACATAATTACAGAATTACCATTGCTTTTATGTTTGAGTCATTAATCACTTGGGTGGGCCCATAGTGACCCAGAATTAGGGTTTTTGAATGGCAATGAGCTTTCCAAGTCTCCAGCTGAGCCTTTGTCTTACTTCAAATGCCTTTAAAAACAGCTCTAAGGAGTCATAGGGGGACAGTTTTGAGTGGGAAACCCTAGGTGACAGCTTGACTGAAGCTTTTTTTTCTTCCTTTTGTTATATCCTAGCTTCTGCTTACCTAATTCTGTCTTCAATTGCATATTGTGGTATACAGATTTGTGATGACGTGATATAAAGATTTTGGCTTTTATGGCATATTGTGTTATCTTTACACTAATGTTATTGCATTTGTTATAGCAAACACGAACAAAATCACGAAAAGAAACAAGAACCAAGCAAAAGAACACAGAGATATAACGTGGTTCACACACTACATCCACGGGCGAAGACGAAGATGATTCACTATGCAAATCGGAGAAAAATTACAATGGAAACTCTCAAGAACACCCAAATCGCTGCTGCTGCTGCTCTCTCAGAAACCCTAGAACGAAAACCCCAAAATCTTCCTCTCTCTTTACAATAAAGCAGGTAAGGAACATAAATACTCCTCCATCGGATCCGGGTCGATCCATCGGGTCGGGTCGAACCGTACCACAGGGGGGTGAAAAAGTTCCATTCGGGTCGCCACCAAAAATGTCGGAGCGGGTCATTCTTCGAAACGGGTCCAAGAATTCGAGACATACATAACAACATTATTTCTGGCTAGAATTCTATAGAAATTTTGGTATCTAATACCTCCTTTACTCACAAAGACTGTCATCTGCGATTAACCACACATTTTCCCATTAATTTGGAGGAGGTTTTGATGCAGTTAAGATGTCCAATTGGGTCAATTGGGCCTCAAAAGACTTTATTTTGGCCCATGGTTGGGTTCTATAGACCTTAAGCTTCTTATTTTTGGGTTATTGATATAATGGACCTAATTTATAACCTATGAAGTGGGCATAGTGTTAGTACACGGGATTAATAGTTAAATTTAGTGTTTGAGTTTGATTACGATACTTAATTGCTAGATAGAAATCTGTTTTGAGTTTATTACTTTATTGAGTGTATTAGAGTGATTATGAGTCCTTTTATGAGTCAAATTAAGAATTTTAGAAAGTCTATATATATGTAATACATCCCCTATCAATTAGAGATGATTTGAATAAAAACTATGAGTTTTTTGAAAGAGTTTTGGTGCTGTTGAGCAGTGCAGATTGGTGTCCCAAATCTGATTTCTTTTCCTCTTCTTCTTTCTTCTTTCTTCCAAGAAGATCAATCTCATCTCTGAGATCTCTCTTCCCTCCCCTTCCATTGATCTTATTTCTTCCCTTGACAATGCAGTTGCTTCCTTTATCTCAGATTTGATTATTAATTTGGATTTTCAGATTGCATCAGGTTTCCTACACGGACAGTGGGGGAAACCATTCTCACACCAATGGTTTTTTTGCCACATAGAAGTGTTTGATGGGGCCCAAACTCTATGAACATCTTGTCCACGGACATAATGCTTTAAAAATTGTTTGAAAACATTAAATTTACTTGAAAAACAAGGGGTACATTGTGGGTCATACACTTGAGAGGGATCATGTGGCATACCAAAGAGATATCCCATCTATCTAACACTTAGGATGACCAAATTATTTGTAAACGTGTCAGAACAAGCTGTCCGTATGGGAATATCTCCCACACTGTTTAGGAAATATTTTCCCTTTAGTTCTTCGAGCTCCTATAGTCCGATCACCTTTTCTACTACTGTCCTACACGTAAATATTGCATACACAGCAATGGGTGTTGTAGAAAGTTTGAAAAACAGAAATTTCCATGCATTGATTTGTACAATTTACATGACAGTGAAAACCCCTAAAGGGGACAAATCCTTGTGTGAGGATGCAAGTACCTTAGTAAAAAATACCTTCCTTAACCATTACTAGTTTGTATGATATTGACTACTGTGCTATGGTTCAGTTATCCTAGTTCTCTGATGAAACTGAGAAATTTCAATATTTTGTGATATTATGATATTGACTACTGTACTATGGTTCAGTTATCCTAGTTCTCTGATGAAACTGTGAAATTTCAATATTTTGTGATGTTTCTTCAATTATGAACCAGATTAGAATTGATGTTAAAATTGTATTAGGACATTTCTGTAGATGCACCCTGATATTGTAGAACCACTATTAATCTGAGAGACCTGCACTCTTTCCATTTTTTCTTTCTGTAACTACTCAAGTTATTTATTTCTGGAACCCCCAAAAAAATAAAGTGTGGTGCTGGGGGAGGAGTTGTGTGGTTGTGATGCTTGTTTCTATGTGAATTACTGACTGAAGTTTTTTCATTACAGCTCCCTTTGCCCTATCTTAAGGTGGGTAACTTGATCGCACCACCAGCAGGAAACCCAGTTGCACCACATAGTGATTGGAAAAGATCGATGTTTGTCTTAAATCATGAAGGACTCCAACAGGTAAGCCTTCTCTTATTCTTCTGTGTCAACTGTTGATGTTGATCTGGTTTTTACTGTTTATGGAAGATTCTGATATATTAAAAGCAAAATTTTGTGATTTTCTTGATAGAGATGTATTTTATTTTTAATAACTGATATATGTTCCAAAATTATTTTATGAAGTATTGGAAGCCTTAATCCATCAGTATGAACCTTGGAAGGTCATCTTCCATAATCGATTTATGCATCCATTCTTACAAATTTCCTCTAATCTTTGTAGGTGGTACACCAGATGATCTTTTCTCGTATAGGAACTTTTATGTTGCCTTATAATTTTATAAATTGTGTGCATGTTTATCATATCAGAAACCATTTAGGTTCCATTTCTTTCGGGTGAAAAAATTTATAGTAATTATCTTAAAAGAAAAATTAATTGTATTGGGGTGAAATAACAGAAATCACTTTTTTAAATTAAATACAAAAATATAGAAAGCATTTTCGAATTAAAATTTATGATGTCATTTTCCATAAACAGTGGTTGTATCTTAGTCAATCAGAAAATTGCCACCCATGGGGGCACCACCAGCCCCATCATATGGCTTGATTCTTTTCCTCAACCTCATATTTTAAGTTATTCTTCCTTGCCATGTGAAATAAGACTTAACGGAAATTATATACAAAAAATAAAAAATAAAAAAACTAAAAGTTGATTTTCTGGAAGAAAAAAATTCTAGTGAAACAAATGAAACCTTATTTTGCATTTGATTGCTTTCTTTCATGATGTGGAAAGGAAAATCAGAGAGAAAAACGGGAGATGTGATCATTTGATTACATTAGTGGGAGAAAACCTAGTGGAAAAAAGGTGCTCCGGATTCCTGATCTGCCACCAAGGACGTACTTTTGTATGGCCCAACTATCTGATATGTGGCAGATTATATGTGGCCCAAATTTTGTGGACAGGTAGGCCCATGGTCCCCTGTTCACATATCAAGTTTCAGTTTGGATGGAGATGGTCAGGTGGCGAAATAAAGCTTTAAAAATCCATTTAAGAAAATGAATCTTTTGATAAATGGTTGAAAATATTGTATGGCTGAAAATACATGGAGGAGTACATGATTGAATTTGGTTTTGAAATTTGACACATAGGCAAATCAAGCCAATGCCCTATCTATCCTACCGACAGAGTTGCCAAAGCACCCTTCCATGCCACACATCAAGTGGACCCGCCTAGGAAGGCCTTCCTAGTAAATTGTTCAAAGAACCTTCTGCTAAAAAAAAACTGCTTTTGGGAAAGGTTATCACTGGTTTTGTGTCTCACCCATTACGTGGGAAAACATGGCAAACAGAAACTTAGGCTCCATATGTTTAGAGGGGAAGGTGGGGTGGGATTGTTGGGAAGATGGGACCCACATGTTGGTGGGGTTTTGTTGAGGTGGAAATGTTGAGGTAAAGTTGAGGTAAAGTTCAGTAACCAAAGTCCCACCAATTTGGTGGGATTTTGGATAACAAAGGGATGGGATTTTGAAGTGCCACATCAGCAGACAAAGCAATTAATGATGTACCCTTAGCTTTTGTAAATTCACCACCCCAAATTAACCAAACAAGGTTGGGGTGGGATTTTGAAGTGCCACATCAGCATTTTCCCACCCCACCTAAGTCCCCTCAAAACAAACGGGGCCTTAGAGAAAACTAGTCATTCCTGGCTTTTCCTCTCCCTATCACAAAGTGGAGAACCGCTAACAACAGTTCTCGGACAAGCAAATAATGATGGACTATTGTCATATTTCTCTTGATTTTCTTCGTGCAACCAAGCACCTAGTGAAGGATTTTTTTTTGTTCCTTTTCCCTTTTTTTCTTTCTTTTCATCTAAGAAAGCAACCAAACTCAGAATTAGGGATTGGATAGAATCTGTGGCAACCATTAACATGGGTATCTTACGTATATGAGAGGTAAAACAGATTTTTCAAAATCCTCAACTTTCTCTTAGATATTTATATATTCTGTCCACGTAAATTAAATTTTATGTGGGATTTGCTTACCTTAAATCAGTATTTGGGATATTTAAATGTGCATCATATGCTTGCAGAATTTCCTCTAAATGTCTGTCACATTGAACTTTTTTCCTCGTAATTTCTTCATTGTTATATGGTACAACTTTGCTCTATGCTGTTGAGTTATTGATATGTACCCAAAATCTTATCCTAACTAGATGGGGTTAGCTACACAGATCCTGTTCATTAGTGAACTGTCCAACTTTGTTCATGCAGCTTAACAAGGTTGATCAAAAGCAGTCACCGCAAAGTCTTTCTGGCATGGCAGGAGTTGCTGTGAACACAAATACATCAGCTGTAAAGGTTGATGTTGCACATATTGTTTCTGTGTCAGCGTGTGCGGACCTTACATTACCACCTGGTGCAGGCCTTTGTATTGATACAATTCATGGACCAATTTACTTGGTAAGTGTCTCCTTAATCAATGTGAAACCATATTGTATATATGCTTGGGAAATTTTTTAATTTTATTTGATAGGTAAATTTTAAATTTGTCTTAGATTTGAAACATAATATAGGATTAAGTACCTACCACTGTGAAGTATCTCACATGGTTTGCAAATTGGTTTCTTGGCTGTGTAATTTTAAGATTGAATATCTATTACTTATATCAAAGATGGAAAAGCACAATTCATTACATTCAGCTGTCTTGCCACTTTTTCACCTTTTCTGGTTCATCAATGCCATCTGTTGGCCAATTTCTTATCCCATCTTTGGCAAATTTATTTCTCACAAAATCCCATTGGTTTTGAGGTTTTTGCTGTAATTCTCAACAATAAGTGAATTCAGGGTGGTTATGATGGCGAATATGATAGCCTCGCCTTCTTGTCTCTAATTTAAGATCTCTTGTATGTGGTGAGCCACCTTTGAACAAATATAAGTACCAACTAATGGAAAGGATCATAGTTAATTTCTGTTATGTGATACACAGGTTTCTGACACGTGGGAGTCCTTGGACTGGTGGCTTGATGCAATCCGTCTTGTCTACACAATCTATGCTCGGGGAAAGAGTGATGTACTTGCAGGCATCATAACTGGCTGATTGCATATAATGAGACACTGATAACCATGTTCTTGAAGAAATATGGTGCCTGGGAAAAAAACACATGATCTATTTGTTCAAATCAAAATTACATGTATCATTAGATTGTTCCAGTTGTATTGGGTTTGGTCAGATAGCCTTGCGTTATACAAGGGTTTGAGTTAACTTCTTTTTTTTTGTGGTCATTTTGAGTTACTGAAGTGTTGCTATTCTTGATCCCCATTGGTGTAATCTCCCATTTGCAGGGCTCCCCCCCCATCTTTTTCCTGAGTAAGAGCAAATTAGTTCAGTTGCGCATGTAGTTTGGATGAAGTTGGCAAAGTTTTCAGCCAACTCTATGTAATTGAAGATGGAAGAAATTTTTTTGAACTGACGAAATTTATGAGATTCTATGGAACTTAAATTCTGTTCACTATTTGGTAGATAATGAAGAAGAAATTTGACTCGTGTATATTCTATGCAATTGAAAAGGAGAAGAGTTGACATAGCTTATTCTGGACTAAGGTCATTTCTTTATGATTATATCCACTGGAAATTGAGCCAATCATCCAAAATATAAAGGCTGAGCAGTAAAGCAACCATGGTTCTAACATCAGCCTGTGCTTCTGGTGGTGGTTTTTCCCTAGTTCCATCATTGTCAGCCCGCTGTTGACATTCTCCAAAAGTGAGAAACTGTGCTATTTGGTTAGTCTTTAAAAGTGATGCGCAACTCAGATTCTACTATTTGCAATTTGATGGTTCTGGTGAGGAAACTTTGCAGCTATGGAGCAGAAAAATGTAATCATTCATTGGGTTGATCATTATGCTGGGATATTTGAAATGATTGGTTAGCTGATAAAGAATGAAGACACAATGCTTGATGTAGTTTAGTGCTTTTGTTTGGAGGGTACTTTGTGCTCCTCGGACTCACGGCTCTTGAAACATTATTGCGAGTGTTGCAGAAAGAAAGCTGAAGATGGCGCTGCATTCCCCCCCCCCCCCCCCCCGTCCCCTCTGTTTTTTTTTTCCCTTCCAACACCTTATCTAGTGTTGTCTGAAATATATGGGTTGAAAAAGGTATGGTTCTTAGTGGTGGAGACAAAAGAGAGGTGAATGAATTCAATCAGGGTAAATTGTGGCTTTGTTTCTTAGGTGAACCAGTTACTGCATTGTGGAGGCAAAGTCGTAACATTTCACTTAAATGCAATTCAAGATTGGTGGGGCAGTCTCGTAATTATCAATCACACATAGACATGTCCACCACACACCATAATATGGTTGGGTCTACCAGACAATATTCAAGATTGGCCAGGACAGTCCCGTAATTATCAATCACATATAGACATGTCCACTACAAACCACAATGTGGTTGGGTCTACCAGACAGTGTCCCACCACTCTGTACAACAATCACTTCAAGTATATGCTGAAAATAAAAGCAATGCAACAACACCAGATATACGTGGTTCACCCAAAGAGTGCTTACGTCCACAGAGCAATACCCGTAAAGGGTTTCAAATTTTCCCAATACACTACTCAAATTCTGATCGTTGCAATGATTTAGGTGCAACAACACCTGCTTCTGACTATGTTCGTACATAGTCTAGGGCTACAACCCCAAAGCCAATCAAGCCCCAACTTGATTGGTGTTGCCGCCGAAAAGTATATGGATGACATGGAGACCTGCAAAAGGCCCACTCCGCGGGGAGCCGTAGGGAACCTGGGGAGTGATCCTCTACTCTCTTGAAGCTTGATCTCGGCTAGAAAGTGGTGTGGGAAATCTTTGGAGGGCCGTTTCGACCTCGAAACATGCATGAATGGCTTAAAAAGTGCGTAGGTCACTGCCAAAGGTTGTGTGTTGTGTAGGGCTCGCCAAGATCTTCGAAATGACATGTATTTCGACATATGTTGTGTTCTAGTCTGACCCTGACCGGATGGACTTTCTCTCTCCTCTTTTTTTTTTTTTTTTTTTTTTTCTGGCTAGTTGGGCAGGTCTGCTCGTCTGGTCCTGCCCATCTGGGTGTCTGGCCGGGCAGACCTGCTCAGCTGGTTTTGGGCATCTGGTCGGGCAGATCTGCTCAGCTGGTTCTGGTCATCCTTGGTGCTAGGAGTGGCCTGACAGACCTGCTCGGTGCAACCTGGCTGTCTGCGACACTATACATGGCTGGGCAGGCTGCTCGGAGTGACCTGGCCGTCTGCGAGGCTGGGCGTGGCCTGGCAGGCTGCTCGGCGCGTTCTGGTCGCTAATGACGCTGGGCGCAACCGAGCAGGTAAGCTTCGCGATGTGGCGCCTTGTCATTTGGGTTGCTTGTTTTCCTTAATGCGTTGATTTTTTTTTTTTAGTTAACTAATCTGAAGAGATACAACATTCTTCGCCAAGTTTGTAGCTAGGGTTATACACAACTTGTTCCCATTCTTTACAAAGGTTATATCCTGAGTACGATCAGAAATATATAAACAGTCTATAAACAAAGTCCATGGCCATAAGCATTTGGTGGGAGATGGACGCGTATCGGCAACAAAACTGTTGTTACTCCAAATCGCTTTAATCTTCAACCCAATACTGGCTGCATGGTCGATACCTCTGCGGATCGCAAAAAGGACTGCAGTTAACTCATCATCAGCTTGCATAGAGCCTGTATCAAAAAACTTAAGTCTGCCATCTATCAAAAAGAAATAGGACCACCCTGCTAAGGTTAACCCCGGGGTATGGTATCCTGCACATATTTGAACAAAAAAATTGAGCATTGGTAACTTCAAATCAATAGAAGTAAGAGAAAGATAGTCAGAGTCATCTATTACAGACGAGGAATAAACAGGGGGGGATGTAAGTTCTGATCAACAATCCATTTTTGCATGCATTGAAGCACCCAAGTGGGATCGGGGGTGTGCCCTATAGATAAGTCGATTCCTTACCATCCAAATAAAGTAACAGGTTATTAATATGACACCAAAGACCCAAGAGACCAATTGTTTATTCGGCCGGAGGAGAGAATAAAAGAACAAAGAGAAATTCTTAAGACAGTCAAACCCCAACGAGTTAGTTCTTAATCCTAGAGGTCCTGCTGCCCAAATGCGTTTGACCCAATCACAGGAAATGAAAAGGTGCCATGGAGATTCAACACCAATTCCACAAAGAGAACATGAGGAGTCAATCTGGATCCATTTCGAAAGAGTTGCCTTGGTAGGCATTCCTGCATTTAGCAAACGCCAGAAGAAAATCTTAAATTTCGAGTGAATTGAAAGTTTCCAAAAGAATTTCCACCAATTAAGTTCAATAGATGAACACCTACATTTAACAGAGCTAAGAAATTGAGCAGCAAGTTTAGTGGTAAGAATACCATTTTTGGCTTTTAAACACCACCACTTATCTTCTGAATTAGAAATAGTCAAAGGTTGAATATGGGAAAAAATGGAAGGAGGAATATACAAGTTAAGACGATGATGGTTCCAATCGCAGCCTTGTAGAAAAGAGCTGACACAAAGTTGTCTATCAGAATGGGTAAGCATTGATGAAGTAGTTGAAGAGAGATTACCTGATAAGGGAGGAATCCATCTATCATACCAGAAAAAAGTTGAATTACCATTCCCAATCTTCTTGATCACCATTTGTTCCAGATTTGGGATGACCTTCGATATACTGTTCCAGGTCCATCATCCTTTTCGGTTCCTCGTAGATGGGTCGAAGAAGGATAACTTGGGAAAGTATTTGGCCTTAAGCACCCGGCACCACAAGGATTCAGGTTCCGTAATCAAGCGCCAACTGAGCTTTAACAATAATGCATTATTATGGACTTCCGCCTTACGAAACCCAAGTCCCCCCTTAGATTTAGGGACACACATCCTATCCCAAGAGATAAGAGAAATTTTTCTCTTCTGCGCACCAACACAGTGACCCCTCTAAAAATTAGCACAAATAGAATCAATCTTATGACAAATGCTAATAGGGAATTTAAAGAAATTCATAAGGTAAGAAGGGGTTGAAGCCAGAACAGATTTGATAAGAACACATCGTCCTGCAAAAGATAAGTGAGAAATTTTCCAAGAAGCAAGTTTGCTCTGCATTCGATCAATCACTCCATCTAACTCTTTAACTTTGGACCTGGCATGAAACAGATTAGTACCTAGATAAGTGGAATCCTAGTTCATTTCTTTAATTCCAATCAGGGAGCAAAGGGTTCTTTTAGACTCCAGTGACACATTTTTACTAAAATGGATGCAACTTTTAGAAAGATTAATTTGTTGACCTGACAAGTCAGAGAAGAGATCTAGGACGACCTTGATAGTCAGAAGATCATCAAAAGTAGCCCAGCAAAAAATAAAGATATCATTTGCAAACAGAAGATGAGAGATTTCGGGAGCAGATCTAGAAATTTTGATCCCTTTAAACATGTTTAAGTCACGGTAGGCAGTTAACAGACGGGACAGCGCCTCCATGGCAACCAAAAAAAGGTAGGGGCTAAGAGGGCATCCTAGTCGAATACCCCTAGTAGCGGAGAAACATTCAAAAGGACTGCGTCAAGCTTGATGGAAAAGGAAGTGGTGGATATGAGAGCAAGAATGAGACTCACCCATTTATCGCCAAACCCCAAAAACCTAAGGATAGAAGTAATAAGGCCCCATTCCACCCTATCATAAGCTTTAGACATCAATCTTAAGAGCCACGAACCCCTGTTTGCCCTTACAGTGGTTCAGGAAGTGGAAAATTTCCTGGGCAATTATAACATTATCGCCAATTTGACGCCCAGGAACAAAAGCAGCTTGAAAGGGGAAAATAAAAGATTGGAGGGTACCCCGAAGTCGAAAAGCCAAAAGTTTAGCAATAATTTTATAGGATACATTACAAAGACTAATGGGTCTAAAATCAAAGACAGAAGAAGCATTTTCCAATTTAGGAATTAAGCAAATCAAAGTGTGATTAAGGCCAGGGGGGAGATAGCCAGAATTAAAAAAATCAACCGCTAAATGAAGTAAATCATCACCAACAACTGGCCAAAACTTTTGGAAAAAAATCAGCATTAAAACCATCAAACCCAGGTGCTTTAAGAGACCCAATTGAAAAAACCGCATTTCTGACCTCCTCCAACGAGGGCAGCGAGACCAAGGAATCCAACTGCCCCACGGGGAAAATAGAAGGAAAAAGGCATTCAATAAAATTAGCATCTAAAGGGTTGGAAGTAGTAAACAAGTCTTGTAGAAAACCCAAAAAAATATGAGCAATTGCTTTAGGGTTAGAAACCTTTTGTCCTTGATCATCAAAGATAAAATCAATTCTTTGTTTACAAAGATTAGTCTTGGAGATAGAGTGGTAGTACTTGGTGTTCCGATCCCCGTCACGAATGTACATGTGTCTGGATTTCTGCAACCAAAAAATCTCTTCAGCATCGAAAATCCATTCCACCTTTCTGTTAATATTCCTTAGCAACTCTGGATCAAGCGAGGATCTGTTAGCATTGGTTAGGTAATCAGAGAATAACTGCTCTTTCAAACGGGAAACATGGCCAAAAACATCCCTGTTCCAATGTTTTAGGGAAATAGGAAAGGATGACAGTTTGCTGCCAATGTTAGAGGATGGTAATGACTTCCAAGTGGATAGACAAAAGGTGGGAAAGGAAGGGTGTTGCAGCCAAGCTTGTTGGAAGTGAAAAAGTTTCTTATAGGAGGGGCGCAGCCCAACAGTGGATAGAAGGATCGGATTATGGTCTGATCCAATCGGGGAAAGTTTCGTCAGGGAAGGTAATGGAAATAAATCAAACCAACTGCGGGAAGCAAAAACCCTATCCAGGCATTCTTTAATTAGATGAGGGGTTTTTTTTTTATTAGACCACGTGAATTTAGACCCAGAGAGAGTAACCTCATCGAGAGAAAGAAGATTTATAATGTTATGAAGGGCTAGTCCAGAGGGGGAGTTGCGAAATTGAGATCCATCGAGCTTGTCTGAGGCTCGAATAATTTCATTAAAATCCCCCAAAATGCAGAAGGGAGCCCGCATGCTTTCTAGGAAAACTGAGAGCTGGTTCTAGAAATGACGACGAGCCGAAGGTTGGGATGAAGCATAAATGCAAATATACCAAACATCCTCCAAAGTACCACCAGAAATTAAAAGTGCAATAAAGTTTTCCTGAGAGATGCAAGAATTAATTTTAACATGCTGCTGAGCCAGAACCCAAAGACCCCCCTTTTTTCCATGTGACCCAAAACCATTTTGGTAGTGCACAGAGACATAATGAGATAAAGGTTGGCGTTGCACCATGCTCTCATGGTCCATACACTGATACACTTCGTCTCACAAAGAAAAACTACATCAAGCTTTGATTTTTTCAAATGAAAATCCAGGCATTTGCAAGTAAATTTACTATTCAAACCACGGACATTCGAAGCTAAAAGCAACATATTTGAATAAAAAAACAAATCAGAAGGGTAGAACATACAGAAACGGAAAATCCTGGTAGCAACCAAAGGGTTTCGGTTAGCACGCTGATTTGAATCCCAAATAAAGAAAGCAGTACACCATAGAACAAGGCAAAAGACACAGTAAATATTAAAAAGAGAACGCAGCAGGGTAGCAAGACTTACCGGATTAAGTGAGACTGGAGGCACTGTGGAACCAGGATCGAGGCCAGAGTCCGTAGAAGATTGTGGGATATGAGCCGATGAGCCATTAGAACGTCGATCAAGCAGCCAATTCAGAACCATAGAAAGGAAAGCAGAGGGGTCACTGGACCGAGCCAAAGCGTTGTCAAGGGTGAGACGAAATTCCAAGAGTTCACGGGCAAGAGAAATAGGTACCCGAGTAGGAGAGAACTTGCGCTTCTTGAGGGGAGGTCCATCCACAGGTATTCCATCGAAGATAGACTGGTCGACAAACCCTTCCGAAGCTATCGGGTTCGACTGAACACCAAAGGAAGGATCCACGTCCAATGCGTGGGGTGACACAGGCATGGGAAGAGAACCAGAATCCAATAATCTTTCCCCAGCACCGGTGGGCGCCAAGAGATCCACATTCAACTCCGCCAGGTAGGGATCATCCAAAAGAGAAGAGAAAAAAATCCTCTGAAGGTGAAATAGAAGAATGCTCCTGCATCTCCTCCGATGGCATAATAGCCAATGGTCCAAAGCAACCGGCGTTCAGTCCAATCCCTCCACGTTCATAATCTGAAACCTCCCAGTCCATCTCCGGAATCACCAGGCCCTGGTTATCAGCCAAATGGTCATAATCATCGGTAACATCTGTGATGACTGGTGCAGAAGGCATTCCAATAAGTGACTCATCCGTGATGCATAAAGGGCCTGACGCTGAAGCACCTTTCTCAGAAGACAAACCCTCTAAACCAGTAGCGTTCATCAGCAATGGAGTTGTAAGAGCCCTTTCAAACTGACCAACTTGTGATTCGTCATTCACGTTCATCCCAATCACAAAGGGGCAGACCGAGCAGTTGTGGCTTAATCGACCACAGAGGCCACAGATTTGAAATATTTCATAATAAAGGGAAACCGGCAAAAGATCGCCCCTGCTATTTCTGATTTTAGAGTGAGTGCAGATCGGCCATTTCCATTTCAGATTGACCTTAACACGTGCAACTGAAAGTGGCAACCCCAGGTCAAATTTCATGTATAAGCTCAACACCTTCCCCACGCAAGACACCGCTTGTTTGATAGTCTCGTAGGGGAACGCGTCGACGGGAACCGGGCTAACTTGCATCCAAACCGACAGATTCTCACGTTCACTGGTATAGAGAGCATCGTCAAGGGTATGAGGCACCAATTGAACTAAACATCGTTCACACCACCAGGGACACATAGATAACAAAAGGTCCCTAGCAGCCATACAGGAGATATGAACCACAAACATTCCGTCTGCTACCCATGTAATATCAGTAACACCCAATGGAGCCCAAAGGCGCTGAAACTGACTACAGAGCACCTCTTTAGAAGGCTTTGGCAACTTGACTGAGAAGCCAAACAGAACCGGATGGTCCAAATTATAGAACCTGGTCAACGATTTGCTATTCACCCCCGCAGCCAGAGCCTCAGCATTGATAATCCAATCAGAGTCTAAAGGAACTTCTTCAACAGGTCGAGGACGTGAAGGAGAAGTGCGCCAATTGGTGTCAAAGTCTAGCCTGCGACGGCTTCGGTTGGGGCATCGGTTTGAAGGTCCAACCGATCCTCGACGAGAGGAGTGTGGCAACATAGCAGTTGAAACAGAAGGTAAACACAAACCAAAATAGTATTAGAAGAGCAAGACCCCACAAAGGATCAAACCCACCGAATCAGACACAGACAAATAGGAAAAAAAGGAATTAAAAAGAGAAGAGAAAAGATGCGCATGACCCCCAAACAGGAATCAAGCAAAACCGTGGACAACGAGGTCGCAAGAAGAGTAAACCCCAACGTAGCAGGGCGCTCCTCAAGCACGAGAAACTAGAGCCACAGTAAGCAGCAAACGAAAGCCACAGAAGGAAGAGACAAAGACGACTGCACAGGCTCAAATGTCCCACTCAGAAGATAAAAAAGCCTAGATCCAGTTCATACAACGTCCAGTCGCACTTAATCCATCCAAGGGAGGGTGAGAAGAAAGTAAATGACGTAGGTGTCATTCAGGGGTGAATAAAAGAGAAGGCAGTGGTAGGTTAGCAAGGTGGCAACAATAGGGGGAGCGAAGTGTGACCCGAGAGCATGGCAATTGTTCACACTTGAGAGATATCTTTCTGTTGCCCTTGTAAGATGATCTTGTTTTGATAAACAAAAAACTCTAGTCGCAGAGTGATCTGCTTTGCTCGGTTAAGGGTGCTCTATTATGGTCGGTCAAGGGTTCCCATGAGTAAGTCTTTCTTACCTTTTTTCATGGCTTCTGATAACACTATTCCCTTGGTCACCGAGGTTCCTTCTTGTGAATTGGCCTCGAGCTCCAACCCTGAGCAGACACAGTCAAATTCAACCGATTGATCGTGCATCGTGAGTGGGACGCCATCCCCTGCTCTTTCCGTTGTGGAGGATGAGGGGGAGGGTTTCATAGAGGTGCGTGCGACAGCCACGACTTATGCGGACCCCATCTTAGGGGTGGCGGCTAGGAATGTTCCCTACTCTGTAAAGAAGCAGACTTGATTAGGATTAGGGACCTATTTGGCATTCCTAATTCTTTTAGAGTTAGGGCGGCAAGGGATGGGGAAAGGCTAGCTTCAAGAATCGGAATGAGGTGTGCCTCTATTGGGATCATTTCGATGCTGGTCTTCGCTTGCCTTTCCATGATTTCTTTGTGCTAGTATTATGTTTTTACAAGTTAGCTCCCGCACAATTTGCTCCGAATTGTTGGCGTCTGGTCATCGCCTTCCTCATCTTTTTTTCTCGGTTGAAGAGAAGGGTGAACATGGACTTATTTATTCACTGTTTCTCCCTCTATAGCCTCTCTGGGAGTGATGGTTGGTACTATTTTTGCAAACGGGATGGGGTGAAAATCCTCGATAAGGTCAAGTTGTCTATCCATGGATGGAAGAATCGGTTCTTCTTCATTAAATCCGAGGAGAGATTTTCTTTTAGTACCATGTGGGGTGCCGTTGTCTGTGCCGAGTTGAACGAAAAACCTTTTCTTGACGCGGAGGACAAAACCTCTCTGGCCTTAGCTAAGTGTGGCAGTGGGCGACTTCAATCGTTTGAGATTGAGGAGGCCCTTTTGGTCAAATATGGGTTGAGCCATGGTGAGCCCTTAGGTTGACCTCTGATATGTGCTTTGTTTGCTCTAGTGAATTTTCTTTGCTACCTTAGCTTCCTGTCACGTGAAGAAAGGGGGGAAGCAAGCATGTTTCGACGAGCCGGCCATCAAGGAGAGTTCTCCTCAACACGCACGTGTTATGCTATGGCCCCCGGCCGTCCTTTCCTTGTCTGCCCCTGGTTCGACTTCAAGCGGCAACCTTTTGCCACCATCGATTGAGCGGCCTCGTCCTGTTCGTAATAAGATCCTCTTAAGCCCGGGTTGGGTCGTGAAGGATGACGAAACTGCCTTGGGTGATCCTCAAGTTTCCCAGGAGATTATTTTGGGAAGCCGCCTCCCAAGGGATATCGTGGTTTTGAAGAAACTCACCAATGGGGGTAGCTACCAATCGCTCCTACTTGGCCATGATTGGGCTAAGTAAGCTTCTCTCACTTACTTTCGTTACCCCTTGTTGTTTGGTTTTTTTTTTTACTTGATTGTCCTTGATGTCAGGCTGTGTTATGCACTACCGAGGTGGCTACCCGACTGAAAGAAATGACAACCCTGTATGATTGGGCGGTTGAAAAGGAGTTGGGGCTAGCAAAATAGCGGGATGATCTAGCAAAGAAGGTTGTTTCCTTGCATAAGAAGGATTTTGAGAGGTAGCTGGAGAAGGGGGCTGTAATACGTGAAGCCCAGATCGCGACGGTGGAGGAGTTCAAGAAATCCTAAGAATTTAGTCAAGCCGTTGCCAAGGAGGGGACAGACGCCTTACTGTAAGGAGACTCGTAGGTGCGAGACTGGGCCCTCGTGAAGTACCCCAACATCGGCTTCCATGGGTGTTCGGTGTTCGCCTATGAGGATTCCGCTTTGGAGGAGGAGGTTGATACCTCCGATCAGCAAGGTGTCCACCATGCGATGGATGACTAACTGGTTGTCGACCAGCTTCCGGCCTTGAACACTGGTGACCGTGTTCTTCCTCTTATCCCCCGATCGTGACTAGCCTCTTGAGTAGGGCATTCCATGTATAGATGACTGCCTTTTGTAAGGCTTGGTCCCTAGGGTAGCTGAACTTGATCAATTTTTTGGTAAGGCTTGGCGCCTAGGGTAGCTGAACTTTGATCAAGATAATCATGACAACCTATCCCGGATTTTTGCCCTCCTCGACTTTTAGGAGGCCATGATCACCCAACACATGCACCCCTATTGGTAAGGGGTGTAGCATAAGGGTATGTTCACCTAGCCAAATGAGTCTGAGTGGTGTCAAGTATCCCAGTTCAGTGGTACCACACGTACCCCATTTCCAAGTAAGAAATGTACAGTGTTCCCGTAGCCCATACTATGGCTCACCATATCTTTCATTCCCAAGCCGTCTACTACGGCATCTAATGTAGCAATTCAACCATCATGCATTAATGCCATCAAATATTTTATCAACACATTCATAACCACATTTCATAGTCATGATCTTAATTCCAATATCCAAAAGCATATAAACAGGAATATAAAACAGATATTATATAAGATAAGTAATTTTGTTATCTTTGAAGTGTTCACAAGGTTACACCTACAGGGATGATTCGTATCCACTCACTTGACTATGCTACACTTGCTCCGAGGACTGTCGGTCCACAAAAGTGCTCGGATACGTGTCACCGGGCAAATAGTCCAAGCTTAGGTTTATTAATTCAAAAAAATACATCAATGAGTGTTAAATGAGTAATGGAGTCTGGGGGTACCCTTGGTTCACGTCCTAAACCAAAGCTAGACTCCAAACAGATAGGACAGCAGTAGTGGTCGATTGGCACTGGTCCATCCAATGGACCAGTGGCAATGGACCAGTAGGACTGCAGTGGTCAAAATCAAAAGAGGTTTATGATTTTAGACCAAAAGGGTGCCCAGGTACTGTTTTAACTCACTTCAGGGGTTAGGGTCATGTCATTCAATCATGATCAGTACTTGTTGATTGGACTAGTATATCTAATGGACCAGTAGCCATCAACCCATTGCTCAAAGTGTAAGAATAGGGTTGAAATGATGTGTTTTATATTATGGATTATGCCAATGGCTTCAAGAAAGGTGTTTCGGACCTTGGGGTAGGTTTGAGACAACATAGGGCTAAATTTCCTGTAGTGGTCGATTGGTACTGGTCCATCCAATGGACGAGTAGAGTCACAGCTGTAAAAATTAGCAAGTTTTTTAGGGGAAGGGTCATGGGTTCACACCAAGGGTTTTTAGGTGCCATTCCAGCAGTTCCATCAAGGTTCTTGGTCTTGGTTCCATTTAAACAAGGTTTTGGCTGCCCGATACATGTCCTGGGAGCCAATTCTTCCTTGCAGAACAGCATCAGAACAGGGTCTTCACTTGGGTTCACTATCAGGGCTTTATGTAAGGCATCTCAGACCTATGGGAAGGTCTGAGATGACAAGACCCCAAAATCCTGTAATGGTCGATCCAATCGATCACTGGCAATCGACCTGTACCTGTGCAGTTCAAAAAATTTAAAAAGTAATGTTGTTTTGGCTTAGTTCTTTGGATCAGCAGCATGCATGGATGATCATGGATTACAGTTGGGTTCCATACAAGACAACCATCATATACATGGTGATAAATCCAACATGCATGGGGTATTTGGGATTCTTGGCATCTATGGCTAGTATGCATGGTTGTACATACGAGAACCAACAGAGATCAACTAAGGAGTTCAATCAACTTAAAATCAGTACTGTTATGGGCACAAGGTCATGGAATTGCCATAAACATCAAGGGAAAACATATCCTACACTATGAGATGCATTCAAGGCCCACCATAGACATAAAGATTAACCATCCAAGGCTGGAAAGGATGGTTACAGATTATGAAACATGGAAAAAGGTAGATGAAACCCAAGGCATATCATCAAACTATCATGAAACATCATGGTACATCATAGGGAATGAAGGATGATCATGCTATAACTTATGGACATCATTGACATCAAAGCAAAACTTAGCTAAGAAAGGTTACCTTGACGAATTTCCAAAGACAAGGAGAGACCCAAGCTTCCTCTCTCTCCTCTCTTCTTCTTCCTCTCCTCTTTCTCTCCAACAAAATGAATTGGAGAGGGTTTCTGTTTTTGAGTTGGCTTATATAAGAGCTGCCATAGGGCCTATTTGGCTAGGAGCCTTTTTGCCCAAAAACTCATTCTAAGGCTCCTTTTAAAGGCACATGGGCTATTAGGTGGGTCCCACATGGCCACATTGTTGGGATAATATTCTCACGGGCCTATTTAAGTACGGGGAGGTGATTCGGGGTGCGAGACACTAGGCCCCACAAACCAGAAATGGAAAACACAGGTGACAGTAGCAGTGGTCGATCGAACTGGTTGATCCAATCGACCACTGTGGATGGACTAGTAGGTGAATCCTTGTTATTTTTGCATTTGGGCTCAACAGAGGCCTATGCAATGACTTAGGTATTGTCCATCCATAATTTTGGCCATCATATAGTGTTTAACCATTTTATAAATAATTTAAAACCTAACTTGGTTAAGTAGGAGCTTTACCTTAGGTTGTACATCATCTGATGTATAGAATAGCAACATAGGTCTGGTGGTTGCCTCCGGACTGGTAGGTATGGCGTCACCAGAGTTTCCCCCTTAAAAATGATCACCGGGTCAGTGCACCACAGGTTGCTAGTGGGTAAGACCTTGGATCCATCAAGTTCTGGACCTACATTCGAAGTTCGGGTCAGGGTTCAGGTACAAATGTAACATCCTCCCCCCCTTATAATAATTTCATCCTCGAAATTTGACTTACCGTGTAAGTTGAAAAGGTGAGGGTATTCTTTACGCATTTTTTCTTCATTTTTCCACGATGCTTCCTTGGGGGTGTGGTTTCTCCATCGAACCTTGACGTAAGCAACGGTACGATTGCGGAGCTTATGTTCCTTTCGATCCAAAATTTCTTTAAGTTGCTCCACATTGGTTAGGTCGGAGTCAAGATGTTCTGGTTCAACCAAAATACATGTGTCGGATTGGTGATGTACTTTTTTAACATCGACACATGGAACACATTATGAACGCCTTCAAATTTTGGAGGTAGAGCTAACCAGTACGCCACCGGTCCAACCCTAGTTAGGATTTTGTACGAGCCAATATATCTTGGGCTCAACTTCCTTTCTTGCTAAAGTGTGTGATGCCTTTAGTTGGTGAAATCTGAAGAAATACCTTTTTGCCTACCGTAAACTCAAAATCTTTCCTCTATTATCTATATAGCCCTTCTGCCTTGATTGAGCCGCCTTGATCTTTTCTCTAATCATATCTACTTTCTCACAAGTGATCTGTACTATCTCTGGGCCTATCATGCGCCACTCTCCAACTTCATCCCAGTAGAGGGGCGTGCGGAATTTCCTTCCGTATAGTGCTTCATAAGGTGTCATTCCAATAGTGGAATGGTAGCTATTATTATAAGCAAACTCTATCAGGGAAACATGAGAGTCCCAACTGTCTTTCATCTCCAAGGTACATGCCTTGAGCATATCTTCCAATGTCTGTTTGGTCCGCTCGGATTGCCCGTCGGTATGAGGGTGGAAGGCAGTACTGAGGTTCAATCGAGTACCCGTAGCTTGTTGAAGGCATCTCCAAAATCTTGAGGTGAATCTAGGGTCTCGATCAGATATGATGCTGACAGGCACACCATGAAGACGAACCACGCCATCGATGTATAGCTGTGCCAGCTTGTCCAACGGGTAAGTGACCTTTATAGGGATGAAGTGGGCCGATTTCATCAATCTACTAATAATCACCCAAATTACATTCATGCCCTTCTTCTTCAATGGTAGACCAATCATAAAATCCATGGTAATATGATCCCATTTCCATTTAGGGACCGGTAATGGCTGCAACAACCTATATGGCCTGTGCCTCTCTGCCTTTATCTATTGGTAGGAAAGACATTCCAAAACGTACAATGCTACGGTCTCCTTCATTTTGATCCACCAATAATACTCCTTCAGGTCTTTATAAATCTTTGTGCTGCCCGGGTATACGGAGTATGACGAATTGTGGGCTTCCTTGAGGATTCGATCCTGCACGTCATAATCGACTGGGACGCACAATCTATCTCTAAATTTTTGCACTCCATCACTAGCAATTGAGAAGTCTGGGTCTCCCCAAGTTCCTTGTTGGATGCCTCTGATAATCTTGCACAACTCCGGATCTCTCAGCTGCTTTTCTATTATCTCTTCTCTGATTGATGGTTGGACATCCAGAGCTGCCAACAATGCTGTTGTCCTATCAATCATGAGTTCTAAGTCGAACCTCCTGGCTTCCTCTATCAACTGCTCACTAATGACTAGGGAGGCAAGGGATTGTGTCTGGACCTTCCTACTTAATGCCTCCGCGACTACATTGGCCTTTCCGGGGTGGTATTGTATGTTGCAGTTGTAATCCTTTACTAACTCCAGCCACCTTCTTTGTCTCATATTTAGGTCCTTCTATGTGAAGAAGTACTTCAGGCTTTTGTCTCGCTGAAGATTTCACTCTTCTCGCCATATAAGTACTGCCGCCAAATTTTCAAGCCAAAAACCACCACCGCTAACTTTAGGTCGTGAGTGGGGTAGTTTTTCTCATGTTCCTTTAGCTGTCTCGATGCGTAGGCAACCACCTTCCCTTTTTGCATCAATACATAGCCCAAGCCGGTTCCTGATGCATCTGTGTACACAGTCATGCCACCTGTGCCATCTGGGATGGTCAAAACCGGGGTTGTTACCAATAGTCTTCTAAGCTCGCAGAAACTCTTCTCACATGCATCTGACCATTCAAACTTTGCTCCTTTCCTGGTCAGTCGAGTCATAGGTGCCGATATTCGTGAGAAGTTTTCAATAAATCGACGGTAATAACCGGCTAGTCCCAGGAAACTATGGATTTTCGTGGCACTCTTCGGTGTCTCCCATTCGAGGACCCCTTGACCTTCCCTGGGTCGACTTCAATGCCCTTACTTGAGACTATATGTCCCAAGAACCCTATCTGGCGGAGCCAAAATTTGCACTTGCTGAATTTTGCGAACAATTGATGTTCCCTTAGCCGTTGAAGTACAAACCTCAAGTGATGTGCATGTTCCTTTGCATTCTTTGAATAGATCAAGATGTCATCTATGAAAACTATGACATACTTATCCAGGACGTCGTGAAACACCCTATTCATCATATCCATGAATGTTGCGGGGGCATTCATTAGTCCGAAGGATAACACAAAGAATTCATAGTGTTTGCACCTTGTTCTGAATGCAGTCTTATGGATATCACTACCCTTGATCCTCAGGTGGTGATACCCGAATCTGAGGTCAATCTTTGAGAAAACATTTGCATCTTGCAGCTGATCGAACAGGTCATCGATGCGAGGCAACGGGTATCGGTTCTTGATTGTAAGTTTGTTCAGTTCCCGATAATTGATGGACATACGCATACTTCTGTCCTTTTTCTTTACAAAAAGGACCGGCACTCCCCAAGGCTACACACTGGGCCGGATAAACCTTTTCTTCAATAGATCCTGCAGTTGAATTTGTAGTTCTTTCAGTTCTATAGGTGCCATACGATACGGTGCTTTAGACACCGGGGCTGCGCTAGGGATTAGATCTATTGCAAATTCTATTTCTCGCTCTGGTGGCAGTTGAGTTAGGTCATCAGGAAAAACATCCGCAAATTCCCGAACTACATCTAACTCCTCTAATGGCCTTATTTTTGCTTCCATGTCCATAACTGCAGCCAGATATCCCTTGCATCTGCCTTCTAATAGTTTCTTCACTTGGAGTGCTGATATCGTCACCTTTTTGGGTTTTCGTAGCCGTTTGCTCCAATAAACAAACTCGTCCCCATTCTTAGGCTTAAATACAATCCATCTTTCTGCACACATAACGTTTGCCCCATGAAAGCGGACAATCAATTCATTCCAAGGATTACGTCAAAGTTCTTCATGTCAAACTTGATCAAACGTGCCACCAAGTTCTGCCTGCAAATTTCTATCGGGCAAGCATCGCACACTTCCTTCAAACTTACCACACTTCCGGCTGGGGTGCTAACTGTAAACTTGTGCCCTATATTTCTTAGAGATATGTTCAATCTACTTGCAAAGGTATTAGAGATGAAGGAATGCGATGCACCATAATCAAATAGCACATACGCAGGGATGGATGCTAGGTTGAGAGTGCTTAAGTTTGAATTAAGATAATGATGCAATCAAAAGTCTACCTTATGTTATATAGCTTATCTAAATTTGATTTTGTGGTTTCTTTTGGGAAATACCTATCATTACTTCCGGATCTGCTTCTGCTTCCTCATTGGTTAACGCGCACACTTTTCCTTGAGTCTGGCCGTCTTGGAGCAGGTAGGGTTGGCTAGATGATAGGAATCTTGAGGGTACGTTGTTTCTCCGACGCATACAGTCCTTTGCCCAATGACCAAGTTGACCACATTCGAAACATTGGATGGAATCAGTAGATTGGGAAGGAGGCACAGAGCGGGCAAATTGAGAAGAAGCTTGACCTGCTTGGCTTGTCACCGACTGCGGAGTCTGAACAGAAGTTGTAGCTTGACCAAAAGCCTGATGAGCATACTGATTTGATTGATTATAGACCGAACGGTATGGTTGCGAGTTTTGACCCGCTTGCGGCCACCGGTATTGCAGTGGATTGGGGCTGCTAGGACTCTTGAAAGTCTTGTTAGGCCAGTTGTAATTCTAGAAATTTTTAGGCCTTTTAGTTGATCCTTGCGATGCAGTCGACTTTTCCTTCAGTCTATCTTCAACGGTCTTAGCCTTATCAACCATCCGACCATAGGTTTCAATCTCCATGATTAACAACATAGCTCCAATTTTCAGTTTAAGTCCTTTCTCGAATTTCTTAGTCTTGCTTGCCTCATTCCTCAGATGTTCTGGTGCAAAATGGAGCAGGTCCTCAAACTCTTGTTGGTATTCCAGTACTGTCTTTGATCCTTGTGTGAGGGCAGAGAACTCTGCTTCCTTTCTATCTTTGAGGCTCTCTGGGAAGTAATTCTTGAAGAATACCTCTTTGAACTGATCCCAAGTTGGGTCAGGATGAGTTGGTTCAAGATTTGGCCGAGCTGATTTCCACCAAGCTGCGGCTTCATTTTGCAACTGGTACCCAGCGTATATCAGTTTCTGGGCATTGGTACATCCAGTACTTCTTGAACTTCTCCATCACTCTAACGGTGGAGTTTTCTAGTGTAACCTGAGGCACAAGAGGAGGAAAGTTCGGGGATGGTTAGGTTGCGGCATTATTCTCTGTTGCGTGGCAGCCATGAGTTATGCATTCATGCTGGTCATCAGCTCTTGTTGTTGTTGCTGAATCTGCAGTTGAACTTGCTGCTGTTGTTGTATAGACTGCATCATAGTAGCCATAATTGCAGAGACTTATCCGGCAGTCATAATTGGTGGAGGGGGAGGTGCATGAGCCGGAGGAATCTCAGGTGTTGGGGGAAACTCGTGTGTTTGTGTAGGAGGGACCTCAGGCACGCCCTCAGAGGTAGCAGATGTTTCAATGGTCAGGGCCGGATCATTGGATGGTCCCGCTTCATGTACGAATTGAGATTGCATCTTGCTACGAGCTTTCTTGTTTGACCTTGTCCTAACCATGATTTCTCTCTGAAAGGGAGGGCAATATGCTTGTTATTTTTGTGCTCTGGGATACATCTAAATTTTCTATGTATCTCTTAAAATAATCATACATTTGAGGTAACCTAAGCAGTAGAACAACATCACACATACAAGTATGCACAAACTCTGCATTACCAATCCAAGTTGGCATGCATCTTGCACTTTACTAAATGCATGCCCGTGCATGAATATCCTCTGTTATGCATGTGTGTATAGATATACGCATTCTTAGGTACCTGAGATCAGCAAGCTAGGCTCTCAAGTTGCTGTCTGGTCATATACGCGTCCAAGTCTAGGTAGAAGATGTTGGCTCTAGCCTATTCCGCTAACCCGAGGAAAAACTCTCGTTCCTCGATCCTACAAACTTCAGCCCAATCCAAGTGTTCTTTTAGTACTCTCTTGGCTGCAGTCTTGATTGCACAAATTTTGGCTAGTCTTTTCCTTAATTTCCTAAGGTAACGCATGCTGCCAAGTCCAAACAACACGACCATTCCCTGTCGTAGGAAAATCTGTTGTTAGTCCACCAGGGATGGTCCAATCTATGGTAGGTTTATTGGTCACAAGTCCGCATCAATATACAAAAGAAAAGCGTAGATCACAATAGCATAATAATACACTCATATAAGGTCTTACACTGACTTTACAATTTCAGCATAGTACACAGTCAAGAGCTTATATACAGGAATTAACTTATCAATTGCCTAGGTGTTTTGTTCTAGGTAATGAACCATGACTACCCATTGGGTTAATGTTCTTTCAAAATGGGTGGTAGAATGTGAAAAGAAATGTCCAACCATCAGTCATCAAGCATATATGCCACTCATATTTTGTAGTATGTGCATATGCACACAATTTGTATATTTTTTTTGTTTTATTTATTTATATATATATATTATTCATAATGGGAGGGTACCCAAGTAAGCACAGATTCTTTTTTTTTTTTTAAACATTGTACTCGGGCTCTAACTTGGTTCATGCTGTCTTGGGAAAAAAATTTTCAAAATCCGTTACTATTTTCTACTGGTCGTTTGGTACTGGTCGATTCAACTAGTGCATCGGGCAGGTTATAAACTAGCCCGCGATTCATCTTTCCTTCACTCTATTTTCTGTTTTAGTTGAGAGGGAGCTCTAGTAACGACCAAAGGGACTTGTACTCATCTTCCCCCACCAATCCAAGGTGCTTTCCAAGGATCCTTGCAACCAATTGAAGTACCAAGGTGAGTTTCCATGAAAAACCTAAAACTTTCCATTTCTTTTGTAGGTTTTTTTTTTTTTTTTTTTTGTTTCCTTCTTGTTCTCTACCAAATAACCTAGTTTTTTTTTTTTTTTTTTTTGCACTTCTTCTTGTTTTCTTCATTTCAAATGCCCGTCAAAGTAAAACCTATGGTTTTATTGCTTCATCTTATTGTATTCATGCTCTTTTATTAGATGTCAATACGCCAAACTCGTGGCAAGGGCAAGGAGGCTACGACCAGTAAACGCCCAAGAGTTGAATCTGAGTCTTCTGCATCGGAACCTCCATCTCCGGAGTCCGAGGATTATTCTTCTAAGCATGACTCATCATCAGAAGAAGGTGGGTATGATGAGTTTTGGTTTTCCAACCACCAACATGCTCAAGATTAGAGAGGCTTTCAACACAAGAAGATCGAGAATGGGAAGATAGTGAAAGTAGAGGACTTCCCAGAGTTCAAGGTATATGAGAGGTTCAATGCAATGGGTTGGGCTCCAATGCTAAACCCAGAGCTTCCCTGTTACCCAAATTTGGTTAGGCATTTCTATTGCAATCTTAGGCCGGCTGATAGTGATGAGTGCCAAGGCTATGGCCTTACAAGTTGGGTGAAGGGGGTCAAGATAGTGTTTAACTATGCAGAGCTAGCTGCCTTGCTACAGGTAGCCAACAGAGGTACAAGGTTTTATTGTAGACCGAGAGCTGACACCACAGAAAATCTCTCTATGGAATCCCACAATCGGATGTTTAAGACATTGACTGGTAGGGAGGAATTCCCTGGATCAGAAGTTGATTTCAAGCCATCAGCCCGGTTGTTGAGCAGGTGTGTTTAGTACAACATTTGCCCCAAAGGTGGGAACAGGCGAGGTGTTTCTATGTTACGGGCCTTTATCACCTACTGCTTGTATAGGGTAGGCATTGGGGGTCCAAAGATTTGCCTGCCATATCTGATCATGGAGGTGATGATGTATCATGCTAAGCACCGATCGGATGGCAACCTGCCATATGGTAGGCTTCTATCCCAGGTGTTCAGGCATTTTGGGGTTGATTTTACTGGTGAGGCTAAAGGAGGGGAGGGCAAAGCTCCTATTAGCAAGACTACCATTAAGAAGATGGGGTTGTTGGGTGCCCTAGGGATCGATGATGAGGGTGAAAATGCGGGTCAAGCAGATGATCCAACAGAGGCTGATCCACAGTCAGGAGACCTTCCAGGTGTGGAACAGTTTACTGCTTCGACTTCTCAGGCAGCACCTCCTTCCCCAGAGACCTACAGCATGAGGGACATGATGATGGAGCTTCGAGCCATGGGTGGTCAGCTTAGGGAGCTTTCTACCACAATGCAGCAGGGTTTCTCATCGCTAGGTGGTAGGATGGGCACCATGGAGCAGAGGTTAGACTTCTGGGATGCACGCTTTCAGGTCGATTCACGTCCACCACAGCCACCACAGGATCCAACTCAGGAGTAGCTGTGTTTTATTCCTACTAGGAACTCTAGGACTTTACTTTCTGTTTGTTTCTGATTTTCTAACTTGCTAGTTGTACTACTTTTTCTAAACTTTTTTTTTTAAACGTATCTTGGGAAGTAGTACTTCCAATTTTGGTGTAATGGCTTTATGCCCCCTCTAAATATTATGTAATTTAAACTCATGAATTTGAATCAATGCTCTGTTATGTCATTCTACTTTCTCGTTGTCTATATATTCTAATGTTCTTGTTTTCTCATATCTAGTTTGCTTGTAAATCCTATTTCCGTTGTCTATAAGTTTAGAGAGCTTCTCGCTCTGATACCAAGTTCTGTCACACCCCAAACCACCCCCTAGGCGGGTTGAGCGGGTGACCCGGATGTCAAACCACATCCGCCAAATCTCCAGGAACTAGAAGCAAATATCATTCAACAGACACACACAACATTTACAATATAATATTGGAAACAGAGTGCAACAGAAGCTAAAGTGTTATATTTACATAAATGAGCCACCATAATTACATTGTTCAATGGTAGCCAACAACCCACAATATTTCTCTACATACATACATGGCCTTTTCATAGCCTTACATCAAGATACAAATAAACAAAAGCTGCATCTGTAAGCTATACAAAAGAAAAATGCCAACAGGTTATCCACAAAAAGAATGTTCTATGAACATCAAGAGAACGACAGTCGCCATCAGATCACCTCCTCCAACCTAACTCTGTGCACCCGCATTAGAGGGATCACCTCTGTCGGGGTCCATACCAAAATGACCATGATCACCATCAACATATTGTCCGAAATGATCCTCCCATTCAGGGAGACATCCTCCTGCAAAATCATCTAAAAAAAACAATCTACAAGAGATGAGCTCCGCCGAGCCCAACAAATGAATAATAAATCATACAAGCAAATACAACCATCATCATCATCATACTACATGCTTGAGTTCAATTTTATTACTCTAGTCCACCTAGAAACACAACTAAGTCACTAGGTATATGTTACTTGCAATGACTCGGGCGACAACCTCAGTTGCTTCTCTTTCGTTCTTCGGTTGCCACCTCAATCATTGTGGGTGGGACCCGCGGTAGTCCGGGAGCACTGACTCCCTCCCTTGGCAAACCCCAAGATAATCATTACAACCTATCCCGGATTCTGCCCTCCTCGTCTTTCAAGAGGCCATGATCACCCAACATATGTACCCCTATTGGTAAGGACTGTAGCATAAGGGTATGTTCACCTAGCCAAATGATCTACATGATAAGTATGAGTTGAGTGGTGTCAACCGTATTCCATTCTACGGGCTATCACACACCCCATTTCCAAGTAAGAAATGTACAATACTCCCGTGGCCCATACTACAACTCACCATACCTTTCATTCCCAAGCCATCTACTACGACATCTAATCTAGCAGTTCAACCATCATGCATTAATGCCATTAAATATTTTATCAACACATCCATAACCACATTTCACAGTCATGATCTTAATTTCAATATCCAAAAGCATATAAATAGGAATATAAAATAGATATTATATAAGATAAGTTATTTTGTTATCTTTGAAGTGTTCACAAGGTTACACCTACAGGGATGATTCATATCCACTCACCTTGACTATGCCCCACTTGCTCTGAGGATTGCCGGTCCACAAAAGTGCTCGGATACGCGTCACCAGGTAAATAGTCAAAGCCTAGGTTTACTAATTCAAAAGCATACATCAATGAGTGTTAAATGAGTAATGGAGTATGGGGGTACCCTTGGTTCAAGTCCTAAACCAAAGCCAGACTCAAAACAGATAGGAAAGCAGTAGTGGTCGATTGGCACTGGTCCATCCAACGGACTAGTGGCAATGGACCAGTAGAACTGCAATGGTCAAAATCAAAAGAGATTTATAGGTTTTAGATCAAAAGGGTACCCAGGTACTGTTTTAAGTAACTTCAGGGGTTAGGGTCATGTCATTCAATCATGATCAGTACTGGTTGATTGGACTTGTCTATCCAATGGACCAATAGCCATCAACCCATTGCTCAAAGTGTAAGAACAAAGCTGAAATAATGTGTTTTATATTATGGATTATACCAATGGCTCCAAGAAAGGTATTTCAGACCTTGGGGTAGGTCTGAGACAACATAGGGCTAAATTTCTTGTAGTGGTCGATTGGTACTCCAGTAGCAATGGACCAGTAGGGTCATAGCTGCAAAAATTAACAAGATTTTTAGGGGAAGGGTCATGGGTTCACACCAAGGGTTTTTAGGTGCCATTCCAGTAGTTCCATCAAGGTTCTTGGTATTGGTTCCATTTAAACAAGGTTTTGGTTCCCCGATACATGTCCCAGGAGCCAGTTCTTCCTTACAAGACAGCATCAGAATAGGATCTTCACTTTGGTTCACTATCAGGGCTTCATGCAAGGCATCTCAGACCTGTGGGTAGGTCTGAGATGACATAGACCCCAAAATCCTGTAGTGGTCGATTCATAGTGGTCTATCCAATCGACCACTGGCAATTGATCAGTACCGGTGCAGTTCGAAATTTTTTAAAAGTAATGTTGTTTTGGCTTAGTTCTTTGGATCAGCAGCATGCATGGATGATCATGGATTACAGTTGGGTTCCATACAAGACAACCATCATATACATGGTGATAAATCCAACATGCATGGGGGAGTTTGGGATTCTTGGCATCTATGGCTAGTATGCATGGTTGTACATATGAGAACCAACAGAGATCAACTAAGAAGGAGTTCAATCAACTTAAAATTAGTACTGTTATGGGCACAAGGTCATGGAATTGCCATAAACATCAAGGGAAAACATATCCTACACTATGAGATGCATTCAAGGCCCACCATAGACATAAAGATTAATCATCCAAGGCTGGAAAGGATGGTTACAGATTATAAAACATGGAAAAAGGTAGATGACAGGTTAAGAATGATGAATCTTGCCATGCATGTAAGGATCCTAGTCCTTTATACTAAAAACCCAAGGCATATCATCAAACTATCATGAAAGATCATGGTACATCATAGGGAATGAAGGATGATCATGCTATAACTTATGGACAGCATTGACATCAAAGGAAAACTTAGCTAAGAAAGGTTACCTTGATGAATTTCCAAAGACAAGGAGAGACCCAAGCTTCCTCTCTCTCCTCTCTTCTCCTTCTTTCTCTTCTTCTTCCTCTCCTCTTTCTCTCCAACGCAATGAATAGGAGAGGGTTTCTGTTTTTGAGTTGGCTTATATAAGAGCTGCCATAGGGCCTGTTTGGCTAGGAGCCTTTTTGCCCAAAAACTCATTCTAAGGTTCCTTTTAAAGGCACATGGGCTATTAGGTGGGTCCCACATGGCCACATTGTTGGAACAATATTCTCTCGGGTCTATTTAAGTATGGGGAGGTGATTCGGGGTGCGAGACACTGGGCCCCACAAACTAGAAATGGAAAACACAGGTGACAACAGCAGTGGTCGATCCAATCGACCATTGTGGATGGACTAGTAGGTGAATCCTTGTTGTTTTTGCATTTGGGCTCCACAGAGGCCTATGCCATGGCTTGGGCATTATCCATGCATAATTTTGGCCATCATGCAGTGTTTAACCATTTTATAAATAATTTAAAACCTAACTTAGTTAAATAGGAGCTTTACCTTAGGTTGTACATCATCTGATGCATAGAACAACAACATAGGTCTAGTGGTTGCCTCCGGACTGGTAGGTATGACATCATCGGAGTTTTCCCCTAAAAAATGATCACCGAGTCAGTGCACCACAGGTTGCTAGTGGGTAAGACCTTGGATTCATCGGGTTCCAGACCTACATTCGGAGTTCGGGTCAGGGTTTGGGTACAGATGTAACAGAGAAGGCCTCCAAACATCAGAGTGCATAATATGGAAAGGAACATTGGATCTATTAACATGATAAGGATAAGGAGAACGACAATGTTTGGCAAACAAACAGGATTCACACTGAAACACATGGGAAGAAGGAATGGACGAAAACAAGTGTGGCAATTTTATACTCATAACACCGAAAGAAGAGTGGCCCAAACATTGATGCCAAAAAATCACAAAGTCAACAATACTGTTGTCATTATGCCCACATGCGTAAGACTGAACAGTAGGTAAGGGGGGTGTCCCTGAATCAAGAAGATAGAGTCCCTATTCCTGACGTCCACTGCCAATAATCCTCTTTGATACCAAATTATGAAAAACACAATGAGATGGAAAAAAAAGTGACACAACAATTTAAGGATTTGGTTAGGCGGCTTACAAATAAGAGGTTAGTGTTAAACTTAGGAACATAAAGAACAGAGTAAAGTGAAATAGAAGAAGTAACAAGGACACTACCCTTACCAGAGATAGAACAAAGAGAACCATCAGCGACCCTAACCTTATCCTTGCCAAATCAAATAGAGTAGGAGTCATAACACTGGGATATGTCGGTCATATGATCAGTGGCTCCAGAGTCAATGACCCACGAAGGGATAGTGGAGGAAGCAGATGTAGAGAAGTAACACGGACACTACCCTTACCAGAGATAAAACAAAGAGAACCATCAGCGACCCTAACCTTATCTTTGCCAGATCAAATAGAGTAGGAGTCATAATACTAGGATATGTTGGTCATATGATCAGTGGCTCCAGAGTCAATGACCCACGAAGGGATAGTGGAGGAAGCAGATGTAGAGGCCTGTAAGGTGGAAGCTAAAGAATCTTGCATTGTAAGTGTAGAAGAAGAGCAATCCAGATATGATATAAACCTGTTACACGCTGCAATATCAGCCCGTGTGAGGGAACTAATGTTTGTCTGCAGTCTAGATATATATTCCTTAGGTTCAACCTCAATCCATAGTATGTTTTGTGGCTCCCCCTCTCCTGCTTTCATACATACCAAGGGGACAACCATAAAGCATCCAACACCTCTCTCTAGTGTGCCCAGATCCCACAGTGATCACAACTGAATTTATCCCTGTAGTTCCCCTGGGGTGGCCCTTGGCCCCTTCTTCTGATCTCTGACATAATGTAAGAACACACTTAGAAAGTAGGGATGATACCCAAACCAATAATCAAGTCCACCACTAGTAAGCAAACAAACAACAGTTTCTTGAAAATTGCTTAATCAAAAGCAACATTTGCACTTTAGCTTCATTCCACAATAATCAATAACACTCCTATGTTCTTCAACCATTCCATATAACCAACTGAGTCCCTAAGGACTTTAAAGGGTGCCTTTGGGTGATTCTAACAAGCCCGCCCCCACTGCAAACTATGGTGGAATAATGGAGAATCAAAAAAAAAGAGAGGAAGCTGGCGGTACTGTAGCAGCAGCATAAACATGAGTTGTAGGCCTTAAGTTTTCTTCTTTTGCAACCAAGCTTTTGGAGGCTTGAAAGGGGAGCCTTGGGCAACTTCAAAGAGCCAAGATTGAACTTCAACAAATGTAGGATGAAGGAGAGGCAAGCTATAAACTTAGGGACTGGCGGTAAACTAGTTTGAACATTCCTTTGTTGATTTAAGATTCGAATAGTCAAATCTTCACCTGAATACCTATCTTGGTGCTTCCATAGTCTTCATCAAGACATATGACATGATTCCTTCAATGTTTTAACATAGCAGCCCCTTCCTTGGAACCCCTTTGTATCCTAGGGTTCCAAAGAGAGGGAGAGAAGGCAATTAGCTTGTAAAACCACTCAAACCAGAATCTGAGAGTGCTCTAATACCAAGTTGGAAATTGTGTAATTATCAATCCAAGAGATAAGAGGAGAAGGTAGAAAGTAAGAGAAGAGAGAAAGTGATGGTAACCGAATGATGGAGAAAGATTTTTCCTCTCCCCTATTTGATTCACTAATATGAAATAAGAATTACAACCACCTCCGTAGGGAGGTAAAAAGAAAAACAAGAAAAATAAACCATAAGAAAATAAGATACTACACTAGTGCCCAAACTATCCTTATTACACAAAATTTAGGCTCTACTTGATCTGCCACATGGTGGATAGTGAGTTCGACCACCTTGTAAACACCTCAATATGTCAAGCTGCAGTGGCCCGAACATTGATGAGTTCGGAATTCCCCTGAAATGTGGGGATCCTTTAGTTATACCCGAGAGTGTTCCTCCTTGCCTTGAGCAGTGTTCTGAGTTCCATGCTAGCATAGGTGGTTATAATTTGACAAATTAATCTTTCAAAATTATAGAACTGAAAATTAATATTATAAATGAGGGGCCAAATAAATCACATCAATCAGTTGAAGCATAAGAAATACAAGAGATAAGAGAAACAACTGGTAGCTCATAGATTTGAACTTACCCACGCAATTTTCTAGTCATGAGAGAGTTGGGAATTGAAGTTCACTGCAGGCTGCCTAGATTTTGAACACGCAAATTCAGCCCTATTAAAAAATCATCAATTGCTCAAACCAGCCTAGTCCAAGTTGTAAGCCTAGTGTAAATTCTTGAGAAAGAGAAACAAACATCATTCAAAGAGATTAATTTCAATTTTTATTCATGATCGACTGGTAATTCTTTTAGAAGAGCAGTCAGCAACTCAAATTTATTGAATAATCCAACTGTTTAAGTTTCGATGAGATATAAGATGAAGAGAACTCACACTGTCCCCACCCATTTAAGGAACAACAAGGGAGGTAATCATGATCGTAGTTCCTAGCATCACTATATAATGTTGGAAAGCCATGACTGTTTCCCTTGTAGAAATTTAATGCATCATGATAATAAGTTGCAGAATAGAATAATTTGAACAAAGCACCTTGTCCTTGACATAAAATCAATTGAACTAATGATTTAACATGATTGTATTCATGAAATATATGGTGCTACCTATAATGAAGCTGAGAGTTTACTAAAAAATTGATGATATCTAATAAAAATGGAATCACGGCTAAGCATTTGAACGCACAGGAGGTGTAGGATCGATAGCAACACCGAAGAGGGGGTGAATTGGGTGATGAATTTTTCTTGCAAAATATAACAAACAATTATAATAACAGTGCAAAAACAAATATAAAGAAACTGTGTTGTGAGTGCAAGGGAGAGAGATAGAGACAATTGGGTACACAACCGATTTAGAGTGGTTCGTGGTTCGGATCCAACTAGTTCTATGTCCACTACCCGGGTCACACAGACCAAGGATTTCTACTATAAACAGTTCCTTTCCAAATGCCAGGAATCAAGCCTTACACCTCTCAATCACAGTCCTTCGGATTAAGCTCCTGGAATACTCCATGGTTCAAGGATTTCTACCCGGAACCTCTACCTAGGTTCAAGGATTTCTTTCACAACAATGGAACACATCCACAAGCAAATACACAAAGTACAATCCAAGCTCCACAAGCCTATACAGAGGAAACAAACTAGATGTTAGAGTCGAGCATAGTTTTTCCAAAAGTTTGGAAGTATTCAAATATTTTGGTCTCCAAAAAATCAACTTTGTTTACTAAGATAAACTAATTGTTGGTGATCCTCAACATTAGTGAAGATGTTAGAGTTCTCACACAGTTGATTAGAGTCCAAGTGGTATATTCAATAAGTTGAAAGAATTCAAATAGAACTACCATAGAACATTAAAAGCTCCCCGCACCTTAGTCTCTGTTAGGATGGAAGATAGCTAACGGAACTCCGTAGGACCGTCCATGAACACTTAACTTAAAGCATGGTTGTCCGTCCGAGAAAACTAATCTAACTTCTTTTTTCTTTGTAAGAACGGATGTCTGTCATTGACTCACGAAAATCTATGAATAGTAATTTCAGACATTTTTTCTAAATCAAACCACCTAGTTTCTTAGGTCTGTTCATTAAGCTCTTTAGGTTGCTTTTACCTGGACTTTTTCATCTTGTGGATAGCTTACATTAAGATTACAACATAGAAATAAAATTAAACCCTAATCTTGAAAGATTCTTCAACTTGATGCAGCTTTGAAGTTCTTCAATCTTTCTCCACATGGATGTTCGTCAATACCAGTTCTTTTCCCATCAACATGTTATTTTTTCCATCAATGGTTCCACCTCAAGGACTTGGGTTTCATCATTCTCTTAATACATAAAAAAATATGTTAGAATACCCAACACACATCACACAACGTTTAATATCCAAAACACATTATCTACTTAGAAGAAGGATGAGTTGTTATCATTTAACTTTCTCCCAAAAAAAAAAAAAATGGATATATAAAAATGAGTGTCAAAACATAGGTCTTATATATAGACACTTAATGAATTTATTGTTATATAAAAGTTTAGTGAATCAAAGTGGTGCTTATGCAATAGAGATATTAGTGAGAATATGAATTTCTTGTTAGGTAAAAGATTAGAGAATTAATCTAGGTGATGTTTATGCAATTGAGACATTAGTGAGAATATGAATTTATTGTTAAATAAAAGATTAATGAATCATTCCAATCAAAATTAATTCACACACACACAGCAAATCATTGTTAAAATAGAACTATATTATATGTATTTACATTCAAAAGAAACAATAAGAAAGCTTGGCTTGATAGCCAAGAAGAAAATAGGACTGATCCAAGTCCTTAAAAGGAAGGAAATTTTGGCAAAATAATCAAGGAGAAAAATTAAAACAATGTGGCATTCTTCCTCCAATTCTTCCAGATCAAACACTTTCATCTTTAGTCCAATTAACATGTCTTTTGCCTTCACATTTTCTCCCATAAATTCTTCTCTATCCTTATTTAGACATGAGAAAACATCATTTAGGATTTCCACCTTACATTAATGATCCTTTGATCCAGACTTTCTATATGATCACTCAAATAATCCATCATGGTCTTGAATTTGAGCTCATCATGGGAAATCATATCAGCGTCTTCTATTATCCCTTCGTAAACTTTCAGCAGAATATGCTACCTTCTAGTTCGAGGAGATGAGAGCTTGTGAAAAGCGAGCTCACTTCAAATCGCTTTCTTAGTAGCAAGGGAGCGATGTTGCTAGGCTTGCTAAAGGAACTTTCACCTTCTATTTCATAGGATCAATTAGAAGAAAGAATAAGAATAGATGGAGAGTATTGGATTGATGTAAAATGAGCAAATGGCTCAGCCATGTTCTAGGCAAGAATAAAGAATACGAAAGGATTGAAGACGCAGTAATCAAGATTTGTCCTTTCAAATTCCTAGACAAATACATAAATTTCAATGTGAAATCAATCAACAATATCATAACATTAATCATCCATACGTTACCCAAAGCAATGAGTTCAATCTTTAAAACAACCTTTGTTGGACATATCAATAGTTCTTAGAAAACACAAACCAAGCATTAAATGCAGATATGAATTACTAATTTTGAGTTTAAAAGCTCTAAAAGAAAATGATAAAGCAATAAATGAAACAAACATTTAAATTTGAAACTCGCGGGAGTTCATCTTAAACTCCTAGAACTTCACATGGATGTCAGTGGTAAACACCGGATGACCGTAAACAACACAAACAAGATGACGGAAGTCCGTCTATTACAGTCCCAGTTTGCGGATATCCGTTGACAGTAAGCTTTTGAAACTTTCAAATGCAATTCTAAAAACAAATAAATACAACAATCCCCCCACAAGTTTCGAAAACACCAATAAAACATGAATGAGTTTAGTAAGCTAATTAGACTCAATAGGACACATCGTTGTAGGTGTGTATTGGACTTGAACCTCCACTAGGTTTGTTGAACTACGTAATAGAGTACAGGTGAAGTCAGGCTTCTTGAAATTTTCCTCATCGACATAGCCGACTAGCTCACCAATCATATATCCTATCAGTCCACCTTAGCGATCAATCCCTTTTACACATGAATATTTTTTAAACCAGCCTTGTCCCCTATCTTGGTCTCATGGATGTTTAGAGAGTTCGTCTATAAAAACTGTTATCAGTAAGCGGCCCTACCTCTTACATCCACTTAGGTCAGCCCATAGTATGCACCAACAGTTTACACACCCCCACGTTTTATGAGAATTGGCTTGATTAAGAGTATATTATTCATCCTCCTTTCTTTGTGGTGGTACTACATTAACTATCTAACCAGAATGAGCGACATATAGTAGTACAAAACAAGTCATCCGGTGACTTTGTTGTTATTCTTTGAACCTAATTCACGAATGTACCTCCTCTTCACATAGGTTGGGTGTCTATCAAATGATTTTAAGTCACAGGCCTTAAACCCATTCCTTTAGATACATCTTGTATAATCTTTGTTGGCAAAGACTTTGTGAATTCGCCAGATTGCTTTCTGACTTCACAAACGTTACTTCACTTATAAACTGCCGTAAAAAATTATGTCTAAGACGGATATGACTTCTTTTTCCATTGTACACCTTGATTTTTGCCTTAGCAATAGCTGCCTGATTAACATGTAATGATATCGAGGGTACCGGCTTTGGCCACAACGGTATATCCACCAAAAAGTTTCTAAGCCATTCAGCTTCATTGTCGGCTTTTTCTAGAGCTATGAATTCCACTTCCATGTTAAATTCTTTTTCACATGATTGTTTTACCGACTTCCATGAAATCATTCACCCACTAATGTAAAAACATAACCACCAGTAACCAATGTTTCATTTATATCTGAAATCCAATTGGCGTCACAATTTCCTTCTAAGACAGATGGGTTACCACTATAATGTAAACCATATTTCATAGTAGCCCTTAAACATCTTAAAAGCCTTTCTAAAGCATGCCAATGTTCCTTACTAGGTTTATGAGTAAATTGACTCAACTTACCAACGGCTAATGCAATGTCAGGTCTTGTATTGTTCATTAGATACGAGACTGAACCGATAATTTGAGAATATCTCTTTTGATATACTCTAAATGACATCCAACTTTAAAAGACGTTTTAATCGTTGGATAATCAAAATATCCATAAGTATGGATTCAACATAGTGAGCTCGAGATAAAATAATCTCATTTTCTTTCCTGATGATCTTGATTCTAAGAATTACATCAGTTTTTCCCATATCTTTTGTGTCAAAATTAGACATTAGGAGCTTTTTTGTTTGATTCACTATGTCCAAACTCGTTCCTATGATCAGCATATCATCTACATAAAGTATGATAAATACACCCTTACCATGATGGAACTTACTATTCAAACACCTTTCTGCATCGTTTATGAGAAATCCATTTGATAACAACACTTTATCAAGTTTCTCATGCCACTGCTTCGGTGTTTGTTTTAGTCCATAAGGATCTCACAAGTTTACAAACTTTGTGTTCTTGTCCTTGTACAACACAACCTTCCGGTTGTTTAATATATATTTCCTCTTCAGGGTCCCCGTTTAGGAAAACTATTTTAACATCCATTTAATGTATTACTAAATTATATATTGATGCTACAACTATCATAATACGTATAAAAATGAATAAGCAGACTTTCTTCGTGTTTTACCTCTTCCAAGTTGACTTTCTTTAATCGGTAACGGTTCATGATTAATTGACACTTCTTTTCCCAAGTTAGAAATACTACTATCATCAGTATTTGTATGTGAACTGGACTTAAAAGGAAATACATGTTCAAAAAATTTGGCATCCTGGGATTCTATTATCGTGTTTTCTTCAAACACATCTTCCACGATTTTAACGACTAAAAATCGATATGTTTAACTATGTTTTGCGTAACTTATAAATATGCAATTACATGTTTTTGGTAATTTTCTTTTCTTAGACTCTGGTATTGCTACCTTAGCCAAACAACCCCAAACTCTTAAGTGTTTCAAACTCTATTTGTTTCCAAACCATAACTCATAAGGTAACAACCCGATCTTTTGTGAGATATTCTATTCAAAATATGACAAGTAAATATAGCATCCCCCCCACATATCCAACGGTAACCCCGAACTTATCAACATGGAGTACATCATTTCTTTCAATGACCGGTTTTTTCTTTCCGCTACTCCATTTGACTCAGGTTGATAAGGGGTTATTTTTTCATAGATAAAGTACCATATTCAGTGCCCCTATCGGTCCAAAGATGTTTTATCTGTCTACCTAGTTGATTTTCTACCTCCGCTTTAAGGACATAAAAGCGTTTTCCACTTCATCTTTAGTCATAAGAAGATAGATCATATCATATCTAAAATAGCCATCAATAAAAGTAATTACACACCTATTTCCACCCCTCGACTCATACGACTTAAAGTCGCATAAGTCACTATGAATTAAATCGAGAAGACCACTTTGCCTGTTCACCGATTTATAGGGTTTCTTAGAGAACTTGGCCTCTACACATATAGGACATCTACTGATATTTAATTTAAAATCAATATTAATCAATCCTACTTTTGAAATTTTCTGAATATACGATGAATTTCAATGACCTAATCTAGCATGCCTCACATGTCATAGGACTCAACAAGGTAAACCGAATAAGCACTAGGCTTGTCTTTCATTATTTCATTAATACTGAGTACAAAAAAGGCCCTCATGTAGGTAACCTTTCCCAACAAATACATCATTCTTTAAAGATACACTTATTCGGCTCAAAACATAACTTCATCTCGGCCTTATTCAAAAGCGGTCCCGAAACCAAGTTCTGACGAATGTTTGGCACATGTAGCCCATCCTTCAAAACCGAAGCCTTTCCAGGAATAAGTTTGAGCACTACTTGTCCCTTGTCGATCACTCTTAAAACTTGGGAGTTTCCCATAAATACCTTTTCTTCGGAGACATTTGTAGGATATTTCAAAAACAAATTTATGTCTCCACTAATGTGCCTAGTGACATCGGTGTCTAATTTTCAATCATCGGGTTTTTCAACCATATTGATTTCGGTGATCATAGCAGTAAAAATTTCATCTTCAGTGAGATGTACTTTTGCCTTGTCAGATTTGTTCTACTTCCTCTTTCGATAGTCCTTTTTGTAATGTCCCGGCTTGCTGCATTCAAAACAGTTGCCTTTCTTTTTCTTGGAATCATTCATCTTCTGTTTCTTGGAAGAAGTTCCCTTTTCAGTATCAACAAAATTGGCCTTGAGTTTAGGAGGCAACGCTTTGTACTTGGCTCGGTTTCACTCCTCAATCCTGATACGGACAACCACTTGGTCAAACAACCAATCTTTCCCTTTATGCTTCATAGTAAGTTTGAAAGCATCTCAAGAGGTTGGTAGTTTCTCAATCAATGAACCGGTTACAAATGCATCGGGTAGAATAATGTTCTCCTTTGACAATTTACCAACTAAAATTTGGTATTTGTCTATTTGAGAGGAAATATTCTCACCGTCCTTCATCTGAAAATTCAAAAGATTGTCAATAACATATTTGCTACTTCCAGTATCGTCAAAAGTATATTTTTTCGTCAATGCATTCCATATCATATAAGCATATTCATATGCGTTATAGACATTATATAGTTCAATAGAAAGCACATTAAGAATGCGATTCTTGCACTGGAAATTAGCTTGTATCCAAGCTAATCTTTTGGCATCTTGAACTGGATCATCAGATTGAGGCGCTTTGGGGTCCGTGAGAGCAAAAGCAACTCCCAACTGAGTAAGAGCGAAAAACACCATTTGCTTCCACCTCTTAAAGTTGTTGCCATCAACTGAGGAAGCAAGTGGTGTTTTTCGCTCTTACTCAATTGGGAGTTACTTTTGCTCTCACAAACCCCAAACCGCCTCAATCTGATGATCCAATTCAAGATGCCAAAAGATTATCTTGGATACAAGCTAATTTTCAGTGCAAGAATCGCATTCTTAATGTATTTTCTATTGAACTATATAATGTCTATAGCGCATATAAATATGCTTATATGATATGGAATGCACTAACGAAAAAATATACTCTTGACAATGCCGGGAGTAGCAAGTATATTATTGGCAATTTTTTGAATTTTCAGATGAAGGACGGTGAAATATTTTCTCTCAAATAGACCAATATCAAATTTTAGTTGGTAAATTGTCGAAGGAGAACATTATTCTACCCGATGCATTTGTAACTGGTTCATAGATTGAGAAACTACCAACCTCCTAGGATGCTTTCAAACTTACTATGAAGCATAAAAGGAAGATTGGTCGTTTGACCAAGTGGTTGTCCGTATCAAGACTGAGGCGAAACCGAACCAAAGTCCAAGCGGAGCATCCTAAACTCAAGGCCAATTTGGTTGATACTGAAAAGAAAACTTCTTCCAAGAGATGATTTCAAGAAAAAGAAAGGCAACTGTTTTGTATGCGAAAAGCCGGGACATTACAAAAAGGACTGTCGAAAGAAGAAGAAGAACAAATCCGACAAGTCCAACAAACTCGACAAGGCAAAAGTATCTCACCGAAGATGATATTTTACTGCTATGACCACCGAAATCAACATGGTTGAAAAACCCGATGATTGGATATTAGACACCGATGCCACTAGGCACATAAGTGGGGAAAGAAATTCATTTTTGAAATATATTACAAATGTCTCCGAAGAAAAGGTATTTATGGGAAACTCTCAAGTTTCAAGAGTGATCAACAAGGGACAAGTTATGCTCAAACTTAAATCTGGAAAAGCTTTGGATTTGAAGGACGTACTAAATTTGCCAGACATTCGTCGGAACTTGGTTTCAGGACCGCTTTTGAATAAGGTTGGGATGAAGTTATGTTTTGAGTCGAATAAGTGTATTCTTTTAACGAATTATGTATTTGTTGGGAAAGGTTATGAGGGCCTTTTTTGTACTCAGTATTAATGAAATAATGAAAGACAAGCCTAGTGCTTATTCGGTTTACCTTGTTGAGCCTTATGACATGTGAAACATGCTAGATTAGGTCATTGTAATTCATCCTATATTCAGAAAATTTCAAAAAGTATGACTGATTAATGTTGATTTTAAATCAAATATCAGTAGATGTCCTATATGTGTAGAGGCCAAGTTCTCTAAGAAACCCCATAAATCGGTGAACAGGCAAAGTGGTCTTCATGATTTAATTCGTAGTGATTTATGCGACTTTAAGTCGTACGAGTTGAGGGGTGGAAATAGGTATGTAATTACTTTTATTGATGACTATTCTAGATATGCCATGATCTATCTTCTTAAGACTAAAGATGAAATGGAAAATGCTTTAATGTCCTTTAAAACGGAGGTAGAAAATTAACTAGGTAGACAGATAAAACGTCTTTGGACCGATATGGGCACTGAATATGGGTACCACTAGTCTCGCTAAACTTTGCAAAATTAATGGTATTATCCATGAAAAAACAACTCCTTATCAACCCAAGTCGAATGAAGTAGCGGAAAGAAAAAATGAGTCATTTAAAGAAATGATGAACTCCATGTTGATAAGTTCGGGGTAACCGCTGGATATATGGGGAGATGCTATATTATTTGCTTGTCATGTTTTGAATAGAATACCTCACAAAAAGACTTGGTTGTTACCTTATGAATTATGGTTTGGAAACAAATCGAGTTTCAAACACTTAAGAATTTGGGGTTGTTTGGCTAAGGTAGCAATACCAGAGCCGAAGAAAAGAAAATTAGGTCTGAAGACCTGTGATTGCGTATTTATAAGTTACACAAAACATAATTTGGCATATTGATTTTTAGTCGTTAAAACCATGGAAGATGTGTTTGAAGAAAACACGATAATAGAATCCCAGGATGCCGAATTCTTTGAACATGTATTTCCTTTCAAGTCTAGTTCACCTACAAATACTGATGATAATAGTAATTTTAACTTGGGAAAAGAAGTATCAATTAATTATGACCTCTTACTGGTTGAAGAAAGTCAACCTGAAAGAGGTAAAAGACGCAGAAAGTCTATTTATTCAGGAAAATGAATGACTTGTCTATTTAAGATCCTCTAACCTATAGAAAAGCTGTAACCTCTCCAGATGCAAGACTTGTTATTAAAGGGTTTCAACAAAAATAAAATGATGATTATTTTGACACTTATGCCTTAGTGGCTGGAATTGCTTTTATACGTGTTATGATAATTGTAGCATCAATATATAATTTAGTAATACATCAAATGGATGTAAAAACAGCTTTCCTAAACGGGGACTTGGAAGAGAAAATATATATTAAACAACCGAAAGGTTGTGTTGTACAAGGACAAGAACACAAAGTTTGTAAACTTGTGAGATCCTTGTATGGACTAAAACAAGCACCGAAGTAGTGGCATGAGAAACTTGATACAGTATTGTTATCAAATGGATTTCTCATAAACGATGCAGAAAGTTGTTTGTATAGTAAGTTTCATCATGGTAAATGTGTATTTATCATACTTTATGTAGATGCTATGTTGATCATGGGAATAAGTTTGGACATAGTGAATCAAACAAAGAAGCTCCTAATGTTTAATTTTGATACAAAAGATATGGGAGAAGCTGATGTGATTCTTGGAATCAAGATCTTCAGGAAAGAAAATGAGATTATTTTGTCTCATGCTCACTATGTTGAAGCCATGCTTAAAAAATATGGATATTTTGATTATCCAACGATTAAAATGCCTCTTGAAGTTGGATGTCATTTAGAGAAAAATACGGGTGAACTTTTATATCAAAAGAGAGATTCTCAAATTATCGATTCAAGCTCGTATCTAATAAATAGTATAAGACCTGACATTACATTAGTCATTGGTAAGTTGAGTCAATTTACTTATAAACCAAGTAAGGAACATTGGCATGCTTTGGAAAGGTTTCTAAGATATTTGAGGGGTACTATGAATTATGGTTTACATTATAGCAGTAACCCATCTGTCTTAGAAAGCTACTATGATGTCAATTGGATTTTAGATACAAATGAAACATTGGCTACTAGTGGTTATGTTTTTACACTAGGGGGTGGAAAGATTTCATGAAAGTCGATAAAACAATCCTGTGGAACAGGACCCACCATGGAAGCGAAATTCATAGCTTTAGAAAAGCCGGCACTGAAATTGAATGGTTGTTGGTGGATATACCATTGTAGCTAAAGTCGGTACCCTCAATATCACTACATTGTGATAATCAGTCAGCTATTGCTAAGGCAAAAAGCAAGGTGTACAATGGGAAAAAAAGACATATCTGTTTTAAACATAATTTTGGACGACAGTTTATAAGTGAAGGAATGATATCTATCGACTTTGTGAAGTCAGAAAGCAAACTGGCAGATATATTCACAAAGCCTTTGTGTACAAAGATTATACACAATGTATCTAAAGGAATGGGCTTAAGGCCTCTGACATAAAGTCATGTGATGGACAGCCAACCTACGTGAAGAGGAGGTATAATCCTAAATTAGGTTCAAGGGTGACAACAAAGTCATTGGATGACTTGTTTTATACTACTATATGTCGCTCATTCTAGTTAGATAGTTAAAGTAATACCACCACAAAGAAATGAGGATGAGTAATATACTTTTAATCAAGCCAATTCTCATAAAATGTGGGGGTGTGTAAACTGTGGTGCACATTGTGGGTTGATCGAAGTGGATGTAGGAGGTGGGGCCGTTTACCGATGAGAGTTTTTATATGCGAACTCTCTAAACATCCATGAGACCAAGATAGGGTGACAAGGCCGGTTTAAAAAATGTCCATGTTTAAAAGGGATTGATCATTAAGGTCGACCAATAGGATATGGCTGGTGAGCGTGATCAAGTTCTATTTTGAGCATACCAAAGGGCCTATGGCATGTTGGTAGATAGTAGAGTCTACTACATGCTTGAGTTGTGAGCTAGCAAGGATTGAGCTCACATTTGAATGTTAGTTATAGTCTAATATCTTTTATTTGTTTTGTATTTTGTTTCTGATAAAACATGAATGAGTTTAGTGAGCGTATTAGACTCAATAGGACACATCGTTGCAGGTGTCTATCGGACTTGAACCTACACTAGGTCTGATGAACTACGCTACAGAGTATGGGTGAAGTCAACTTATTGAACCTTTTTCTCATCGACATAGCCGACTTTGTGAGTAGGGAGGATCCCTTTCTCTAACCTTTTTTCTTGCGGAGCTGAAACATGTGTGAAACTTTGAAGGTTCATTATTCACGTCCTTTTCCTTACCTTTGCTTTTGCTTTGACAATGTAATTTGTAATGTAGCTTTTTTCTTTGTCAAATTTCTTTGACTTGTCTTTAAGTTCATCCTGCAAACAGAACTCTTTTTCTCTTTTGGTACTCATTTGAACTTGGGTCCATAGAAGTTAGTCCTTTCACAATATGTATATTTCATATGACCCTTTTTACCATAGTTGTACCAATAAACATATGACAAAGAATTCTTCTTGGGCCAATACTTTGGAGTCTTATATATCTTCCTTATAAGATAAATTGTGATAAGTTCTCTTCGTTTTTTGTACCTCAAGATCCTTCTTACAACAAGCAATAGTGTTAAATAGTAAAGACTTTTCTTCTTCTACCGGATGCTCCAAACTTTCTTTTGATACTTTAAGAACATTGTTTTCAACTTCAAATCTCTTAACATGGTCCAATAGAACTTTGTTCTTTCAAGAAAATTCTTTCAATTTCTTAATGAATTTTTCAAAGTGTTGGAGATAGAAACAAGTGGCGGCCAATTGGTTGGTGCGGTGACAAATAGTGCAAAATAAGCGTCTTTGGTTCTGAAAATGACCACCACGGCCACAGCCACATGCTTGCTCCCTATACGGCCTGCTGATGTAGGGGAGCCATTGGAGGGAGGGCTGGTGTTTTGTTGTGTAATATAGGCAGTGGGGGCAGGGGAGGAACTCGCGTCTTTGATAGTGAGTTGCTACATATAAGTGGCATTGAGAAACTCCTGACTGAGAAGCAAGCTGTGTAGTTCATCATATGCAATAGCATTGGGACAGGCAAATAATGTTGGAATCAGCGGGTTGAAATCAGCGTGAAGGAGGCAATATTGAAGACAAATGGCGCTATAGGGTTACCCGCAGCAGCAAGTTCATCGAAAATAGCCTTTGCATGCTGAAGAAATTGAGAGATGGGGCTCATCAGCCTTGTGAGAAAGGTCCTACAGGGCCATGTGACGGGAGAGACTACGTGTATTGAAGGCAGATCCGTAAGATGCATGAAGCGCCTCTCACAGTTCTTTGCTGGTTGTTTTGCCTATGGCCAGATGTATCACATCTTCAGAGAGAGATGTTATGAGACGACTCAAGATTAAGGAGTCTTGTTGGAGCCAAGTTTGGGCAGCAGTTGAATCAGATGGACATGGGCGAGTGACGTCGAGAAAACCAAAGAGATTTTGTGCACGAAGATATGGAACTAGTTGCGTTTTCTAGTATAGAACATTATTCGCGGAGAGCTTCAAGGATAAGAAATTTTGAGCACCAAGAAATGATAGATGAACTGTGGAAGAGGTGATGATGGCGGGTGCGATGGGCAGTAAAGAAGTGACGGTGGTAGATGAGATGGATGGTGGCGGATCGGTGGAAGCGGTGAGACCCACGGTGGTGGTGTTGAGAGATGTCGTCTGAGGAGTGGAGTGCTGCTCCATCGTTTCTTGGTGGTCTTCCATGAGTGAAGGTAATGAAAGAAAAAAATTAAAGTGTTAAGAAGATGACTCATTGGAGTGCTTGGCTCTAGATACCATGATAACTTGGTAATATAGGTCTTCCATGAGTGAAGGTAATGAAAGAAAAAAATTAAAGTGTTAAGAAGATGACTCATTGGAGTGCTTGGCTCTAGATACCATGATAACTTGGTAATATAGTATTCAATCCACACTCCTCCAATAGAAGATCTTTGTATTTATAGATGTTGACTAATGTACACCCGAATACCGTGGGGGTATTCTGATCTTTTTGGGCTTTTATTCTTCTTGTTTTATACACTGCTGACTCTACTAGTTAGAGTTGGCTAGAGTAGGGACAATTCTGTCCTTTAGGATGTAATTCTTATTTTATAAATACATGGCTTGCTTGGTCTAATTGATCATTCAAGCATTCACTAATTTTCTGTTTTGTTAACAATAGATGATCACCATTAGTTACGTAAATCTTCTAGGATTCAGATCCTAGCTAATTGGAATAGGAAATACAAAGGAAACATAATCTTTACAAGAAAGGAAGGCCAATATTTGATTGAGAACTTCATATTATATGTGCAAAATGTGTTGAATGTGAGGATTGCCAGCCAGTGCAAGTAAGACTTGGATGATCCTGTTGACAATTTTCAAAGCCCATAAAACATAAATTACATTGTTCATTATTATCAGAATCAGATTCTGATTCATAGTCATATAACCCACATACAAACAAATGCATTTGGCTTCTTTTTACCTTTAGTGGACCTATCCTCACTAGGTTTCTTTTGGGGGCAATCTCCTGCAAAAGGATACAAATTTATTGAAATTATAATACTTCAAATTTTTCTTCCCAAACTCTCTTTTGTTCTGCAGAATCTTGATATTCTCTTTGGAAGAAGAGCAATCTCATCTTTTTCATTCAAATCTCCTTTACTTTCGGAATCGGATTGTTAGCCTTTAAAGCAAGACTATTTTTCATTTTATGATCATTAGGTACTATCACCATTTCATGAGTAATCAACGAATCAATTAATTCATCCATGATCAATCGGTTATGGTTTTAGCTTCTAGAATAGTTGTGACCTTAGAATCCCAGCTCTTGGTCAGACTTCTAAGTACTTTACTAACTAGATCTTTAGTGGGTATCACATTTCCAAAAGAACTTCAACCATTCACAATATTAGTAAACCTAGTAAACATTTCCTTAATGGATTCTCCACCATCCATTTTAAACAATTCATATTGATGTACCAATATGTTGATCTTAGACTCTTTAACTTGACTAGTACATCCATCAGTGACTTCAAGAGTCATCCAAATTGCTTAAGCAGATTTACAAATAGCTACTCTATTATACTCCTTAGCACATAATGCACAATATAAGGAATCTTTTGCTTAAAAACCAACATGTTGATCTTAGACTCTTTAATTTGACTAGTACATCCATTAGTGACTTCAAGAGTCATCCAAATTTCTTAAGCAGAATTACAAGTAACTACTCTATTATACTCCTTAGCACATAATGCACAATATAAGGAATTTTTTGCTTAAAAATTATGAATATGCATACTTTTTCAGCAGTTGCCATTGACTTTTCTCATTTTCTTTTGTAACTCCATCAACCTCTCACCAGTCTTCATGAAGCTGCTTCAATTTCCGTTACAACTTGGACAACGTTCTCTACTCCTACCTCTGCTACCACCTCCTTCAACAACTTGTAGATATATTTTGCAACCTTTTTCTCCTTGGATACATCCACAGTTTTGAGAAATATTGTCCTCCCATCACAATACACCATAAAGTTGATGATGGACTTTCTTGTAGGACCAGTCCAACCATCACACATGATAGGCACCCCATAGTTCTCCAACACCCCCCTTATTTCAGCAATATACTCCTCAAGCTCATTCTTCTGTTGGGGCAAATAAACATTCATGATCTCATATGGGGTGGGCCCCTTATACCCTAGGCAGCCTCAGCAATTGAATCTATCGTAGTCTGATAAAAGGGGCCTTGGACAGTGTTTGTTGGGATGGTATTGTATAACATCCACTTAGCTATAGATTCCTTCACCATCCCCTTCATATTTTTTCATGCTCCCTTTATCTTAGGCTGATTGTTGCCTTTCAACCTGTAGACAACAGGATCCTGGTGTAGTGTGGGGTCAACTCGTGGTGGTACTACTGGAGGTGGTGGAGGCGGAGCTACCCTCGTACTCTGTGATCTCCTCCTAAAGGGATTAGGCAACCCAGGTTGCCTACCACCTGCTCTAGAGGTACTAGCTCCTCCACTACCACCTACTCTAAATCTCTCCTAGTCCTCATGATAAGTGGCACTGCTCCTCGCATGTGCTGGTCGAAAATCCCTAGCCTCTTCCTCAATCTGTATATCATTAGGCACATAGACAGGATCATCATTGTCGTCATCATCATCATCAACATCATCATAGCCTTCCACTGTACTTCTCACTGAATCCTCAAGTTCTACCCTTGCCTTCTCCCTCTGAGCCTTCCTCTTACTTCTTTCCTTCATATAGTCACTTATGGTCCTAGCTACCCCAATAGGGATCATATGACATGAGACCATTTCAGAAGAACTCCCAACCAGATGTTGTTTGAGTCTAGTGGTCCCACCTCCCAAAAAATTCTGGTGACAGTAATTGCACTCTGTTTTTCTTTTATCCCCATCAATTGGCACTCCGTGCAACCATACAATGCCAACCCTGGGGTACCTAGGTGATCCCTGCTCCCCTTGCCTCTATCGTCTATCACGGTCCGCTATAATCTGACTTGTTTATTGTTGCATAAATAAAACAATTCATTAATTACTGAAGCACATCAATTATTTTAGTTTAAGAGCACTAAAACAAGTATATAGCTATTTAGTATCTTTCCCCGAACCCTTATATTTTTCTTATATTTAAAAACAAAATTTTAAAATATGTCAAATAAATATTGGCCTAGTAAACAAAACCGAAAATGATATACAAGGGGCAACACTTCAAAAACATGTAGAATTTACTTTCATATTTTTCACTAATTTTCAAACCAACACCTCATATTTTTTCATTTTTTTCCTTTCTTTTTTTTTTTTTTTTTTTTGAGTTTTTAAATAAATTTATAATCTTAGAAAATTAAAAATAATTATTTATTGGCAAAAAAATATTTTCGACGCTGTGAGGCTGTGAATCGGCCAATAGTGTGTAACATATATTTAATTGATCCCCATACAGTTTACATGACCCCATTTTTTTAGATTTTTGTTGTAGGATAATCAAATTTTTGAAGAAAAAAAATACCATATAGAATTCAACACCGTGAGGTTGTAGATCGGCCTCCGGTGTTTAAAATATAATAAATTCATCACCAACCAACGTGTATTGATCATATTTTTCTCCAAAATTTTTTTTGGAGAATATGGTTTACCTGAAATTGTAGAACAAGCTTCAATAAAGTGCTAGGAAGGTCGTGCTTGGCGCGTTGGTCAAGTGCTCACTTGCTGAACGCTTGGTCACAGGTTCAAGTCCTCGAAACAACCTCTCTGGAAACAAGGGTAAGGCTGCGTACATTTGACCTTCCCTAGACCCTGCTAAACGCGGGAGCCTTGTGCACTTGGTATGGCCTTTTTTTTAAGCTTCAATAATGTGCTAGGAAGCTTCAATGATGTGTTTCCAAGTGATTCCAACGTTGATGTGGCGAAAAATCGAAGAACAAAGCACAAACTAGCAAGCTGGAACTTCAAAAGTCAAAATGAGGTAACCCAGAGAGGTCTCAATCAAAATTTCGACTGAGATTAATGAGATTCTCTCCTTTTATACTTGACTTTTGTAATGCCTGGCCGAAAATTCGGCGAGATGGTACAAATAGTCAAATTTTCAACCGAAGTCTTGCATTTTTTCAGTTCGAAGTACCATTTTGTTTCGCTCAACCAAAATTTCATCGAAATTTTGAACTATGCTTACTAGTTTCATCCAATCCTATTTAGGGTGCATAAGCACAAATGATATTGACAACCTCTTTATTTTTTTTGGCTAACGAGGAAACCCTTGAACCTGACCGGGTTTACGGTTCAGGCCAAGGAAAAACCCCGGTTACATGAAGCCTCCCCCATCCCACCCCACCCCATATAACGCTTCACTCGTGGGGACTTAAACCTGGGACCCCGTGACCGAAGCACATCGTCCTAAACCAGCCAAGCAAAGCCACATGAGGTTAACACTAGTATGATGGATATAATCCTATCTCCCAGTCTTATGACCTCCACTACATCATTCTTTAGGTATTTGTCCATCATTATGCCCACTCCGTTTCTATTACTTTGATCTCCTGATTATCAAAGTTTGAAGTCGTCCAACACCTTAGCTTTGTTACCCTTCCATCTAGTCTTTTGGATACAAACGATATTAATCCTTCGTATCCTCATAACATCTATCAACTCCAGGCTCTTACCCGTTAAGGATCCAATGTTTCAGGAAGCTAATCTAATCCTATGTTTCTGAGCTGGCATATTGCATCATGCTCTATACCTCACTTTATGATTAGTAAAAAGATGCAGCCATCACTATTCACTTGTTCGAATAGCCACGTACTTTCTCTCTCTATCTATCTAACAATAAGAATGGAAAGTCAAAGTTGTAGTACTACAAAAAAAAGTAGCATTACAACTTATAATACTTTGAAGGGAACTGGGAAATTACACAAATTGATATTAATGGATGATGAGGTATCTTAAGAAACCTTTTCATGACAAAACTAATCAGTAAATAGTATATCAATAAGTAACTAATTGATCAAAATATAAACTTCTGTAGGGAGTCAAAATTCAAACAGTATTGTTTAATGAGAACGTAGACAAGTTTATGAACATATTAGATGAAGGGAAGACATATGTCATATCAAAAGGAATGGTCAAAAGAGTGAACCCAAACTTTATAAATGTACACGACTAACATGAATTGACTCTCAACGATATATCAACAATTGAAGAAGTTGAAGGCATCAATCTTGTGGAGAACGTTAAATATAACTTAATTGAGATGAAGGATATATACAATTACAACAAATATTTGGTAAGAACTTTAATTCTCCAATATCATCAAATTTTATTAAAAAAAATGTTCATTAAAAGAACAAATCAACATTTAATTATTTAATCCAAAGTTATTTTGCAGATATTCTCATATTACTTGTAGAAGTCAATAATTTAGCCCCCTTAAAAAAACAAAAATACTAAGGTAAGGGTTAAAGGAGAAATTTAACTACTAAGCAGGGAGTAAAGGTCTACAAATCTTAATAGTTATCATATTATTATTTAAAATAGCTCTTGATTAAATTATTAAATTTACTACATTAGCAGTTCTAATTCAATATTGCTAGCACTATGGGGAGACTGCCGAAAATGAGGGACAAAAATTAATAGAGATGGTGTTAGGGAACCCAGTGGTTGGCTTTTACAGCAATGACTATATCAACATATCAAGGTAGGAAAAGTTTATAAAAATATTTGATCAGTATAAAGTACAAAATATTTTAATATAAATTATAGATGTTCCTACTGTTCTTCAGGTTTATCACTATCTACAACTAACTCAACAATAATACAGATAGACCCAAAAACTCCAGAGGAAGAGAAATTGAAGAAATAATAAATATTTAAATTTTGAGGAGAATTAATTAAATATACAAAATATTTAAAATATATATCACATATTTAAATATATATATATATATATATATATATATATATATATATATATATATATATATATATTTCTACATTTTACAGGTCTAAATTAGTAACTAGTGTCCAGAAAACAATTCCAAGCGTATTTAAGTATTTCACATACAAAATGCAAAGCATGTCATAATAAAAGATCTTATCGAAAAATCAACAATTTCATTTCAGGTAACTCATTAAAATAACTTATCGATCTAACAAACAAATTTTGTATAAACCTTATTACTATGTCAAAGAAATAATCGAGATTTAGGAAAATGAAGATCCATGTTACAATGCTTACAAAAATTGTAACCAAAAAGTACAATTAGCCATAAAGACTGCAAGATGCCAAAAATATGAAAACAAAAAATACAGATTTCACACAAAAGTAAGCTTAATTTTCTTATCCCTTAGAAAGCCACAATTCATTGTCTATTATATTTATAATAATTTGAAAACTTCAACATGACAGGTACATGGTAAGATTTAAAACCTCAAATTTAACTGAAATGACAACAGTAACATTATTTGATGATGTCGAAACATTGATAGGATGTCCGGCAACAGAATATAGTAAATCAGTTAATAAAGTAAGAAATTATTTTATAATAATTATTTTTTAGAAAGATACTAATTTACAACAATTATGTTGACCCAATAATTTATTGTTTATCCCCCTTACTAGCATAAAAAGAAATTACATTATTGTATATCAAAAACATATTGTTCCTACTTGATAAATAAAATTACTCAGACCTCCCCTGAACTATCTAACAATTCAGAGAACCTCCCCTGCCCTTCTGACAACTACTCAGACCTCCCCTACTTTTCAAATTGGGCTTCACTTAGCCCCAGGCCGTTAACGGTGTTAATAATTAACCTGATGTGACCAAAATGCCCTTACTTACAAAAGACAACAACAACACCTTTTCCCATTTTTCTTCTTCTTCCTCTTCTTCTTTTTCCTCCTGCAAACCTTGAACCCAGATGAGATGCAACAACACTCTTCTCTCCAAAACCCACCTTCGCAGCATCTTTATCACATCAGTCCCACATGGAAAACCTAGATAATAAGGTGCTTACGTTTCAAAATTTGTGCCTTCAATTTGATGTCTCGCCAAGAAGTTTTGCTCAGTACATCATTGAAGAATAATATATTCATTCTAACCATTCGAAATTCTACAAAACAGAGTTTCAGAAATCAGACCATAAATTATTAGTAATTTCCATTCTTCCCAAATTGAAGCCGATCATCCAAGAGGGTTCATTCCAGATTTGCAGGATCTTCAGAACATTTGGGGTAGGTCTGGTCAATTTAAGTTCCGCACTTTGCTTCACATCAAACCCATCAACATAGAACTTTGCACAATTTCCAGACATAAAATATGAACTCCCATGGCCACATTGATAAGCAGATTTCTCAGCTTATGCAGTAGAAGCCTTTGTCCGAGCAAGAGGTTCCCTCATTGTTTTAGACTTCTCTTGCCATTTCCTTTTCAAATCCAATCTGTTTGTCTGATGGAAAAAAATAATTGACTTTTTTCCCCGCCAAATGTTCGGTGTATTATTCTTAATTCTTGTTTGAGCTGGTTTGATTCGTGTCTTTCTTAGCGGATCTCCATGATATGTGAGGATTTGAGTGTCTCCATCTGGAAACATGATTTTGCTTGTTCATTTTGCTTTCGTCTATTAGTGATCTAGGATTTGGGTTCAGTTAGGGTTTTCTCTGGTGATCTGGGAGTGCAATTTGATGAGATCGTGGGTTTGTTGCCCTAGATTTGTTTTGTAAGTGAATCTAATTCGCCCTAGATCGTGGGTTCATTTGAAGTTCTGTACAGTAAAAACTGGTCCAATAATCATCATACTTTAAGAAGCATTTACTTCTTCTCTTCAAGAAAAAAAGTGTTAGAGAGAGAGAGAGAGAGAGAGAGAGAAGTTTAATACGTTTCTCAGGTGGAGGAGGGTGGGGATTGTGACCTGCGTGGATGGGGTTGCAGAGGGGTGGGAGCAAGTGGGTTTGCAGGAGGAAGAAGAAGAAGGGAAAGAGTGTAAGGGCAATAGGGTAACTTCCTATAGGTAAAAAAGTTATTATTTGCAATTTTTTTAAGTTTTTCAAATTTATCCGTTGCCTAGCGTTAAAAAACTAACGGACTGGGGCTAAGTGAAGCCCAGTTTAAAAAGTAGGGGAGGTCTGAGTAGTTGTCAAAAGGGCAGGGGAGGTTCCCTGAATTGTCAAATAGTACAGGGGAGGTCTGAGTAATTTGCTCTAAAATAAATTTAGAAAACTAAACAACCAAAAGAATTGTTTCTGAGAGCATTAAAGGAATGAGTGTGTAATAAACAACAAGGCACAGACTCAAGGACAAGTATATCATGAATTGCCGTATGAAGTAGATACTCTATGCTATATGCAGTTATACTTTTATGATATTGACCATGATCCAGAATAGGATGATAATATGTAATACCCCAAAGTTTTGAATTCTGAAATTTCTATGGATGGGGTAATTTCATAATTTGGACATAAATACTGATATATTAAGAAAAATAGTCTAAATAAATATTTTAAATGAATAGTGGAATGACTATACCCTATACCATGTGAGAATTTATTTCTTGTTTCGACTGGGTTCACTTGAACCATAAGTCAGACCCATGATTGGACTGGCTGGTTCCAAAGGCCAGCCTATATAAGGCCACAAGGGTGAACCAGTGAACACTATTTACTACACCAAAAGAAAAAAAAATAGAAAGAATGAGAGAGGAGAAAAAAAAAAAAAAAAAAAAAAAACTGGAACGTGGAGTTCTACTAAGAAAAAAACCAGAATGGGCGGCATTGGAAAGCGGCAGAGCGCACGCGGACTAGGAAATGGGTGGGGGACCTGCTGATGCTCACCGACTTGGAGTTTCCAAGTCTCTCGCGGGGTAAATACCTCATTTTTCGTTTGGTTTCATTTGTACAAGTAGGGTCTTGAGTTTAATACTTGCAAAGGGTGTTTTGAGACCCAATGCTAGATGGATGGGAGTTGTCACGACTCAATCCACATCATAAGCCTAGCCACAATGAGGTGTTTGACCTTAGGAAGTGTTGGGAAGCCAAGCGTGGAGGTTAGGATTGAAAACCCTTTGTGAAAAACCCCAAAATCCCAAGCTCAAGCAAGATCTGTGCATATACCGCATCTCCGGTAGAACCATCTGGTGAGTCTAGCAGAGTAAAATGCTTAAAAAATTGGAACAGAGAACATTGGCGGAATACTGGCGGATTGGGTACCGGCGAGCCCAGTAGGGAACCCAGTACCTACCGGTGAGTCCGATAGCACTCCCGGCAAGTCCGGTACACCACTGTTTTGGGGAAATTAGTTGTTATGACTAGTGGGGTCCACTAGGGGTGTGACCTTGGGTTTATATAAGAGTAAGGACATGTTTTGATGAGCCTATTTGTTTTCCAGATGGTGACGGGGTTATTGGAAACCCCAGGACCTTTGGTGGGGCAGTCCGTCGATTGCCCAATATAGTGAGTGGGTTTACCTTGGAATCCTTCCCAACAAATAGTATATTTTGTGTTATGCATGATTTGGGATGAATGACTTGATTTTGATTGCGAATAATGGATGAATGAATGTAATCATGATGATGCATTGAGATAATATGAGAATGATACTGAGTTGAATCTAATAATTGTGAGATGATGTGAATTATATGAATTGATATCATGCACTGTATTTGTGAATTAATGATGATAAAGTGAATTGCTTGTGAATGAATGATGTATGAGATATCCTCACTTTGTGGAGTGAGATGTGGGATACCTCATGTGAACGGGAGGATTAAATGAGAAATTTGATCATAGGCGCGTACCTCACGTGGACGGGGGGGATTGCATAGAGGGTACGGATATGGCAATGTGAAATACCTCACTTTGGAGAGTGGTATGATGGATACCTCACTTTGTAGAGTGGGATGCCTCACTTTGTGGAGTGAGATGTCGTCTTACCTCATGTGGACGGGGGGATGCATGAGATGATAGGAAAACCATAGGCATATACCACACCTAACGGGGATAATGATGAGGTGGTGGGTACGGATATGGTGTAGAGAAGACGTGGTAAATATGAGAGATGAGATGAGATGGATACCTCCACCTGTTGTAGTAGGCTTGGGGATGAAAATTGTGTGGTTGATACTATTGTGGGCCTATCTCGCCGTGAGTAGGATTATGACGTGATCTTGAGATATAGAGAAAATGATACTATTGTGAGGCCATTCCACCTTGAGTGTGGTTCTGGCGATGATTTGATGTTTTGGGAATTGAGTAAGGGACTGTAATGTGATCCAACTAACCTTGAGCGTGAATATGGTATGATTTTGGGTGCGAAATTAGGAGTGTAAATGGATTTTTGTCACACCCCGTCTCGGTTAATAAGGGTCAAGTGTGACTGGATGTCAGAGAACCAATCCTCCAGGATCGCAAGTGCAGTACCATATTCACAACAATTATCACAATACAATAATTTAAACGCCGTAGAAGCAATTTAAATAATAGAAATAATGGCAATAATAGAGAAGACTAAAAATAATGCATTTTTATATATTAAGTGAAATTTGAGTTACATTGTACAACTCACACCAGTAACCCATAACAAAAGGGGGAACAAGATCTAAGTATAGTGATTTATAAAACAAAAGAGTGGGGAGATAGCCTGGTCTGCCAGGCACTTCAAGAGAATGCACAATCATCACACGAGCATGAGACATCGTGCTCCACATACAGCGGAGTGTCAACTCTATGAGCAGTAGGAGGGTCCTGAGCGGATGAAGCTCCCACAGAGACACCAGCAGCAGTAGTAGTATCATCTTAAAAATATAAGGATCCACAGGGGTGAACTCCACTGAGCCCAGCAAGGGAAAACACACAAGCATATACAGATAGTCCACGATGAATGACCTAAGTTAAGCATGCTCCTAACATTCATACTAGGTCTCATGGGGTATAAGTGCTATTGTAGTAAATGTGATATCCTCGGTCCCGAAAACACATAACCAGACGTCGATCACCCGAGCAATAGCAATCTACTATGGTGGGGACCCGGCAGCTCAAGCATTACACATCTGACGCTAACGAACTCCCAAATGCTAACCCTACTGTTTGTTCCCATTCCTGTAATATTCTTCGGATATGGGACAGTGAATGGCATTCCGGAATCATCCCTTCAGACCTAGCACGGGTTATCCAACACCTCTCCCCTATTGGTAAGGGTCATAGCACTGGGTTCATGCCAGTCCTAACCATATGCATTCTAATATGATGTCATATGTTTCAATAAGAGTAGTATATTAAAGCTGTCCAACAACATCATCATAATCCACAGTAATTCCAAGAACAAGTAATATGTGCAATGTAATATGAGAATGCATCCTAAATTATGCACATCTAATGCAAAGTATAAAAGCTAATAAAACTATATGACTTGAGTTATAAGATTGATGCATGGTATGACAGTCACAATAAAATAGAAATTAATAACATAAATACTCCAAATTAAACTCATATTTCCTTACCTAAAGTTGGATGTGTATCCAAACTAATTTAGCTTCCAATCCCACAATAACAACTTAATAAGCTGGCTGTACAGTCCTATATAACCATTAAACAATATGCATTAATTATAATGGAAGTCTAGGTCAATACCCCTAAGAAATAGATCAACAAAACACAGCAGAGGGGCAGTCGGATTCAGGCTACAATAGGGGCCCGACGTCTGGCTAGATGCCTGCAACAACATCCGACTGGACTTCCAGAATTGGGGTTTTTACTCCTTAGGGTTGGATCTTTACATGCACAGACCCAATTTGGTAAAGGAGTGTACAATTAAGTTAGATTCAGTGATTTGGGTTAATTTAACCCAAATACATGTCTCAAGGTGGGGGTTTAACCAATTCCTATGCTAGGGTTTAATAAGGTTATAACCCTAATGGAAATTGAAGGAGAAAGAGAGGAAATGAAATAGGAACTAAGTAATGTATATATACTAAGCCTTAACTAAGGCTTGTTTGCCTAGTTTAAGTAAAATCAGTTTTGTAAAATAGTTTCTCTAATCTAATTTTACAGAATTATTGTATAATTACTTATATTTAAGTCACCTATTTGATGTCATATGACATAATTAAGAAGGGTCAACTAGGATAGGCTATGGGGAATTGAGTTCCACACTGGGGACATGGGTCCCACAAGTGAAAAATACGATTCTGCCCCTGAATATCATTGATTAAGCAATATTAAAGATATATACTAGTAAGCATTTGTTAAGTGATGGAGAGAAAATTATTTTGGTTTTATAAGGTAATGAGACTTTCTCAATGTGCAAAGTAGTATGAAGTACTAAACTATTTTTCAAAAAATATTGATGCATATCATAAAAAATTATGGGAAAATGGTGTCTGTGGTCTCCTTCACCATTGCTTGTAAATCTTTTGAGGATTGATTTGAGAAATAAGGTCTTGAATTAGTCAAACATAATCAAACTGAGCCAAGGTAGCAGAATAAAACTAGAATTATGAAACAAAAAGTCCCAAATACAACTATGTAGTACAGATTGAAACAAAAACAAAAAATTTAAAATAAATTGAAAATAGGGAAATATAGGCTCGATATGTAGAACTTTACATCATCACCCATATACAGCCCAGAAAACCCCCGAAGTAAATAGTAGATCTTGTTAGTTAAAGCCCTGAAAATTTTGATTGAATAATCCTAAAGTTTTCAAAGTAACACAATAATGTATCCTTTTGAGTGTCTTAATTAGATCAACGAAAGATGAACCTAGTACCATTTAATAGTAAGTGCGTTGGTGGTGATGTTATCCTAGATTTGGGAGTGGAGCTAGCAACGACAGCAAGAGGAGCACAATCCAACTTGTCAAAATATTGCAGACGAACACCAGTAAACTGGATAGTCTACAAGTTAGAAAAGGAAACTAAAAATACCAAATATCCTTCAAGTTAAAGAAAGTAGAGAACAAAAATAGATATACAAAGAAAAAAAAAATCTTTTTGAGTGTGCAATAACTCCAATAAAAAAATGCCCAATAGAAAACAGTCCAAAACGGAAAAGGACCGTAACCAACAATTCATCGAAAGTCAAAACTATTCTGAAATTAATTAAAACTACAGGTCCCTACATCCATTAGATGTATGATAATTAACCTACAAAATGAACGTAGTGGTCAACAAAAATATTCTTCTTCGATCAAACAGAGAAGAGCAGAATACATTAACCAAATTGAAATTCTATTGATTAGAAGAGTAAAGAAGAAGAAGAAGGAGATGTACATTTACGTTTTTCTCTTATACACTCGATCAAACGAAGAGAATGATACTTCTTCGATCCTTTACTTTCTCCAAGTCAGTGACAAAAAAGAAATGGAGAAGATGAACTGTCTATGTAATATCATATTATTGTCTACAAACACTGGCTAAAGAATAAATAAAAGGGTTTAGGGAGGAATGAAATGAACTTAGTTTTTTCCGTGGGAAACGAAAAGGTTTAATATTTTTTGTTTTAATATTATTATTAAGAATGACCTATAAACGAACAGTTTTGATTTAAATAATAGGGCTAATAATAAATGAACAATTTATTATTATTAAGAATGAACTATAATTGTGGGGTTTTTCGAAAAGATATTCTCTATCCTTTTCTTTTATTGTAAAGATTATCTTGGATTGGGATTACTTTATTCAAGTCTAATTTGGTTGTTTTTATCTTATTGGTTGTTAATGTATTAGATTAGTTTAGAACTCTTATTTCCTATTGGTTGAGTGATGTAAACTCTAATCAATAAATCACAGGATTCCTAGTATTCTAGAGAAACTATAAATATAATTATGGCAGTAGCATGAGATGGGAGTGGGTTTTGTTAGGGAGATGAAAAGTATTTGGCGTAAAAACAAATGGGTTTTAAATGAAATTAATATTAAATAATATTAAGTATATACAATATTAAATAATATTAAGTATACGCAATAATAAATTGAGGGTACCAAAGATTAATAATTATAAAAAATGACAAAAGGTAAAGACTATAAAAGTATAATTCTTATTAAGAATGATGGATATAAGTGTCAAATGAAAGTTTAGCCACCAAGCATGTGTTCATTCTTAATAAGAAATATACTTTTATAGTCTTTACCTTTTTGTCATTTTTTTTAATAATTACAGAATCTTTGGTACCCTCAGTATTTATTATTGCGTATACTTAATATTATTTAATATTATATATACTTAATATTATTTAATATTAATTTCATTTAAAACCCATTTGTTTTTATGCCAAATACTTTTCATCTTCTTAACAAAACCCACTCCTATCTCATCTCACTCCCATAATTATATTTATAGCTTCTCTAGAATACTAGGAATCCTGTGATTTGTTGATTAGAGCTTACATCACTCAACCAATAAGAAATAAGAGTTCCAAACTAACCTAATACATTAACAACCAATAAGAAAAAAACAACCAAATCAGACTTGAATAAAGTAATCCCAATCCAAGATAATCTTTACAATAAAAAGAAAAGGATAGAGAATAACTTCTCGAAAAACCCCATAATTATAGTTCATTCTTAATAATAATAAACTGTTCATTTATTATTACCCCTATTATTTAAATCAAAACTGTTTATTTATAGGTCATTCTTAATAATAATATTTAAAGCAAAAAATACTAGACCTTTTTCGTTTCTCACGGAAAAAACTAAGTTCATTTAATTCCTCCTTAAATCCTTTCATTTATTCTTTAGCCAATGTTTGTAGATAATAATATGATATTACATAGACAGTTCATCTTCTCCATTTCTTATTTGTCACCGACTTGGAGAAAGTGAAGGATCGAAGAAGTATCATTCTCTTCATTTGATCGAGTGTATAAGAAGAGAACGTAGATGTACATCTCTTTCTTCTTCTTTACTCTTCTAATCAATAGAATTTCAATTTGGTTAATGTATTTCTGCTCTTTTTCGTTTGATCGAAGAAAAATATTTTTGTTGATCACTATGTTCATTTTGTAGGTTAATTATCGTACATTTAATGGATGTAGGGACCGGTAGTTTTAATTAATTTCAAAATAGTTTTGACTTTCGATGAATTGTTGGTTACGATCCTTTTCTGTTTTGGCCTGTTTTTTCTTGGGCATTTTTTTATTGGAGTTATTGCACGCTCAAAGATTTTTTTTTTTCTTTGTATATCTGTTTTTGTTCTCTACTTCCTTTAATTTGGAGGATATTTGGTATTTTTAGTTTCCTTTTCTAACTTGTAGACTGCCCCGTTTACTGGTGTTTGTCTGCAATATGTTGACAAGCTGGATTGTGCTCCTCTTGCTGTCGTTGCTAGCTCCACTCCCAAATCTAGGATAACACCACCATCAACGCACTTACTATTAAATGGTACTAGATTCATCTTTCGTTGATCGAAAAGCCTGTATATACAACTTTTTCCCCTTAATGGTTGATCTAATTAAGACACTCAAAAGGATACACTATTGTGTTACTTTGAAAACTTCAGCATTATTCAACCAAAATTTTCAAGGTTTTAATTAACAAGATCTACTATTTACTTAAGGGGTTTTCTGGGCTGTATATGGGTGATGATGTAGAGTTTTACATATCGAGCCTATATTTTCCTATTTTCAATTTATTTTAAATTTTTTGTTTTTGTTTCAATTTGTACTACATAGTTGTATTTGTGACTTTTTGTTTCATGATTTCGTTTTATTCTGCTACCTTAGCTCAGTTTGATTATATTTGACTAATTCAAGACCTTATTTCCCAAATCAAACCTCAAAAGATTTACAAGCAATGGTGAAGGAGACCACAGACACCATTTTTTCATAATTTTTTATGATATGCATCAATATTTATTGAAAAATAGTTTAGTACTTCATACTATTTTGCACATTGAGAAAGTCTCATTACCTTATAAAACCAAAATAATTTTCTCCCCAGCACTTAACAAATGCTTACACGTGCATTTTTACTAGTATATATATATATATATATATTCCAAAGTTCAAATTATAACCGGATTTCACAGTTTTTCAAACAAAAAGGGTGATGTGTACGTGATTGGAACAATACTAATATGTGATGGATTTGATGATTGATTGATGAGCTTTTCAAAAGTGTTGTCAAAGAGAATTTTATTAAATGATTTATTTTATTTTATTTTTGGTTGGGAGTATTTTAAGGTATTTCTACTCATTGAACCGTTGTACCTCACCCAATTGAGGACCCCTCTTCTTCAGAATATTTTCAGGTGTCCCAATAATCAGGAGTCCAAAAACCTATGGATACCAATGGGGTTCGTACACAACTTGGACAGCGTTGAATGATGTTGTACAGGAGCTAGGAAATACCCGAAGGAACCGTGATCGCCAACTATGGCATGACATCTGTACTCATGAGACCCCAGTTGCAACAGATAGTTGGTCACATATTCCATGCCAGAGGGCATTGATGTGTAATATGTTTCATTTTGAGGATAGCACATTTCCCTTATCTCGGGACTGGGGTGTCTCATAATATTATATGATTTTGATCTCAAAGAGAACATCGTCTTGAAGCTAATGGAGATTCTAAACAATAATCCTTATGCATGCTTCATTAGAAGCTTGAACACTCTCAACAAAAATTCTTTTTGTTATTTAGCTTTCTGCATTACTTTTATGTATCTTAAAGTAGAAAAATATGTTATATATATACAATAATGTAGTTTTTTTCAATGCTAATAAGAGATTAAAAAAAAACAAATTATTAAGCAAACACAATATTTGTAAGTTAATCTCTTCCTAGTAACTAATTCTAAAAAGAATTCTAAAATTGTAATTGACTAAGTGTTTAAAAAAAGAATCGCACTTTTGTATGAATTCGGGATTTTCTTTCTCACATTTGTCGCATCTTGCAATATTTGTGGATAATTGTTTTTTTTTTTTGTATTGCAAACATTGTAAAATGATTCTCCATTCTCCAAATTCTCGATTAATCCTTTAACATATTAATATGGTTTCTACAAAATTTTGGTGGTTAGATTAATCTAATATTATAATAGAAAGTCAAATTTGTTATTGTAATTCAATAATTGAGAAGTTATTTTTATGTGGTATCCGAAATGAAATATTTGGTTTTTCGGTAAGATCTTTTATCGTCATACGCACTACGTCTTTGTATATGAGGCACTTAGATACACTTGGAATTGTTGTTTTAATGCCAATTCCTGATTTTGACCTATGAAATTATAAATATGTTACTTACAATATTTAGATGTAAGTCATATTGCTATTTTTATCTATATTTAATTAATTCTTCAAAGTTTAAATATTTACCATTTCTTCATTTCTTTTGCTTCGAGAATGTTAGGGTCTATCTGTATTGTTATTGATTCAATTGTAAATAGTAACAGACCTGAGATATAAGAGGAAAATTTATAATTTCTATTAAAATATTTTGTATTTTATGATAGACAAATATTTTTATAAACTTTTCTTACCTTGATATGTTGATAGAGTCACTGTTGTAAAAGCAACAAGAAGGTTCCCTGACACAATATTTATTAATTTTTGTCCCTCATTTTTTGTGGTCTCATTATTTGATCAAAACTGCTAATATAGTAAATAAAATTAAATAATTTAATCAAGAATTATTTGGAATAACAACATGATAGCTAAGAAAATTTAAGGATCCTTACTCCATGATTATCAGTTGTATTTCTTGTTTAACCTTTATCTCATTGCTTTTGTCCATTTTTATGGGGACCAAATTTTGGACTTCTACTAATAATCCAAAAACATCTGCAAAATAACATTGCATTAAATAAAATAACGTTAGTTTTTTTTCCTTCTAATTAATAGTTACCATAAATAAAGAGTTATTTTTAAAGTTAGATGATAATAAATAATAAAAATTCTTACCAAATACATTATACTCTTTATTGTAATTGAATATCTCCTTCAGCTTAACGAAGTTATACTTAATGTTCTCTACAAGATTGATGTCATCATCTTCTTCAATTGTTGACAAATTGGTGACAGTTAATTCATGTTGGTCGTATACATTTTTAAAGTTTGGGTTTACTTTTTTGACCATTCCATCTAATGATGACATATGTCTTCTATTCATCCAATGTGCTCTAAAACTCCTCTACGATCTCATTGAACAACATTGCTTGAATTTTGGTTCCCTACGAGAGTTCATATTTTGGTCTATTAGTTAGTTATTTTGGTTCCTTCTGAAAGATTTTCTCAACATGCCTCATCAACCATTAAGATCAACTTCTGTAATTTTCCAATTTCCTTTTCAATATTATAAGTTGTAATGCTACTTTTTTGTAGTCCTACAACATTGACTTTCCATTGATTTTGTGAAGATAAATGAGCAGAAGACTTACCAAAAAGACAAATATATTTTCTACAATATGGAATAGTTGGGCAATTGAGCGTACAATTCATAAGTTCAAGAGGGAGAGAGAGAGAGAGAGAGAAAGCAAAAGAGACGAAGATCAAGAGGATGAATGTACGTTTCTGTTCGAACAAGGGAATAAAAATGGTTGCATCTTTTACTAATCATAGAGTAAGGTAAAGAGATAGAGACTTAAAAGTAAAGCATCTAATTATTTAATTTATCAATGCACAACAATTTGTCCATCTAAATTATAAAATAACATACCAAGTCCTAAAATCAGGCACTCAATGATTGTCATGGTAGTAATATCCTTCCATGATTCAGAACATATGTTTATATTTAACAATTAGATACCATGTCAATATACCTGTTATTGAAGAATCATTTACCTCACTTAACTTGTATTGCAGTGGATCTCATAGTACATTCCTCTAAGTGGGTTAATATCCCTAGTTTGACAAAAAAGCAGGTAAAAAATCAGTCAAAATTAGCAATAACATTGCTTTAAATCATACTACTATCCATTTCAATGTCACATGTCATGGAATATGGTCAAAGGGGGCACTTGAAAGGCTGGGCCTAAAGTGCAAGCTCGTATGGACTTGCAGCAGTACAAAGAATTAGGGAAAGACGCACCAGTTTATACATCCTATATGTAAGTTAGAGGCCACCACCTAGGAGTTCAACCTGAGAAGGAGGAACAATGTGTTAAAGCTAGCATCTTCCTACAAGCTTTCACAATATTTATTTTTGTTCCATGATGAGAATATGGGATGACTTGGGTTAAGAAGCACAAATGCATAGGTTTAAACTAATACCAATTCAACGATTCAGTGCATAAAGGTTCACCATGTCCTCCACGGTTAATAGCTAATCCAAAATCAGAAAGACTAGATAAAGGAAACCATCAAGTAGTCCTAGAAATGAGGTTACTCTGCAATTAAATGAAATCAATTTAGAATTACCCAATGAGAAACAAAAAACTTAAAGTAATGAAACCAACAACAGCCACAGATCGAGGGGCTGGATGAAGCGATGGAAATTGTTCCAAAGCCTCCATTTGTCTTCACAATTCTTTTCAAAGCAAAGACATTGCCATCATCCATGGCAAGTTTGTGAAGTAGTAAAGAATTTTTACAGCTTCTAGAGCCAGGTATTTGAACAACAAAATAGAAAATAAGGCTACAGACTTAAGAACGACCGTAATTAGAAACTTTGAAATAAATAATTAAAAAAAAAAACTCAGGATGCTAGCTGGCTGGTATGAGAGGATAGGTAACAATTTGAAGAAAAAAAATTTCATGTTAAACTTTTTACCATTGCTGTAAGCAGTGGCCCCTTAAAAACCAAAACTGAGGGAACCTGCTGAAATTCCAATTATACTGATATTATTTGTTATGGGCTCATATGAGGGGGTAAGTAACAACAGTGGGGAAGTGGGTTGCAGTTTGCAGATCAGCAAATGAATGTTCAATTGGCTCAACTTGAAATTTTTGAATTTGCCTAATGACCACTAACTAGAAATCCAAACTGGTATAATAGATCTATCCTAACCCAGAGTTGGGCAGCTTAACACGATTCATGTTAAAAAGTATCAAAAGCCAGAGACCCTCCAAAGCTTTGAATCAGATAAGGTTTAAGCAACTAATTGGTAATTTCAGTCATGGAAGATACAAATTCATTCACAAATATAGAGGACAACCCAATACATGAAGCAAAAGATGAGCTTGGACAAAATCCATAATCATAAATTCTTCAAATGAGTGATTGGATACACTTTGTTTATAGGTTCTTTTTGTCTCTCTTTCTTACTTTATTTTTGAATCTCTCTTGTTTTCTTTAATATCTCTGGTATACCTTACCCACCTCTCCCATTTCAGTGGGTTGGTATTTTACCAAAACCTATATCAGACCTTCAGTGTTGACCCATTTTCACTCCATCAGGATTTAGTTAGAATTGATCAAGTGATACTTATTACATTCAGATAATTACAATATAAGGAACAAAGCAGTGTTCTAAAACCTCTTAGTGTTAGGAAAGCACTGTTCCATTAGTTCTTTGAAGCGACGCATAAGCCCGATAAGAAACCTTGTCTAGCTTAATAGAGGTATTTGACCCTTACTACATGTTTACAATGAGATTCTTTGAAGCGACGTATAAGCCCGATAGGAAACCTCTCCTTGTCTAGCTTAATGGAGGTATTTGACCCTTACTAGTTTACAATAAGCTTCAACAAGTTCTACAGTGTTCTGAAGCTTTGGTCATCAATTTCTTTCAATAAGAGTTAAACCTTTCTATTCTAATCTTCTTAATTGTAGGGGTTAATAAAAAGTTGGGAAAGAGAATGCTACCTGGTCACATGTGGCACACGGCCCCTACACCTAGACATAGGTCCACGCGAAATGACCACCACGCCCTCAAGGATTTCAGCATTTACATGGGGGCGAGGCAGTCATTCCACGTGGCCCTAAGTCTGGGCGTAGGGCTGCACACCGCACACGACCAGGTAGCATTCTTTCTCCCTAAAAATTTATGAGTTGTAGATAATCTGATCAATCCTCTTAATTTATGTATTGCTTACAACTTGGACTAGGCTCTAACTAATTGTGTGGGAACTCTTAACAACTTCACTGATATTGAGGACCTCACTTAGGCTTTGACCAAATGTGTGAGAACTCTAACACCTTTTAATTCAATGGTGAATGGTCAGCATCCTTTGACAAACCAGAATCTGTTGATCTCCAAAACTCCAACTTGGTGTTAATCCCTTCTTTGGTCTCATCCACCAACACAATACCATCAGTAAAAAGCATACACCAAGGAATCTCATCTCGAATGTCTCCGGTTAAATTCATAGTTCAAGAACTCGGCGAGATCTCGCTTAAAACTCGGTTTTTTCATTTAACGAATCGAGATAGGAGGCGAAATAAATAATAATAAAAAAAAGTGCACAAACTCAGTCGAGATCTCGGTTCGACCGAGATTTGGACCAACCCATTGTTTAAAAGATGCATATCTCGACTGTCTCGGTCGAGATCTCACCAAAACTCGATAGGGAAAAGGGTTGGTGAGCTGATTTTTAGGTTTTGCCACCCTTTTTCGATGGAAAACTTGCCGGAGACATCAATTAGCATTCAACTTGCATCAAACTTGCAAGATGGTGAGGGAAGTGGTGGTGGTGGCATGGCGAATGGTGGTTATTATGATGATCATCATGAGGGGATGCGCGATCAGTATCAGTACTAGCTGGGGACGGAGGTGGAGCCTGTGCGTTAAATAGGTGAGAGTCAGTATACTCATGCCACACAGGATTAGGACCATGGTGCCTCCGCTATGTATAAGAGACGTCCGTGTTGCACACAGTCACAAGCTCAGGATGAGGACATGAGTATAAAGACCATGGTTGAAAGTTTTGGAAGCATGAGTATAGATAGTACTAGTGAGCATCAGTCATGGCATGCATTTCAGCCTCAGTATGACTATGATTATGTCCAAGAGAACACTGGTTCCGAATATAGTGGCTATGGGCAGCCGTAGTCAGTACACTATGGCCATGACTCACTTGGAGCACTAGGTCAGGGTTTGTTGACCTATTCACAGTCCCAACTCAGCCATGCATGTCTAATGGCAATAGTAGTTGATCGATCCCATTACTCCCATCGCAACCGCCTCTTCTATACCTAGGATAGGGTACCTTCAGATAGCTGATGACAACACTTATATGTCTTGTGGTAGACTACACGCATTTCTTCATAAGCACTATGACATGGGAATCCTATGTTGGCATAGTCTGAGCCTTACTAGCTTCAGAAACATGGCTTGGGATAGAGGTATATCATATATGTTAAGATTGATGTAAATTACCCTATTTTACATTTCTAATGCTTATTTAAGTTGTTTTACATTAATTGAATGCTTTGATTGCTTTTAATTACTAAATTATGTGTAGAGTAGGGTATTTTAGTACGTCATCACCTACCAACCTAGGGTCCGAAGTGAAACTCCTATTTGGAATTTGTTTTTGCAAAATTTGACAGTACTATTGTGTTTAAATGATCGAAAATAGGCTAATTACTAAGTTTTAGGCCCAAACTAGGTCTAAAACCCACCGAAACCAACCTTCTAGTTGAAAAAAAAATGCACCAACTCACCGAGATCTTGGCCCAACTCGGTTTTTTAGCTCAGCGAAACCAGTACTGAAATCGAGTTCTTGAACCTTGGTTAGATCATTCATGATAAGCGCAAACAAATAAGGGCTTAAGGCCAATCCTTGAAATAGCCCCACAGTAATTGGGAACTCACTATCTTGACCCCCCACAATTTTTATGCTAGTCACCACACCATCATACATATCTTTAATTAAGTTAACATATTTACATGACACCCTTCTCTTCTCTAGTATGTGCCAGATTAGCTCTCTAGGGATTAATAAAGACCAATATGGAGATTATTTTTGCCCTCTCTATACCTTTCCATGAGTCTCCTAAGTAGAAAATAGTTTCCATCGTGGATCTTCCTGGCATAAAGCCAAATTAGTTCTCCGAAATGGTAGTTTCCTTCAAGTGGGTATCAATAACCCTCTTCCAAAACTTCATCATATGACTAGCTTTACGCCTCTATAATATTGCAGCTTTTTGTAAATCGGGACTACAATACTTTTCCTCCATTCATCTGGCATTTTCTCTGTACTAATAATCTTGTTAAACAGTTTTGGTTAGCTAGGCTAATACCACAGAATCTTAGGCTCTTCTCTAGTTCTATTGGGACTTCGGCTGGGCCTAGTGTTTGTTGTTCCCAAGTTAACACTAAGAGGGGGGCGAATCAGAATCATAAAAACCACTCAAACAATTCCCAACACACCCTTGGTGTTCCCTAAATCTCCAACACTGTTGGGCATACAATTCCTGTAGCAAGGTCTACCCAGTGTGCACACCCATCCTGTAGATAAGTATTCCAATACACAATACAAGCATACACAACCACAACACAAGATATATGTGCTTCGGCAAGTTGCCTACATGCACGGAGTAACGCCCCAAATTGGCTCAGCATCAACTCAATACTCGGTTTCAACTACACCTAAAGTCCAGGCCTTACACTGCCTGCCATAGTTGTCATGGCGTCGCCACGCGTCCTTGCGCTGGAGAGGGTTGTATGGCGACCTATGCCATGGCGACCCTCTTTGATTTCTTCTTCCTGTCTCTCTTTCCCTCTTCGATTTCTTCTTCCTGTCTTCGATTTCTTCTTCCCTCTTCGATTTCTTCTTTCCCTCTTCGATTTCTTCTTTCTCTCTTCGATTTCTTCTTCGATTTCTTCTTCCTGTCTTCTTTCCCTCTTCGATTTCTTTCGATTTCTTCTTTCCCTCTTCGATTTCTTCTTCGATTTCGGAATTTTCTTCTTAAAACTTGAGAAACAATAGAGAAAAAATAAAACATGGCTTGAGTATACATCTATTAACACATTAAAAATAGAGAAAATAAAAAATAAAACATGGTCGACATGCTCGCCATGGCGGGCGACATGTCGATATATCGACGTGACACCCCTCCACCGACTTGGATCGCCGTGACGCCGTGACAACTATGCTGCCTGCTTCAACCCCTAATACTAAAGGGCAAGGGTGTCACCTCTAATGGTGTTTCAGTCAATTGCAACTCTGGACACCTTGCCAGCTTCAACTCCTGCTAAGGCAAGGAGCAAAGGCTACCCCCACAAGTTACCCAGTACCCATTAGCTACCCGAACACAGAATTGGGCTTAGAGAATTACCCTACAAAGAAACCCCTCTAGCATAGGTTTTTTTACAGTAATTAAACCTATCTACCATATAAAATGAATACACATAATCAAATGAAACATGCCAACAGGTAAAGAGATGCTCACAACATGTATTGTCTCTGAATCTGGTATCCTACAGAAGCTCCTGAATGGTTGTGGAGCTTTACTGAAGATGCCCTGGAAATGGGAACCTCCTATTCCTCTTCCTCTTCTTCTTCCCCTTTCCTTTCTTCTCCTTTCCTTCCTATTCTTCTCTTTTTATTCCTTCCTTCTTCTTCTCCTTTCTTTTTCTTCCCTTTTTATATACCACACAAGATTAGCCATCAATGCTTACCCACCATTTCAGTAGCTTCAATGAAGCTTTAAAAATGAAAGAACATTGTTGGTGACGGCATTAATGTACACAATAAAGGGGGGAGGAATTTTATTCAATTCCCGCGCACTTGGACGCACCAACCTCTTGGTTTTCTTTCTCCCATAGTTCGAGAACTCGCGAGATCTCAACCGAGATCTCTTTTTTTGAGAGGTCGAGTCGAGTTAGTATACGAGTTCTCAAATTACATTTTCTCGGTCGAGATCTCGGGTAAATCAAGATCTCGACACGATCCAGATCTTGACGCATCTACTTCTTTAAAAGTCATCTAACTCGATAGAACTCAATATTTCTCAATCGGGTTCTGTCCAAAAGCTATTTTCTTCCCCATTTGAAGGTTGTGACTCATTTTACCTCTGGATTTCAAGTTCTAACCTATGGAAGAGTTGATTTAGCTGCATATTTGAAGGATTCAGCTACACATCTTCAAGATTCATCTCAAATTTGAAGGATTCAACCCTTATATGATTGTTGTGGAGCACTACATGCAACAGTGCAGCAACACTATGTCATGGGAAGACTATGTGGCACTACTGGGGACTGAATACTTGATTCAAACTAAGTTTATGTGATGATAGTTGTAACTTGTAACATTGTTAAACAGTTTGATGTATCACTTTAACAATTCTAATGATTATTTAAGTTGTTTAGTTATTAATTGAATTTTTTTTTTTGCTTTCTATTACTAAATTATGTGTAGAGTAGGGTATTTTAGTACGTCGTTGCCTACCAACTTAAGGTTCAAAGTAAAACTCCTATTTGGACTTTGTTTTTGCAAAATCTGATAATCCATTGTGTTTAAATGGCCTAAAATAGGCTGAAACCCAAGTTTCAGACCCAAACTAGGTCTAAAACCCACCAAGTTAAGGTTTCGAGTTGAAAACAAAAAATGCACCAACTCGACCGAGATCTCGGTTTTTCCCAGGGTCGAGTTGGGATAAAGTTCCAAGTTTTAGTACCTTACTTTCTCCTAGTGTGTAGATGTCATCACACTGAGCATTTTGCAACTTGAATGGACCAAATTAGCCTCCAAATGAGTGAGATATTCAAGTTTGAAGTTCAGCCAATCGGAGAAAGGAAAATGGAATCCTTAAAGGAGTATGGTGCAAGCGATACACCGTAGCGGCGTCTGATCGTGTGGAGCAAATGTACAACATCGCACGTAGCAAGAGCCGTTGTATCTGCATCTTGGAAATGCTAATTAAATCGCGGCCGCATGATGTGTTAGACTATCAGCGAGATTCATGTGCAATCTGGAATGTTGAATTGGCATCTCATGACGGGATGTCTTTCAACGTCTGACGATGGTAGGCCACATTTCGGCCTGTCATTGGTCCGGCCAGTATGGAATCTTCCTAGCCGTCTGATCAATAGAGACAAGGCGGGCGAATGTTTCAGCCATTGGATCACTTTAAATCCGTCAGTCGAAGTGCAGGGAAAGTTTAGACCAATAAATCAGAATCTTCTCAGGGTAAATAATATGCATGCTAAGCACAGTAGCAAGTCCATGGTCGACAACAAAATCGTTCGTTTGATGAGGATTTAAAAGCACGGGCTTGATTTGAGTTGTCAAATCAGGATTGGTATGTCAATGAGACAGGGCGATTGTAATTTGTAAACATATCATTCAGCATCTCAGGGATGCATATCATACATCAGCGTCGTGTCAGAGTACATCTAAGCTGGTTTTGATTCTGTGCAATTCTGCACACACCAATGTCGTGCACCCAGCCTACTACAAGGTGTACGACTGAATCTTTTCCATCCCGCTGTCAACGCATGTCAGAGCATATTTGTGCTCTTCAATCTCCACTGCCCGTTCAGAATCTTCAAATGTGGCAATATCCTGGCTGCTCTGACTTTGATTCGGTGCTTGAACCTGTACCACTTCATTGGAACACCCAACCAACTAGACAGCCCGAAAAGGTATCTAGAGCGTATCTCCCAAAATTAAATCAATTTTCAAGTTCTGTCTTCGCCACCATGCTTGGTCAGTGAGAACTTTCACTCCAGGTATGAAATCTCAAAGAAAACTCACAAAATGCTCCTTAAATTTGCGAAAACTCTCCCATTTAGCTTCTTTTCTGTGCGACGATACGAAAATTGCAATATCTTCATCTGACATCGAAATGACGCACTTCCAATGGCTTTGGAAAGGTGACTCGATGAACTACGTTTCTCCAATTTTCACTTCCTTCCAAATATGCCATATGGATTTCCGAAAATGCCCTCAAACATGCTGCCTTCGCGTGAACCTATGAAATTAATGTTCCAGAAGCACCTTCACCTGAAGTTATTGAAGGCTGCCAAACACTGTATAACCCTGAAATGAAGTGTCCCATGCTACCGCATAGACCTGAATACTCCTGCATCACTACCAACTTGCCACATCACTGCCAAATCACTGTTTGGCCATTCCAGCTCCTCCAACATGTTTTCTAACCATACCAGTCACAGTCTGACATATGTAAACACTGTAACATCACTCCCTGGCACATTTGTCACTACCATATCACTCATCAACACTGTCCCACCTCAGCAGTACATTCCCAGCACTTTCACAGGTGAACACTGTGCTATATATACACATGTATTGTGTGGGCACATCCAACATGCCAAACTGCCAAGGATGCTTCCATATGTACTGTGCCAACTCACCATGTTGTACCCTCATCAACAGCCTGTATTGCTGCTCTGCTGACTCAACCTGACTGCACTGTGATGCACTGTGTTGACAACAATGACAACACCACACATGCACCATCTGCACTGTGTGTACAACAGTATCTTGCCTACTTACGTCTTTCTTAAAGCTTCTTTTACTTCAGACACCCTAATTTTGCGTATATATCTGCGACATGTGTCTCAATGAGTAATGCAGCCCTCTAGGGCACTATTACTTGAGAAGTCTTCATTTAATAGGATCTTAATGTCCTCATCCCTTATTATTACTCTACCATATTCACTTTTAATACATCTAACATAGCTGAAATCTTTACTCATCCTTTCTAAGTCAATGTTATTTTCAAGTTATATTGAACAGTAAATTCAATTTCAGCCAACAACAAAATAACCTGATAGCTTCATCATATCGTTTGACATTTTATGGTGTCAAGTGATCCGAAACTAATCACTGAATCAGCATCCTTCTCTGATTTCTTTTATAGCACCTGCTGAAAATAACCACTAACTGAAGGATTTTGGCAAATACATAGTTCTGTGGGTTTACTTGCTATGACTGACTGAGTATCCCCATAATGATAAGCTAAGAGCAACTTGGGAAGGAATGAGGAAAATAAGCATAGGCTGCACTAATTAGACGTCATGACCCCTGCCATTCTTCACATTGTTTTCAATAGAAAAATAACGCTTTAATGAATCTAAACACAGTTTACCTTATTAATCTAATCAGACCATAATTTGGTATAATTGGCTTCTTTAACAAATGTTGGATTCAAACAATAATAAGTAAAAAATCCACATAGAGTTGTATTCTATCCACAAAAACAGCACTTTGTAAAATTCGAGTCAGTAGTTTCTAGCTCTTAATTGTAGTTGAATTTGGAAACATGAAGAGGTCTGTGACGCCTATAAACATGAACAGTGGAGATCTTTTTTCTCCATTTCTCCAACTCTGAATTGTAGTAAAATTTGGAACCAGAGCTCCATAATACAATGGGAAGTGTTTAGTACGAAAGGGCACTTCCACAGTCAGAGATACTGTAACTGTTGATTTCATACCAAACTAGTAAGAAAATTGAACAGAGAAGATACTGCCATATTAAGACAGGCCCAAATCAACTTACCAAGTGTATCATCAAGGGCTGGAATTGATACCTAAGAACTGTTCAATAATTTTTCCATAAAAGAAATAGGGTATATGATACCCTTTTCTCCCTTTCATAGTAATACCCCCCTTCCCCTTTAAAGGAAAAACCTAATCCCTCCCAAAGGTTTTCCCTTTTGCTTTGGAAGGTGGAAGATAAGTGATAGAGAGAGAATGTTGGTGGACACCATGGCTAGTAAGACTAGGTTCAGCCCGCATAGCAACTTCATTTGGACCTTAACAAATGGTAGACCAGGAAAAGAGCTGCAGAACTGAATAGCAACTTTGTTTCCACATTACAATGTCATGGTTATCCTAATTTCCCCAGAATCTCCAATGTTGGATGGAATCAAAAGTCATACAATTCCTCTCAGTTAACAATAAGTATTACAAGATGGTTGAGAAATCACCTCTCTGATCTAGTTCAACAACATGGGGTACCTGGTTCAACTCTTTGAAAACAGTTTTTCCCCTCATACAGTACCTGCACGTTACCATATTAACAATGAACAGAAGCACATTCAATCTAAGCCCCCATCTAGAATTTACATTATAACTATAACACATTAGCTATAATTTAGGTGTGAACATGATCCCAGCAAAACAAACAACAGGTAGCTTATGGATACAATTAGCAGTTGCAACAAGTAGCAAGATGATGCAAGATGCATATGTAGTAGTTTACTAAACAGCTTTAATGTCCCATCGAACCATAACAGCTTAAGGGGATTGGAGAAGGAGAACCATAAGGGGCTCAAACAGAGAAATGAAGCCTATGAATGATAACTGATAGTAAACTAAGGATACCGAAATTAGATTAAATAGAAGGATGTGAACATGTTTAAATAGAAATTTAAATAGACACTTTGAAAGTCTCAGCATCCTTGTCGATGGATGTGACCCATATGCTGAAGACTTATGGACAGAAATCAAACTAAACGATTTGACATTTTATGGTGTCAAGTTATCCCAAAATAACCACTGAATCAGCATCGTTCTCTGAATTTTTTTCTATATCACCTGCTGAAAATAACGATTGACTGAAGGATTTTATACAAAGAAACCCATTCCACTTTCTAGTCCAGTTTCTCCTATCAGATTCTTCCCCTAAACGCCAAATCTATTTACCCATAATAATTTCATTGGCACATCTTAATGACTTCAGACCAACTTCCCCCCTTCTCACCACATAATGCCTAAGGAAGCAAAAAGAGCACCCTTTGGACACAACTGTCAGTACAACATGAGGCTGAGACAAAAGGGCAACCAATGCTGCTTCCTTCGACTTCAACTACCAATTCCAATTTCCAAAATAAGAAAGGGAATAAGATGAATTAAATTGACTGCTTTACCTAATCTAAGTATGGTAACAAATTTCTCAGATACCCAAAAAAAATTCAGATGCTCATTACTGCAATATCCACCATGGGGAATATGGATTTCAGTCCAGTGACCATCAAGTACCTGATCAGTCTTTGACAATATATGCTTTGAGTAACCCAAAATTGGGAGATACATACAACAGAATAGAATAACGGACTCATACAAGCAATATAGACTTGATAACAAGGTACCAGCAAAAACAGAATCAGCAATCAATCAGTAGTACTTTTTTTTTTATAACAAATATTATTATCTAAAACCCCTGGGCAAAAGAGCTCCAGAGGAGTCCAGAAACAAAGCATTACAAAGAAAAGCAGGGGGGAAAGCCTCCCAGAAGTGATCACATTGCTCTAAAGTGGAGCGAGATGCAAGACAGTCAGCAGCGAAGTTCCCTTCTCTGAGAGTATGATTGAAGTCCACAATTTGAAAGAAAGGCCAAAGAGCTAAGCAATCATCAATGATTAACTTAATTCGCCAAGGTATGTTCTTAGCCGAACCTTTTAAGATAGAGATAAGTTATAAGCTATCACTCTCGATGCAGATATTGATCAAATTCAAGGATTGCCCAATAAGAAGAGCCTGCCTTACCGCCAACGCCTCCGCATCACAAGCATAATTATAACCAATTTGTGGCTTCACACACCCACGAGAGCATGGAATGGTCTTTGACAAGGTAAATATTACCACTGTTTCACACTTGAGGGTTTTTGGTCCACTAAAAGAGTATCCCGAACCATTTCTCGTGTGAGGGTATTATGGTTCTCTATAATCCTAAGGGAGGATATTTTGCTCCTCTTAGATAGTATTCCCAGGGAGGGTATTTTGATCAACATAAGAAGTGTACAAAGGAAGTTTTTTTGGTCAACTTGAAAAGTATTTCCTAGGGAGGGTATTTTGGTCCATTGTAAAATATGCCCAACAATTTAGAAAGGGTATTTTGGTCCTCTTAGAAAGTATTTCCAGGGAGGGAATTATGGTCAGCATAAGTAGTATATGAAGGATTTTTTTGTGGTCAACTTGAAAAGTATTCCTGAGGAGGGTATTTTGGTCCACTTAAAAAGTATACCACAATTCATATTTTTATATAAAATAAAATACTAGTAAACTCTCACGTGTGCTCCTATCTCTTTAGGACTACTAACATTCAAATATTGGTTGCATTGCCTAAGAGCATATATTTTGCTCATGAAGGATGTTCAAATGCACGTGGAGCTATATGTTAAGGGTGATGAGAACATTTGGAAAAAATTAAATGCATCTCAATTAAGTAATAACAAACTTGATTTGCTGCATTTATCCAATAACTTATGCTAATTCTACTAATCATGTTATCAATTCAAGTAAATATAAATTAAGATCAATGTTAAACATGCATATTTTAATTAACTTCCAAATAACAAAAAAAAAAAACATATTGAGGTGTACTTGGACAATTAAAAGGTGTCAAGATCTAAATACACTTATAGAGGTGTCATTGAGACACTCCCATTTAAATAAGTAACGTACTTGTTTTCATATTGTTGAAAATCTTTTCAATTGCAGAGATTAAAAACAAAGAAGAGAGAGAGACAGAGAGAGGTATCTTTTATTATGTTATCGAAATTTCATTCAAATACCAAGAATTAGAAAGAACCAAATCAAGAGGGAGAAAATATAAAAAATAATTTTCTTAATCCTAATATAGTTACTTGTTGGTCAACTGCAAATCTGTTTTTCTTGCATCAATGGTTCAATGGGTAAGCAAACATTGAAAACTTTTCAACATGTATGGAAAGTTTTACTGGTAAAATTTAACAATGAAACAAACAGAATCTTAACATCAATTGAAGAGATTGTTACCTGTAGACAAAGAAAGCGAGTAAATAACCTAGAAAATTACATGGCCAAGTATCAACAAGTATACAGAAATGCAAATACCTGTCAAAATTGTTTGAACAAACTTTGTAAAGTTAGCATTCACAGTTCCCATCATTCCATAGCCCCTGATGATATACTTTCTAACAAAGTTCTCCACCAACTTATAATCTTCATTCAATATTAGCCGCAGTAGCAATACTTTGTTTCTTCATCAAAAGGAACTGGGAGAGAATTGAAGAACTTGAATAACAAAATTACCTACATTGGAACAGTTCTATTCTCCATCCTAAAATGCAAAATAACAGGGTTCTTGGCTACTTCCACCGCGGATCCTAACTTGGAATAGAGATCAAGTTATTTACAGGAAAAATCATCCCAATGATGAGTCAGTAAAATTGGTTTGCTAAGTTATCCAATTCTTTGGCACCCAATATAAGACCCATCCAAAAAATTTTCAAGTTAATATTCTGGATCAAAAGCCTATCTCTGGCTCTCCCACAAAGTAGCCTAAATAAATAAGGGATGGCCGTAACAAAAAGTGAGGAAAGTAAGAAACCAACGGCTATAGGCACCATGTTTGGTAGATTTGTGTAAAAAACGAAATTACCTTGAGATGATAATCCAGATGGTGTTCTGTCTTTTGCGTGACTAAGTGCATTTGGGAATTTCAACAGCACTTGTTGAAATGACACCGATCACCGGCCGTTTCTTAATATTTAATTGGTTTTGGAATCTGAATGGATCGTATTTCTTATTACGGCACCAACTGCAGGAAGAGTCTAGATGTCGTTTAGCAGTGAGAGAGAGAGAGAGAGAGAGAGAGAGAGAGAGGCAGTTGTTGGCAGTTGTCATTTAGCAGTGGGAGAAGTGAGGGTGGCATCGGTTCAATTGAGAGCCGAATAAGGAGTCCTTTTGTATTTGGGCTAAGGGTGTTAATTGGTCCGGCTCCGATTATTCGGTCCAGTGCCCAGTGCGATTTTTATTTTGACAAAATACAAATCAAGATCGAACTGAATAGAAATTAGACAAAATCAGAATTGTTTTGCAGTAGATCGAATTTTACTAATTTCTATTCACTTTTTGTTATCTGGCTCACAATTGGTTCACATGCGATTTGTAGTACTAGTTTTGGAAAAAGCAAGAGGAAGCCAACCCAATTTGAGAAGGTATTTTAGTCCCTAGGAGATGACATTTAGTTTTATAATTTTTCTGAAAAAAGGAAAGATATTAACAATCGTATATTGACCCACCTTTCATGGTTACACTACTTACATGTTATATTACTCTTTCCTATGTTCTGTATTGTATAGAGAATCTATGGCCACTTGATCCAACCATTAATAATTATTAATCTTAATGAGAGTTTGGAATAGGATACCTACATTTTTATTTAGTTATTTATCTCTCTTTGCATAACCCACCAACATACTTCACCCATCACTTCAAAAATTGTGAAGTCGTGAGTAACTTGTAGTTAGTACTACTGGACCCAAAAGTATATATGTTTCCCGGTTCTTATTCGGTTCTTTGGTTCTAAACCGAATCGCCCCAAATAGAGAACCTATGAAATTAGAACCAGATTTTGACCCAAAAATGAAATTAGAATCAGATCATTTCTTTACAGTCCAATTCGATTTAATCGTAAACGGTGCAATGCAGTTCCAGTATTCGGTTTCAATTCCATTTTGACACCCTTAATTTGGCCTAAGAAATAGAGAAGAAGGGAAATGGACTAGCAAGGGGGGAGAGATTATTTTGGAAGCATGAGATACAAGCAAACCTATGATTTTTTTTTATTATTTTTTTAATAAGAAAAAAAAAACTATTGGAATTTAACCACCAACCTGATTACCCGAATGTGCAGCGGAATTTGGATCGGATATTTTACCTTTGCATTTAAGTTTGAAATCTTTCCATAACAAAAATTTATACGGGAAACATAGTTACCTGAGAACCACAAGTGTAGTTCGTCCTCTAGATAATTGTTTTTTCACACTTAAGCAACGATAAGATTTGAAGAAGATTAACTCTTGAACCTCCAAATCAAAGCAAGCCAACACAAACTTTCACTAACAAACATGGGTTTCAAAAACCCTAGCCACACACCACCACTCACAAGAGAACAAGAGAGAGGAGAGAGAGTGAGACTGGCCAAGGAGGGGAGCCAGAAAAATTCGTCTAGCACTACTAGCCGACCCCTCCTTGCGGTGTGCTTTTATAATCACAACTCTAGAGAAACTCTTGGTGATGAGTAGTTTGACTTGCATTCTAACTGTTTTCTAAGAGAGAAGAGGTAGAATCTAAAAAGGACTTTGTGATGTTTTATTATAGTCAATTAAATCTATCAAATAAAAGGGAAAATTACACTGCGACTCCCTGAGGTTTGCCCTAAATACAGTACAACCCCCTGTGTTTTCAAAATATACACCTGGCACCTTTAAGTGGACGGTGTCAAGTATAAAATTTAAATCGCAATTTTACCCTTCAGTTAAAATAACCCTATTCTAATTTTTTTATTTTTCTAACATAAAAAAGTGGGACCCACCACTATATCTTCCTCTTCTTCTTTCTTTTTCTTCTTCAACCACCACCCCACCACCGCTGCAATCTCCGTCCCAATCCCACTCCTTACGATCAAATCATTGTGCAAATCATGCCACACTTCCTCACAAGAGTCCCTACTTACAACTACAGACTAGAGATAAACTTAAACTCTTGAAAATTGATTTATCAGTGCCTTCCAATCTTTGTGATTTTCAACATGAATCAAATTGGAATGGAAGGAAAAGAAAATTGAAAACATAATAGCCAGCACAGAATAAATATAATAGTGCAAAATTGAAACATACAAAAGAACATGCTTCCACAGAGAGTAATAAACTTCAAAGCTCTAACAGTTCCTCTCCTCTATATATATCCAACAAACTGTTTTATTATTCTACAATATATGTCGCAGTGTAATAAAAACTCTCCATGGCCAGGCAAATGCAAGTTCTGACAGGTTGCATGAAATAAGGAGGTGTTGCGTCAAGAAATCTCCGGTAGGTCCTTTGGGTGCCGCAACCTGCAAAAAGACGTCAGGGACAAGGGAGAACAGCTGTGGTTCCGGCCCAGGACTCTCCGATGCCTAAGTATTTATAGTTGAGTATGGCGGTGTGGAAAGCCCTCATCGGTGATGAATGTGCTACGCAGGGTAGATCATCACGTAGTAGAGTTGTACTTGGAATGGTTCCTCGTGACATGTAGAGTCCTAGTAGGGAAAAGGTTCCCTAAGCGTCTTCTTCACGTATTGAGTTTGGTTAGACTTATACCTCTTTGGGATAGTCCTACCTTTGGTATACATCTAATTGTGACCTTTTAGTGATAGGATAACGTAGATCTTGCCAATAACGTCATGGTTGGACCCCGTTGGCTTGCATGGTAGATTTGGCCTTTGGGGTGACCTCTTGGGTCCTATTCCTCTTGGGTTACCGAACTGGTTTGTCGCGGCTGGACTTGAGCTAGCCTCCCCTTCGGGTCAAGACACGTAGCATCTCGGGACTGGCCCGTATATAGTTGGTTTATCACTTGCCCCCACTCTCTTGAAACGGAGTGCTCAAGAGAGTAATGTCCTTGTCGTCTTCAAGCTTGTGAAGGGCTTGTTGCAATTAAAGCTTCTTGGAGGGAGATTTGTGATGAGCATCTCGTGTCCGTTGAATGAACTTTGCTTCTTGGGATAAATGACTTTTTCTCTTATTAGTGAGTGGGAGAGGTGAGGGGTTCAAAACCCCTACTACACTTTTATCCTCTTTTTCTTTCTTTTTACCCACTTTTTCCTCACTTGTCACTTTATCATTTTTTTGGTCTCTCCCATCCCTTTTATGGTCTCTCCCATCTCTTTTTTCTTTTTTGGTCTTTCTCATCCCTTTTTTGGTTTCTTCCATCTCTTTTTTGGTCTCTTCCATATCTTTTTTCTTTTTTGGTCTCGCACATCCTTTTTTGGTCTCTCCCATCCTTGCTTTGGTCTCTCCCATCTCTTTTTTTTTTTTTGGTCTCGACCATCCTTTTTTGGTCTCTCCCATCTCTTTTTTCTTTTTTGGTCTCTGCCATCCCTTTTTTGGTCTCTCCTATCTATTCTTTCTTTTTTGGTCTCTACCATCCCTTTTTTGGTCTCTCCCATCTATTCTTTTTTTTTTTGTCTCTCCCATCTCTTTTTTCTTTTTTGTTCTCTCCCATCTCTTTCTTCTTTTTTGGTCTCTCCCATCCCTTTTTTGGTCTCTCCGCCTTGGTCTCGTCTGGCCTCTGTCTCATCCACCTTCGGTCATGCCCGCGTGGTCTCGGCCCGATCTCAGTCTCGCCCGCCTTGGTCTCGCCCATCGCGGTCTCGCCCCTCGGCCTTGCCCGTTGGAGGTCTCGTCCGCGATCTCGCCCACCGGCCTCACCAGCGGTCTCACTTTTTTTTTTTGTACTAATTTGGTTGCTTGGGTATATCGCAGTTCTCTTCTCTCTTGAGGTGCTTGACTTGGTGTTTGGGAGCTTCATCTGAGTAAGTCTTCTCTTCTTGTGGCCATGTCAAGTGACTCTGATCTTGATGCTATACACGAGGGATATGACATTGATGGGCCTATTTCATGCTCATCTTTGTCTGAGTCTGATGTGGACACCCTCTCTTCATTGCCTTCCCCCAGACCTCTACTTAGTGACGATGGGGAGGGTGCCACTAGTCCCGTCTGCACTGATGAGAGCCCAGGTTTAGATGGTTCTTTTGATGGAGTTGATTCTAAAGTGTCTCCTCCTATTATGGATATGACTAGTAGGATGGGACAATATAAGAGTATCTTGACTACCTCTGATCTAGCGACTTTACTTTAGTTATATCACATTCCTTCTGAGATCATCCTCCGCGCCCCTGAGGAAGTTGATCGTGCTTTCTCCCACTGGGCGGATGAGATCTGCCTTTATGAGGTTTCGTTCTCCCTCGGCCTTCACTTCCCTATCCTTAAGTTTGCCGAGTTGGTGTTAGACCATTGGCATCTCACCCCCGAGTAGGTGTTACCAAACTCCTGGAGGGTCATCCTGGGCTTCTTTGTGTTCTTTGCTCGGTTGGGTCATGCAACTACTGTTCCTTTATTATCACATTTTTATATGTTGAGGAGGGGAGATGAGTGGTACCATTTTTTCCGTCGTCCCCTCAAGGGTCCCTTCACCAACTTCGACTTCTTTGACAGGATCCCTAACTCAGTTAAACGTTCGAGGGATCAATTTTTCTTTGTCACAATCCCTCAATGCCTACTTCGGACCTATTGGGGGGGGGATCGACCAGAGGAGTGTGACCCGTTCTCTCGACCTGAATGACTTCGAGAATGAGTCTCTCACTTAGTGCCTGAAGGGTAACAAGTTTGACATTCGCCAGTTGGAGTCGAAAGCCTTTCTGTTCCTTTGGAAGTTGAGTCCCAGTGAGTTCTTGGTTTGGTTTTTTATCTATGCTTTGATTCTCTTTTTGTTTGTCTTCATGCTAACTCAATATCTTTTCTTGTACGTATTGCGATTTACTATTGTCTATTGTCTCGTGGCCAAAGGCCTTAGTGGCATAGAGCCTCGTGGTCGATAGGCCTTGGTTGGCATAGAGCCTCATGGTCGATAGGCCTTGGTTGGCATAGAGCCTCATGGCCGATAGGCCTTGGTTGGCATAGAGCCTCGTGGCTGATATGCCTTAGTTGGCATAGAGCCTTGTGGTCGATATGCCTTGTGGTCAAAGGCCTTGGTTGGCATAGAGCCTCGTGGCCGCAGGCCTTAGTTGGCATAAAGCCTCGTGGCCGATAGGCCTTGGTTGGCATAAAGCCTCATGGCCGAAGGCCTTGGTTGGCATAGAGCCTCATGGCCGAAGGCCTTGGTTGGCATAGAGCTCGTGGCCGATATGCCTTGGTGCTTGTGTGAATTTAATTGGCAATGGAGAAGTGCAGCTAAGAGCTTTTATTACTTGAAAATCTTCAACTTGGAAAAAACTTCAAAAAATTCTTAAAACATGAAAATAACTAAACTAAACTAATTGTGGTTGATCCTTTACTGGTAGAATTTTTTCAGATGTTCAGTGTTTCAAGGCCGATTTATCTTCTTGCCCCTCTGAGTTTTCAGGCGATATGTCCCTGGTCGTATCTACTTGAAAACTATGTAGGGCCCTTCCCAGTTTGCCGATAGTTTCCCTTCCATCCTTGGTTGTGACGCTTGAGCCCTTCTCAGAACTAGGTCTCCTTGATGGAACAACCTCTCTCTGACCCTTGAATTATAGTACTTAGTTGTTCGCTACTGGAATGTCAGTTCTTGAGTAACGCCTTCTCGCAAACCTCATCCAAGAAATCCAAATTCATTCGAAGTCCATGATGTTCGCTCATTAAAGTGCAAGACTCTATGTGACAAGGCGAGGACCTCGACTGGTGCTAAAGCTTCGATTCTGTATGCTAGTCGGAATGGGCTCTTTCCCGTGGGTGTCCTCACTGTTGTTCGGTATGCCCATAGGACACTAAGAAGTTCTTCCACCTATCTCCCCTTTGCTTCATCTAGTCTCCTCTTGATTCCCTCGAGCAGTGTTCTATTTGTTACCTCTACCTGACCATTGGCCTGTGGATAAGCTACGGAGACAGGTCGAAAGTCGATGTGGTACGCCTAATAGAAGGTCTTAAATATGGGATTGTTGAATTGCGTCCCATTATCCGTGATAAGAATTCTTGGTACCCCAAACCGGTAGATCACTTTGTCGTGAATAAATATTTCCATCTCTTTCTCTGTTATCTTCGCCAATGGTTCAGCTTCGATCCACTTGGTGAAATAGTCAATCGCCACCACCAAGTATTTTCTATTCCCAGATGCTGGTGTGAAGTCTCCCAGATGTCCATCCCCCACATGGTGAAAGGTATAGGACTAAGGATGGAAGTCAATTGTGTCGTCGGCTGATGAGGTACCGGGATGAATAGCTGACATTTTTCGCAAGCCTTAACATAGTTTATGGCCTCTTCTTACATCTTCGACCAATAAAATCCTTGACATAGGATTTTATAGGCTAGGTTCCGTCCTCCTATGTGGCTTCCGCATATTCCTTTATACACCTCTGCTAAGGCATACTTAGCTCCCTTGGGTCCTAGGTACCTAAGTACCGATGCCGTAACTGCTCTCTTGTACAACACTCCATCAATCAGTGTGTATTTGGCTGCCCAGATTTTCACCTTTCTAGCTTCGAACCTATCCCCGGGCAATACATCATTCTGTAGATACTTGATGATGGGATCCATCCAGCTTGGCCCTTCCTCGATCTTGTTGACTTATTTTTCCTTGTATTTCGATTCATGAAGTACCTCGATGTATACTGCACTAGCCAAGTTCTAGAGTTCATTATTTGCGAGCCTTGATAGGGCATCTACTACAGTTTTCTCGATCCACGGGACTCGAACCATCTCAAACTTCTCAAACTTGGCCACTAAATCACGAGCTCACGTCAAGTAGGCTGTCATGCGCTCATCCTTTGCCTCGTACTCTCTGTTTACTTGGTTTACCATGAGTTAAGAATCACTTCGGATGGCTAGGTGGGTGATCTGGATTACTTTTGTGATTCGTAGTCCGGCAAGCAATGCCTCATACTTTGCCTTGTTGTTTGAGTCTTGGAAGGTGAATTGAAGTGCATATTGACTCTGAAAACCTTCTGGACTGGTGATTATGAACCCAGCCCCGCTCCTTGCTATGTTACTTGACCCATCCACGAACATCTCCCACGATCCTCGATCATGCTCCTTATGTCCTAACTCTTTTGGCTCGATCTCCGAGAAAGTGCATTCAACGATGAAGTCCACTGGGGCCTGACCTTTGATTATCGTTTGAGGTTGGAACTTGATGTCATACTCGCTTAACTCCACCGCCCAGGTCATCAGTCGCCCTGATATGTCTGGCTTGTGTAATACCTTCTTCAATAATAGGTCTGTGAGTACGACGACCGTATGGGCTTGGAAGTATGGCCTTAGCTTCCTTGCCGCGATCACAAGCGCATAGGCTACTTCTCTATCTTGGTGTACCTGGTCTCTGCATCGATCAATATGTGATTGACATAGTAGATGGGCTTCTGTTGTTTGCCTTCTTCCTTCAATAATACTGCACTTACCGCTACTGGGGTTGCCGCCAAGTAGAGCTGTAATTCCTCATTAGGTTCTGGTCGCCCCTGCAATGGTGGACTCTCCAGATATTTCTTTAATTTATCCAAGGCTCTCTGGCATTCTTCCGTCCATGTGAAGTCTTTGGGGCTTCTTAGGTTCTTCAAAGTTTTGAAGAACGATAGGCATTTGTCCCCAGCTCGCGACATGAACCTCGTCAAGGCTGCTATCCTTCCATTCAGCCTTTGCACCTCTCTTACTGTTTGGGGTGGCAACATCTCTTGGATGGCCTTGATCTTTGCCGGATTAGCTTTTATGCCTCAAGCCGAAACCATAAAGCCTAGAAACTTTCCTGATGTCACGCCGAAGGCGCACTTTGTCAGGTTCAACTTCATTTGGTTTTTCCTCAATACCACGAACACTTCTTTGAGATAGACTAAATGACCTTTGGCCTTGACGCTTTTTACAAGCATATCATCTACGTACACTTCAATGTTGCACTCGATCTATGCCTTGAACATTTTGTTGACCATCCTCTTGTAGGTTGCTCCTGCATTCTTTAGTCCAAACAGCATGACGCGATAACAGTAGTTCTGTTGATCTGTCCTGAACGCTGTGTAGGTCTCATCTTCTTCTTTCATGAGGATCTGGTTGTAGCCTGAGTATGCATCCATAAAGCTTAGCATCTCATGACTTGCGGTCACGTCGATTAGCAAGTCGATCCTTGGCAGGGGGTATTCTTCTTTGGGACAAGCCTTGTTTAGGTCGGTATAGTCCACGCACATTCTCCACTTGCCGTTTGGTTTGGGAACCATCATGACATTTGCAAACCAAGTAGGGAATTTCTCCCTCTGATGAACCCCGAACAACTCAACTTCTCAACCTCTTCTTTGATTGCAGCTTGCCTGTCGAGGGCAAAATTCCTTCGCTTCTGTTGGACTGGCTTCTTAGTTGGATCCACGTGCAGCCTATATTTGGCAATGTGCCGAGGTATACCTGCCATGTCAGAGGCCGACCATGCGAAGACATCCGAGTTCTCCTTCAAGAGTCGCCCCAACTTACCTTTCTATTCTTCATCTAGCAATGATCCAACCTACACTATCTTGGTGGGTTCATCCTCGTTAAGAGGGAATGGGATGAGGTCTTCCACTGGCTTTCCTCTTCATTCTATGAACTCATCCCTCTGATCGCTAATGAGGTACTCTATAAATAGAGCCATCCCCCGAGTGTTGCCGTTATTCTTCTTGACAAATAGTGCATAACACTCCCTAGCTTTCTTCTGGTCCCCCTTGATCTCACCTACACCCTTCTCTGTTGGGAACTTCATCTTCAGGTTTATCAGTGATACTATTCCCTTCAGGGCAGTTAAGGCTAGTAGTCCCAGGATGCCATTAAAGGATATGACTGACCTTACTACCATGAAGGTAACCATGATCCTAACTTGTCGAGGGTGGTCTCCGAAGGTGATTGGGAATTCGATTGTTCCTCTAATGGAAGAGGAGGCTCTTGAGAACCCATGAAGGTAGGTTGCTTCAGGCTTGAGCTTATCATCACTGAACCCAAACTGCCTGTAGGCCTCCAGTAAGATTACATCTACGGACGCTCCGGTGTCAACCAACATCCTATGCATGGCTTGATTGGCTATCTCCACCTGCACCACGAGGGCACCTTCATGCGGTAGGCTGACTCCTTCTAGGTCGACGTCCGAGAAGGAGATTACCATTTCTATCTTGGCTATTTTGCTTGGCATGTCTATTACCCCTACAAACCAAGCATGGGATTTTTGACTTTCTTGCAGACTCCTGCCCTGGTCTCCCCACTATAGTGAGGATTGGGGGCTCCTCTGGTATTGCTTAGTCCTGGAGCATCCCTTCTTTCTTCGTGTCGGCCTCTGTCCCTGTCATAATCTATTCTCCTCTCCTCTCATCGCGACTCCTCTCTCCCCCTATCATGATCTCTACCTCCTTGACCCAAATGGCCCTTACGACCTCCCTTTTCGTACTTGTTCAGGTTCCCTGCTTTGATGAGTTGTTCAATCTCCCTCTTCAGTTGAATGTGCTCTTCTATGTCATGTCCTGTGTCTTTATGGAAGAGACAGTACTTGTTTGGATTTTGCTTCTCGGGTCCTATAAGCATGGGTCGCGGCCAATGGAGCAAGCCACGGTCTTGAATCTTCATATGGATCTGTGACCTTGTGGTGTTCAAGGGAGTGTACTCTGGCTTCCAGCTCGATCAGTCCTCTTTGGGCGATGCTTAGTTTTTTTTTATCTACGATCACCCTTCTCATGTCGGCGCTCAGTTTTAGTCCGTTTGCTTTCTCTACGATCATCCAGCGCCGATCTCTTATTCTCCTATGGTTTGGCTTCGATCACTTTCTTCTGGGCTTGTAGTACTTCGGCCATGTTGGCAAACTCATTACACAGCTCCAGTAGTTCTCTCATTGTCCTGGTCTCGTGCTGTGCCAGATCCTTGATGAAGTCTAAGTCTCTTATGCCCTCGGCTAAGGCTGCATGTTGAGTTTGGTCATCTAGGTCTCTAACCTCTAGGGATTCCTTCGTAAATCTTGTGACATGCTCCCTGAGTGACTCAAGAGACACGGGAAGAAGTATTCATGGCTCCAGGATTTGAGGGTTGAGAGCCTTAATGTAGAACTTAGAATCTTTGGAATTTGTTTTGAAGACAATACTTATTGTAGAGTTGAATGTAGCATGTTGGAACAACTTGAGAATTTTTGTATATAACTTTTTTTTTTTTGGTAAACGTATATAAACTATCTTGTGAATGTTCTATAAATATAATGCTTCTGCTGTGTTTACATGTGAATCTAGGCTTTGTTTTGTTTGATTTATATGAATGAATGTGACCTTATGGGCAAATGCTTGTAAGGACGGTGCCTAATACCCTACCCGGGTTGGGGCATTACAATATGTGTATATATATGTATGGGACCGAACCTAGCAGAGTTAGTACTAAGTTGCCTACGTACCCCGAATGGGGGTTAGGTCTGGCAAACTTTTGAAAGCATATTGCAGAACACTGATGGTTGTAGGGGGCACCAGTTGGAAATGAGAGACTCAATGAATGGGAATATTCACAAATCAAGAGTCCTTACAAAAGGAAGTTCTAATACGTAGAGAACTCGGAGTCAACAGGGTTTCAGGTGTAACTGATATTATCTGGACATTGTCCTGATTGCGGAACTAATCAAGAAAGTGCGTAGAGATCCTGAAAAGCTCTGAAAAGTGCAACCTTATCATCATCAGTCAAACTATCGGGATCCTTCCTTTCTTTGTAACGAGATGTTGTATTTCGAAATCCACAAAGCCAAACTTTACTAAGGATGCATGCCAACCAAGGCTTTTGATGTAACTCTTAAGAAAATCTAACTTCTTTATTTTCTTGCTTAAAACAATTCTTTGGCCATAGTCATAATTAGGCCATCATCTCGAACTTTGTCATCACAGTTTCTTCGGGCATAGTTGTGAGGACAATGGGGCCGCATGGCGGGGGATCACCACGTGTCCTCCACCTCATCCCTCTTTGAGGAGAAGAGAGAGAAGAGGGGCAGATTGTATATAAGGAGTCGCCACCTAGAGGAGGGTCTAGGACCCAAAAATTGTAATGTAATGACTCTCATGCTGTGCCTTCTGGGGATCAAATGGTCCGTTGGTCTGGGTACAGGTCAAGTTACGGTCCGGGGAAGGTATTAGGCACCCTAGTCCACCTAGACTAGCCGGTCTTTCTATTGCTAGACACAAATGGTGGTGCAACATGCTTTAGCAGAGAATGTAAAATGCAAGGAAAACTATGAGAAAAATAAGATACAAGGAAAGTAGAGAAACACATACTCGGAGGTTCGGTTGCAAGGCAAGGGTTAGCATACAGGAAAATAGAAATAAAGGACTCCAAAACTATTAGACCTATGCACGATTGACCTTAGTTATTCTGAATATGATAGAATGACGGATGTATAAAAATAAGGGAGGTCACTATAGACACCTCATTTTGTCCTTTCCCCCGGAGGTTTCCCATAATGATGATGAGCATCCTCCAAGGCCTAGAGTCGATGTATTTGTGGATGTAGCGTTAGTGTGCATTGCCTGAATCTGTATACCGATCGTCTTTTCCCCTTGCCAGAGCCCAAACCAGAGCCTCCAAGCTCTCTAAGAACCCCTGGAAAGGCTAGCCCTGATCCAAACCCCTTGGAACTAGCCTGGCCCAGTCCAAAATCTGGCCCAAATAGTCCAAACCACCCCTGTCAACACTGGAACTCAGATCGACACTCAAAGGCCTTGAGTCGACACTGAACCCATCAACTATCGATATCGAGCCATACCCTCTCACTATAGAATAGTGTATTTCTACTGTCTATCTCACTTCGACATTCAGTTAATGACAATCGACACCCAAATACTAACCTTCGATGTCGAGTCTTGTTCTTCGACAGCCACTTGATATCGACTGTACTCCTCTTTGATGTCGACTCGAGCAATTTCACTATCGAATATCTGCATATTCGAGAAGCCCAAACTTGCCATATTTTGCTCCGATTGCAATTCCTTTCGTGTCCCAGCCTATTTTTGGCATCTTGGATCTCAATCTTGGCTCCCTTAGGCCCCAAAAATGTTTCCTAAGGCAATAAAACACATGCCATCCATCCATTGGTCCTTACCTTAACTTTACACCCACCGTCGATGCAAAGACCACCCATTTGGACGATTCGGATTAACTCCAGCAACCCTACACAAATTTGGGAGTGTACACACCCCTCTACATCTATAAATACATCCTCTCTCACATTAAGGAGGGTTACATGCACCTTCTATGAGCTTTGCCAACTCCTCCATTCAAAGACAGTGCTCCCCTACACCCATACTTAGTCTACATTCAAGAGCTTTGAAGCATACCACTCCCTTCACCTTTTGAGCACTACAATCCCATTTGAGACTTCATGATCAAGATTTGGAGACACCAATCTGGAAATCTCAGCTTGATAATGAAGCGCTCGAGTACAAGAGACAGGAGAAGCATTTTAAGCGGCGAAACTTGCTCAACGTACAAACTTCCTGAGTTACGAAAGGGAAACCTCCACACTTTTAATTTGGTCTTCTTCTACTAGGTAGGCTCTTTGTCTTCAAACTCTATTCATCTACGTTGTTTTCACTTTTATTTTTTTTTGCATCTTTGGAGGAAGGTGATCCCATCTCTTTAGATGGTGATCACTTGCAATGCCGATCTCTCCCCTTCTTTTCTTTCATTTATGTTGTTTCTTCTATGCATGCATATGTCCATGATCCCCATCCCCTATAGTCTGAAGTTCCTCCATGCATTCATTCTCACCAGTTCCTTCATATGCCTTGCATGCATGTTCTCCGTATCTTATTTTACTTCCATGTTTCACCATATATATGTGTCGAATTCTTATTCCCATACCATTCCATGCATGCATTGAACCATCATCTTCATTTTCATGTTTTTCTCTTATCCATGCTTAGCTTAAAGTCATTCATGTTTGGTTTATTTAGGTCTTAAGTCCTTTAATTTACATTCCTTTATACTAACCCCTGCCTTGCAGCCGAACCTCTGGGTATGTGTTTCTCCACCATCCCTGTATTTTACTTTCTTGTACTTTTACTTGCATTTACGTTCCACCAAAGCATGTTAAACCTTTACCTATGCCCAGCAATAGAAAGGCTGGCAAGTCTGGGCGGATTGGGGTGCCTAATACCTTCCCTGGATCATAACTTGACCTGTACCCAGACCAACGGACCATCTGTCCCCAAAAGGGCATTATATGGAAGTCATTACATTATAATTTCGGGTCCTAGACCCTCCTCTAGGTGGTGACTTCATGACATACATCACATTTTATCATCTTTCCCCCCACAAAACAAAAAAGGAGAGGGTGATGAGTTGGAGCCCACGTGGCGGTCCCCCACCGATTTGGCTGATGTCTTCATAGCAATCTATACTAACAACATGGTATGAAGAAACTAAATGATACAAGAACAAAAATACAAACCGAAATTGAGGATGTACGAGAAACATATGCCTGACATGTGAGAATATGCAATATTTAAATATGAACATGGGGGAATCTTAGACTATAGAGGATGGGGGTCATAAAAAGATGTGTGAATGACATGAGATATATAAAAAAAAAAAAGAGATAAAGGAACAAAGTAATACATGATCACCATCTAGAGAGATGGGATCACTTTCCTCCAAAGATATAAAATGGAATTGAAGGCAAAAAACCACGTAAATTAAATAAAGCTTAAAAGTGAAGGACCTACCGAGTAGAAGGAGATCAAAATGAAATGTGGAGGTTTCCCTTTTGTAACTCAAGAGATTTGTACGTAGAGTAGGTATCGCCGCTTGAAAGGCTTCTCTTATCTCTTATAATTGAACACTTTGTTGTCAAGCCAAGATTATCAGATTGGTGTCTCCAAGTCTTAATCTTGAAGTCTCAAATGAGATTGTAGTATTTAAGAGGTAAAGGAGGCGGTAGGCTTCAAAACTCTTAAATGTAGGCTAAGTATGGGTGTAAGGGAGGCTGTCTTTGAACTAGGAACTAGGCAAAGCTCATAAAAGGTGCATGTATGGATTGTCTCCAGATTGTGTAACCCTCTTCCACGTGAGAGGGGGTGTATTTATAGATGTAGAGGGATGTGTGCACTCCCAAATTCATGTAGGTATGGCTACGTTTATCTGGATCCTCCAAATGGGGGTCTTTGCATCAACGGTGGGTGTAAAGTCAAGGTAAGGGCTAATGGAGTTTGGGCAAGTGTTTAGTTGCCTTAGGAAGGGTTTCTTAAGGCCTAATGAAGGGGGATCCAAGGTGCCAAAAATAGGCTGGTTCGCAAAAGGAATCATAATCGGAGCAAAATATGGCAAGTTTGGGCTTCTCGGATTTGTAGATATTTGAGAGTGAAATTGCCCGAGTCGACATCAAAAGGGGGTATGGTCGACATGGAGTGGCTGTCGACGTACAACACTCAACATCGAGGGTTGGTGTTTTACTGTAGGAAATAGAATTCTAAATTCTGAATGTTGAAATAGGTTAGATCGTAGAAATGGTCTATTCGACAGTGAGTGGGTATGGTTCGTTATCGATGGAAGGTGGGTTCAGTGTCGACTCGAACCCTTTGAGTGTTGATCTGGGTTTTAGTGTCGACAGGGATGGTTTGGGCTGCTTGGGCCAAGTTCTGTGCTGGGCTCCGGCTGGTTCCAAGGGGTCTGGGTTAGGGCTAGCCTTTCCAGGGGTTCTTGGAGGCTCAAGTATGGGCTCCGTAAGGGAATGGACGATCGGTAAACGGATTTGGGCAGTGCACATTGACTCTACATCCATAGATACACCGGCTCTAGGCCTTGGAGGGTACTCATCATGGTGACGGGAAACCTCGAGGAGAAAAGACAAAATGAGGTATCTACAGAATGCCCCTCTTTGACTGGGACTATGTAACTGTTGTAGGTTAAAGAAGTGATTTTGCAAACACTTTGCTTCGTCGGGTTGAGCAAAAACTTGCCAATGCCTTGCTCAGGGACACTAGAGTGTGGGGGATAGAGGCGTACCTACACAGGTGGCTCCATCGATTGAACTTGTAGTGCTCAGGCTGCCAGGAGTTCGGGCTATGCTGGCTGGGATGACGAGACTGGCCGATAGTGCAGTCTCTTTCGTCGGGGTTGTAAGCAGTATTCACCATGGGTATGGGCATACTAGAAAATATTGTTGTTGATAAGGCATGGGTGCATGTATGAAGATTCCCAATAGTTCAAGCACTCTTAAGGAGTAAATCACTGTTGATAGGCGGAGGTGCATCTATAGAGGTTTGTCGATAGTTCGGGCACATTGTCATTATAGAGAATCATCGATAGTTTGGGCATGTTGGGGGATAAATCCACCGTTGACAGGGCGAGCTGAAGGGGTAGTTTAGTAATTTCCACAGGTGGCTACGTAGTGTGGCCATGATGAGCGTAGCCTGGGAATTTTGCTGGTGCGAGGGCGTGTGGGATACGTTGGTTGAGATCCCATGTTGGTAATCACCAGGCGTGATTGGAGATTAGGAATCTGGCTTGATTGCGAGTGCAAGCCACGTATAAAGTGGGCATTGGCGTGCTAGGGGTGCCAAGTCATCATGGGAGGTGGACCCACTTGTTCAAACTTTGAAGTTTGGTGGCAAAATGTGTAGTACGACAGTGAAAAAGGCTTCTTCGACAATGAGAGCCTGCATCAACATCAAAGTGCTTTACTTGACAGTGCATCGATGTCGAGGGAAGGATGGTTCGATGTCGATTATGGGCGAAAATTGCTGTTATGAATACAAAGAGTCACTATTCATTTCCATTTCAAACTCTTACCATTTTGGATTTTTAGGGCTCCAAGAGGGATTTTTAGGTATTTGAGGCCATGTGAGACCTATAGTGGATCAAATCCCGCATTCTTGGGCTTAGATTGATCGTGTGCTCTTCCTCTTCATTCCTATCCGAGTGGAATTTCGAAAGAGGTCTTCAACTCGTGAGTTCTTCTTATTTGTTTGATTTTCCCCTTTATTTCTCCGTCATGTCTCAGTGAGATAGGGCCAAGAGGCCCATGGTGCCTGGTGGTACTCCTCCTCCTAAGAGACCGCAAAGTTCGAGTGTTGTAATACGGGAAGGAGATGATCCTGCTTGCCGCCCTGAAACCGATTCGGATGAGGACATTCTTAGCGATTGTGAGGAGTCATCTAGGGCTCCATGGTATGAGGGTCGCCTACTCAGGGACACACCCTCTCATATTTGCAGTAATGTGTGGAGCCACCCAAGGTAAGCCTTTGATTCCTTTGCATTCCATTTTGAAACCAAATGAACTTGCCTATGGTGTAATGCCTACATATTGGTTTTATCATGCTTTGTTGAGGATTAACTTAACTTTAGCTTAGGTTCATGTATGGGTTGGCCTATTTTAGAACCATTGCTTGCTATGGTGACCTGGATTGCCTCTGTTGCCTGATCTTGTGAAATTTTTATTGAATCGATCCGTCAAGATGCATTGGGAATTGGTTTGTTCCTAGCGTAGGTTCGTGTATGGGATTTTCATTTTTGAACCGATGAATTCTGTCGCCTGTTTATTGTTTTTTTTTTACCTATCATGCTCATGTGTGCTATTAGCTTAGCTTAGGTTATTATGTGGATTTCCGTTGCTTGAGGACTAATCCATCTCGAAACCTTTGCTTTGGTAGGATTTTACCTAACCCACTGGGGGTGTATGGAACTGACTTTTGAGTTGTTGCCTAGTTTTGCAGGAACCCATGACCTATCATAGTGCTGACCGACAACGGATTGTGGCAGCTGGCTTTGAGGATTTAGCCCTTCTGCAGACTAGGTTCTTCAATACGTCTTTGGCATAGGCCCTGGTGGAGAGGTGGTGGCCTACTACCCACACATTCCACCAGCCTATGGGTAAGATGACGATCACGTTCCTCTGTTATTTCTTGTACACGGGTCTTTCTTTTGGTGGTGAGGTGGTGACTGGGCGCCCCGGTGCCTAGGAGTACAATGAGGAGGAGCTAAAGAGGCTGCTTGGGTCTCTTACCCCTGATTCAAACGTGGTGGTTTAGTGGTTCCGTCGCGAGTGGGAGAAGAAGACGGTGACTGATTCCTCCAGCCGTGAGAAGCTGGATCAGAAAGCGAGGTGTTTCATCCTCTATCTCTTGGGGAACACCTTGTTCATTACCAGCGACATGAGGATCCACATCTCTATGGTGTGGTACCTCAGGGATTTATCAAGGATGAAGGCCTTTGACTGGGCTGGAGCGGGCTATGCCTATATGCTGAGGACGTTAGATTCCTTGGCCATGCGGCGCACCTAGTGCGTCGGTGGCATTTGGTTTGTACCAGAGGTAATCCTTCATTCCTTCCTTGTATCTTGCTTAGAATTTTAACTGTATTTGGTATTGTAGATGCTTAATTTTGTCACCCCCTAACGACGATGACAATCGGACGCGAAAGACTGGCAATGCCCTCTAAACCCATTTTTTCCAGAGTAACCCAGACAACCCCTGTTCCACCTCGAAGGCACCCACAACCCCCTAGTATCCTTGATGTGGCCTCGCGCAAAAACCACGGCCCTACACAGTGGCCTCCTACAAAAAACCATGGTCTCATATGCTGGCCCCGCGCAAAAAACTACGACCCTGCACGGTGGCTCCGGATGAAACCGCGGCCTTGCACGTTAGCCCCTTGCGAAACCGCGACTCCGCACAACAGCACCGCACCCCGTAGGGAAATCACCCTACGATGTTGCATGGCGGCACCGCACCCCGAGCGACGATGTCGCAGGGACCCCAAAAATTTTTTTTTTATTTTTTTGCCCTGCGCTGCCACAAATTTCACCATGGCGCCGCCAGATGTGATTTTTTCCTATAAATACCCCCTTCACCTCTCATTTCAACAAGTTCCAAGTTATAGGAGAGGGGGCAACCCCAAAGCTCCAGTTTTTCCTTTTTCCTTATTTCCTTGTTCTGGGGCCTCTCCCCAGTCCAATTTTGAGCCTTCGAGCCTCGTCCCTTTGTCCGAAGTCTAGGTCCTTGAATCTGCCTCCCCTAACCTATTTCCACCCAAACCGCCGAAGTCTCTCATGGCTTAGTCACCCTGTCCGACGTCCTAATGCCTAGTTTCCAAAGCTTCCCGATGCCATTACTCTGTCTGAGGTCCTAGTGCCCAACACTTGTGAGCCGTTACTTTGCCTGATATTCGGGTGATTACTTTCCAAAGCTTTCTGATGCCGTTACTCTATCCAAGGCCCTATTACCCAATATCCATAATCGTTACTCTGTCCGACAAAGGGCGAAGCCAGTCTTTTTCCTCCACCTGAGCTGGGGGACGTGATCCATCCCATATAATTGCATTGGTTTAAACCATACATGTATTCAATTCTTTCATCGCACTTTAATTTTGTAACAATGTAGACTTTTAAATTACTCTTGTGTAGGGTACAGTAGTTAATTTAAATTAGTTTAACTTTAAGCAGTTTGTGCATCATTTTAGCTATACATGTGGGAATAGGACATTTATTAAGGGAGAATATTCAAAAACAAGCATCTAGTAGAAAAACTGATTTACTCGAGCGAGGTGGGTGCCTAACACCTTTCCACTCTCATAACCTGACCACTTACCCCGAATCTCTGACCTGACCAGACCAAACAAAGTCCCGTAGCCCTTCACAGGGCTACACCAATGGGTCCTAGGCCCTAATCCTAGGTGGTGACTCCATTTCATTTAATTGTATGACCCCCATACCCTGAGAAATTAATATACTCCTGAGAAGACACATTCCTTCTCTCTCCAACCGAGGAGCATAACCCAAACCCTCTGAACCAAGTGCTAGAACGTGCGGTTCTAGAACCGATCCTCATAGGTATGTTACTTGTATTGATGCCTTTTATCTTGACTGCAGTGCTGGTGTTACGACCACTTGGGGGTGCGAATCCTGGGTTAAGGTCTCACGATGACACTTACTTTCCTAGGGCAGGGATGTGGTTGGCTGATAACACCCATCCTAAGGAAAGGAAGGTTCTAGTGTCAATGGTGAGGGCAATATTGGATCGGCTCTCCCCATAGGAGGTAAGATTGCTTTCTTGCCTGTTCTATTCTTTGTCTATCTTCCATTTGACTTGATATTGATTTGAATGCGCTTGTGTGGATAGGTTGTGTGGCAGCCTTTCGAGTCTATAGAGCTGGGTGTGCAGGCTTGGCTGGAGGCAACTAGGAGACTTGTGCCTCGGTGCATGGTCTTCTCTGAGCCTTTTGGGTATGCTTGGTACCTGAGGGACAGGGCCTACAGGTAGTGGCCTGGTGTCGAGAGGCCTTGCATTCTTATGAGGCCTCCTCACTTCATGCTCGAGCCGGAGAGGGTCTCGAAGAAGGAGATGCACCGATTCATGAAGGGCATTGATACACGATCCTTCATAGAGTTGAACTCATGAGGACGCTACCGCTGGTATAGGGCGAAGGAGCTGATGTGTATTAGGCTTACTTCTTCGGGTCCACAGGTAAGTCTTGAATCCTTTGATTTTTATTCTTTCAATTCCCAATTTGCGTCTTGGTTGCTAACTTGTCCTTTGTGTGTCCAGGCCCCGACAAGTATCAAGCCTTATGAGGTTGGGGAGACCACTGATACTGCTACTGCTGGTGCCGATACATCGACTCAGGGAGCTACTTCGTTCAAGTCTACTCCTAGGATGACAACTTCCCCTGTTGGCGATGTTGGGGCTAGATCATCCTCGGCACACTCGTGTTCGCATAAGGTGCTAGATGCCTTCTTCCCAATGCCTGGGTGGTCCTTCATTTGCCAGGGTAGGGAGGTGCCCGTCCCTCATCCTTCTGCATCTGTTGCCGATTTTCCATACTGCTTCGACTTTGTACGTATCTTATTTCCTCTTTGGATTTGCATTTCTTTTTCTTTTGTAGCAGGTAACCATCGATCTTGGTACAAGCCCCTGGTTATAGGTACGATGACCTATTGGGGATGGTTGTCGAGTTGAAGGAGCTCGCTGCTTCCCAGTATGAGCGGATCCTCCAGTTGGTAGGTTGCTTGTTGCATTGTATTGGTACCTACATGGTTAGTATATAATAGAGATGCATGATGATGCTAATGCTTGTCATATGGTACAAGAGGGTGACATTTGGGGTAATAGGCTATTGCCAACCGGCTCCAAAAGGAAAGGGATGAGGCTTTATCTGCTGCCCAACTTGCCTCAGCTGTAGAGGATTTGGTTCCAGAGGCTCCTGCGATCCAGATCGATGACCCCGTGGATGGTCACGATGCACAGATCGAGGACGAGTGGGAAAAGAGTGATGAGGATGATGATGACAAAGACGGCAAGGAAGATGATGACGACGATGAAGATGGCGATGGGTCTCAAGAGGATGAGGTAGCACAATAGATTTTTTTGTCTTCTTATTTTTTCCTTGGAAGTGCATGGATGATTGAACAGTTCCGAGCCTTTGAGCCCTGTAACTATTTTGGAATGATTTTGGTTAATTGATTTTTAATCCATTTTTTAGGATTTTTGATCAATTGAATGTGTGGAATGGTAGAAATGAAATGTGTAGATGCGTATATAGTATGGGATGGACCATCGTGACCGTAGGGTGTTAGATGTTGTGTTGGGATGGCAGGGACCCACTAATGCAGTGTAGACTGCCCCAAAGGCATAGAATTGCATATGCTGTGAAAAACACAGTATCGACATCAAGATACTGTCGATCGACAATGAAGGGTCTCGTCTCAACATCAAAGGGGATATCGAGGGTGTCAAGTGCCATTAACTGACTGTTGGATCTAGTTAGACAGTGAGATTCACTGTTCGACAATGAGTCATCTGGGATCGACATCGAAGTGAATTCCTCGACAGTGTGTCGATGTCAACTATACCATAGTTCGTTGTCGAATTGGGGTCTTTCACTATCAACTCTGTGCTTTCAATTTTGATTTGTTTCCTTTTTGAAATGTCCATTTGCAAGATTTTTTGATTCTCCTTCCCTTCTTGAGCCCGTGCTCATCCTTGGGGCTATATTAAGGAGCCTAAGGAGTGAGGAATTCTTTTTTCTTGCTTTCCCTTACTCTGGGGGTGCTGCCTTGGGATTTCTTCTCCCCCTTCCTCTCTATTTTGCTGTTTTTGTTATTCCCTTCATCAATGGACAAGGCTTTAAGTTCATGGATGGATTCCATGTTGAAGGATGATCGTGAAGCCTTGGGAAGAGTGCATCTCCAACCTCTAATAGGTATGAAGAACATGGTGCTTATGTGGGATTTGCTTCGAGGTGATTCTCGCTATTGGATCCTGGAGGTACACATGTTTCGATTTGGTACAACTAGTGTATGTCGGATTTATGAGGAATTTCGTGCATGTTTCCTCTCTCCTTGTCATGGTGCTATGATATGTCCCCTCCTGAAGGATGACTATTCTAAGGACATCATGTCCTTCTTTGGATTAGAAAAAGGGTGGCATCCCCACTTTATGCATGGTCTCCGTATTGATGTTTTGATCGCCTCTTTGCAAACCAACGTAGAGGTGACCATGGTTTCATAGAGTGTAGAAAGAGAGCTTTATTATTCTGTGTGATTGCTCATTTCCTTCTTCATTCTAGTGTTCGTGGGGCTTCCCCTATGCTGATGGAGGTCGTTAAACCAATCCAGTGGGGTGGTGACATCGTTCCTACCGTCTTGGCGGAAACGATGAGAGGGTTGGATATCTTGAGTGGGAGTCATACTCCTCGTAGTGAAGATTTTGGTGGTAGCCCCTATTTACTATAGGTACTTTCTTTTTTCCTCCTTGATTTTCCTTTCTTTTTTCTCTGCCATGCATTTAGAACTACCCTTGCTCTATTTGTATGGCAAATTTGGCTTTGTGAGAGGCTATAATTTGTGAAGCCCATGAGAGGAGACTTCAAGATTAAGCACTATCGTCTCCACTCGGTAGTAATGGAGTATCACCATAGGGACACTTGAGAGCATGCTCTTTCCTGTATTTCTTCTAATGACATCTGTTGGTGGTACTCATGGTGGCCTGTTGATGCCCCAATTTTGAATTCTTCAGGGTGTAACTATATGCACTTAATGGGGTTGGGTCACACTTCCTTCTATATACCCAATCGGCTGCGTCAATAGTATGGGCTTACTCAAGATGTACTTGAGGACATGATGAATTTTTGTCCACCAGAATAGTTGAACAAAGAGTTGGTGGCAAGGATTGCGAGTTTGTGGCGATCCAAGACAATACTGAAGACTATGGGAGTTGTCAATGATGGTGGGATGACTGTTGAGTATGATGATTGGGTGAAGACCCAAGGAAAGAAGAAAGAGAACACTGCAAGGAGGAGGTTGACATGGTAGCGAAAGGAAACTTCAAGCTCTTCAAGTTCCAAGCGTTCAGGGAATTGGAGGAAGATGATGGTGAGGACACAGATGATCACATTGTTTTGAAGGCTAGGATTGTAAAGTTAAAGAAGAAGGTGGAAGATTTGAGTTAGTAGAATTTTTTTTTTGATTGCCAAGAATATTTTTCTTGTTTTTTTTGTTGAATGAGTGTCTCGTCATTTACTTTTTTTTTTGAGCTTTGATATGGACCAGACTTTGAATTTGTGATTAAGCTTTGAACTTGATTGAATGATGATTCTTGGTTTGATGATTTTTTTTTATGTGACCGGCCCTGATGTTGTTCCACCAAGATGCCTACGTACCCTTAAGTTTCTGAGAGATCAGGTCAAACGTAGTTCCATTGTTTAGGAAACTTTAAACATAATACTTCTTGAGCCGATCCATGTTTGTCAAGTAAGGGAGTTCGATCCCATCTAGATCCACTACTTTAACAGCTTGGCCAGGTAGTATTTCCTTGATCATGTAAGGGCTGCTCCAATTGGGCCTAAATTTTCCTCGTGGATCGTATATGGGTGCTCGTTGCTCCTTGAGCACCAAATCACCAGCGAATAGCTGGCGTGGTACAATCTTCTTGTTGAATGTTTGTATCTTCCTTTGTTGGTTCTTTTCCATGTTGTCGATGGCTCACATCCTTTTCTGGTCAATGAGATTTAGCTCTTGGAATCTTATCTTGGTCCATTTGGCTTCTAGAATTTCACTATCAATCATAACCTGAAGAGAAGGTATCTCCAATTCGACTGGAAGGACTGCCTCCATTCCATAGACTAGTGACTAGGGCGTTGCCCCAGTCGAAGTTCGGATGGATGTTCTGTATGCCCAAAGTGCGTAGGGTAGCTTGTCGGCCATCTTTTGTATTATCCTCTTGATGTTCTTGTTGGCGGCTTCCACTGCACCATTGGTTTGAGGTCTATAAGGTGATGATGTATGCCTTTGAATGTTCATTTTGTCACACAATTTCTTCCTGAATTGGGATCCTTGATCGGATATGAGTTCTTGAGGGACTCCATATCAGTACATGATGTTGCTTGTGAATTTGGCCACCTTGGTTGCCGTTAGTTTAGCGTAAGACTATGCTTCCACCCATTTGGTGAAGTAATCGATGGCTACTAGAATGTACTCATGACCATAAGACAAATAAGGGACCACTTGGCCGATAACATCAATGCCCCAAGTGGCGAATGGCCAGGGTGAGCTTAGGGTGTGCAACTCTAAGGGTGTTGTATGTATGAGGTTGCCAAATATCTGACACTTGTGAAACTTCTTCACATATTGTGCACAGTCAGCTTCCATGCGTTCCAATAATACCCTAGTCTAAGGATCTTTTTAGCCATCATCCTTGCATTTATGTGAGGCCCACATATGTCTTGGTGGATTCGATCCATGACTAGTTTCGATTGTTCTTTATCGACAAACAATAGTTGTACTCCGTCATACGACCTCTTGTAAAGAATATCTTATAGTAGGACGAATTGTGTAGCATATCTCCTCAAGAAACACTTCTCTTTGGTCGTAGATAGTATCTCAATGTGTTCTTGATAGGTAATTAACTTCTTATCCTTAGTTTTCCATTTTCCTTGCATTTGGCATATGACCAAGGAAGAATCCCCATAGACTTCTAGTCTCTTGAGCCCTATTGATAAGGCGGCCTCAAGTCCTATGGCGCAAGCTTCATATTCAGCCATATTGTTGGTACACTAAAAGTTTAGCTTGCACACCCAGGGCATATGGGTTCCATTGGGGGTGATTAATAGTATGCTGGCTCCACAACCCTTGTGATTGGTTGCTCCATCAAATATTAATTGCCAAACCGTATCGATGTCTTCTAGCTCCAATTGTGCAATATCCTCGTCAAGATATACATCTTCCAACGGTCTAGTTTCAAGGGTTAGATGTGCTGATAAGTGATCAGTGATTGCTCGGCCTTTGATTGATTTTTGTGTCACATGTTTGACATCAAACTCTGATAATAAGAGCAACCATCACGCTAATCTTCCCGTTAAGGCAGGTTTCTCAAATAGGTACTTGATTGGATTCATCCTTGAGATCAGAAACACTTAGTGGACTATCATATAATGCCTTAACTGCCTTGTGGCCCAAATCAGACCCGTGCAGACTTTCTCTAGTGGTGTATATCTAGTTTCATAGCCCACAAACTTCTTGCTCAAATAGTATATGGCCTCTACTATCTTGCCATCTTCCTGGTGTTGTGCTAACGTTGCTCTAATGGCCGTGTCTGTTACGGACAAATATAGTAACAAAAGTTTACCAGATATCAGGAGTGCCAATACTGATGGGTTAGCCAAGTATTCTTTGATTATGTTGAACGTAGCCTGGCATTGCTCATTCCATTCTTTTGGCTAATTTTTCTTGAGTAGTTTGAAGATTGTGTTGGGGTAAAATCCACACAACACCCATTTTGGTTTTGATGATAACAAATAAGTTAGTTAATACTAACTTGTGTTATTTTGAATAGAGACTTCATTAGAGATGAGCATCAAGTAAGGGGGAGACCTAGAAAATGAACCAAGATAAAGTTTCAAAGAATGGTGTGAGGAAAGGTCTAAAAGAAGGACTACTTCAAAAGATTTCAAGCATCTCATTGAGATTCAAGACTTTAAAGTTCTCTTATGTATTTTTGTATCACGATGAATTTAAGTTTAAAATCCACAAACAAATGTAATGCACACACTCACACATGCATACATGTAGAGTGACCCTAGGAGGTGTTTTTTACATGGACTTTAACCAAACAAATGGCCCCATACTTGTCCAAACTTGGACTTAGCCATTTTCAGCAAAATCAACTGATCCGGCATACCGAATCCCAATCCGGCATGCCGAATCCCAATCTAGCATACCAAATTGTAATAAGACTATTGGGATTTAACCGTTGGTCAACAGATAGATTCCATGATCCGGCATACCGAATTGGGAAACGGCATATCGAATTAGGACTAAATTATGTCTGAAATTAGCATTAAACCTTAGATGCTTTGAGCACCTTTGCCTATAAATAGGTTAGCTCATTTGGGCTAAATACAATTAATTAAGGCTAATCAAAAGCATCACAAAGGCATTCGAACTTGATCATTCAAAGTATTGAAGCATTCATTCATCAAGGCATTCAAGTTCACTTCCCTCTCTAGCTAATTATATTTACTTAGCATTAAAGCTTCAAAGTGGAAGTTAGCTACACATTTACTAAGGTTGAGGTAAGCCTTACTTAGTAAACTTTTCATTATTATATGTTATGAGTCCTCTTGCTTGAAATCAAGAGTAGTTAATTGTGTTGAATCCTCTTGCTCATTAATCAAGAGTAGTTGGTAGTGTGAGTCATTTTGCTTCTAATCAAGAGTTGTACGAGTTCTCTTGTTTATTCTCAAGATTCTTATTAGTGGAATTCTCTCTAAGGTGAGAGGAGTGGACGTAGGTATAATTGGCCGAACCACTATAAAACGATTATGTCACTTCTGTAATTTACTTAGTTTTGTTAATTGTTTCATTTCCGCACTATTTTCACTGGCTTCACCTATTCACCCCCCCTCTAGGTGAATTTACATTTGGTATCAGAGCGGGAGCTCAAGATCGTGATTGTTTTCAATCCAACTAAGAGTAAAGACCATGGGATCCTCTGTCAATCGTAAGGTTGAAGGATACAATATTACCCGACCACCCTTCTTTGAAGGTGAAAGATTTTTCTATTGGAAGAATCGCTTCAAGAACTTTATTTGTGCCAACAATATCGATGCATGGGAAGTCATAAAAAATGGACCAAATATCATAGACAAGCCCAAAGAAGAATGGACCCCAACTGAAAAAGCAAAGATGCAATTCAACCATGTAGCTATAAGCTATATTCAATGTGCTCTAGGAGAAAAGGAGTACAATAGAACTTGCATGTGTGACTCTGTTAAGGAGATATTTGACAAGTTAGTTGTTACCTATGAAGGTACGTCTGAAGTCAAACAATCTAAAATCGATATGCTTGTAAACTAGTATGAACTGTTTAAAATGAAAAATGATGAAGATATCTATGCAATGTTTACTCATTTTACTAATATTGTGAACAAGCTGAAGGGTTTAGGAAAAGTCTACTCTAATGGAAAAAATGTCCGAAAAATTTAAGATCTCTTTCAAAAGAGTGGAGACCTAAGACTATGGCAATCAAAGAGTCCAAAGACATAGACAAGCTGAGCCTAGATGAGCTTTTGGGATCTCTACAAACTCATAAAATGGAGCTCAAACTGGACACCAAGGAAGATGAGCCTAAGGAACCAAAGAAGAAAGTCGTGGCCTTCAAGTCTTATAAAATAAGTACTGATGAAGAAGAGCTTTCGGAGGACGAAATTGCGTATCTTACCAAAAAGTTCTCAAGGTTCCTAAAGAACAAAGGCAAGACCTCATTCAACAAAAAGAGGATCTCAAAAGATCAAAAAGGTAAGAGTGCTTCAAAAGATGCCACTGACTCTTCTTCCAAAGATATCGTTTGTTATGAGTGTAGGAAACCAGGACATTTTAGGGGAGATTGCCCTAAAATGAAGAAGTATAAAAAGGCCTACAAAACCGAACACACTCTTGATTCAGCGATGAAGAAGAAGATGATGAAGTATCTCAAGATGAAAAAGAACAAATCAATCTCGCACTCATGGCTACTGAAGACGAGGAATCTCAAAATGAAGTAACCCCCACTTCTCCATCTCATAAAGATAAAGATTTTTTAGAGTTAGAAGAGGCTTTTGAATATCTCTATCAAAATAGTTTGGAACTAGCAACCACTAAAAAGAATCTCTTGAAAGAGATAAACACCCTTAAAGACCAAAACACATCTCTAACTTCTCAAGTGAACAACTTGGAAGAAGAAAATGAGAAATTGTGTAAAGCCCTAGAGTCATTCACAAATGGTAAGAAAATCCTTGATATTCTACTTGAAAATACCTCCAAAACACCTTTTAACAGAGAAGGTGTAGGTTATGATGTGAATAAGAGTTCAAATCAAACCAAAGAGGCAAGTTCAAGTCAAATAACAAGCAAGAAGGTAAAGAAAAATAAATATTACAACTATTGCAAAAAGAGAGGACATTCTATTGAGGAATGCTACATTAGAAAGAAAAGTTCTCAATCCAAGAACACCAATCTCAATAGGAAGACCTTAAATATTTCTCAAGTGGTTGTTTGTAATAATTGCAATAAGAAAGGACATACCATTTGGGAATGTCGTCACATGGACCAACCTTTCCTTCATCCTAAAAGACCCTATAATGGTCAAAATAGGGAAAGTTATCCTAATAGGCAAAGACCAACTAAAACCCCACCAAAAGTACAAAGACCACCTAAGAACCAAGGACCCTATAAAACGCCTCAAAGTCAAAGACCTTGGAAACCTCAATCATACACAAATTGGTATGAGAACCAAAAGGGAAATGGTAACCAAATGGTTTGGAAACCAAGAAGAATGTATGATACTAACAATTATGGACCCAACTCTCAATGGGGACCAAAATTTTATTGAGTATTTCTTGTTTTGTAGAGCAACATGGAATGGTACATTGATAATGGCAGCTCAAAACATATGATTTCCAACCCAAAGTTGTTTTCTGAGCTCAAGAAACAAAAAGGAGGATGGGTATTCTTTGGAGACAACAGCAAAGGTAGAATTATCGAAAATGGATCGATCAAGTTTGGAGGTACAGTGATTTCTAATGTTAGTCTAGTTGATAACCTCAAGTACAATTTACTTAGTGTAAGTCAACTATGCAACATTGGATATTATGTAAATTTTAATGCCTCTAGATGTGAGATTAAGGATTCAAATGATAATGTGATTCTTGAGGGTTGTAGGAAGAATAAGTTTACACTTGCATATTTAGTGTAAATTCTGTTGATGCATGCCTTATTTCTAAATCTGATGATACTATATTATGGCACAGGAAGTTGGGACACATTAATTCTAAAACTATTAAATCCCTATCCTCTAAAAATTTGATGAGAAATCTACCTAAGTTGAACTTTGATAAGCAACACACTTCTGGAGCATGTCAAAGAAGTAAACTTACAAAGGTATCTCATAAAGCTATAAATTCTGTTGCTACTTCAAGACCTTTGCAAATACTTCACCTTGATTTGTTTGGACCTATCCAAACCACAAGCCTAGGAGGTAAGAAGTATACATTTGTAATTATAGATGACTACTCCCGTTTCACCTAGACCCTCTTTCTCAAGCATAAAAATGATGCTTTTGAAGAGTTTGTGTCTCTTTGTAAGAGAGTACAAAATCAGAAGGGTTATATGATTATTTCTATCAAAAGTGATCATGGCGGCGAATTTGACAATATAGAAGAATTTGATGAGTTTTGTCGAAAATAAGGTATAACTCATAACTTTTCGGTTCCTAGAACACCACAATCTAATGGTGTGGTTGGAAGGAAGAATAGAACTATCCAAGAAACTACAAGGACAATGCTCAATGAGTACTCTTTGCCAAAGTATTTGTGGGCCGAAGCTGTTCATACAGCTTGTTATGTGTTAAACTGGATTTTGATAAGACCTATCTTGTTAAAGATCCCTTATGAACTTTTCCATAATAAGCTTCCTAAAGTTGATTACTTTAAAGTGTTTGGTTGTGCTTATTTTATTCTTAACACTAAGGACAACTTAGGAAAGTTTGAGGAAAAGGCCGATGATGGTATTTTTCTAGGCTACTCCACAAATAGTAGAGCTTATAGAGTCTTTAATAAAAGAACACTAGTTGTGGAAGAATCTATGAATGTTAAATTTGATGAATCTATGGTAAAAGAAAAATATAAAGACCTAGAAAAAGATGATGAAGATGAAGTACTTGAAATTAGGAAGAGAGTTGAAAAAGTCACTCTAGATGAACCTAATGATCAAGTACATCAACTTCCCAAAGAAATTAGAACTGTTAAAGACCACCCTCCTGACCTTGTCATTAGAAACCTTGATAAAGGTATACAAACTAGGAGTAAAATCCAAAATGTTTGTTCCAATGTGGCTTTTATTTCTACCATCGAACCCAAGAATATTAAAGAAACACTTTTGGATAGTAATTAGATAATTGCTATTCAAGAAGAGCTCAATCAATTTGAAAGGAATCAAGTTTGGGACTTAGTGCAAAGACCATCTAACTCCAAAATTATTGGAACTAGATGGGTATTTAGAAATAAACTTGATGAAGATGGTAATATCACTAGAAACAAAGCTAGACTGGTTGCCCAAGGCTATAACCAACAGGAAGGTATTGACTTTGATGAGACATATGCACCTATAGTAAGACTATAATCTATTAGAATGTTGTTTGCGGTTGCTTGTCATATGAATTTCAGGTTATATCAAATGGGCGTGAAGAGCACATTTTTAAATGGCTTCATCAATGAAGTACACGTCATTCAACCACCTGGATTCGAAGACCCAAAGCATCCTGACCATGTCTACAAATTGAAGAAGGCTCTCTATGGCTTGAAACAAGCTCCACGAGCATGGTACGACAGGCTAAGTAAGTTCCTGATTGATGATGGTTTTACTATGGATAAGATAGACACTACTCTCTTTGTGAAACATAGAAATAAAGATTTAATTCTAGTTCAAATAGATGTAGATGACATCATTTTTGGCTCTACCAATGAATCTATATGTCTTGACTTTAGTAAGAGTATGAGTAGTGAATTTGAAATGAGTCTTATGGGTGAATTGAATTTCTTTTTAGGACTTCAAATAAAACAGACCCCTAATGGGATTTTCATTAGTCAAACAAAGTATCTTAAAGAATTATTAAAGAAGTTTGACATCAATGGACAGAAGTCATCCAGTACTCCAATGAGTACATCTATAACTCGGTCTAAGGATGAAGATGGCATCCCAGTTGACCCAACTAAGTATAGAGGCATGATAGGTAGCTTACTCTATCTAACGGCTAGTAGACCAGACATTATGTTTAGTGTCTGTGCTTGTGCTAGGTTTCAAGCTCAACCTATGCAATCCCATTTGAGTACTGTAAAGAGAATCTTTAAGTACTTAAAAGGAACTCCAAGCATTGGCTTATGGTACCCTATGGACAATGACTTTGATCTTATTAGCTTCTCTGATGCCGACTTTGTCGGGTATCATGTTGATCGAAAAAGTACAAGTGGTACTTGCCACTTTCTTGGATCATGCTTAGTTTCGTGGTTTAGTATGAAGCAAAATTGAGTTGCTCTATCTACCACCGAAGCTGAATACATCGCCCTGGACGATGTTGTGCATAAGTGTTATGGATGAGGCAAACTCTCCAAGACTGTGGGGTTAAGTTTGACACTTCCTCAATCCAATGTGATAACACCAGTGCTATTAATCTCAGTAAAAATCTGATTTTACACTCTCGAGCTAAACATATTGATATCCATCATCACTTCTTACGTGATACTGCTCAAAGAGGTGAAATTCATCTTGATTATATTGAGACCGAGAAGCAACTTGCAGACATTGTCACCAAACCCTTGAGTGAAGAGAGGTTCTGCTCTCTTAGAAGAGACATAGGGTTATGCAATCCCTTTGATTAATGTTTGGTTGTACATGCATTGTTTTGCTTGAAAATGGTTTTTTTTTCTGAAATTTGTTGCTGAAACAGCTGATTCGGCATACCGATTCCAAATTTGACATATCGAATCACTCACAGTGGTTATTTACTTTCAGATGTAATTGTACTATTTTATCAGATTCGGCATACTGAATTTTGATTCGGCATACCAAATCAGTTTAAATTTTTAGCCATTTGTAGCCATTGGCCAGGAAACGATATATCGGATCCTGATTCAGCAGGTCCAGTGACTGTTTTCTAGCCGTTGGAAGACTGGTTTGTGCCTATATATACCCCACCTTTTTCACCTCTCTTGGCATTACTTTTCACTAGTCATCTATTATTCACCTCAAGCAAGTGTGATTTATTCAAATACTCAAATTTCCATACTCTCTTTTATATTTCTCACCATTATTCAACATGAGTCAAAGAGGAAAAGCACCTATGGCGGGTGAAGAACCAGCCTCCAAGCGTGGGCGAAGAGGAGGTCGATTTACTCCCATTCGAGGAGCTTCTTCTCGATCTCAAGGAGCTTCTCATTAAGAAAATCAACCCATTCAACACTTTCCTTCTTAAGAGTTTCTTGCTACTTGGCCTTTGTTCGCTTCAAGAAAAATTGAAGAAGGTCGTTCCGTTGACACCGCCTCCTTTGAAGGTATTCATCTCCAAGATCTATTTCAAGCTCTAGGATGGGAATCTCTTCTTCACCCTCCGGAGATTTGCTACCCCACCCTAGTTCGCTATTTTTACAACAATCTTCGCTTTAGTGGCATGGCCAAAGAGTTGAAACTCACTTCTTTTGTCAATGGCGTCACCATTAAACTCTCTCTTGATGATCTTGCTTCTTTGCCTCAAGTTCCTAATACTGGCCCTTACATCTATTGGAACCCAAAGTACTCAAATTTCGGTGAAATAGTCAATCATGAAGACATCTATTCCAACATTCTCACCGAATATCAAGGAAATGAAACTTCCGTTCCAATTGGTCGCCTCAAGATGATTCCTCATGTTATATCTTATATTATTCAACATAATCTTATTCCAAGAGGAGGAGACCGGAGCAAGTGCTTGACTCCACAAGCATACCTCACTTTTTGTGTCTTCACCGGCACTCAAACTTGATTTCCTTACTTCATGATGCGATACATGGACCATATTGCTAAGCCATCTTGGAAGACCAATCTTCCCTATGGTCGTCTTCTCACCATCATCTTCAATCACTTTGATATTGATCTCTCTCGTGAGGTGGAATCATCCAAAACTTCACAGCCCATCTCTAGAATTTCTTTTCACACTCTCAATATTCCGGATCCTCTTGAAGAATCAGGCGATGAAGAAGATGTTCCACCTAGATGTCAACAACGTCAACAACGATTTGTACCGGATGCCTTTCAAGATTGGATCTCCAATGTTGATGAGTATTTGGATGAAGCAAACACACGTTTGGTGGAACTAGAAATGGGACAACAACACCTTCAAGACGATGTTTCTTCTCTCCGCCAAGAGATGAAGACCGGTTTTGATTCTCTTAATTCTAAACAAGCAAGTGTACTTACAGCAATTCAATCTTTGTCTCTCAATCTTGGACATCTACCATTTGACACACCGGGAGCTACTCCTCCAGCCGGACCTTCTCAAGGTGTTGCTCCACAAGGATTTATTCCCTCTATCCCTCCATTTCCGGGGATGTCTTCTCAAGACCCAAATGCTCCTCCGGAGTGATTTTTTTTATGCTTTCTCCCATGTTTCTTTTTGATAATGCCAAAGGGGGAGAGAAAATTGGGGGACATAGGACTTATAAGAAAATGGAATTGGGTTTTATGCTTACATTCTATGCTATGGAATGTAATTTGACATTGATATTAATGCATTTAGTTTTTTCTTTTGAGTTTATTAAATTGTCTTGATATTGTCTCCTTATCTCTTTCGATACTATTTATTTGTCATCATAAAAAAGGGGGAGATTGTTGGGGTAAAATCCACACATCACCCATTTTGGTTTTGATGATAACAAATAAGTTAGTTAATACTAACTTCTGTTATTTTGAATAGAGACTTCATTAGAGATGAGCATCAAGTAAGGGGGAGACCTAGAAAATGAACCAAGATAAAGTTTCAAAGAATGGTGTGAAGAAAAGGTCTAAGAGAAGGACTACTTCAAAAGATTTCAAGCATCTCATTGAGATTCAAGACTTTAAAGTTCTCTTATGTATTTTTGTATCACGATGAATTTAAGTTTAAAATTCACAAACAAATGTAATGCACACACTCACACATGCATACATGTAGAGTGACCCTAGGAGGTATTTTTACATGGACTTTTAGCCAAGCAAATGGCCCCATACTTGTCCAAACTTGGACTTAGCCATTTTCAGCAAAATCAGCTGATCCGGCATACCGAATCCCAATCCGGCATGCCGAATCCCAATCCAGCATACCGAATTGCAATAAGACTATTGGGATTTAACCGTTGGTCAACGGATAGATTCCATGATCCAGCATACCGAATTGGGAAATGGCATACCGGATTAGGACTAAATTATGTCCGAAATTAGCATTAAACCTTAGATACTTTGAGCACCTTTGCCTATAAATAGGTTAGCTCATTTGGGCTAAATACAATCAATTAAGGCTAATCAACAGCATCACAAAGGCATTCGAACTTGATCATTCAAAGTATTGATGCATTCATTCATCAAGGCCTTCAAGTTCACTTCCCTCTCTAGCTAATTATATTCACTTAGTATTAAAGCTCCAAAGTGGAAGTTAGCTACACATTCACTAAGGTTGAGGTAATCCTGACTTAGTAAACTTTTCATTATTATATGTTGTGAGTCCTCTTGCTCGAAATCAAGAGTAGTTAATTGTGTTGAGTCTTCTTGCTCGTTAATCAAGAGTAGTTGGTAGTGTGAGTCCTCTTGCTCCTAATCAAGAGTTGTACGAGTTCTCTTGCTCATTCTCAAGATTCTTATTAGTGGAATTCTCTTTAAGGTGAGAGGAGTGGACGTAGGTATAATTGGCCGAATCACTATAAAACGATTGTGTCACTTTTATAATTTACTTAGTTTTATTAATTGTTTTATTTTCGCACTATTTCCACTGGCTTCACCTATTCACCCCCCTCTAGGTGAATTTATAGAGTGGTTCGCACACCATGGTTAACCGAGAAATGAACCGACTGATGTATTGGATTCTTCTAAGAAATCCTCTAATTTTTTTTTTTTTCAGTTTTGAGTGGTGGCATGTCCATAATTGCCTTGATCTTGGTGGGGTCGACCTCAATGCCACTATGGCTAACTATGAACCCTAAGAGCTTTCCGGCTATGGTTCCAAATACACACTTTTGAGGGTTTAGCCTTAGCTTGTAGGTCTTAATTCTTTCAAATAACTTTCTTAAGGCTTCAACATGTCCTTCACGTTCTTTAGACTTGACGATCATATCATCGACATAGACCTCGACCTCTTTGCGCATTAGGTCATGTAAAATGGTGGTTGCCTCCCTTTGATAGGTTGCTCCGGCATTCTTAAGCCCAAAAGACATTACCTTGTAGCAGTATGTTCCCCATTGAGTTATGAAGGATGTCTTTTGCATGTCTTCACGTGTCATCTTTATTTGGCTATACCCTGAGAACCCATCCATAAAAGATAGAAGGTCGTGCTTTGCCATATTTTCTACCAGTATATCAATGTGAGGTAGGAGAAAGTCATCCTTTGGGTTTGCTTTGTTCAGGTCCCTAAAGTCTACATACATTCATACGTGTCCATCTTTCTTGGGTACTAGCACAATGTTGGCCAACCATTCAGGGTATTCAGTCACTTCTAGAAATCTTGCTTCAAGTTGTTTAGTGACTTCCTCTTTGACCTTTAAGATCCATTCCGGTCTCATCCTTTTGAGTTTTTGCTTTACTGGTTTCATCCCAGGGTATAAAGGTAGACGGTGTGGGACAATGTTGGTGTTAATTCTGGGCATGTCATCATATGACCATGCGAACACTTCCATGTATTGCTTTAAGAGTTCAATCAGAGGTTGAACCTCTTGTTCATTCAAAGTTGAGAAGATTTTTATTTTTCTTGTCAATTCTGATGATTTTAAAGCTCTCCGGATTCTATTGAGCTATTTTTTTCTTCATCTTGTTGGATTATTTTTAAGAGATTGGATGGAGGACCATTGAACATTTTATCCTCATTTATGTAAGAAAGAAGAGGCACAATGTAATCGAAAGAAAGTAATTCATTGAAATCAAACTCAAGGTCTACATTAGCCTCAGACATGGACTCAGAAGAACTACAAGAAGAACTAGACTCGGATTCGGACTTAGAACTGGAACTAGAAGAGCTGAAATGTAAACTAGGATTAGGACTAGAACTATCGATGCCTTTGTAGAAGCGGTATTCCAAAAACTGGGTCCAATTGGGTATAGCTCCTTCAGCTGGATAGATCATTGCTTGTTGACTTGGATTCCAATCTTCAGGGCCGTCTAGTGCAACGATCACTGCTTAAAACAGATCTTCAATGTGGAAAGAAGCTGCTTCATCTTGCTAGTCTTGGTTGGAGTCCACACGATCTTCTTGAAGGATCTCCAACCAGTCCATTTGATCTGTAAAGAAGATTTCAAAACCTAGCATTAGTTGTTGTGAGATTTCATCGTACCGTGGTTCATTAAATCCACAATAAGGGAGGGTATCCCCTTATGTGATGAAATATCCATTGAGAGTTGTAGGGTAAGGTGTCGTGACACTTACCTCAGCTTTTGGGCTCTTTGATTTCTTTACCCTCTTGTACTTCTCATGGTCCTCTTTGTGTAGCTTCTTCATGTAAGCTTCATTTATCTTCTATCTCTCTTTCTGGACCCGTTTGAAAAGATCCTCCTTGGTCAGGGTGTAGCCTAAACCATAGTACTCTTTGTTGTGAGAGGATAGTGTAAGCTCTGACACTCCTTAGTGAGACCTTCCAAGGCCCATACCTAGAAAATATTCCTTTTTCTTGATCATGTTTGGGACCGCTACATTGTGACTATTTAGGTGGGTAAGGGGAAGTTTCTCCCTCAGGGGTTGTGCTGGGTATGTGGCACACATGATGTCGAACTGAAAATCGGCTAGCTTAGAGTCTGATTCCTTGCTAGCCTCTACATTGGCAAGCATGCTTATTACCTCTGGATTGGCTAAGATGGTGATGACCTTGTCATTGACTATGAACTTGAGATTTTGGTGGAGAGAGGATGGCACTGCCTTGGATGCATTAAGCCATGGCCTTCCAAGGAGCATATTGAAAGACAAAGGGATGTCAATGACTTAGAACTCAACCTAGAAATTGGTTGGGCCCAGAGTGATTTTGGTGTTCAGAATTCCGATGACATTCCTTCGTGTGTTGTCATAGGCTCTCACACCTTGTGTGGAGGGCTGTAGCTTTGATGGGTCGATCCCTATGTGCTGGATGGTTCGTAGTGGGTAGACATTCAAGGCTAAGTCGTTCTCCACTAAAACTTGAGGAATTCGACTACCATTGCAATCGACGGTGACATAAAGTGCCTTCGTATGGTTTGGTCCTTTAGGTGGAAGATCCTTGCCTGATAACATGATTGCTTGGACTGCATAGAGGGCCCTTACTATATTGGCTTGCTGGGCTGGTTCTATCTCAATTGGCACATGTACACTAGCCAAAGCTTTTAGGATTGCTTCTCTATGGGTTTGAGAACCGGTTAATAAACCCTAGATTGAGATCTTGGCTTTGGTTTTCTTGAGCTGCTTTAGAACCTCATTTTTTGGCTCAATAGTGGCATGGTTCTGATTCTGGTTCTGGTTCCTTGCCAACTCAGCTAGGTTGTCTGCATTGAGTCGAGCTGGATTGAAATTTTTCCCACTCCTCGTGTTTACATTATTGCACTCCTCATCAGATGGGAAATAGAGCTTAGAATCGAATTAGGATAGAAGGTGGTCAACATCCTAATCTGACTCATCTGATTCCCCATTACTTATGATGATCATATTGACTTCGGGTTCATCGGTGGTCACGGTGAGTTCTTGAAGCTTGTCGTATAGTGCCCATACCATGGCTTCGATTGTTCGGGTCTCCTCGTCCAATTCTTTGAGGTGGTCAAAGATCTCATCTTCATGGTAAGGAAAGGGCAAGCTAGTTTGTCGCCTCGAGCTCAGATTGAGTCCTCCAGGCACATTTATGTGAATGTATGCATTGGATCTTTAGATTATTTCATTGATGACATTGACTTGATCTTGGACACTGTTCCAAAGGTCTATGTGGCTATCCCACATCTGCCAATATTGCTCATCTGATCTTTGAAGCTTGTTTTGCAAAGTCCCAACTTGCTCTTTTTAAGCAGCTATTATGTTTCGGCTCATAAGGTTCAGATCTCTATCTTGATCTTGACATTCTCTAAGAAATGTTTGCATGTGCTGCTGATGATTGGCCATGTCCCTAGTATGCCCTTGAATAAATTGGGTCAGGTTCTTGAGCTCTTGTGCTATCCCTGGTAAGGACCTTATGTCTTTGACCCGTTCATATTACCAATATGCTCTTCGACTATGATGCCCAAACGGGTGAGGCCTCCTTGCAACGTGAGCCCAGAGAGATGAGTCAGCTGCCTTTATGATGTGGTAAGTTTCCTCTAAGATGGTGTATAGACTCTCATCTTGCTCTTGATGATCATGCTCAAGTGCTATGATTGCATGTCTCAATTGTTGGACGGTCATGGCAAGCCCGTCCCTCTCTTGGGTACGATCAAGCGGCTGATTATCTTCAATCAGACTATTGGGTAGACTATGAGGTGGGTCATAATATTGCTCGTCAGTGGTCACATCAACATAATAGCCTTCTTGGCCTTCTTCGTATAGGTATCTTTTGGGTATTGACTTGAGGAGAATTGTTTGTCAAGAATAATACCGCAGGCGTATGGATCAATTGTAGCTACGAGTCGAACACAAGGAGATAAGCCACTCTATCTTACTCATTTAAAGTAACGCGAAAGTGAACCAGATTAAGAAGATTAAACTAAATTATGCTCCTAACACATGCATCTACCGAAATTGACGTCCTAAACATTCATCTAGATACGGGAAATATTGAATTATAAATAGAATGAACCTAAAAACTAAGGACCTAATTTGCCTAGGATAAAACCCAAAGTTGAGAATGAGAAACAATTTAAAATGCTAAATTGAAATAAAATATAAAGAAGAGAAGAAGACAATTACCTTGGTTGAGAGGTTGCACTCCCCACACGATCTTGCAAGTTGGAGAAGCTTGAGTGATGAAGATGCTAATTAATTAATTAATTACAAATCCATATAGGCTATCCTAGTTAATTACATCACCATTGAAACTAACCTAAGAAGAACAAGCAAAGAAGATGAAATAAAACTTGCATTAAACTTGAAAGCAATTACAATGAAGAACAAAAATTAAAAGACTAAAAGATGAGCTCAACACACGAGCAAGGGGGTAGGGAAAAGAATGAGCCTAAGAGAATTCGTGGGAGAGTGAGAGAGAGACTAAAAACATAAAAATTGAAAGCTAAGCATTCCTCCACGTTTTTACAAAAAGGTATATAAAGGTGTGCAAGAGGATTTAGGGTTTACATAAAGTAGGTGAGATGGAGGGCTAGGATTAGATCAAGGGGAGGAGAGAGAGCAGGGTTGGAAATTGTGGGAGATTGAGAAAAATAAAAAAAAATAAAAAAATACAAACGAGAGAGAAGTGAGATAAGAGGTAGGAGCGAGAGAGACCGAGAGAATTGAGAGACAGAGAGAGAGAGTTCGTGAGAGAGATGGAGTTGTGGGATCATGGAGTGAGATGGGATAGGGAGAATGGTGTGGGGATTGGAGAAAGATAGATGGGAGAGATTGGATCGTGGAGGGCTTTTGGAGAGAGAGGAGATAAATTAGGGAAGAGGGATTTTAAGGAGAGATGTGAGAGTCGTGGAGGGATGGGAGAGAGATGTGGGCAGCATGTGTGAGAGGAGAGATTTTAGGAGAGAGAGGAGGGGTTTTAGGAAATATGGGAGAGAGAAAATATGGTGGAGAGTTAGACGAGAGATGGGAACTGTGGAAAGGTTTGGGAAAAACAAAATAAAAAAAAAAGAAAAGTGAAATGGAAAGTGGATGGGAGAGAGCGTGGACAGTGAGATAAAATAGGGGAGAAAGAGAGAAGAAATAGGGAGAAATGGGAGAGAGAAACGTGAGTGGGAAAGAGAGGAAATTGGGAGAGAGAAAATAGGGAAAGATTCCCCTTTTTTTATTTTATTTCTATATTTTTTTTCCTTTCTTGCGCAAATCCCATCTTGGCCGATCCTTGCTTGCAGCCCACTTTCTAGTCAAACTTCTAATTGGAATATGAAATTCCTCCTTTGTCCTTGGTTGCTTCAGTGAGAATTATTCCCATCCTGCCCTTGGTCACATGTGAACAGGTGTAGGTCCCATGTGACTTTTCTCTCTCCTTCAATAGTGAAAAACGTAAAAAGGGGGTAAATGCTTGAGAGGATCTCAACCCTTGATCATGATTGTCTTCTTTAATGCCAAACATACCCCTGAGAAATCGCAGACTGGCTATGGGCTTCATCTTGGTTCACTTCTGGCCCATTATTCTTTTTTGGCCTGAAAAGAATAATCATATGAATGGGCATCAAAACAAATGTGTACTTGACATGCTACACGTCCATCTTGCTCAGAATTTTGTCATCTTTGTAACCATGAAAAGAAACTGGACCACTATACGTGTAAATTTGGAGATACAATTCTCGATAGCATAAAATGACCAAAAAGTACCTAAAACCTAAAAAACACAGAAAAATACCCGAGTAGCTCCGTAAAATGTGAGTAAAATATATGCTTATGACCCTAAGATTTCACACATTAATGTGCTCATTAGGAATCTCTTCCTCTTTATGGGGATGCTCTTCACCAAAGTCTTGGGAATCTTCATCACTATCCACCCCTATGTTATCATGAGGACGTCGTCAGGTAGGGCTTCCTCTAAAACAAGAGCAGTTAGGGCTTGGACCAATTCTTCAGTCCATTCTGTAACAGGGGATCATGCTGGTTCTTGACCGGTGTGATCAAGGCTTGTAAATTAATGGGCCGATCCTCCTCTTCAAGATTGTTAATGGACTTAGAATTTCCACCATGTGGTGGAAAGGGGTTGGATTGAACATTGGGTTGATTTGACTAGACCACGAACTTCCCCTCATCAAGTAGATCTTGGACTGCATGCTTTAGCTGGTAACATTCATCGGTCAAATGCCCATTTTGTTGATGGAACTCACAAAAGAGGTTGGGCTTGTACCATTTTGGTAATGGGTTCGGAAAGTTAGCCGACTGGATCTTGGTCAGGAGTCCTTTCTGGATTAACTTCTTAAGGACTAGGCTTAGTGGCATGTCTACATCTGTGAACTATCTTCTTAGCCGGTTCGCCCCTGCCCTCAGGGCATTGTTCGCAATCAGAAGTGGGGCCTCTATGGTTGGTTCCACCACATTTACCTTATATTCTTGTTTGAAAAAGTCTTTTTACCAGCCCCAGTTCGCTAGTTGTTCAATGCTACCCCTTGCTTAGAGTTCCTTAGATCAAGTTAGGAGGGTTTAAGGCATCTTCAACTTGTTGACCAGCCTCAAACAAGACCTCAAAGGTAGTCAAAGGTTGAGCAAATAAGTGAGTCTTGTAAGGCATTTGGAAGTTCTTAATGATCATTTTGACCAGTTACTTTTCTGTGGGCCGATCCCACATTAATACATCCTTGGACCTGAACCTCATCAAGTACTGAGTGAACCCTTCGTTAGCTTTTTGCTTGGTGGTTTTCAGGTCTCGACAGGTTAGCTCCATCTAAGTATTGTATGAATATTGGTTCTTAAAGGCTTTCACCATATCATCCCCAAATGCGGGCTTGAGAAGAGTCCAAGGGCATGAGCCATCTGAAGGTGGGCCCAGTCAAGGACATTTTGATTGCTTGGCCTATTTGCTGCTCAGAAAAATTCTGGATTCTTATCTGGCCGATGTATACCCTAAGATGGGCTCGTGGGTCACTGGTTTCATCAAATTTTTTGAATTTCCACTTGAAACCCTCAGGCAAACATGCTTCAGGGAAGAAACAAAGTCCCTCAGAATTAATCATCTGGTCTTCCACCCCTTTCATGTTCTTCATAGCATGCTCTAATTTCTCGACCTTTTGCTTTAGGAGTCGGGTTTCAACCGAGTCCTTAGTAGGTTGCAGTCCGAAAGTGATGACCTCATCTTCTAAGGCCATATTCAGGTTTTACAAAGACCCTCCATGAAATCGTGTATGACTTTGGTCTGAACTGGCTTGTGGCAGAGCTGGAGTAGGGGCATTTGTTGTCAATTTGGTCACTAAGCCCACTAGAAGTTGCATATGGGCTTTCAGTTCCTTAATGTCTGTACGAATGGTTTCGTCACCCATTTTTGGTTCAAGGGGGCTTGAAATGCGAACTAGTCTTCTTCCGATCCTAGTCCAACTAATTGTAAAACCGGTATCCTATTGTCCCGTAGTAATGGTTCCTAGTAGAGTAGGGTCACGATTAGACTAAAAGAGAAGATTGGGGAGAAACTAAGCCTATGGCGAACCTCGCACCCCTAATAAGTTACCCTAAGGAAAGTATGATATGCAATATGATGCTCAGACAAGTTCACAACAAGCACGCCAATCCCAAACAAGGGTTTGTAAGTGTGGGCGCTAGGTTGATCAAGTTCTAGATTGACCCACATCAAAGGCCACAAATTGGTGAAGCGGGCCTAGGACGAGATCAAGGTTGATCAGGCTAGTCAAGAACAAGGCCAAAAAAATTTCAGTTCAGTTCTCAAACAATATTACAATTAGAGTGTCGTGACCTAAGCGTTGGGCTCTAGATCCCTACATAATGTATGCCGGTTAGAGGATAATAGGACTGAAAAAGGGTTCTCTTAGTAAGGTGCTCCTATATACCACTCACCACTCCTGCGAGTAAGATGATCAAATGGTACGGCGGTAAAAGCCTCTTTGATATACCAAAGGGTACGGTGCTAAGAGTTGTAGTTTCACTAAGGGTAAGCCACGTGTCTACACACCGGACCCAGGGTTACGCTAAATAATGGGGTTAACCTTTGATTGTGTATGCAAATATGATGTGAGTTAGTGCATAGAAGTTAGCATCCAAAAACATACAATTAAAGAAAAAGCATGTTATAACAGTACAACATATAAGCCAAGCACATGAAAAGTCTGACCTATTTTACACAAGTAAAAGTTATCTTTAGTGGAGTTGCCATTGTGAGGATAATGGGGTCGCATGGCGGGGGACTGCCACGTGTCCTACACCTCATCCCTCTTTAGGAAGAAGAGAGAGAAGAGGGGCAGATTGTGTGTAAGGAGTTGCCACCTAGAGGAGGGTCTAAGACCCAAAAAATTGTAATGTAATGACACTTATGCTGTGCCCTTCTAGGGAGCAAATGATCCGTTGGTCTAGGTACGGGTCAAGTTACAGTCTGGGGAAGGTATTAGGCACTCCAGTCCACCCAGACTAGCCGGTTTTTCTATTGCTAGGCACAAATGGTGGTGTAACATGCTTTGGGAGAGAATGTAAAATGTAAGGAAAACTATGAGAAAAATAAGATACAATGAAAGTAGAGAAACACATGCACGGAGGTTCAGTTGCAAGGCAAGGGTTAGTATACAGGAAAATAGAAATAAAGGACTCCGAACCTATTAGACTTATACACGATCAACTCTAATTATTCTGAATATGATAGGATGACGTACTTATAAAAATAAGGGAGGCAACCTATACAAAAAACATGGTATGAAGAGAGTAAATGATACAAGAGAGAAAATGCAAACTAAAATTGAGGATTTATGAGAAATATATGCATGACATGTGAGAATATGCAATATTTGAATATGAACATGGGGGAATCTTATACTATAGGGGATGTGGGTCATAAAAAGATGTGTGCATGATATGAGTTATATAAAAAAAATGATAAAGGAACGAAGTAATATGTGATCACCATCTAGAGAGATGGGATCACTTTCCTCTGAAGATGCAAAATGAAATAGAAAGCAAAAACCACGTAAATTAAATAAAGCTTAAAAGTGAAGGACCTACCTAGTAGAAGGAGATCAAAACGAAATGTGGAGGTTTCCCTATTGTAACTCAAGAGATTTGTACGTAGAGCAAGTATTGCAGCTTGAAAGGCTTCTCTTTTCTCTTATAATCGAACACTTCGTTGTCAAGGCATGATTACCGGATTGGAGTCTCCAAGTCTTGATCTTGAAGTCTCAAATGGGATTGTAGTATTCAAGAGGTAAAGGGGGTGGTAGGCTTCAAAACTCTTGAATGTAGACTAAGTATGGGTGTAAGGGAGGCTGTCTTTGAACTAAGAACTAGGCAAAGCTCATAGAAGGTGCATATATGGATTGTCTCCAGATTATGTAACCCTCCTGCACGTGAGAGGGGATGTATTTATAGATGTAGAGGGGTGTGTGCACTCCCAAATTCGTGTAGGTATAGATGAGTTCATCTGGATCGTCCAAATGGGGGGTCTTTGTTTTGACGGTGGGTGTAAAGTCAAGGTAAGGACCAATAGAGTGTGGGCAACTGTTTAGTTTCCTTAGGAAGGGTTTCTTGGGGCCTAAGGGAGCCAAGATTGGGATCCAAGGTGCCAAAAATAGGCTGGTTCTCAAAAGGAATCGCAATCAGAGTAAAATATGGCAAGTTTGGGCTTCTCGAATTTGTAGATATTCGACAGTGAAATTGCTCGAGTCGACATCGAAAGGGGGTATGGTCAATATGGAGTGGCTATCGATGTACAACACTCAACATCGAGGGTTGGTGTTTTGCTATTGAAAATGAAATTCTGAATTCTGAATGTCAAAATAGGTTAGACAATAGAAATGGTCTATTCAATAGTGAGTGGGTATGGCTCGATGTCGAATAAAGGTGGGTTCAATGTCAACTTGGGGCCTTTGAGTGTTGATCTGGGTTCTAGTGTCGACAGGGATGGTTTAGGCTACTTGGGCCAGGTCTTGTGTTAGGCTCCGGCTGGTTCCAAGGGGTCTGGGTCAGGGCTAGCCTTTCCAGGGGTTCTTGGAGGGCTTGGAGGCTCAGGTTTGGGCTCCAACAAGGGAATGGACAATCGGTAAATGGATTTGAGCAATGCACATTGACGCTACATCCGCAGATACACTGGCTCTAGGCCTTGGAGGGTACACATCATCGTTATGGGAAACTTTCGAGGGAAAAGACAAAATGTGGTGTCTACAATAGTGCACACACATCATCATCCTACTGGCCGTCCTTTTTCTGACATGGAAGTTGGTGCCTTAGAAAGGGCTAGATTCTTTCTTTCTCATTTCTTGATAGAACATTTCTCCCAAGAGGTTACATATCTTAACCTAAATTTCAGAGGGGAAGCTAAGTTTCCATACGAGCTTGGTTTCATACCTTAGTATTGCCTTTAGGCTTAGGAGAGGGTAATGGCCTGATGGACAAAGTGTGGTCTATTTTGGAGGGACCTTCACGGTTGAATTAGATTATGGATATTGATTGATTAAAGGACATTGGCAATGGGGTGTTTGACTATAAGGAGGAGAGGGTGAACTTGGGGATTCTCAAAAGTTGATCGGTGTTGGTGTGATCACTCTAAAGAGGGGTCCTCTTAAAGAAATGAGACTACATGATGGTAAATATGATGTCATTGAAGTGTTGAGATCAGGTGATGATGGAAGGATTGAGTAATAGAGTAGTAGTTGCAAACTCGGATGATATGATGGTGACAAACTTGGATGGTAGAAAGGTGTCGGTATGCTGACAAGGCTGTCCCTAAATTATGAGGGGGTGACAAAAGTGGTAGGGGTGGTTTGTTAAGATCAAAAGGGAAAGGTGGGAGCCCCATTACCCAATCAAATAGTAGATTTTCCTTTTGTTTCCAACTCTTCAATGCCTCTTCCTTAGACTCATTGCTTGTTGTCCGAGATGTTTTTGAGTTCTCTTAGCATAGCATCTTCCCAAACATTGTATAGAGGCTGTTACTGATTGTCTATAATTTAATCCTGCTTTTTTTTAGAGGGGAACATGATTTCTTAGAAGCATTGTGTAGGCACTGAATTTTGTCACCCCCGGCGATGATGACAACAAGACATGGACAGATGACTTCTCTCTCAAATCACCCAAAAATCTATAAAAACACCCAAAAAAAAATAATCAAAGAATGATCAATTTTTCTAAAACGATCATCCAAAGACCAAATGGAGCCAACTCAAGACCAACAACACCACTGAAAGTCTGGCGGCACCACCGGACCCTGAGGACTCTATAAATAGAGGGCCCCCTTCCTTTGGAAAAGTAGACTGAACAGGACTGAAAAAAGGAGGTTTTGGTCCCTAGAGAAGTTCTATCCATTTTTCTACTTTTTGTGTTTTTAGGCTTTAGTTTTTGGCCCACAAAGGCCTTGTTAGTGACTAAGATGCAGAAGCCCTACTGATGTTTAGGAAGCCCTTATTGGTGACAAAGGCGCAGAAGCCATGTAGGTGTTTAGTCCATATGGCGCTGCAGTGCTGCCCAAAAGTGTGAGCAATTGACTCTTTCATCTTTGGTGACGCCGTTACTCTGCCCGAAGTCTAAGTTACGGGATCCTTTTTTTCACAATGGTATGGCTGCTACTCTGCCCGAAGTCTGAGTAGTGAAATTGTTACACCCGTGCCCAAAAATTAGGGCTGATTCAAACTTTGGTTATAGGTCCTGAACTTGAGGTCACCATTGTTGGTGCCTTGTGGTGTATTGACAGTGTGATTTCGGGTGATATCGTACCTACCCGCATGGAGACGAGTGCCTTCTCCATGTAGCTGCACTGTATACTCTCAGATATACGACTGTGGTAAATGTTTTCTTTCCAAACTATCAAATATAAGTTAATTCCATAAGGTTTTGAACCCACAGAATGATCAAAGAAGTTTAGATTACAGGACCGTCGTAATTGGTTAATTACTAATTTACTCTGTAGAACCCCCCACACTTTCCTTCCTGTGTTCAGTCGGCCGTATACCTTATCAATCGAAATCCCGTACTCAACTTGAGACACCAATCTGATTTCCATCTATGGGCCTCACCTGAGCCAAATAGTCATTTAAATCAATTCACTCTTATTAGACAAACCAAACGGACCCTAGTAGTCATATATATATATATATATATATAAAATTAAACAAACTAATTCTAATATGAGCTAACCAAACTAACCCTTATAAATTATGCAACTAATCCCTATTAGGGGCCAGCCAAACAAGCCTTAAGATCATAACCATAAATAGGGCTATCCCTTCTTCATTTCCTCATTTCACCTTAACAACGGAATTCTGCCCTAGAGGAAGAGAAGAAGAAGAGAAAGGGGATTTGGGAGAGAACTTGGTGTATCTGCTGCTGCCTAACTAAATCCATTCAAACTCAACCTAGGTAAAGGCTCGTAGTTCTATTTCTTCTCTTTTCCTTGTTAAAATCCTTGTTTCATGAAATAATCCACCCTTTAATGACTTTTGATCATACATGCATGATCATCCTAACCAAGTTTAAGCTAATTCAAGCCTAAATGTTAAAGTCTAAACTCATGATCAGCTTAAAAACTATAATTATGCCTAACTCTGATTTCAAAATCCATTTAATCTTTCTAGTTTCCTAAGAACTCTTTTGATCTTCAATCCTTTTATTCTAGAGCCCATTTAGAGCTAGGATTGCTTAATTTCATGTGTATAAACCTCCCATTTATGCTGGTTTCAACTTCTGGGCCCCAAAAGAGCATTTCTGGGCTATGAAACCCCAAAAATCCGAGCCTGTTCTGGGACATGGATGAGGAGGGTGGACGTCTGGCTCCTGGTGTCTCTATAGAACCATGTTTTGCCCAGTTTGGGCTGGAAATTGGTTCTAAACCTATGGAAACCTTAACTAACCTATTGCAGTACTAAATTAGGGTACATATTACCTTTGAGTGAGATCAATCAAGGGCTTGGGTCATCATCAAGTTAGAATTCAAAGATTACAAGGAGAAAAGTGAAAGAGAAGAGAAAAAGGAAGACTTTGGAGGAATCCCTACTGAATTGCTGCTGCCCAGCTGCTCTCCTTGCATTTTTACTCAAGGTAGAGTTTGTTGTCCCTAAATCTCTTGTTTAATCTTACTGTACACCTCGTTCTAGACCTTAATGCTGTTAAATCTTGCATGCATGACCGTATTGGCTGTGCTTGTGATGCCTTAGGATTTGGTTCATGTAATTTGATGAATGGATCATCTTGCATGTTGCTGATTTTGTTTAAATCTATGTTTGATCACTTTCTACTTCATGTATTGAACTCTAAAAACCTAATCTAACTTTAACTCTTTTAATTTGAGTTAATTGGAGTTCAATCATATAGATTTAACCATGTTATACTCTGTTGACCTAATCCTAGAGTAATCTGAACCTATGTCAACAGTATTGACCTTAACTCCTATTCTTGGGCAAGTTATTTATGTTTAAACCTTCATGTAGAGTCATCATAACCTAATTGAGTATTATTCTTCATAATACATCTCAAATGGGCTTAGAATTACTTCTTAATATATTTCATGCCTTTCCCCTCTAATTTTTCCCTCTTTGGTTTTGTTTGGTGTGTGGGCAAAACCAATTGAGTTATTGGACTCAATTTCGAGTCTATCCTTTGACTGGATCATCAGGTTCTATCATCTAGTGCCTCCCAACAGAACTTTGTTTTGCTGTTTGAGTTTGGGATCTTTTGGGAATTAACCAATTAGTCTTTTAAGCTAATGAATACTATTTTTCTTAGAAATAATCAATGCGGTAAGGCCTAACGAGGGTTGATTCCGGGATTTGTTTGCGGGCATCCTCACGTACTTGAAGGTGAGTGGAAGGTGACTTCTTTTATGAGTGTTTCTTAATTTTTTATTATGTGTGTTGCATTACTTGGAACATGCATCATGTGTGTTATGATTAATACAATTGCATTGACTTATTGAATTATGGAATTGATTGTGAGAAGCATTGAAATGTGGATGTGATTTAGTGAAGAGCATGTATGGAAATGCATTATAAATCATTTATGTTGAGCATTGTTATGGGGGTTGGTATGACTTTGATATGGACTATGTTCATACCTTCAATCATGCACATTACATGATGATTAGAATGCATGTGGCTAGAGCATATCTTGTACTACACCCCGTACCATAGGGGGTCAGGTGTTGGGTAATCAAGCACACGGTGTTTGGAGTGGGGGGTATACCAAGATCGGGGTGTTCTTGATTATCGGGGTGTGCCCGAAGGTTTTGTTACTGGGTGCCAAACATGAAGCTGGGCTCCTTATGATAATGGATGAGGAAGTATTGTGTGTTGGATATGTTACATATTGATGTGTGTCCATCAAACCCGATTTAATTTGATTAAATTAATTAATTGATTTACTAATATTATGTGCTTATCATAATTGTTCTTTAGGGCAACTGCCCACTTTATACCGTTTGTTGTTCACAACTTTGGATAGAGTTGGGCAATCTGTTCTATGGTTGCCGTATTGTATATTTGTTCAATAGGGATTGGGCAAAAATGTAAATACGGGCACATCTAGTGTTGAACATTGATCCACAGAGATTCCTAGATTATTCACCGCCATGTTTTGATCTACGACGGGAATCTTTGGTAGTTACTTTTTTCATACCAGAGATACTTGTTATTTTATTCGTGTTGTGTGCATTGTGGTGAGTCAATGGTTGATGTCTACTGAAAGGACTGACTATATATCGGCCGCTTGGTGTATGCAATCCGGATAGTAATAGATGTGATGCTCAATAGGGTCCACTGTCCGTATAGGGAGAACATCCAAAAGAGAGTTGTCGGATTTGATTGTGCCAAATCCAAAGCCTTTGTATTTGCGAAGTGTTTGCAAAAGAGAATTTTATTTTATTATTATTAAATTAAATTATTTTGAAAATAGTTTTTAAATTATTTTTTGGCCATTCAAAGTCCTAGACACTCTCGTGATTAATTATAGTAAACCTGAATCATGGTAGTGAATTTTATTTCGTGGTTGCGGGGGTCTATTATGGATGTTAGTAGGTGGGGAGAAAGTGTGATAAAACATCTATCGATTGGGGGTTTTTTGGTTACACCTTTCTTTAGGATCACACCACTTGGGACGATTTGAATCGTTAGATTGTAATCTCCAAAATAAGCATTCTCTTTAAAAGAGAAGGCTTAGGTCAATTTTAAGGACTAATCGTTAGTTCTCAATTGCTAATAAATTTAGAGAATTAAGAGTTGAAAAGAGAAGAGTTTCCTTCTTAACCTCAAGCTTTGGTCATTGGAGAGCATAGCAAGCTTCGGTGTTTGTGACCTTGTGCTGCATCCCTTTGGAGGAACATGCCACTTATGTATGCTAAATGACTATTCCATCCCCATCAAGGTTAGTATGATGTTCATGTATTCAATGAGATCCTTGTGCTTAAAATTTTTTAACTTGATTTTGAGTCGATTCGCTTCCGCCGCCGCTAACATTGCGGTGATAAGGAAGTGACCCAATATACTTCCTGAGTTATTGCTGTAGTACATAGACCTAGCATGAGACTTAGGCATTTTCTTGCTAGGCATTTCTAATGATGTTGCATCGTATCATGCATAGGTCATGGACTTTATATGCTTGTCTGTGTGATTCCACTCACTGGGCCCCTCGATATCTCTCTTTTAGACATGATAGGTAGCATGGTGACTTCATCTCAGTTTGATGTCGAACAAGGGGCATGCACTGGTGGAGCTGAGCAGGATGTGCACGGCGATGCATGTGCTTGTGTTAGTCGTGCCTTTAGTGGCTTTGGTTTGATGTAGTTGGTGTTGGATATGTTAAGACAATCTCTTTGGTGTAAATATTCATCTTGGAATATTATGTATATATAATAGATGTAAAGATAGAGAACATTTTAGGTTATGTAATTAATCTACTATCATGTAGAATTCGGTAGCTTGATGTTTATTTTAATAGTATATGATCTTCCGCTACGTTACTTTGATTTATTATTCTTTGATTATTAACTATTAGATAGGCCACAGAACTGAGATCCTGGTGGTTTTGGGAATGTCAGTGGACATTCAGTCACATAAACCGGGTTAGTCTGGGTGCGGTGTGACAGAAATACCTCATTTATAGTCGTTATTCTGTCTGCCAAGAGAGAAGCAGGTAATCTGTTCATCTCCACCTGAGCCGGGTGGTCCCTCATTTCGCATTTTTCATGTTTTTGGTAAATTTTATTGTCAAGTACATATTTTCATTATGTTCATTTATTTAGGTAAAATGTAGATCATTTGTAATGCGCCCCAAATTTGTCTAGGAGTTTAGGTCGTTAACGGTCCACAAGATCAAAATCTTAGTGAAATATGAACCGAAGTGTGAACCAAATCATTAATCATCATATCCTCAATTAGAAAAGCAGCGAAAACTAATCATAATCCATTCAACTAACACGGTGGAAGACTTCTATTTCAAATAAAAATCTTTAATCCAAAACTCATGGTCTAAATAATTACATTGTCTCTAAACCAAAATTAAATCAAAGTTACATCCTCCAAACTTTAAATCAAAAGCTAAGTCAAACTGCTAGCCCATAAATCAAAATCAACCTCTACAGAAACTAAAAGAAAATCATGTAAAGTAAACGTCTTCGCCATATCCAAACGTCACATCTTCATGGTTCTCCACATAAGTTTGATCTAACTCAATTGATTCTTCATCTGAAAAATATATTGAGGGGTAAGCTAGGGAAAGCTTAGTGAGGAAACGAAACAATTCTATATGAACATTTAAAAACATGCACAAACATACTTACAGACATATATGTAGAATATCATAGAATAACTAGCAATAAGCAGAACCAATTAAATTCCACTTAAGTTTCATGTAACAAAAGAGAAGAAATATATATTCAATCATATTGACATCCAAGGTAACTACAATTAATATGCATGCAAAAGAAAATGTGTCTACACCTTCTATACATGTCACAAAAATAAAAGATGCTTGCACCTTCTATATAGGTCACGGAAATAAAATATGCCTGCACCTTCTATGCAGGTTATAAAATAAAATGTTTCTGCACCTTCTATACAGGCTACAAGAATAAAAGAGATGCTTGCACCTTCTATACAGGTTATAAAATAAAATGTTTCTGCACCTTCTATACAGGCTACAAGAATAAAAGAGATGCTTGCACCTTCTATACAGGTTATAAAATAAAATGTTTCTGCACCTTCTATACAGGTTACAAAAACAAAAGAGATGCTTGCACCTTTTATGCAGGTCATCGAACAAGTAAAAATGAATCCACACCCACAATTCATAGAGAACATTACATTCTAAAATTAACAATGCATAGTATGCTTATTTTTTGTAAATCAATTAAAACAGATTTTATAAACATGATCAAAATCAACAGTTTTTGAAAATTAGAAAGAGAGATTCTATTATAAAAAAAATATATATATGAAGCTGTGTAATTCCACTCACGGGTTTGCTGAAAATCGAATTTCTAAGAAAACCTTGAAAGTGCTTTAATGGTGGAAGACCTCCCTCCCTTGGATGAAGACCATACTTGAAGGAGGTTCAACAGTGGAGGTAAGAACACCCTTTCCTTCCTTTCTTCTTCTCTCTCTCTCTCTCACGATTTTGCCAAAAAAAACATGAAGGCACTGCCCACATTTTTCCTAGTTTAAACCCCTCTTTGAGAAGGCAGTAGTCTCCCCCTAGGATTCTCTTCCCTATTTCCTAGTCCAACTGATCTTCCCTTCCCCCAATTAGAACTTTTAAAATAGAATCTTTAATTTTGAAGCTTTTAAAATAAGGAAACTAATTAGGTATTTTATTCTTATTAAAATTCCTTCTTTTACTGGGAATGAGTCAAAAAGGATTACAAAAGGACTCTCTTTATCTCTCTTTAGAGAAAAGATTCTCTTAGGAAACTAGGTCTTCAATAGTAAGTTCACAGGTCACCCAAAGCCTTTTCATCAAATCCAAAGTGGAGCCAAGGAGAAAATTCCCAAATAATAATATCTTATTATAACAGAATAATTTAATATTTTATTAGAAATAGAATAATTTAATAATATAATTATCCAGCCCAAAAGTCCTAAGCCCGTTCACACTAGAGCTAGTTCGGTTCTGGTTTATCCCAAAATCGGTTAGTGTCTGCTTGGATTTATACCATTATCAATTAATGCATTATTTAAATAATAGGTTATTTATTAAATTATTTATTATGAAAATTCCGAAAATAACCCTCAGAGTTTCTCTCTCTAGATACATTGAAAATGATATTTTTACCCTTTTTGGTAAAACTTAAAAAATTACCCCTGGAAACTAATCTTGACAAAGTACAAACTTATTTCAGCCTAAAAGCCAATAAAATATTATTTTAGGCAAAAGTACTTACCACTAATTGGCAGTCTCAGGGCCATAGTGGTCTCAGGGCTTTTCCCGAAATCTAGTCATCCTTCCATCACTTTTGCAGGATCTACGTAACAGGTCAAACTTTAAATTAATTCCCCCATTATGCCAGGATATTACATCCTTTAACCATATTTTTACTATTTTTTTTCTTTTTTTAATTGTTTTATACTTATTTATCATTTTACATGTATAAATTGCATCATTATGGGAGAACATTCGAAATCAAGCATCTAGTACAAAGACCGGTTCTGCCGAGCTAGATGGGTGCCTAACACCTTCCCACTCTCGTAACCTGACCACTTACCCGAATTATCTGAGCAGACCATATGGAATCATGTAACCCTTTCCACTTCTGTTGGATAGGGCTACACCCATTGGGTCCTAGGCCCTAATCTTAGGGGGCGACTCCATTTTATTTTTAAATAGTGCATGATTCTAAATCGCCCTAGTTTCCAAGGGCCCAATGGAACTAGTAATAGTCTTCGGAACACAACCCGCCCGCAAAGCGGACAGCCAACACCCGCTTACGGAGACCGTGGTGCCTACACCTTGGCCAAAGGGTTCAGAAGGGCACTATATTCATGCGCTATTAGACCTCCCTTCCCCATGGTAAGTGATGAAATTACTGGAGAGGTAATTTATCTGATAGGCAATGTAAGGACTAGGTCCCACTGAATCTGTCTGTACCATATTAACTAAGTCATGTGTGGAGGACGGATAAGTTGTGACACTCAGCTGCTTTTGTTTGGCTTGGACTTCATACTCAGCCTCCAGGAGATCCTAGATCGCATGTTGAAGAGGCATGCACCCATCGGTAGAATGTCCCTTTTGTGTATTGTATTGATAATAGTAGTCAAGGTCATACCAAAAAATTAAGGGATCTGAGATTGCTCGTGGGGGAACTGTGCCCAAGAGGCCGACCTTTTACAACTTGGAAAACAACGATGTCATGGACATTCCCAAGTTAGTGAACTATCGCCTTTCTCTTGATAGCGATGGGACTAATTCCATGATTAGAAGAGCAGATGCAGGAGATGTATCTGGGTAGGTGAAGGAACAACTAAATAGGGTGAGGCAGGCTGATGATTGGTATTCATCATAATAAATTCGGGATCGCAACTCTTAATCCGCCTCTAATTTATTTTTATGCCTAGGTGCACAACTACTACTTGCCTCTGGCTCTGTGCATCTTGATAGAGCCTATCTTTGATCATCCTAGCGCCAATGAGGGAATTGAAGGATATGATATCCTGAAAGTACAGGAAGTTGTTGTACTCTTTGCAAAGATTATAGACAATCAAGTTGACCTGTTCATGCTCTAAGGGGCATTCCCACATTCTTGTGGCCATTGCTCTGTATCTTACAATGAACTAGGAGAAACCTTATCTAGGATCTCGTCTAAAGGTCTCCAGGTCATAGTGGGTTATGTCGATTTATGTGCTGTATGCATATTGCTTGGCAATATCATCCCAAGTCCTATTTTGAATGGGATCTAATTAAATGAACCATCATAGAGTAGAACCTAAAAGTATGAAGAGGAATGCTTGACCCATTTGCTTCTCAGAGAAACCCCACATATTCATCAGACTAATGTAGGTTTTGAGATGGGCCTTTGGGTCACCGGACCCGTCGAACTTATTTGATTGCCACTTGAATTTTTTTGAGATTCTGAGATTAGGGAAAATGCATATCCCCTTTATGTCTACCATCTTACTTTCCTTTCCCTTGGTGTTCCTGAAGGCAAATTCTACCTTCTCATGCTTTTCCCTTATCTTCCTCTCCGTTTTAGTTTTTGGGCGCTTTCTGGAAGTATTTGCTACAGTATCATCTTCATCTCCTTCTAGCTTCAACTTAAGGTGGATACATGGTGTCACGAGTATTGCCCCTGATGTGACTAGGGCGCCCTGATTATTATCCCTAAATGACTGTGTTGAATTGATGTTTGAGTCTGGGTATACTGAAGGAGTTGGGCCATAATTTGTCTCATTTTGGCTATTTCTATTTGTAATTGGTCTATTTAAGGGATCCGTTGGAATATCCTAATGCTCTTCCCTTGTTGGATCATAGTATTAGGGTGTTGCTCTGCTACTTCTTATTCTACGGATGTTGGCTCAATGGAATAAGGCGAAAGTGGATAGGTAAGGATTTAGACATTCTGATGAAACTTAGACAGAGTAGTAGGGAACATAATAGGGGCAACCTTGACTTGACGTTCAGTTCATAGAGCCCACAGGAGAAGTGGATACTTTGCCTGAAGCGAAATCATACCTGTTTACAAGGGAATGATCTGAATTAGGGAAACACTTATTTCCCATGTTGAGTAACTCAAAAAAGAAGGGCGTACAATTTGGAAAGATGCATGTGTTAACAAAGAGGCTCGAGCAGGTGGGTAGATAACCTAACGACTATTGTAACGACATCATGTATCTTCCTTAAGGCTCATTTATACATCAGAGGGCATATGCAGTTTTCCAAGTTCAGAATATTTGGCACGTTATGCTTTGGCGGGTTAAATCCTGGTCATAGTGCGGAAAATATTTATTGGAATTCCACATTCTGCCCCTCTGATGTGTGTAAATAGGCTTGGAGTTAATACATACTATTGTGCTAGTTTAAGGAAAAACTAGATTGACAAAATTCTTGGTTCACCGTAGAGAATTTTTCGCTAGAGTAGGACCAGAGCTAACTCGGTTCCCAGTCCGGTCTTAAATAATTGTAATTGTTATTGCATATCCTAGTTGATATATTTTTCTACATTGAATGTGCAAGTGAGAGGGGGTGAGCTACCTTTGACTAGGATCTCGCAATATGTTTTCAGAGTACTCACGTGCCTCTATTGATGGAAGCCTCGAAGTAGCCCAACACAAGCACAGAGTGTCCCTAATCATCAGGAGTAGTGTAAAAACTGATATACCTATCACTGGTTAAAGTGAGTTGATGGTATGAGGTTTTATCCATGTAATATACCCTTAGGTATGAGATCAAAGGTTTTGATTTCACTACATCGCTGGGATAGTAGGAGTGCAGTGTACGTGGTGTAAATAACCATTCATTGATCTCAGAATATCATAATGTACTATACCTCCCCGGGGGTTAAGGCACAATATGGAATATCCGCGCTGAGATCCCATTCTGAACATGTCATGGTGGAAATGACTATTAATTGATATCAGAATGCTATGTTGTGTACTCCTCGGAGCTAGGGCACAAATGGAGCATCATCACCACATGATTTCTCTTCGAACACAATGACATGATGCAACTAAATTACAAACAAGCAGGTAATAACTATGCAATCAAGTGTATATTAATCATCTAAAACAAGAGTCTTGAGTCCTCAGTGGAGTCACCACTCTAGGTGCCATGGGGGTGGATTTGCAACTTCGTTCCCTTCGTTCTCTTGCTCGATCGCTTGAGAGAAGGGGGATAATTGGGTTTCTATTTTTGTTAAGGAGTTTTCATCTAGATAAGGGTCTAGGATCTGTATATGTCTCCCCCTAGAGGGGGAGACAATTGACTCACGAGGGATAAGATAAGAGTCTTCCCAAATCTCTAGGTAGATTCAAAGTTAGGTGTTGGGAAGCATTTATACACCCAGCCACACCCGATCTGAGGTCGATCTCATTCTTCATAGTTATATCATCATAAAGCGATAAGTCTAGTCCTAATCTAGGTAAATTACACACACACACACACACACACACACACACATATATATAAAGGTAGAGGAATGACCGAACCTTGGCATATAGCTGCCCAGACTGCCTATGTACCCTAACTAGGGATCAAGCTATGTATCGATTGGGATTCTGTAGAAAGATTCTTTTTGGGATCGAGGTTAGTAACAAGTGTGTATATTTTCATCTAGGCATTAAAATGGAGTATGAAAGATAATTATTTAAATGTTTTGAAAATCATTTGGGTAGCCTTTCAGCGTGTTGCGACAAGATCTGATCCGAGCTCTCTTGTGGCCGAGCTAACCTGCATAGAAGAACAGAGCTAAGAAATAGAGGGTTGGCCTGAGCCGGGGGAATCACTTCGATCTTAAGTCAGACCTCTTGCAATAGATAAATATCTAAGTAGAGAAAAATGAGAAGTGAATCGGCCTTTTACCTGTGCGATGCTTGGATATTTATAGGATTAAGATCATAGATCATCATAGGCTTTCATCGGTGATAGACCATCGTTCTGGTCTACAATGTGTATAGGTGGAGCTCCTCTGGTGCGGACACCTGTCCCTGAGAGTCATGCTGAAGGCATGACCTTAAGTCATGCAAGATGCATGACATGGGTGAAGTGATTCCATCCTTAGCATGTTGGATGATCTGGAGACCTGATAAGATCGGCTCTGTTATGGCATGACCGGTCTGGTCATATATAGACGGGCCTTTGTAGATTTTTGCTGATGTTGTTCGATTCTGACTTGCACTTTGTTGTTTTTAGCTTGGTTTTAGTTCGGCTCGGATCGATCTTACATTAGGTCGGCCTAGAGTCTGATAGTTGTAATAAGCTAGATGGATGATCTGAGGGTCGGCCCAGCATCTGACAGGTATGAAGAGCTAGGTGGATGATCTGAGACAGTTTGGGTCGGCCTCATCCCAGATGTTTCCACAGGTCATCATCTCATTGGGAGATAATAATTTGGTTCATCACAGTGTAAACAAGAATATTATTATTTTGAAAACCCTAAATTGGCATTATAATGGAATAAATAAAGGACTTTAAGAAAATTCCTATTGATGGCAATTTCAGTATTATAACAACATATATAAGGGATTTTGGAAAAGTACTGGAAATGATATCTATACTATGATATTTAAAGTAATAAATAAAGGAGGGTGAGGAAACTTACCTGTTTGGCCCAAAAGAGCCAGTCATAGTTGGTTGGACGCAGCTCTGACGCTTCTACGATGATTCATGTAGAATTCTAACTTCAGAGACATTTTAGAGATTTTAAGGAAATTATCTTAAAAGCTTCTCCCTCTTTCTTCCTTTTTCCCTTTCTTTATTCTTCTTTCTTTGTCCTCCTTTTTCTCCTTTTCCCTAAAAAAGGCCGTACCCAGTGCACAAGGCTTTCGCATTTAGCAGGGTCTGCGGAGGGTCAAATGTACGCAGCCTTAACCCTGTTTCTAGAGAGGCTGTTTCCAGGACTTGAACCCTTCAGCAAGTGAGCACTTGACCAACGTGCCAAGCACGACAAGGGCTTGATTTGCAGGCAAGAAGGGCACAAAAGGGAGGGGGATAGTAATTTGCCAGCCCAGAGACACAATGGTTTTCGCTAGTAAAAACCCGATATCATCGACAAAGGGCTATTTCGCCGGTGAATTATTCAATTTGCTGGCAAAAAGGTGTTTATGCACTAACGAATTGCTTGATTTGCAACTCAATTTTGACTCCTTGTCAAAATTCCCCTTTTTCGTGTTTTTATGCCTTTTTGGCGGGAAAATATCTCAGGGCAAAATCTCTCATTCCAGTCATCGGAATTTGGTGATCTAGATATCGTCGAAAAGATTTTCACATGTACTATTTGAAGGCACAAGTATCAGGGATAAATGTTGGAAATTAGGTTAGAGATTCGTGGAAGTAGGAGAGCTAAAATTTGATTGTCTGGGAGGATGTTATTTGGTTGTACTTCCCTTGGTGGGTTCGACCAACATTTATTTGCTAGGGTTGGGTGAGAGTGGAAAAATTCAGTGTCTACAAAAACATGCATGTATTATACAATGATATAGGTGCAAGAACAAGAGAAGAAATAATACAACATTAAGAGAACATTATAAAACAAGACGAAAAGATTGCTACACCACCCTTATACAAATTCCTTTATACCCTTCTCACATAATAAATAGTGAGACCACACTAGCATTTCTCTCCTATTCTGACCACGTGGGTCCTATATGGATGATACTGTTTTCCAATCCTCATTGGTTGTAGTGTGTAGATTCCTTCTTACACTGCCCTAGTAGAAAACCCTCCCCATAAACATTACTCAAAACAATATAAAAAGGACTCAAAACCACCATATTTTGGTATATAAAACTGATACTGAAAGAGGTAGTAGTAACACACACCTTACACCATGCAAAAGGAGAGTAAAATAGAAATGAAAGCTCAACACAATATGAAAATGGAACAATTAAGAAAAGGAAGATACATAGCAAGAGAAACCACAAAAATCGAGGGTTGATAGATGTTCACATATCAGGAAAAGGCTGATTTAGCTTCTTAAAACACCCCAACTCAAGTTACAGTCTAGGGTTTACTATATGGAGTCTCCAAGGACCTTCCAACTTAGTCCAATCATGTCTCCAAACATGGGGGGAATGTCCAATTAAAGACCTTGGAGGCTCCACAAGCCTCCTAATGACATGGGAAGTTAGTCTTATTACACCCAAAATCGTCAGATTTTGGGAGAGAACCAAGTGGTTTCATATCAACGGTTCTCAATGATAAAATCCTTTGGACAATCAAAATTAGGACTATACAGTGGCAGCAAAATCTGTAAAAAAAAGAAGAGTCCATGTTTCTAGAGAAAACCCAAATGGAACGAACTCAATTCGATGTCCAAAGCATGAAATTCGACATACATATGTGCGTTGAAAAAGGTGCACTTGACATTAACTTGGGGTGGTTCAATGTTGAACAAAGTCCAATGTGGGTTGATGCCTGAGAACTCTGACTTGGGATTGGTTCTGTTCGACGCAGGGAAAGCCCCTTCGACATCGAGCAGTTACCGGAGACACACTCAATGTCGAATAGAGCTTATTGCATGTTGAATCAAATACATTTGGAGTCAAATTAAATTTTTTTTTGCAAGGCTCTTATATTGTTTGGTGCTATTTTGGACTGGGTTGGACTTTACCCAACCCTGATTCGTTCAAATATTTGCACGTCCAAATCTTGGCTCTAACAGTCCAAATTGGGTGATGCCGAAGACATTTCACCATAATTTTCAAATATTTTTACTTGGTATGCCATTTAGGGACAATTCTGGTCAACATAAATTGTCTAGAATGGGGTTCCCTCATGGCTAAAATGGAATCTTCTCCCGATTAAGGGGTAAATGAACTCATTTTCATAGTTATTTTTGTCACATCCTGAAAACACCTCCTAGGAGGATTCGTGGGTTGACCCGAATACCCAATGTATTCGAGGAGCTCCAGGATCACAAAGCTGTAGATACACGTCACAAACTAAACACAATGATAAAACAACGGATATGTCCCGGATCAGAGTGCACGAAAAGTAAAGTATTTACTAGATAATTTACAAGTTATTTACATTGTCATTAAACACCCAAACTACCAGAAGGTACGATGCCCAACCGTCGGGCCAGAAACTACCAAACTAAACGATATTTACAGTGGACCACAACCACCAAAAAGACTATATAATATCAAAAGATAAACGAGCTCCTCGTCATCAGTCCCTATCCTCCAGGGACACCCTGATCATCCATGTCAGAGGGGTCACACACCTCTGAGTCCAAACCAGCATGGTCACTATAACCATCAACCTCCGCCTCGAAATAATCCTCCTTGCTGCCATCACATCTACCTGTAGGATCATCTAAAAAAAATGAAAACATTCCACAGGGGTGAGCTCCACCGAGCCCAGCAAGTAAAGGATAGACCACACACAAGCATTCACACATACAAAGCAAAAATCCTAATGCATGGATTAAATTTTAAACCTAATTTCCACCTAACAAACAATGCCCAAGTCTCTAAGTCGGTACTACGCCAACAACTCGGGAAAACAGACTTGGATCCGTCATCTCAACCCAAGCCGTAACCTCAATTGTTGCATGGAGCCCACATCGGTAGTAATCCTCAGATCCCCCCATGGGTAGACTCCAATAATCATAGCCCTAGACCCCCCCGGTGTTCCACACACTCCTCAGTGACAGGGAGCTATGATCACGCAACACCTGAACCCCTGCTGGTAAGGGTTGTCGTACCAAGGTATGACGTCCCTAGCCATATGCAGACTAAATGGCATAGTACGAGGTGTACAGTGCTCTAGCATCCCATACTACGGCACACCATACCTCTCATTTCCATGCCGTCTACGGCATCTATTCTAACATACAAAGTTCACAGTCCAACACATTCCACCTCGCATCGTAATTCCATAATTTCATAATCATAAGATATAAATAAAATAATTAATAAGACAGGTTCTAACAAGAATAATTTCATACATATGCACGATTCCTGATATTTAATCTAAAATGATAAACATTCCAAAATAAAATCAAGGCCTATCCCCACTCACCTTGCTATGGTTGATTTCGCATTACCGGTTAGTTCACGAGTCTATTGCCGGTAGGTTCAATGACCCCAGAGTTAGGTCCTAATATTTATCAACCAAACATATATGTTAGGCGGTATTCTAACATTACTGAAGTCCCAAGATAGGTTAGGGTTAATTTAGAATAGGTTTGGAGTTAAGAAAACACCTGACAGCAACACTGGTCTATGTCTCTGGTTAACCAGTGTCTTCCACCGGAGACAAATAGTAAACAAAAATTAAAAAAGTAAATAGAGTTTTAAAGGGGGTTTTGGGTTGGTTTTCCCCAATTGACATCAGGGATGATTCTCACATATAGGATTAAGTTCTTGTGACTCAATATAGGCTAGGGAGGTGGACAATTTGGGGAATTGAGGTTAGGTTAGTGACCATGGTTCAGTTATGTAAGAAGAATTCTGAGTTTTTTTACATGAACCAAACCAACTAAACATGGCTGGAAATTAGTTTATAAAGCATGGATTAAGCTTAATAGGGTGCTAATTGATAGTAGCACCATCAAACTATGACCCAAATGAAACCTCCTAAATTTAAACATGTATGGAGATAACTTGACCAATTTAAACAATCCTCCAAGTAAATCCACACCCATGAAACTGGGTGGTTAGATTCCCAAATCAGGGATGACTTTGGCACAAGGATTATGGTAAGGGAAGAGAATCAAGGAAAGATTTATGGAAAGGGGAAGAAGTTACCTTATGGTAGTTGCTACTTAGAGATAATTGGATGGATTTCCCTCTTCAAACATGTGTATGGAAGCTGAACAGAGTTCATAAACAGATTACAGAGAGGAAATGGTTGAAGGAATAACTAGGATGAGATGGAGGGAGGAATGGGTGATAAATCTCTTACCAAATCCAGAATTTGGTCTTCCAGCTTTCCTCTTCTTCTTCTTCTTAGTTTCTCTCTACTTCACTCAGCCTCTATCGTTTAGGTTTGAAGAGGAGTGAATAGTGAGGGGGTGTTTGTTTATATAGATAGTGGGTTAGTCGGTTAGTTTAGTCTTATCCCAATTAATTATAAATAATTAATTTGCCGAATTAGTGTACGAGGGTTAGTTAAACGGGTCCCACGTACCAACGTTGTTGGGGAAACATTCCAACAAGCTAAATGGGACGCGGCGGCAAGATCCCTGACTCTAGGCACTGGGTCCCGCACTCCCAAGACAAGAATCTACAGTAACAGTAATTTTGGTTGATATAAGTGGTTGACCAGAGGGATCCACCAGAGTGCATTTTATGTGCTATCCAAGTGTCGAAACGCCCCAAGTTTTGGCGGTTTCGCGTACAAACACATTTCTATCAATGTTTTCATGCCCTAAATACCTAAAGACATGGTCAGAGTTGCTTACCTAGAATTGTACATTTGTTTGTGAACTTTCCAATTGCACAAGGAAGGTATGCGTCGTTTTACCGGCAGGTGACGTAATGGCAAGGATTCCATCTTTCGTTTCTACTCGCTCAAACACTGAACCTACGTTCCATAGGGTACACGAGGCTATGACTTCGGGTTCTGGACCTACAATCGGATTCGGTTTAGGGTTTGAGTTAAAATAAGCCAAACTGTTACATTCTCCCCTCCTAATAGGAATTTCATCATCGAAATTGACATACCTTGTAAACCGAAAAGATGAGGATATCTTTCCCGCATTTCCTCTTCGCGTTCCCAAGACGCTTCCTCGAGTGCGTGGTTCCTCCATCACACTTTTACATAAGCGACGGTACGGTTGTGAAGCTTGTGCTCCTTTCGCCACAAAATTTCTTCGGGTTGTTCCTCGTATGACATATCAGTTTCTAGTTGTACCGGCTCAACAGTTAGGATATGTGTTGGGTTTGGTACATACTTTTTCAACTTGGATATGTGGAATACGTTATGAACGCCTTCCAATGAGGGTGGTAGAGCTAGTCGATACGCCACCGCTCCAATTCTTTTGAGAATTTCATAATGCCCAATGTATCTAGGATTCAGTTTCCCTTTCTTACTGAATCGCATGATTCCTTTTGTTGGAGAAACACGGAGGAACACATTTTCTCCCATTTGGAACTCCATATCTTTTCTTCTTACATCTGTGTAGCTCTTTTGCCTGCTCTGTGCTATTTTGATCTTCTCCCTAATCATATCTACCTTCTCATAAGTGGCTTGTATAAGCTCAGGGCCTAGCATACGTCATTCTCCAACTTTATCCCAATATAAAGGTGTACGACACTTCTTACCATATAACGCTTCATACGGTGCCATCTCTATAGTGGAATGATAACTGGTATTGTATGCAAACTCTATTAATGGAATGTGTGAGTCCCAATTGTCCTTCATTTCTAGCACACAGGCTCTAAGCATATTCTCAAGGGTCTGTATAGTTCTTTCAGATTGTCCATCCGTCTGGGGGGTGAAAAGCGGTGCTGAGATTTAATTGAGTGCCCATAGCTCGTTGTAAGCCCTTCCAAAACCTTGATGTGAATCTCGGATCCCTATCGGATACGATGCTGACCGGTATGCCATGAAGACAAACCACATTCTCAATGTATAAATGTGCCAGTTTATCCATGGAATAAGTGACCTTTATAGGAACAAAGTGAGCTGTCTTTGTCAGCCTATCAACTATCACCCAGATTGCATCCATACCTTTAGTTGTACAAGGCAGACCTGTTACAAAATCCATCGTAAGTTGTTCCCATTTCCACTCTGGTATGGGCAGAGGTTGTAACAAACTATAGAGTTTGTGTCTATCCGCCTTTATTTGTTGGCATGTAAGGCATTCTGCCACGTATAGAGCTACAGTTTCTTTCATTCCGATCCACCAATAATAAACTTTTAAGTCTTTGTACATCTTGATACTGCTTGGATGTATTGAATATGGTGAGCTGTGTGCTTCTTTAAGGATTCGATCTTGTACATCGTAATCATCAGGCACACATAACCTATCTCGAAACTTGAGTGCCCCATCTTCGGTCAATGTAAAGTTTGGATCCTTCTGAGTCCCTTGCTTGACGTTCCCTATAATCCTTTGCAATTTCGGATCCCTAGGTTGTTTCTCTTTGATCTCTTCTCTGATTGATGGTTGAATATCTAAGGCTGCTAATGATAGACATGTCCCATCCACAAGGAGTTCTTAGTCCATCTTTCTAGCTTCCTCTATTAGTTGCTCGTCGATAGCTAAGGAAGCTAGCGACACAGTCTGAGATTTTCTGCTTAGATCATCAGCCACAACATTGGCTTTTCCAGATGGTATTGAATGGTACAATCATAATCCTTCACCAATTCCAACCATCTTCTTTGCCTCATGTTTAACTCCTTTTGAGTGAAGAAATACTTCAAGCTTTTATGATCACTGAAAATTTCACTTTCCTCTCCATGCAGGTAATGTCGCCAAATCTTCAGGGCAAACACCACAGCTGCAAGTTCCAAGTCATGAGTGGGGTATTCTTTTCATGTTCTTTCAATTGTGTCGATGCATAGGCAATCACTTTGTTCTTTTGCATCAAAACACATCTCAGGCCTGTTCTAGATGCATCAGAATAAACTACCATGCTACCTGTATTATCTGCAATGGTTAGAACTGGAGCCGTCACCAACCGCTTCCTTAATTCTTGAAAGCTCTTTTAACAGGCATCCGACCATTCAAACTTTGCCCCTTTTCTTGTTAGCCGAGTCATTGGTGCAGATATATGTGAGAAATTTTCTATGAATCACCGGTAATATCCGGTTAAACCCAGAAAGCTACGGATCTCCGTGGCACTTTTTGGAGTTTCCAATTTAAGTACTGCTTTAACTTTTCCCGGGTCGACTTCAATGCCCCTATTTGAAACCATGTGGCCCAAGAATCCTATCTGACGGAGCCAAAATTCACATTTGCTAAACTTTGCAAATAACTGGTGTTCTCTCAGACGTCCCAATACAAATCTGAGGTGTTGGGCATGATCCTCCTCTTTCTTAGAGTAGATCAGGATGTCATCAATAAATACAATGACATACTTATCCAACACGACATGGAATACTCTATTCATCATATCAATGAATGCGGCCAGGGCATTTGTTAAACCAAAAGATAACACCAAGAATTCATAATGTCCGTATCTCGTTCTAAATGCCATTTTATGAATATCGTCACCCTTGATCTTCAATTGGTGATAATCCGACCTAAGATCAATTTTAGAGAAAACACTTGCACCTTGTAATTGATCGAAAAGATCATCGATACGTGGCAATGGATATCGATTCTTGATTGTGAGTTTATTTAGTGCCCGCTTGATAACCTAACAGGTGTTTCTTTCTAGTTATGTGTTGAGAAACAGCAGAACAGTTTTTCATTTTCTGTGCTGAGAAACCGTTTTTGACCCGCTTGGTAAACTTGTTCTGGAAACGTTTCTAGAAGACAACTGGAACACCATTAGTGCTTGATAAAATCTGTTTCTGGGAACATGTAATGTGACCAATTTTAATAATATTTGTCTTGAATAATGTACTTTAGATAATAAAGGTTAAACATTGTAATTAAAAGTTTTATGGTCCAATAAAAGTTGTCATGAGATCCAAATGGGTCTAAAGCTAGTCCTTGTGGTGAAGGTACTCCAAACCAAATAATAGAAGTTGTCATTTATTATTATTAATATTGATAGCATTTAATTCAAAAGTTAGGGCTTTTCCATTTGAGCTAAAGACTCACCTATTTTAATGAAAGGAAAAATTGTTCTCGAGTCTTGGTAGAATCGAACCACCATCCCATGGGTGTAATCCCACGTGCTCTTCCGTTTGAGCTAAAGACTCACCTATTTTAATGACCGAGACAACAACCATTTTGGCAAATCCATTTCTTCGTTGAAAATTGTGTTCAAGCTATTGTTTTCCCTTTTTCTTCATTCAAATCATTAATAACTGTGGTGTTCAGATTGACAAAAGGGTTAAAGCTATTGATTTCTCTTTTTCTAGTGTAGGTGTGTATTAAGTAATTACAAGGAAGTGGGTACCTTTGACTCCTGTTTAGGTTTGTCTCTCACTCAACTATCAAAGAGACCAACCAATTGAATAAAATAATCCAAGCAAGGCTGGACTGATAGAGTCCCTAGTCCAGCCAATTACTAAGAAAACTTATATAAAATTTTAATAAAAAAAAAAAACCCTCCAAACAAGCAAGAATTTGCCAATGCACCAAGGCATGTCCACAAGCTAGGAACACATAGCTGCATTAACAAATGGGAAGACGATTAAATGAGAGGGAGGGAGGGGGATGGAGAAAAACCAGTTTGCTATAATTGATTGAATCCAACAGTTTATGTTACTAACAGGTAAGGAGGCCAATAAAGAAAGAAAACTCTGTTTCAAGAATTTCCAATATTTTCTGTTTCTTATAGATTTCTAACTAAAAAATACAGCAAGAAGAAAATGAGGTCAGTGAGTGATAAAGTGATACTAATCAAACAAGTAATTTTCATATGAACCAAAAATCACTCACTACAGCAATGGAAGCCCTAGGCAGGATTAAACCTTGTCCAAGTTGTAAACCTTGTGAGCTTAACTCCATTGTGTGAAAATTGACAAGTACACCCAAGATTCCATATTCAAGTTCACCAATCAAATTATTCACTCCCCCCCTTAACCCAGAGAGAAATCCAAAGACCAAATACCTAAATTCTATAGGTTGCCGAAACAAATAACACAAGAGACAAGCATATATCAATCAACTGGGATATCATTAAATGATCAAAAAAGAAAATAAATAATATCCATGGCACCCATCCTAATTTATCTACCTCCAAAAGTAGGACAGCCAAAGAGAACATTCAATTGAGCACCCAACCAAAATTATGCAGCAGGCATCAAATAGGGAACCCAAATTGAACAACATCTATTGGCTCAAATCTTACCTTCTTCAATGTGCTTAGGACCCAAGCATATAAAAGTTTAAAACTATGCTTGAAGCCTGAAACCTAAGCTGCTTATAAGACTCTTGTTATAAATAAAGGTTTTATTAATGCATGGTGCCACTAACTAGCTAGAGATCCCAAATGTTGTTAATAGATTGTGAGGCTTGCACCTATTTTCTGGGGATCTCTGGTTTATGGTAATGAAAGGATGTATTCAGTAAATTGGGGGGAAAACTGCATTTCCTTGAAAGCAACACTACTTTTGGTTTAGTTAAATAAAACATTCCAAATCATAGATCAGCAAATAAAATAGTTATATGTGCTTTTACATTGTGATGTATATATATCCTATTTCTTCATTGTTCCAAGACCAAACAGATCAGGTTCCATTTTCTCACTTTGTTTCAGATGAATTGGATTCTTCCAGAAACTATGAAGAAATTCTCTTGGTATTGGCAGTAGGCAGCTCTTGGGAAGAAAGGAAAATTCTTATGGACAATGGTACAGCAGTACTATAGCAGGCCTTGAATGGAACATCTGTCATGAGTGTAAACTGAAGCTCAAGACATAAGCTTACAGAGAAAGATCCAGATGGTTGTGACCCAGCAATGATGGACATCAAAATAGAAACTTCATCAAGAAATGTTGAATCATGACCTTCCACAGACAGCAGAATAATTAAAAAATCAAAAGATGTAAGCTTTTGAACAAAGACCCACATGGTTCCAGCCCAGTCAATCATGGAGCACAGAATGGAAACATCAGCAAGGAATATTCAATCAAGAGCTTCTGCAACTAATATATCAATAACAAAAGTTAAAAGGAAATCTCTAATGAAAACCCCCAAACCAGTCATTATAAAACATGAACCAATCACAGAGTCTCAAACATGAACCCCTCCAAACTGCTGTCAAAGCTCTTTTCAGTTAAATTAAGGGCTATCCATGTTTAAGCATGTTGAGAAGGGATGGAATCCAAAGACAACTCTGACAGCCATGACATGCTCATTTGGAAAGGAAACAGGGGAATCAGCAATCATATTAAACCAATTAAACTTAAAAAAAGTTGTAAGCAAATCAAATTTAACATATTAAAAATAGGGGTCTAATGCCATTGATGGGCTTACAGAGAAGACTAAGAATTTTAACCAAGTAATCATAATTCTAATGCCTCGACTGGCTTTACATTGAAATAAAAAACATCCAAAGTACAGGAAATCTACTGTCATAGCTGGTCTAAAATAGAAATAAAAAAAAAAAAATTTCAATCGATTAAGCATGGGAAATCTATTTCCATAAATGCCCTTACATAAAGGTTAAAGCATTTCAGCTGATTAAGCATGGGAAATCGATTGCCATTGCTGGCCTTATGTAGAGGTCAAAAGATCAGACACTAGCATATTTCTCGGTTGAACCATAGCAGAAGATACAAGTCGATTAACAGGTTATACATCAGAATCTCAGACACATACAAATAAAAAATCAATTCGAGTTACAGAGACATGGATTAAACAGATTTAAACAAGGAAAAAAAAAAACAAAGCATACCCGACAGGAGATTTGAACCACAAGGTACTGAAAATCGTGGGAAATCAAAAAGGGCTATTGAGAGATGCTCTCCCTCCTTGAGATGAAGATGTTCAATCTTCAAAACAAAATCCAGATCCAGTAAGACACAAAGCCAGAGAGAGCGAGAGAGCGATAGAGGAAGATAGAGAGAGTGATAGAGCGAGAGAGGAAGACATCGAGACAGCGAGAGATCGAGAGAGAAAGAGTGTACCTGATAACCGAGAGGATCTACCAGATCTGGATCCGCCGTTAGGGTTTTCCCAGTGAAGAGGACGACCTTGTGAGAGAGTCATTGCAAGAGTGGTTAGGTATAGATTGTATTTTATCGGGAACAAGTGTGACCAATTTGTGCTGAGAAACGATAGAACATGTTGGACATGTTCTGTCAAAAGTCTTCTAGGGAGCATAAATTTTGATTTATGTTTCAAAAAATAGTCACAAAAAACACTTCGTTATCAAGCGGTTTTTGGGTGTTTTTCCGTATCTCAGAATGGAAAAACACCATAAACTGTTTCTGGTAAGGTTATCAAGCGGGCACTTAATTCTCGATAATCAATGCACATACGCATGCTTCAATCCTTCTTTTTAACAAATAACACTGGTACTCCCCAAGGTGATACGCTGGGCCTGATAAATCCCTTCTTCAATAAATCTTGTAACTGGATTTGCAATTCTTTCAACTCTGTTGGTGCCATTCTATATGGTGCTTTGGACACCGGTGCCACCCCTGGGGTCAGATCTATCATGAACTCTGTTTTCCGTTCGGGAGGTAATTGAGTTAAGTCGTCAGGAAACACGTCCAAAAATTCTCTGATTACATTTATTTCTGTCAGAGGTTTGATCTTCACCTCGGTGTCTATAACCGTGGCCAAATACCCTTGACACCCTTCATCCAACAATTTCTTTGCTTGGAGGGCTGAAACAGTTACTTTCCTGGCTTTCTTTGGTGATTCACTTACATATATTAATTCATCACCACTTTGAAGTTTGAATAAAATTTTCTTCTCTGCACACATGATATTGGCCCCATAAGCAGACAACCAATCCATATCTAATATCACATTGAAATCCCTCATGTCGAACTTGATCAGATGAGCGGTCAAGCTTCGTTCATAGATTTCCACCGGACAGGGTTCGTAGACTTCTTTCAAATTTACAATACTCCCAGTTGGGGTGCTAACTACCAATGGTGTCCTAAGTTCTTCGGGGGTACGTTCATCTTATTAGCAAAACCCTTCGATACGAAGGAATGCGACGCACCAGAGTCAAACAACACGTATGCAGTTGTGGATGCTATAGATAAAGTACCTAGGGATTCAAATAAAAGATATTGATGAAAATCAAGGTTTGCAAGTCATAATGTATTCATGGTATTCTATTTGTTAGATTTTGATTGTGTACTTGTCATCACGGTGGGATTTTCTTCAGCTTCCTCATTGGTCAGAGCATATACCTTCCCTTGAGTCCTATTACCTTGGGTTATGAAAGGTTGGTTGGTAGGTTAAGACTGTGATGGTGCACCTACTTTTCAGCGAGGATAGTCCCTGGCCAAATGTCCGAATTGATTGCATTCGAAACATCGGAGCGGACCATAGGGTCACAATGTAGTTGAAGAATTCCCAGGTTGAGGGGATGCTTGGCTTGCTTGACTAATAGCTGGACGGAGAGACTGGGCAGCTGATGTAGCTTGACTTGGAATGGAGCGACTGTATTGAGTGGATTGATTGAAAGTAGGCCGAGTAGTTTGCGAAGCTTGTCCCGTCTCAGATCTACAGTATTGTATTGGAGTTGGATTGTACACAGGTCCTCTGAATGATTTATTGGGCCAACCATAATTTTGGAAAGTATTTGTTCTTTTTCGCAATACCTGTGATGCTGTTGCCTTCTTCTTCAACCTATCCTCCACAATCTTCGCCTTTTGAACCATCTGAGTGAAAGACTGTATATCCAAAATGGCCAACATGGCACTGATATCGGGTTTGAGCCCCTTCTCAAACTTCTTTGCTTTGCATGCATCACTTCTCATGTGTACCGGAGCAAAATGAAATACATCTTCAAACTATTGTTGATAATCCAAGACTGAACCTGATCCTTGGACAAGAGCCGCAAACTCCACTTCTTTCTCATCCCTGAAGCTTTCTGGAAAGAAGTTTCCGAAAAAGGCTTCCTTAAACTGTTCCCAAGTGGGATTGGGGTGTGTCACTTCCAAATTTGCCTTTATTGATTTCCACCAAGTCGCGGCCTCATCTTGCAATTGGAATCTGGCATAGATTATCTTTTGAGCGTCTGTACATTCCAATACCTTCGAATGTTCTTTCCATGGCGCTAATCCATCGCTCGGGCTGTAGTGCGTCTGTGCCAATCTTTGAGAACGACGATGGTTGTAGCTTTTTGAATTTCTCCATCACCTTCGATGTAGAATTGTCCAGAACGTTCGGAGGCATAGGAGGAGGGAAGTTTGGAACATAGTTGGGTGTGGTGCACCTCTTTGCTGCATGACTGCCATGAATTGGTTATTCATGTTAATCATAAGCTCATGTTGTTGTTCCTGGATCCGTAACATATGAGCCATGATGGTTGTCATGTCACCATCTGTTGCGACAGGAGGAGGTACAAAAGTAGGAACAGCAGCTGGAGGATCAGCCTGAGGATTAGTTGAAGGAGTAGTTGGAGGATCCTTCGCTGCTGGTGTAGGTTGGACATCCTGTGCGCTGGTAGATGTGGCAGCAGTTCCAACATTTTGGGCTACGAACCCATGAAGGACATTTTCCTTACCTCTCGTACTAGTCATGAGTACCTTCAGAGAGGACAGAGACAATACATACTAATACGTCATGGATGTTTTATATTCAATCATAGTTCTCAGCATATGTATTCAAGTAGTTGTTAATGGAGGTAATCATTCCTAAAATCAGACTTTTATAATCTAATTTACCAAATAAAAAGAAGACTACATCAGTAGTTGAGAAGAGATTTAATGTGTATGGGTAGGATACCTGCAGGTTCTTAAAATGCAAACTGTTGGAGTTCAAGCTCAAGGTTGTACTTCTCCCAGCCACACGGAATTATTATTTGCCATTGCTCATTCATTGCTCGGGAGTAATTGCCTCGCTCTATGGTTCTACTGGTCATATACAGCTCTTCTTTCTCTCTCAATATTCTTTTTGCTTTCCCAAAAATTGTGTTTAGTTTAAAATTTCTCTTCCTAAGCTGGCTCAAATACCTCATAGGATTAGAAAGCTAGTCGCTTGAGTCTCTTCTTGGCGAAGTAAATTTCTAGGTCAATGTATAGTATATCACCCTTTACCTCTTCAGCTAGAGCAAGGTAATACTCTCGGTCTACAATCCAACAATCAGTTGCTCATTCGATTATCCTTTCCAATTCCTGCTTAGCCCTAACTTTAATACTTTCAAGCCTTGCTATCCTCTCCCTCAATCTAGCAAACCAAATCATATCATGAGTAGATTGGTAAGCGTAGTTGGCATGTCCATTCCCTATTTCAGGAGAGTTGGGTGTTAGTTGATTAGATAAGGTTCAAGTCAAGAACTTAAATCATACAGTTTTCAATTTTTTTTTATTTTTTTTTTACAGACAGTAAATGAATAAAAAAAAATAATTTGTACATAGAAAGGCGTGTATCAGTAAATGGTATATTTTTATCCTGTGGTTATGATGGTTAAGTCATGGTGTAAATACCCCCAAATTTTCATTCCAAAAGTGTCCAAACTCATACCTTTCAAAAATTTGCAGTTCTGTCTGTCTCTGGTCGATGCGAGTGGTCGACTAGAGACATCGACCAGAGAGTCGGGGACAGCTTCAAAACCCAAATCGTAAGTCATTTTTCCTATTTTTCTTTTGGGTTTTTGGAGAAGAGACTGCTCAGAGGTCGACCAGAAGCCCTTTTCAAGTATTGCCTTTACTAATCCAAGGTTCTACCACAAAGTCCTTGCATCCAACATCAAGATTAGGTAAATTTTTTTTCTTTTTCCCTTTCTCAAATATTTGTTTTCCCTTCTCTAATGGAAGCCTAATTTTTATTTTTTTTTTGCTCTTATTTCTTGTGAAATCCTTCCTTGTTTCTTTGTTTTCCTTTCATAGATGTTGCTTATCTTGCTCATTGTACAATCTCTATGCTTCCATCTCTCCTCTTATTACAATTTACACCCTTTTCTACTTGTTTGTGTGATTTTTTTTTTCTTCTCTATGGCTGCTGTTTTTTTTTCTTTTCTTTTCTTTGAGGTTTTGTTTCTTTGTTTTTTTTTCTCTATAAACCATGCCGTCAAGTTCTTTTTTGTGAGCCCCCCCTTTTTTTTTTTTTTTTTTTTTTTTTAAGTCTCTTGTAATTTGTTAGCCCTTTTGCTCTCATATGATCTACATTTCTCTTTTGGTTATAATCCATGCCTCTAGTTCCTGTTTATGAAGTTCATAATATATATATATATATATATATATATATATATATATATATATATATATATTTTATAATCCTTCATGTTCATGTATTTTATAACACATCTAACTTTCTTCACTTCTTAATATTTCTTGCAGCCATGTCATCCAGCAGGACCGGTGGTGCTCCAAGGAAAACCTTGGCTAGCAAGCGCTCACGGCAAGAACGACCATCACTGCCATCTTCATCATCCCCATCATCCGAGGATGAGCCATATGTTGCTCCGACAGAGGAGGAAGAGAGTAAAGAAGAGGAAATGGGTGAGTTTGATGATCACCTGTTCTTGAGTTACTCAAGTTCTCAGAAATGGAATGCCTACAGTGTAAAAAAGGTGGAAAATGGTAAAGTGGTCAATACAAAGCAGCTCAGGAGGTTCAAGGTTTATAAGCGTTTCAACGCGCTGGGTTGGGATCCCATGTTAGTACCTGAGTTACCTTGTTATCCACGCTTGGTTCAGTATTTTTATTGCAACTTGACTATTTCTCGTAGCAAGGATCACCGAGGATATCTTTTGACGAGTAGGGTCAAGGGAGTTGATATTGAGTTTACTCCTCGACAATTGGCCATTATATTGGGTATTTCTATGGATGGGGAGCAGTTTTATTTTAAGCCAAAGACCAACACTTAGACCATCATTCCAATGGAGACTCGCAAGCAAGTGTACAAAACACTCACAAGAACCGATCGAATCCCCACATTTGAGGTGGAGTATAACCCATCCCCGAGGGTTTTGAACCGTGTTGTCCAATACAACATATGCCCCAATGGAGGGAACCGGAGTGGTGTTGCCATTTTGAGGGCATATATCACATATTGCCTATACATGGTGGGTAGGGGAGGACCCCAAATTTGTCTACCATATTTTCTGATGAAGACCATGCTGTATCATGCAAGGAATCCAGGGGGCGGTAACTTACCTTATGGGAGACTTCTCTCTCAAGTCTTTCGACACTTCAAAGTTGATTTTACTGGTGAGGTTCCTAGTGGAGAGGGAAAAGAGTTAATCAATGATGCTACTCTTAAAAGGATGCAGTTGTTTGATAAGGCCGGAAGTGATGAGGAGGGAGGACCGCATCAGGGTGATACTACTAGAGGCCATGCTGGGGCTTCATCATCACAGGGATTATTACCACCAGTCGGAGCTTTTGGTTGGGAGAGGATGATGGCTCGCCTTGACAACATATCTAATCGATTAGATCAGGGCTTTACAAGTGTGCAGGAGGATATGGTTTCTCTGAACAGTAGGGTGAGCACACTCGAGTAGAGGTTTGATTTCTGGGATGCCCACTTTGGACTTGATTCGCATCCACCACCGGCCGCTCGAGATCACCCTCAGGAGTAGACTTAGACCTTAGGATCTTTTGAAATTACGAGCTATGTCTATGTTTTTTTTTTCATTTCAGCCTTTTGTTTCTACCAGATGTATGTCCTTTTGTTTTCGGCAGTCATGATGTAAAAGCTTATGCTCTTATTTAATACATATATTATTGGCTTTTGCACCTGACTAGTCTCCTATGGTGTTCTTCTACCCTCCACTTATGTTTACATTCTTTGAAATATTTTCCATTTTATTTCTTGGCTCTAGACTTCATTCTTATTACTTCCACCACATGTGACTGTAAATAGAGCTTCAGTCTCTGATACCAAGTTTTGTCACACCCCAAAACCACCCCCTAGGAGGATTCGTGGGTTGACCCGAATACCCGATGTATTCAAGGACCTCCAGGATCACAAAACTGTAGATACACGTCACAAGCTAAACACAATGGTAAAACAACGGATATGTCCCAGATCAGAGTGCACAAAAAGTGAAGTGTTTACTAGATAATTTACAAGTTATTTACATTGTCATTAAACACCCAAACTACAAGAAGGTACAAGTGGCAGAAGTAATAAGAATGAAGTCTAGATCCAAGAAATAAAATGGAAAATATTTCAAAGAATTTAAGCATAAGTGGAGGGTAGAAGAACACCATAGGAGACTAGTCAGGTGCAAAAGCCAATAATATATTTATTAAATAAGAGCATAAGCTTTTACATCAGGACTGCAGAAAACAAAAAAACATACATTTGGTAGAAACAAAAGGCTGAAATGAAAGAAAAAAAACATAGACATAGCTAGTAATTTCAAAAGATCCTAAGGTCTAAGTCTACTCCTGAGGGTGATCTCGAGCGGCTGGTGGTGGATGCGAATCAAGTCCAAAGTGGGCATTCCCAGAAATCAAACCTCTGCTCCAGTGTGCCCACCCTACTGTTCAGAGAAGCCATATACTCCTGCACACTTGTAAAGCCCTGATCTAATCGGTTAGATATGCTGTCAAGGCGAGCCATCATGCTTTCCCAACCAAAAGCTCCGACTGGTGGTGATAATCCCTGTGATGATGAAGCCCCAGCATGGCCTCTAGTAGTATCACCCTGATGCGGTGCTCCCTCCTCATCACTTCCGGCCTTATCAAACAACTGCATCCTTTTAAGAGTAGCATCATTGATTAACTCTTTTCCCTCTCCACCAGGAACCTCACCAGTAAAATCAACTTTGAAGTGTTGAAAGACTTGAGAGAGAAGTCTCCCATAAGGTAAGTTACCATACCCTGGATTCCTTGCATGTTACATCATGGTCTTCATCAGAAAATATGGTAGACAAATCTGGGGTCCTCCCCTACCCGCCATGTATAGGCAATATGTGATATATGCCCTCAAAATGGCAACACCACTCCGGTTCCCTCCCTTGGGGCATATGTTGTATTGGACAACACAGCTCAAAACCCTTAAAGATGGCTTATACTCCACCTCAGATGTGGGGATTCGGTCGGAGGCTGTGAGTGTTTTGCACACTTTCTTGCGAGTCTCCATTGGAATGATGGTCGAAGTGTCGGTCCTTGGCTTAAAATAAAATTGCTCCCCATCCATAGAAATACCCAATATAATGGCCAACTATCAAGGAGTAAGCTCAATATCAACTCCTTTGACCCTACTCGTCAAAAGATATCCTCGGTGATCCTCGCTACGAGAAATAGTCAAGTTGCAATAAAAATACTTAACCAAGAGTGGATAACAAGGTAACTCAGGTACTAACATGGGATCCCAACCCAGCGCGTTGAAACGCTCATAAACCTTGAACCTCCTGAGGTGCTCTGTATTGACCACTTTACCATTTTCCACCTTTTTCACACGGTAGGCATTCCATTTCTGAGAACTTGAGTAACTCAGGAACAGGTGATCATCATACTCACCCATTTCCTCTTCCTCACTCTGTTCCTCCTCTGTAGGAGCAACATATGGCTCATCCTCGGATGATGGGGATGATGAAGATGGCAGTGATGGTGGTTCTTGCCATGGGCGCTTGCTAGCCAAGGTTTTCCTTGGAGCACCACCGGTCCTGTTTGATGACATGGCTGCAAGAAATATTAAGAAGTGGAGAAAGTTAGATGTGTTATAAAATACATGAACATGAAGGATTATAAACAAAAAAAAAGATATATATATATATATATATATATATATATATATATATGTAATTATAACCAAAAAGAGAAATATAGATCATATGAGAGCAAAAGGGCTAACAAATTACAAGAGACTTAAAAAAAAAAAACAGCAACCATAGAGACAAAAAAAAAAGGGGGGGGGGGGCTCACAAACAAGAACTTGATGGCATGGTTTATAAAGAAAAAAAAAACAAACAAAACCAACAACCAAAAAGATTAACAAAACCTCAAAAAAAAAAATAAAAAAATCACACAAACAAGTAGAAAAGGGTGTAGAATGTAATAAGAGGAGAGATGGAAGCATAGAGATTGTACACTGAGCAAGATAAGCAACATCTATGAAAGGAAAACAAAGAAACGAGGAAGGATTTCACAAGAAATAAGAGTCCAAAAAAAAGAAGGTTTCCATTAGAGAAGGAAAACCGAAATTTGAGAAAGGGAAAAAGAAATTTTTTTTTGCCTAATCTTGATGTTGGATGCAAGGACTTTGTGGTAGAACCTTGGATTAGTAAGGGCAATACTTGAAAAGGGCTTCTGGTCGACCTCTGAGCAGTCTCTTCTCCAAAATCCCAAAAGAGAAATAGGAAAAATGACTTATGATTTGGGTTTTAAAGCTGTCCCCTACTCTCTGGTCGATGTCTCTAGTCGACCACTTGCAATGACCAGAGACAGACAGAACCGCAAATTTTTGAAAGGTATGAGTTTGGACACTTTTGGAATGAAAATTGGGGGTATTTACACCATGACTTAACCATCATAACCACAGGATAAAAATACACCATTTACTAATACACGCCTTTCTATGTATAAATTATTTATTTTATTCATTTACTGACTGTAAAAAAAAAACAAAAAAAAAAACCAAAAACTATATGATTTAAGTTCTTGACTTGAACCTTTTCTAATCAACTAACACCCAACTCTCCTGAAATAGGGAATGGACATGCCAACTACGCTTACCAATCTACTCACGATATGATTTGGTTCGCTAGACTGAGGAAGAGGATAGCAAGGCTCGAAAGTATTAAAGTTAGGGCTAAGGAGGACTTGGAAAGGATGATCGAATGAGCAATTGATTGTTGGATTGTAGACCGAGAGTATTATCTTGCTCTAGCTGAAGAGGTAAAGGGAGATATACTGTACATTGACCTAGAAATTTACTTCGCCAAGAAGAGACTCGAGTGACTAGCCTTCTAATCCTATGAGGTATTTGAGCCAGCTTAGGAAGAGGATTTTTAAACTAAACACAATCATCGGGAAAGCAAAGAGAATAGTGAGACAGCAAGAAGAGCTGTATATGACCAGTAGAACCACAGAGCGAGGCAATTACTCCCGAGCAATGAATGAGCAATGGCAAATAATAATTCCGTGTGGCTAGGAGAAGTACAACCTTGAACTTGAATTCCAACAGTTTGTATTTTAAGAACCTGCAGGTATCCTACCCATACACATTAAATGTCTTCTCAACTACTGATGTAGTCTTCTTTTTATTTGGTAAATTATATTATAAAAGTCTGATTTTAGGAATGATTACCTCCATTAACAACTACTTGAATACATATGCTGAGAACTGTGATTGAATATAAAACATCCATGACATATTAGTATGTATTGTCTCGGTCCTCTCTGAAGGTACTCATGGCTAGTACGAGAGGTAACGAAAATGTCCTTCATGGGTTCGTGGCCCAAAATATTGGAACTGCTACCACTTCTGCTAGTGCACTGGATGTCCAACCTACACCGGCAGCGGAGGATCGTCCAACTACTCCTTTAACTAATCCTCAGGCTGATCCTCCAGCTGCTGTTCCTACTTTTGTACCTCCTCCTGTCGCAACAGATGGTGACATGACTGCCATCATGGCTCATATGTTACGGATCCAGCAACAACAGCATGAGCTTATGATTAACATGAATAACCAATTCACGGCGGTTATGCAGCAAAGAGGTGCACCGCGACCCAACTATGTTCCAAACTTCCCTCCTCCTATGCCTCCGAACGTTCTGGACAATTCTACATTGAAGGTGATGGAGAAATTAAAAAAGCTACAACCATCGTCGTTCTCAAAGATTGGCACAGACCCACTACAGCCCGAGCGATGGATTAGCGCCATGGAAAGAATATTCAAAGTATTGAAATGCACAGACGCTCAAAAGATAATCTGTGCCGGATTCCAGTTGGAAGATGAGGCCGCGGCTTAGTGGAAATCAACAAAGGCAAATTTGGAAGTGACACAACCTAATCCCACTTGGGAACATTTTAAGGAAGCCTTTTTTAGAAACTTCTTTCTAGAAAGCTTTAGGGATGAGAAAGAAGTGGAGTTTACGGCTGTCGTCCAAGGATCAGGTTCAGTCTTGGATTATCAACAACAGTTTGAATATTTATTTCATTTTGCTCTAGTACACATGAGAAGTGATGCATGCAAAGCAAAGAAGTTTGAGAAGGGGCTCAAACCCGATATCAGTGCCATGCTGGCCATTTTGGATATATAGTCTTTCGCTCAGATGGTTCAAAAGGTGAAGATTGTGGAGGATAGGCTGAAGAAGAAGGCGACAGCATCACAGGTATTGGGAAAAAGAACAAATACTTTCCAAAACTATGGTTGGCCCAATAAATCATTCAGAGGACCTGTGTACAATCCAAATCCTATACAATACCGTAGGTCTGAGATGGGACAAGCTTCGTAAACTACTCAGCCTACATTCAATCAATCCACTCAATAGAGTCGCTCCATTCCAAGTCAAGCTACATTAGCTGCCCAGTCTCTCCATCTGACTATTAGTCAAGCAAGCCAAGCATCCCCTAAACCTGGTAATTCTTCAACTGCATTGCTACCCTATGATCTGCTCTGATGTTTCAAATGCAATCAATCAGGACGTTTGGCCAGGGCCTGTCCTCGCCGAAAAGTAGGTGCACCATCACAGTCTCAACCTACCAACTGACCTTTCCTACCCCAAGGTAATAGGACTCAAGGGAAGGTTTATGCTCTAATACCAAGCTTTGTTATACCCCAAAACCACCCTAGGAGGATTTGTGGGTTGACCCAAATACCCAATGTATTCGAGGACCTCCAGGATCACAAAGCTGTAGATACACGTCACAGGCTAAACATAATGATAAAACAACGGATATGTCTCGGATTAGAGTGCACGAAAAGTAAAGTGTTTACTTGATAATTTACAAGTTATTTACATTGTCATTAAACACCCAAACTACCAGAAGGTACGATGCCCAACCGTTGGGCTAGAAACTACCAAACTAAACAATATTTATAGTGGACCATGTCCACCAAAAAGACTATATAACATCGAAAGATAAACACGAGCTCCTCGTCATCAGTCCCTATTCTCCAGGGACACCCTGATTGTCCATGTCAGAGGGGTCACACCCCTCTGTGTCAAAACCAGCATGGTCAGTATAACCATCAGCCTCCGCCTCGAAATAATCCTCCCCGTTGCCATCACATCTACCTGTAGGATCATCTAAAAAAAAAGAAAACATTCTACAGGGGTGAGCTCCATCGAGCCCAGCAAGTAAAGGATAGACCACACACAAGCATTCGCACATACAAAGCAAAAAACCTAATGCATGGATTCAGTTTTAAACCTAATTTTCCACCTAACAAACAATGCCTAAGTCTCTAAGTTATACTACGCCAACAACTCGGGAAAACATTCTTGGTTCCTTCTACACCTCTCCGAGATGTAACCTCAATTACTATATGGAGCCCACACCGGTAGTAATCCCCAGATCCCCCCATAGGTAGACTCCAATAATCATAGCCCGGATCCCACCCCGGTGTTCAACACCCTCCTCAGCGATAGGGAGCTTTGATCCTCCAGCACCTGAACCCCTACTGGTAAGGGTTGTAGTACTAAGGAATGACATCCCTAGCCATGTGCAGACTAAATGGCATAGTACGAGGTGTATACTGCGCCCGTATCCCATACTACGACTGTCACCCCTCTATCCAAAGCTAAGCACAGTCAAGAGGGTGATTAGGATGACATACATCACCCAATTCCTACCAGGATCAACGACACAGTGTCCCAGCGCATAGTCACTACCCAAGGGCCCACCCAAATAGTTACATTTGAGCAAAAGAAATAAACATTTCCAATCAATCTCAGAGTTATAAAGAGCGGAAGCATTAATTACATAAGCAGTTATAGTATGTTCAGTTGTCTAGGTGATAATATAATAGTTAATGTTGACACTAGCTAACCATGACATAACTACTCAAAATAATAGTGAGTTATTACAGAAAGTGTTTATAATGGGCAAAATGCCCCAAAAGAATCCAAAGGTGGGGAAAGTCCCCAAGTAACCTCAGTGCCCATAAGCACAATCATCACAGGGGCAACTATTGCCATGTTCCTCTGACACGTACCCAGGCTCCTCTATACCAATACCATCATACTCTGTCGACTGTACATCTAGGCCGGCCAAATATCTATCACCTGCATCAAAATCTAAAAGTTGTGTACACAGGGGGTTAGCTCCACTGAGCTAGTGAGGGGAAAGGGGAGTGCACATACACATAATCACACATAGTCCATGATGCATAAAATGTTAAATATATTTTTTCCACCTTACAAAATGTCCAAGTCATGGTATATGCTACTATAATAACTCAGGAGACACTGAGGGTCACTTATCCTATCGCCCCAGTGAAACCTCAATTATCACATGGGACCTACGCTGGTAGAAGCCATAGACCACCCAGTGGCAGACCCCAGATAGCCGTTACTACCCCTGACCTGGCCTCTCCCACCTCCATAGACATCAGGTGCTCCGACTATCCAACACATAAACCCCTGTTGGCAAGGGTCGTAGCATAAGGGAGCATAAATCCTAACCACAGATATACTACATGCAATTCTATCGTCCCGAGAGGTATTTTGGGTGCATCAACATCCCATTCCATCTAGTACCCGGGTACCAGCACGGCACGACGCATATAGATCAGGATGACAATCAATGAATATAATAATAAGAACTTCAGGGTCCCGGCACCGTAACCCAATATAATCATGTAAAGCATCATATCCACATTTCATCAATTCATATCCAACATGATTTTATATGCAAATGCAACATGGCAAGAATGAATGCAAGCACATAAACCGTTATGCAATCCATATAATTGTATCTATACATACATATATGTCAAGCCCAAACATCACCCAAAACCCACTCACTGATTATTTGCTTGTCATTCGGTGAGGTTTGCTCTAGTGCATGCACTCCCGTACAGATTCTAAAGTTTCAGAATGCATGGAAGTAGTGTTAGAAGTGCATAGGTGGGTCCCACAAAGGGTCCCAACAATTTAATTGAAGTTTGGGTCAAGATAGCAGGAGCGGATGAAGGAACGGAGTCAGCCAGGTGAGTCCGGTCGTGGATCCGTTCAGGCCATACCCAGAAAATATATGGAACGGACTCATGGGTGGACTCGGAACATGGATCCGCTCATGCATCCGTGCAAACCCTGAGACACACCCGAGAGTAACCTGAGCTATGGGCAGATTCACCTAGGTGGGTCCGCTCATGGCTCCTCCCAGAATGGACAGCCAGGTTAGGCTGAACGGACTAACTGGCAGATACACGACAGTGAGTCCGATCGTTCGTCCGCTGCCATACCTTTGAAAGTTATGAAGATTACCACCTCCAGCCTTTCATTCATGGATCCCTAGAGGTCCTAGGGTTGGGGAGGTGAGCTCAGACCTTCGTTGGAGGTCCAATACACATGGTCCTTTAAGGAGGTAAGGGGATTCATGGGATTTGGATCCATCTCTAAGGTTTTTCCTAAACCTAAGCTAGGTTTCAAATGCTTGAACAGCATAGGTTATGAGACCCATGGAGGCATTAGGGGAAGGGAGAATGGGTCTCAAAGGGAGCATTTAATGAGGTTTAATGGGTTTTCAAGGGAATCCCAAGCTTGGAGTCGATTCCAAAGGAATCTCCAAACCTAAAAGGGAAAAGAGAGGGAGGAAGATGAGGTCACCTGCCTCAAGGTTGGATTTATGGATGATCCTCCACCTCCACAGCTCTTCCAAGCTCTCCTCCACCAAAGCCTTCAATGCTCCAAGCCTCTAACATTTTGGGTAGGTGAATGAAGTAAATGATACTTAAAGGCCAAGCCTAGGTTTTAAGACTAATCTCCCACTTAGGGCCTATTTGGCATGGGCAATATGGGTCAAAACTCAATTAAGAGGCCTACCAAGCTAATGGGTCTACCCAAACGGTAAGCCCACCAGCCAAGGGGATCAAGGATGAGACCAACCTCGTCCAAAAGACTAAAATAGAGTGCCCGAGGCACGAGGTGTGGGTCCCACACAAGGAAAACACACAGGGACCTGAGACAGCACAGGCGGACTAACGGGTGGTTTCAGTCTTGGTGAGTCCACTCGTGCGTCCATTGCTGCTGTAAGGGTAGAAACATAAGGAAATTGATCGGGCTTTGGCCCACACATCAAGGTCAACTAGGGGAGGTTACATTAACATTCATAAGGTTAGTATCTTACCCCTTGATCATCACGACGTGTCCTTCGTGATCCCGAATAGTTTACCAATCACAATACTAAGCTCATCGCCAAAGAAGGTGTCTAGTTGTGGGGACACAGGGAACGCCTTCTAGTACTCCTCGCTTTGTGGACTCTTGCTAGGAGGATGATTGACGAAGTCATCATCGATAAATCTTCCCCACTGTCGGTTAAGGAACCTCTCCTCCACAGGCAGGCTCGTGGACTGGTTAATGATCTTGTGGATAGGTTTGACCATAAGCGAAAGTAACTCGCCAGCATACACGGCAGCAGAATCTACATGTCACACGAGAGAAAAATAATAATTAATAGAAAATCTGGGCGCGGATGTAACATCCTCCCCACCTTATAAAAATTTTGTCCCCGAAATTGGCGTACCTTGCAGGAATCCAGGGGAAGGGTACTTTGCTCGCATTTCTACCTCGGCTTGCTAGGAGGCTTCTTCTTCTGTGTGGTTCCACCACTTCACCTTCATATAGTGTATAGGTCTGTTGCAGAGATTTACCACCTTGCTGTCCAAGATCTTTTTAGGTTGTTCTTTATTGGACATATCTGCTGCCAGCTCTGGTGGTTCCTGAGATAGAACATGATTGGGGTCATGCACATACTTCCACAACATAGACATGTGGAAAACATCATGCACACCGTCCAAGGATGGTGGAAGTGCCAACCGGTAAGTGTTTGAGTTAAAATAATACTGCAAGCGTACGGGTCAATCGTAGCAACGGGTCGAACACGAGGAGATATACGCCACTCTATTTAACTAACTTAAAATTAATGCAAAGTTAACCAAATTAAAGTGTTAAATTAAACTAATTAAATTAATAAAAATTAATGCATCCTAACTCATAAGCAGCTAATAAAATTAAGGGATTAAATTGGCATCCTAACACATGAGCATCTAACCTATCAGACTAACGCAAATTGAAAGTAATAAAAATGCAGCCACACATAATAACCACATAAAAAGGAATAAGGGAATAAAAGTGAATCCACAAACCATAACCATATAAAAAAAAAATAAAAGAAATAGAGGGAGAAGAAGAAGAAGATAGAGAGAGATAGAGGAGAGGGAGAATGAGATTAAGGGTTTAGAGAATGAGATACCTTGATGTGCTTGAATACTTGAATAAACTCACCATGGCTTCCTCTTGTAAATCTCCATGTCTTGTCATCAACATATGAACTTAGACTAGGAAGCTTTAAACTAAAACTATTACAACCATTAAACTAGACTTATGAAATCAAAACTAAGAACTTAAGCCAAAAATAGGAAAAGAAGAGAAAATTTCACTAAGTGAATGAAGTAAAAATTACACTAAAAAGCTGAATTAAAATTGAACTAGAAACTAACTAAAAACTGAACTAAAAAACTAACTTCTTACAACCCAGAGGGCAAGGGGTATTTATAAGGGGAAGAGAGGAGAAGAGGGAAGTGTAGGAGAAATATTCCCTAAGAAAAGAGAATATTCTCTTCTCCTTCCTCTTTTACAATGCCTTGAATCCTAAGAAAAAAGAAAAAAATAGAAAGAAGAAGAAGAGAAGATTGTTTACATAGACCTTCTATTTCTAGAAAAGTAAACTTCCAATTCTAACAAGTGCTTCCTTTTCTTTGTAGATATCTTCTCCAAGCAATAAAATCAAAGCATCTTTGATTTTTCAACTTTCCATAGGTGAGAGAATATCTTTCAAAATAAATCTATCCCAAGTAGAATTTCAGAAGTGCCCTTAAGAAGTTGGAGGAGAGAGAGAGTAAGGGTGATGACTAGGATTCCTTCAAGAATAAATAAAATACCCATTCTGTCTTTCAGAAAACGTGGAGCATGGGGTGCTTATATAGGCCTCACCATTGTGTTCCTTGCGAAAAATTACCCAAAATAGACCCAAATTTCGTCCAATTTGGAGTTCGGGAGCCCAAGATATCTCAAGTTGAAGTTGGACTGTCCAGAGCCCTCCAAATGGAATCTTTCGGGTACAAGAAATATAACTTCTAATAATTGCATTAAGGCCCCTTAAATCTGAACTTTTGCTTCACTTTATCCCCAGCCGACTGTCAATAATTACAAATAAACCCCTATAGACCATTTTCGTGCTTCGTTACGAAAACGGCCGTAACTTCTTCGTTTCAACTCGGAATCAAGTGTCGTTTGAACCGTTACGAAGCTGACTCGATGGGCTACGTATCCAAGCCATTAACACCTTTAAACAGCTTAAAAACATTTCCTTAGCATCATCTCCTCCATTTTCACAAGAATTCACCTAAAACCTGAAAAGCATAAGAAAGCACCGAGTAACTCTGTCCAATGTGGTAAAATGTATGCTTTATGCCCTAAGATTTCACACATAAATGTGCTCATCAGTAAGCTACCGGTCCAATCTTCGTAAGAATCTCATAAGGTCCAATATATCTCGGGCTTAACTTGCCCTTCTTGCTAAACCGCATTACGCCCTTAGTAGGCGACACTTTGAGAAATACCTTGTCACCGATAAGGAACTCCAGATCCTTCCGTCTTTAGTCCACATAGCCCTTCTGCCTAGACTGGGCAGCTTTAATTCACCTGTGGATCAAGTCCACCTTCTCATAGGTCGCTTGAATCAATTCTGGCCCAAGGATATGCCGCTCACCCACTTCGTCCCAGTACAACGGAGTACAACACTTTTTCCCATACTGAGCTTCAAAGGGTGCCATTCCAATAGTAGCTTGGTAACTATTATTGTAGGCGAACTCGATAAGCGAGATGTGCTCATCCCAGTTGCCCTGCATATCAATGGCATAGGCTCGAAGCATGTCTTCCAATGTCTGTATTGTCCTTTCCGACTGACTGTCAGTCTGTGGATGGAAGGCAGTGCTAAAACTCAATAGGGTGCCTATAGCTCTCTGGAATTCGCCCCAAAACTTGGATGTGAACCTGGGGTCCCGATCCAAAATAATGCTAACTAGAACTCTGTGTAGGCGAACCACGTTATCAATGTATAAGCGGGCTAATTTATCCATAGAATAGGTGACTTTGATTGGGATGAAATGAGTCGTCTTCGTCAGCCTAGCCACAATAATCCATATAGCATCAACACCCCTAGGCGTACGGGGTAGCCCTGTGACGAAGTCCATGGTGACATGTTCCCACTTCCACTCTGGCATAAGCAATGACTGTAGAAGGCCATGGGGTCATTGTCTATCCGCTTTCACTTGCTGACAAGTGAGACACTGGGCCACAAATTCAGCTACATCCCTTTTCATTCAACTCCACTAGTAATGTCCTTTCAGGTCCTTGTACATTTTAGTACTACCTGGGTGGATTGAGTAGGGAGATTCATGTGCTTCTAACAACACTTCCTTTCTTAGCTGATCGTCCTTAGGGACACATAAGCGATCTCTAAACATGAGAACGCCGCTATCTGTCAATGTAAAATCCAGATCTCGCTGCGTGTCACCCTGGATAGCTTCCATAATCTCTTGGAAGCGTTCATTTGAAGTTTAAATTGCTTGAATCTTTTTAACCAAGGTTGATTGTACCGATAAAGCTGCTAGGGATAGTGTAACACCCTCTACCAATAACTCCAAATCCATCCTTCTAGCTTCTTCTATAAGCTCCTTACTGGCAGCTAAGGATGCAATGGATAGGGTCTGGGATTTCTTGCTGAGAACGTCTGCTACAACATTCGCCTTACCCGGGTGGTAATGGATGGTGCAATCAAAGTCTTTCATGAGTTCTAGCCAGCGCTGTTGTCTCATATTGAGTTCCTTCTGAGTAAAGAAATATTTGAGGCTTTTATGATCGTTGTAGATTTCACTCTTCTCTCCATACAGATAGTGTCTCCAGATCTTCGGAGCAAAGACATAGTTGCTAACTCTAAATCATGAGTCGGGTAATTTCTCTCATAATCCTTAAGCTGACGAGAAGCGTAGGCCACCACTTTATCACCTTGCATCAGAACACAGTCGAGACCTATTTTTGACGCATCACAATAGACTACCATCCCTCTGGTACCATTTGGAATGGTAAGTACCGGAGCCGAGATTAGTCGTTGCTTCAGATCCTGGAAATTCTTTTCGCATTCGTCTGACCACTTGAACTTCACTACCTTTCGGGTCAGTCGAGTCATAGGAGTAGAGATTTTTGAAAAGTTCTCAATAAATCTCCTATAGTAGCCGGCCAGACCGAGGAAACTGCGAATATCAGCTACATTCTTAGGTGTCTCCCAGTCAAATACCGACTGTACCTTGTCGGGGTCAACTTCAATACCCTTCGCAGATACCAAATGACCTAGAAAAGCCACTTGTTGCAACCAGAATTTGCACTTGCTGAATTTAGCATATAATCCCTTTTCTCTCAAGCACTGTAGCATGAATCGAAGGTGGTCAGCATGTTCTTCCTCGCTCTTGGAGTAGACCAGGATCTCGTCAATAAATACAATAATGTACTTATCCAACACATCATGAAACACCCTGTTCATCAACTCCATAAAAGTTTCCGGGGCATTGGTCAGTCCAAAGGACATAACCAGAAACTCGTAGTGTCTATATCGCAATCTGAACGCAGTCTTGCTAATGTCACTACCTTTGATCTTTAGCTGGTGATACCCTGAGCGGAGATCAATCTTGGAGAATACCCTTGCACCTTGCAATTGGTCGAACAAATCATCGATCCTGGGCAGCGGGTACCGATTCTTGATCGTAAGCTTATTGAGTTCACGGTAATCAATGCACAGGCGCATACTACCGTCTTTCTTCTTCACAAACAAAATAGGTGTGCCCCACGGGGAAACACCTGGTCTGATAAAACCTTTCTTCAGTAGGTCATTAAGCTATCCTTAAAGTTTTTTTTAGTTCTGATGGGGCCATTCTGTATGGTGCCTTTGACACTGGAGCAACACCGGGCACTAGATCAATCATAAATTCCGTTTCTCGATCCGGTGGTAACCATGTAAGGTCTTCCGGAAAGACATCAGGAAAATATCTTACAACACTTATCTCTCCCATAGGTGTAACCTTGGCTTCAGTATCAATTACAGAGGGTAAGTAACACTGGAAACCCTGTGCTAAGAGTTTCTGAACCTGAAGAGCCGATATGATTGGGTTCTTAGGCTTCTTACTTTTGCTACCCTTGAATACGAACTCATTATCTTCTCCTGTCCGGAAGAGTATCTTCCTCTCAACACAAATCAGGCTAGCTCCATGAGTGGATAGCCAATCCATTCCTAGAATGATATCAAAGTCTTTTATATCTAGAATGATCAAACTGGCCTCAAGTCCGTGGTCGCTTACTCGAACTGGGCAAGAGTTGAAGGACCGATCAAGCTCAACTTTGCTTCCAGTCGGCATACTAGGTGTCAACTTTTGCTCCATTCTGGCTGGTTCAATTGGTAATTTCTCAGCAAAGGGGGAGGATACAAAGGAGTGTGATGCCCCCGAATTAAATAACACATAAGCAGGTAAGGAGCACACAGTAATCATGCCTGACAAACACCGAATAGCCAAACATAGTAAGCTCAACATAATTGATTTGATTAAGGTGGTTGAGTATAATACCTGTGATAACACCGAGGGCAGATTGGGCTTCCTCGTGAGTAACAGAATAAACTCGCCCCTGAGTCTTGCTCGCTGGAGAAGGAACAAGTGGACGAATAGCAGTCTTTGCCAGGGGTGCCTTGGAAGTCACAACAGGCCATGAACCAGATTGTCATGATTGTGGACAATCCTTGGCCATATGGCTAGACTCCTTGCAGTTGTAACAAATAAGAGTTTGAGCCCCATAATGAGAAGCAGGTATGGCTTTAGGCACTTGAGCCGCATCAGGTCTATGGGACTGAATCTGGGCTGCATTAGTATAAGCCCCTCTCCTCTGGAACTTGTTGGGTCCCCTAGAGTCGTGAGATGGCACTGGCCTCTTACCCGCCTATATAGCCCAATAATTTTCCCTCTGCTGGTCTTCTATCAGCTTGGTGACTTCAACCACTTCTGCATAGGTGGGGTACTTATGTAGTACCATTGAAGTACTCAAACTGGCTCTAAGCCATCTTTTGAACCTTCTTGCCTTCACATCCTCAGTCTTCAAATGAGTCGGAGCAAAGTAAAAATATTCCTCAAAAATTTGATGATACTCAAGGACCAACTTGGATCCCTGACTGAGGCTCATGAATTCAATTTCCTTCTTTTCTCGAAAGTTCCTTGGAAAGTAGTTCTCAAGAAAAGCTTCCTTAAATTGAGCCCAAGTTGCATTGGGATATTTGACCCAGAAATGATCCTTCGAGGAATGCCACCATATATCAGCGTCACCTCGGAGTTGAAAGGTATCACAACGAATCTTCTCGAGATCACTACATGGTAGCACCTCAAAGATCCTTTCAAGATCCCGTATCCAGGTGGCTAGGAACATGGAGTCATGGATCAACTTATAAAAAGTAGGAGGATGATGCTTCTGAAACTTCTCAAAAAGTTTGGAGGCATCGGCCCATTCGGGTACCACATTTCTAACCGGTAAGGCAGCCGGAGGAGGAGGAGGAGGTGGATTTGGGTTCACTTGTGCTATAAGAACTTCATTTGTAGCCTGCCCAAGAGGAGGGATGATAGGAGTGGTATTAGTTGTGGGATTTGGGACTTCGTGCACCGGTGGTGGTACTCTTGGTCCTTCCCTACCAACATTTTGAAGCTGGGCAGTCACATTCTGCATAAAAGTGCATTGTTCCACTTGGGATCCCTGATGTTCTCTCTACATGTCGCACAAAATATTCCCTAAGAGAGCGGAGACATCTTCATTAGTGCTCACCGGAGGCGGTGCAGGTAAACCTTCCTCAGAAAAATCAGCGTCATCCCTAGGAGGGGAACTATTTCGGTTGCGAGTATTGACCATGATTTAGCACCTGATAAATTGAGATGCCTCACATGTTAGCACAAGGATGAGGGGAACAATAATTGTAATATAGAGGAAAGGAGCACACAATGTATACAAGGTGCGTATACCAACACACAGTAGCAACTAGAGTCCTAAGAATGAGGCTGAGCCAAAAATATAGGCCAGTAGCCCTTTAGAACATGAGCAGATCCACGGACGGATCTACACCTCAGAGTCCAGTCATGACTCCGTTCGCAAAGTTGGCTTGGACGGACTTACGGGCAGATGCAGAACGTGAGTCTGCTCCTTCGTCCATTTTTAGGGTGCCCATTGGCCGAGAGGATCTGAGTCAAATGGATTAATGGGCGAATCCTCGTATCATGGTTCCGTTCGTTCATCCGCTTAATACAGAAGACAAAAGGTCAGGGTTTCTAGGCTTAGCAGATTCACGAGCGGATTTAAGATAGTGAGTCCGATCGTGCGTCCGCTTGACAAATTTTGACAAGGATAGCAACCGCGCGGTTTCAGTTTCATATTTTAGGTTTGTTGGTTAGAAGCGGAGGAACAGAGCAAAGGTGCCCAGACTTCGTCCGCCCCAATTTCTTGCCCAAGGACTGTGGATTTAGGCTCCTATATTCTAAATTTCAAACTTCCTACTTCAAGGTATGAGATTCTCCAACCATGTTGGATCCCTTGAATTGTTTTAGTTCTTCATCTAGGGTTTTTATCCAAGTTTTCTCCTCTTTCCCCCACATTGGGTTTGATTGCTAAAAGAATATGTGGAGATATTATTTTCTTGTTCTCTTTACTCTTAATCTGTTTGTGAACATGTTTAACCATGTATACCCCCATAGATTAGGGCTAGGGTTAGTCAAACCCTTGCCAAAACCGAAATCTCCCACTTGTTTTAGTGGTTTTTTTTTTGTTCTAGGACATAAAGTATATCACTTATTCTCCCCACCTTACATGGGTTTAATGTAATAAAATTTTTTGTACAACTCTTGTTTAGAACTATTTTTATTGTCTCCATGGAAATTTGAAGAAATTCCCAATTTTTTCCATTTGAGAAGGGAATTATCCTTGATCTTGAATATGTGTATATGTTACCCTTTTCTCCTTTAATTTCATTTACAAGCATAATGCTTGTATTGTTTATTGTGTGATTTCCTTAGCATTATGCCCATCTCCACAGAGGTTCATTGTATTATATTTTTTTTCTTTTAAAAATGGAGTGATTAATCACTCAAATTGTCTCTTTTATTTTATCTGAATGTGTGTAGGTTAATTTGAGTGGAAAATGGCTCCCAAGACAAGAGGAAACAGGGCTCCTACAACTGCAGTAGCACCGGCTCTAGTCCCAGTCCCATTTGATGCCAATCTCTTTATGTCCGCAGAAGCAGAGAACCTATACACCCAGACACTGTGAGCACGGAAGATTGAGACAAGGAGGGATGTCGTTGCTGAAGAGCTCGTGGCCTTCAAAGTGGGGCCAAGATTCGAGCATCTGGGATGGTCTAACATGCTAATCTTGCCCAAGCATTACTACATCAAACTGATTGGGCACTTTTATGCCAACATGACCATAGTTCAAGAAAATGTGGAGATGCTTCGAATCAACTCCTTCGTGAAGGGAGTCAACATCTCATTCAATGAGGTAGAGTTGGGGGTGATCCTAGGGGTCAGTTCTCTTGGGCCTTGAGTATATCATCCACCTGCAAGAGATCTTTTGTCTTGCATGTCTTTGGCAGAATACCGACACCTGTACAAGACCCTAACCAATGATAAGCACGAAAGCCGGGTAAATCTGACTGATTTCGATTATTCTCAGAGGATTTTGACCATGATAGTCGGCACAACACCGAGCCTTCTCTTATGTCTGCGACTTTGGGGTATTGTCTGCATTAGGGGAACCAAATAAGTCTGCCTGATGCCATCATCAAGCACATGGAGCAAGTCCAATTCAAGTCCCGAATTGAGAAAACCCTTCCCTATGGAAGACTTCTGACCCGCATCTTCCAGTATTTTCAGGTTAACCTGAATGATGAGCCACCAAGTGAAAGCTTCAAGGAACCACTTGGAAAGAATTCCCTGGCCCGCATGAAGATCATAGTCAACACATATAGTGACGGAGAGCCAGTGGCCCCAGCAGGTGGTGGAGATGCAGGTGGAGAGGCCAGTGATGAGGATGAGGGAGAGGTTCCAGTGCAGTATGTTGCTGGTGCCTCCAGTTCCCGGACTTCAGAGATGGGTGCAGTCCTAAATGCCCTAGATCAGATGAACCTCAACCTGGCTAGGCTAAATTCAGAGATGTTGGATGGCTTTGCAGGTATCAGTGGGCAGTTTGCCTCTCACAACCATCGCCTCGAAAGAATGGAGAAGGACATCCATGACATAAATGCATATCTATACTATGAAGGCAATGATGAGGGAGAGGAGGGCAGTGATGATGGGATGGGGGATTAGACCCCAAATCTGATGGAGTTTCTATTAACTTTTCTTAGTTTCAGTTTCTTTTGTGGTCTGATGGAAAGTTTGTGAACAATGCTTTATTTTGACTTGTCTTTTATCTCTTTTTTTTTTTTTGAATATGTAATTATGGTTCTATTGGCTGTGATTTTGGGAACTTCACTTGTATTTTGTGTGGTTATTCGCCTCCACAGGAGGTTTGAATAGTATAGCAATCAGATGTATATGGAATGTGCCTATATCTATATATATATATATATATTAATATTAACCTTCTAGTTCTCATGTTATCCCTGTTATTTGCTTTAGTTCTCGAATTTCTCCCTATCTAGTCATCTTCCTATGTTTTGTACACATTCTAATTATGCATGTTAAAAGCTTTTGATTTAGACCCTATTGTGTAGAGTAAATCAAAAGCCTTTGGTGAGCCATGGCTAGTGTAGAGCATCACGCTCTGATACCACGCTATCACGCCCCTATCCCAAGCTTATGCCATAAGCACAGTCAAGAGGGTGATTAGGATGATACACATCACCCCAATTCCTACCAGGATCAACGACACAGTGTCCCAGCGCATAGTCACCACCCAAGGGCCCACCCAAATAGTTACATTTGAGGAAAAGAAATAAACATTTCCAATCATTGTCAGAGTTATAAAGAGCGAAAGCATTAATTACATAAGCAGTTATAGTATGTTCAACTGTCTAGGTGATAATACAATAGTTAATGTTGACACTAGCTAACCATGACATAACTACTCAAAATAATAGTGAGTTATTACAGAAAGTGTTTATAACGGGCACAATGCCCCAAAAGAATCAAAAGGTGGGGAAAGTCTCCAAGTAACCTCAGTGCCCATAAGCACAATTATCATAGGAGCAACCATCGCCGTGTTCCTCTGACACCTACCCAGGCTCCTCTGTACCAATACCATCATACTCTGCCGACTGTACATCTAGGCCGGTAAAATATCCATCACCTGCATCAAAATCTAAAAGTTGTGTACACAGGGGGTTAGCTCCACTGAATCAGTGAGGGGAAAGGGGAGTGCACATACACACAATCACACATAGTCCATGATGCATGAAATGTTAAATTTATTTTTTCCACCTAACAAACAGTCTAAGTCATGGTATATGCTACTGTAACTTGAGAGACACTGAGGGTCACTTATCCTATCACCCAAGTGAAACCTCAATTATCACAAGGGACCTACGCCGGTAGAAGCCATAGACCACCCAGTGGCAGACCCCAAATAGCCATTACTACCCCTAACCTGGCCTCTTCCACCTCCACAGACATCAGGTGTTCCGACTAACCAACACGTAAACCCCTATTGGCAAGGGTCGTAGCATAAGGGAGCATAAATCCTAACCACAGATATACTACATGCAATTCTATCGTCCTAAGAGGTATTCCGAGTGCATCAACATCCCATTCCATCTAGTACTCGGGTACCAGCACGGCACGACACATATAGATCAGGATGACAATCAATGAATAAAATAATAAGAACTTCAGGGTCCCGGCACCGGCATACCCGGCACCGTAACCCAATATAACCATGTAAAGCATCATATCCACATTTCATCAATTCATATCCAACATGGTTTTATATACAAATGCAATATGGCAAGAATGAATGCAAGCACATAAACCATTATGCAATCCATATAATTGTATCTATATATACGTATATGTCAAGCCCAAACATCACCCAAAACCCACTCTCTGATTGGTTGCTTGTCGTTCGGTGAGGTTTGCTCTAGTGCATGCACTCCCGTATACATTCCAAAGTCTGAGAACACATGGAAGTAATGTTAGAAGTGTATAGGTGGGTCCCACAAAGGGTCCCAACAATTTAATTGAAGTTTGGGTCAAGACAGCAGGAGTGGATGAAGGAATGGAGTCAGCCAGGTGAGTCCGATCGTGGATCTGTCCAGGCCATACCCAGAAAAAATATGGAACGGACTCACGGGAGAGCGCAGAACAAGGATCCGCTCGTGCATCCGTCCAAACCCTAAGACACACCCGAGAGCAACCTGAGCTACAGGCGGATTCACCTAGGTGGGTCCGCTCGTGGCTCTGCCCAGAATGGACAGCCAGGTTAGGCTGAATGGACTAACGGGCGGATACACGACAGGGAGTTCGATCATTCGTCCGCTGCCATGCCTTTGAAAGCTGCAAAGATTACCACCTCCAGCCCTTCATTCATGGATCCATAGAGGTCCTAGGGTTGGGGAGGTGAGCTCAGACCTTCGTTGGAGGTCCAATACACATGGTCCTTCAAGGAGGTAAGGGGATTCATGGGATTTGGATCCATCTCCAAGGTTTTTCCTAAACCTAAGCTAGGTTTCAAATGCTTGAACAACATAGGTTACAAGACCCATGGAGGCATTAGGGGAATGGAGAATGGGTCTCAAAGGGAGCATTCAATGAGGTTTAATGGGTTTCCAAGGGTACACCAAGCTTGGAGTCAATTCCAAAGGAATCTCCAAACCTAAAAGGGAAAAGAGAGGGAGGAAGATGAGGTTACCTACCTTAAGGTTGGATTTATGGATGATCCTCCACCTCCACAGCTCTTCCAAGCTCTCCTCCACTAAAGCCTTCAATGCTCCAAGCCTCCAACATTTTGGGTAGGTGAATGAAGTAAATGAGACTTAAAGGCCAAGCCTAGGTTTTAAGACTAATCTCCCACTTAGGGCCTATTTGGCATGGGCACTATGAGTCAAAACTCAATTAAGAGGCCTGCCAAGCTAATGGGTCCACCCAAATGGTAAGCCCACCAGCCAAGGGGATCAAGGATGAGACCAACCTAGTCTAAAAGACTAAAATAGAGTGCCTGAGGCACGGGGTGTGGGTCCCACACAAGGAAAACTCATAGGGGCCCGTGACAGCACGGGTAGACTAACGGGTGGATTCAGTGTTGGTGAGTCCGCTCGTGCATCCGTTGCTGCTGTAAGGGCAGAAACATAAGGAAATTGATCGGGCTTTAGCCCACACATCAAGGTAACACATCGTGATCCCGAATAGTTTTTCAATCGTGATACTAAGCTCATCGCCAAAGGAGGTGTCTAGCTGTGGGGTTACAGGGAACGCCTTCCGGTACCCCTAACTTCGTGGACTCGTGCTAGGAGGATGATTGACGAAGTCATCATCGATAAATCTTCCCCACTGCCGGTTAAGGAACCTCTCCTCCACAGGCAGGCCCATGGACTGGTCAATGATCTTATGGCTAGGTTTGACCACAAGCGAAAATAACTCGCTAGCATACACGGCAGGAAAATTTACACATCACACGAGAGAAAAATAATAATTAATAGCAAATCCAGGCACGGATGTAACAACGGCACATCATACCTCTCATTTCCAAGCCGTCTACGTCATCTATTCTAACATACAAAGTTCACATTCCAACACATTCCACATCGCATCATAATTCCACAATTTCATAATAATTAATAAGACAGGTTCTAATATATGCATGATTCCTGATAATTAATCTAAAATGATAAACATTCCAAAATAAAATCAAGGCCTATCCCGACTCACCTTGCTATGGTTGATTTTACATTGCCGGATTAGTTCACGAGTCGATTGCTGGTAGGTTCAATGGCCCAAAAGTTAGGTCCTAATATTTATCAACCAAACATATATGTTAGGCAGTATTCTAATGTTATTGAAGTCCCAAGATAGGTTAAGGTTAATTTAGAATAGGTTTGGAGTTAAGAAAACACCTGACAGCAACACTGGTTTGTGTCTCTGGTTGACCAGTGACTTCCACCAGAGACAAACAGTAAATGAAAATTAAAAAAAAAAACAGCATTTTGAAGGGGGTTTTGGGTTGGTTTTTCCCAATTGACATCAGGGATGATTCTCACATATGAGATTGAGTTCCTGTGACTCAATATAGGCTAGGGAGATGGGTAATTTGGGGAATTGGGGTTAGATTAGTGACCATGGTTCTGTTATGCAAGAAGAATTTTGAGTTTTTTTACATGAACCAAACCAACTAAACATGGCTGAAAATTAGTTTATAAAGCATGGATTAAGCTTAATAGGGTGCTAATTGATAGTAGCACCTTCAAACTATGACCTTCAAACTATGACCCAAATGAAACCTCCTAATAGAATTTAAACATGTATGGAGAAAACTTGACCAATTTAAACAACCCTCCAAGTAAATCCACACCCATTAAACTGGGTGTTTAGATTCCCAAATCAGGGATGACTTTGGCACAAGGATTATGGTAAGGGAAGAGAATCAAGGAAAGATTCATGGAAAGGGGAAGAAGTTACCTTATGGTAGTTGCTGCTTAGAGATAATTGGATGGATTTCCCTCTTCAAACATGTATATGGAAGCTGAACAGAGGTAATAAACAGATTATAGAGGAAATGATTAAAGGAATAATTAGGCTGAGATGGAGGGAGGAGTGGGTGATAAATCTCTTACCAAATCCAGAATTTGGTCTTCAAGCTTTCCTCTTCTCTTCTTCTTCTTCTTCTTCTTAGTTTCTCTCTACTTATCTCAGCTTCTATCGTTTAAGTTTGAAGAGGAGTGAATAGTGAGGGGTGTTTGATTATATAGATAGTGGGTTAGTCGGTTAGTTTAGTCTTACCCCAATTAATTATAAAATAATTAATTGGCCGAATTAGTGTATGAGGGTTAGTTAAGCGGGTCCCACGTACCAACGTTGTTGGGGAAAACATTCCAACAAGCTAAATGGGACGCAACAGCAAGATCCCCGACTCGAGGGACCGGGTCCCGCACTCCCAAGACAAGAATCTTCAGTAACAGTAACTATGGTTGATATAAGTGGTTGACCAAAGGGATCCACCAGAGTGTGTTTTATGTACTGTCCAAGTGTCGAAACGCCCCAAGTTTTGGCGGTTTCGCGTACAAACACATTTCTAACAATGTTTTCATGCCCTAAATATCTAAAGACATGGTAAGAGGCACTTACCCAGAATTATACATTTGTTTGTGAACTTTGCAATTGCATGGGGGAGGTATGTGTAGTTTTACTGGAAGGTGACGTATTATTATAAGGATTCCATCTTTCGTGTCTACTCGCTCAAACACCCAACCTACATTCCATAGGGTACACGAGGCTACGACTTCGGGTTCCTACAATCGGATTCGGGTTAAAATAAGCCAAACTGTAACATTGTGATACCAAGCTTTGTCACACCCCGAAACCACCCCTAGGAGGATTTGTGGGTTGACCCGAATACCCGATGTATTCGAGGACCTCCAGGTCACAAAGCTATAGATACACATCACAAGCTAAACATAATGATAAAACAACAGATATGTCTCGGATCAGAGTGCACAAAAAGTAAAGTGTTTACTAGATAATTTACAAGTTATTTACATTGTCATTAAACACCTAAACTACCAGAAGGTACGATGCCCAACCGTCGGGCCAGAAACTACCAAACTAAACAATATTTACAGTGGACCACATCCACCAAAAAGACTATATAACATCAAAAGATAAATGAGCTCCTTGTCATCAGTCCCTATCCTCTAGGGATACCCTGATCGTCCATGTCAGAGGGGTCACACCCCTCTGAGTCCAAACCAACATGGTCTCTATAACCATTAGCCTTCGCCTCGAAATAATCCTCCCTGCTGCCATCACATCTACCTGTAGAATCATCTAAAAAAAAAGAAAATATTCCACAGGGGTGAGCTTCATCGAGCCCAGCAAGTAAAGGATAGACCACACACAAGCATTCACACATACAAAGAAAAAATCCTAATGCATGGATTAAATTTTAAACCTAATTTCCACCTAACAAACAGTGCCTAAGTCTCTAAGTCGGTACTACGCCAACAACTCGGGAAAACAGACTTGGATCCGTCATCTCAACCCAAGTCGTAACCTCAATTGTTGCATGGAGCCCACATCGGTAGTAATCCCCAGATCCTCCCATGGGTAGACTCCGATAATCATAGCCTGGACCCCACCCTGGTGTTCCACACACTCCTCAGCGACAGGGAGCTATGATCACCCAGCACCTGAACCCCTGCTGGTAAGGGTTGTAGTACCAAGGTATGATGTCCCTAGCCATATATAGACTAAATGGTATAGTACGAGGTGTACAGTGCTCCTGCATCTCATTCTACGGCACATCATACCTCTCATTTTCAAGCCGTCTACGGCATCTATTCTAACATACAAAGTTCACATTCCAACACATTCCACATCGCATCGTAATTCCACAATTTCATAATCATAAGATATAAATAAAATAATTAATAAGACAGGTTCTAACAAGAATAATTTCATACATATGCACGATTCCTGATATTTAATCTAAAATGATAAACATTCCAAAATAAAATCGAGGCCTATCCCCACTCACCTTGCTATGGTTAATTTCGCGCTGCCGGTTAGTTCATGAGTCGATTGCCAGTAGGTTCAATGGCCCCAGAGTTAGGTCCTAATATTTATCAACCAAACATATATGTTAGGTGGTATTCTAACATTACTGAAGTCCTAAGATAGGTTAGGGTTAATTTAGAATAGGTTTGGAGTTAATAAAACTCCTAATAGTAACACTGGTCTGTGTCCCTGGTTGACCAGTGACTTTCACTAGAAACAAACAGCAAACAAAAATTAAAAAAGAAAACAGAGTTTTGAATGGGGTTTTGGGTTGGTTTTCCCCAATTGACATCAGGGATGATTCTCACATATGGGATTGTGTTCTTGTGACTAAATATAGGCTAGGGAGGTGGGCAATTTGGGGAATTGAGGTTAGGTTAGTGACCATGGTTCAGTTATGTAAGAAGAATTCTGAGTGTTTTTTACATGAACCAAACCAACTAAACATGGCTGGAAATTTGTTTATAAAGCATGGATTAAGCTTAATAGGGTGCTAATTGATAGTAGCTCCATCAAACTATGACCCAAATGAAACCTCCTAACAGAATTTAAATATGTATGGAGGGAGATAACTTGACCAATTTAAACAATCCTCCAAGTAATCCACACCCATGAAACTTGGTGTTTAGATTCCCAAATCAGGGATGACTTTGGCACAAGGATTATGGTAAGGGAAGAGAATCAAGGAAATATTTATGGAAAGGGGAAGAAGTTACCTTATGGTAGTTGCTGCTTAGAGATAATTGGATGGATTTCCCTCTTCAAACATGTGTATGGAAGCTGAACAGAGTTTATAAATAGATTATAGAGAGGAAATGGTTGAAGGAATAACTAGGATGAGATGGAGGGAGGAGTGGGTGATAATCTCTTATCAAATCCAGAATTTTATCTTCAAGGTTTTCTCTTCTCTTCTTCTTCTTCTTAGTTTCTCTCTGCTTCACTCAGCTTCTATCGTTTAGGTTTGAAGAGGAGTGAATAGTGAGGGGTGTGGTTGTTTATGTAGATAGTGGGTTAGTCGGTTAGTTTAGTCTTATCCCAATTAATTATAAATAATTAATTTTCCAAATTAGTGTATGAGGGTTAATTAAGTGGGTCCCACGCACCAACATTGTTGGGGAAACATTCCAACAAGATAAATAGGACGCGGCAGCAAGATCCCCGACTCGAGGCACCGGGTCCTGCACTCTTGAGACAAGAATCTGCAGTAACAATAACTCTGATTGATATAAGTGGTTGACCAGAGGGATCCACCAAAGTGTGTTTTATGTGCTGTCCAAGTGTCGGAACGCCCCGAGTTTTGGCAGTTTCGCGTACAAACACATTTCTATCAATGTTTTCATGCCCTAAATACCTAAAGACATGGTCAGAGTCGATTACCCAGAATTGTACATTTGTTTGTGAACTTTGCAATTGCATGGGGCAGGTATGCATCGCTTTGCCTGCAGGTGACGTAATGATGCAAGGATTTCATCTTCTGTGTCTACTCGCTCAAACACCCAACCTACGTTCCACAGGATACACGAGGCTACGACTTCGGGTTCCGGACCTACAATCGGATTCGGGTTAGGGTTCGGGTTAAAATAAGCCAAACTATAATAATTTTAGTATGAAAAAGTAATACATCAAATTATACTATTTGGACAATTGGGTGGACTTTGAGGCCATTTAACCACATTTTAACCATGTTTACCCTTTGAAGGAAGTTTGGTCATTTCACCTGTATGATCTCAAATGTCATCAAGATTGTGGGAAAATCTTTTTGATCTGAAGATAGAACCTTCCCTTTGTCTTAGAAGATTCATCACTCTACTAGGCACCTTCAGGGGTGACAAAACAAGGTGTTTACACCTGGTCAGTAATGTATAAACAAAAGGGAGTACCCAATGTACGAGGCTCCTGCCACTCGGGGTCTGGGGAGGGTCATAATGTACACAGTCTTACCCCCCACTTCGCGGAGAGGCTATTTCCAGAGACTCAAACCCGTGACCACTCGGTCACAATGGAGCAACCTTACGTTGCACCAAAGTCTATCTTCTTAAATAGGTAAATAAATAATAATCAAATCTCCTTTGCATACCTAACTTCCGTAAAATAAAACAAGTTTGTAAAAATTATTAGATAATCAATATTTCTTACATAATCCTATAATTAAATTATAGGATAATCAATATTTCCTACGTAATACTAAAAGTAATTACATCATTCCATTAGACAAGTGTGCCTAGATTTGCACCCTGGCCATTCACATGAGGAACAGGTGGACAATGCGTACACCCAGGAATTAAATAAAGGGACAATTTCTTAGATCTACTAGATAAGAATGGAAATTACAAGATAAGTAGGTTTCAAATTTGTTTTACATCCATTAATTTCCATTTTGAAAAGATTTACTCGATCCCGAAAGTTGGTTAATACTTATGCCATGCAAGAATAAAATAAAAGAATGCTTCCAAAATTGCCCAAGAAATCTGTTTTGAACCGCGATGGTGAAAATAGGAGGGAAGGTGTACGCAACTTTCTCTCCCTGTATTTTTTTATTGTTTCTCTCTTGTTTTTTGTTTTATTTTTGTTTATTTTTTTATTTTTTTATTTTTATTTATTTTTATTTTTTATTTTGACTAAGTTTCCTTCCACCCATGGTGAATGAAATCCCATTCACTGTGGGGTCGGAGAGGGAGGGAATGGGTATCATGAGGGTATTTTGGAACAAACTAAAACCCTAGGATGTGGGTGAACCATCCTTTTTTTTGTTTGATTTTTAAAAAATACTTTTCTATGGTTTTCTATTCCAACAATTAAGGTGTACTTGTCATTGGACTCGATGCTATGACTTTGTTTTCATTTTTGTGGAGGGGGTAATAGGAGCTTTGATTTCTACTCCTAGAATTAAGGTGCACTTTCATCGGATTTCACGCTTTTTAAAACAGTTAAATGTGATTGGAGCAATTTTGGACGTTTGCTTTTAATTTATTTTTGCATGGCATGAGTACTAACCAATTTTAGGAATTAAATAAATTTTTTTAAATAGAAAATAATGGATGTAAAACAAATTTGAAACCTACTTATCTTGTAATTTTCGTTCTTATCTAGTGGATCTAAGAAATTTTTCCTTAAATAAATGCACCACAAAAAGTGTCGGGGGAAGATGATATACCAAATGTAAACAGAATACCTGCGTGCCCAGACATTCATAGAACTTGTGTTGGCCCTACTTGTGTTTTAGAAAATCAAGTAAACAAATCAAATGTTGGTGTTAGCATAATACATCATCAAAACATTTCCTGCGACTAATCTTTATGGTTAGTTACATATTGGACAGGGTTTGTCTGCACAGTAATAAGTTTTGTAACGGTTAACTTTTTGTCAATCTAAAATATTAGGTCCATGAGATAAGGATGTATCCTTTATGTCAAACCACATACATATAATCTCTCAGGAAAAAAAATCCTCTCCAATTTCTTAAAAATGTAGTGCGGTGTAGTTTGGGGCTGAGAGCTCGATATGTGGAAGATGTTAAATCCAACGGTGCCAAGCTCGAGAAGGAAAAAAAAAAAAAAAAACCTAGGTCAATCAAGCTCTCAGCCCCAAAGGAGAGAATAAGGGATTTTGCTTGCAAAATGACAAAACCCAAAAGAAAAAATAACATCCAAATCAGAGAGAGAGAGGTCTGCTCCATACCCTATTCCTAACATAAGAAAATAAAATAGAATCCAGTGATAGATAGAGCTGAAACAAAGATGAACAACTCAGTGCCCCTCTTTGGAAATCTCTCCTCTACCATATCCTAGCCTAGCCCCTAACCCCTAAGGCAACCCTAAGCAGGCCAAGGAAAAGAATAAACACTATAATAGCTCTATGTATCGAAGACCGGACATGTTAACTTTGAGCATGAGGAAGAAGCAGCCATGTCCTTTTCTCAAAAGTCCAAATGCAGATCCCCAGGCTCTTAAACCATTAGAAAAACCGTTAGCATTTGATAATATGGAGGCAGAAAATTGGCACTCCCTTCTTCTTCTTATTCTATGATAGCAAACATCTTCAGGAGTTGGCGGATCCTTCAAATCAAATGCTTTCAGTGTTTCTAATAATTTAAGGGCCAATGGTCTGCAATTGGGAATTTTTGAGAAAATCGCATGGCCAGCTTTTACCTCATGCTGTTCAAGTATCTCCTTGCTTTTTCATTTCAGACTGGATATCAATTAGAAAAGAATATAAATGTTAAGCCTTGAAGGGGAGAAATATGATTATAACTTAATTTAGAAATACAAAATAAATCCTTCGTTAATGAATTGTTCAAAGAATTTATTTTCACAAATCTCATATTTACATGTGTTATTAGATGTTAATCCAAGTCTTTTAAAATTTTAATTTTGATTTTTTTATAATTCCTCTGCTGAGCACATTTCACATGATTTCAGTATTGTTTCGGTATTCCAGAGATCAATAGCAATACAATACCAATACCGATACCATGGACTCGGTATTGAACGATGTTACCCTTATGTGTTTCATGACGAAAACCAAGGTCCATGACCTTTTGATTTGGATTCAGGCAACACAAAGCAAAGCCACCATCAAGAACCAAATCTCTGTTCTAGAATTCCTGGAAAAAAAAAGAGCCCAATCTCACTATATCAAAAGATTCAAAACCACAACGCCTTTGTTCTACCTTAACAACGACGATCAGAATCAGAGAAGAAAGACAGAAAATCTTATCAAGAATTGAAAGAAATAAAAGATGGGAGAACACCAAAACCGCAAAGAAACAAGAGAACTTTGATAGAAGGCTGGTATTGGTATGGATACAAACTGAAGCGATCGATATACGGAAGGTTTTAGCAAGTTTAGTTGAAATAACCAAGCGTCAACTTTTGATCCACTTGGATCCTCTCCAGCGCACATCCAACGGAGCCGTGTCTTCTCCCTCCTATGAAATAACATAACTGCCCCCTATTTAATAAGTTTAGTTAATAGTTATAACCAACTTGCGCATCAAGTTTTGATCCATTTGGGTGGGGTCCATGTCAAGTGATGTAGAATATTCATCTCAATTAGGGCTGTAAAGGGATCGGATTCGGCTCGGATAGTGCTATATCCACATCCGCATCCGATTAGCTATCGGACGGATTCGGAAAGTGCTAAACAGATACGGACACGGATCGGATATTTTATCCGTTTACATGTAAATATAGCTTTTCGGATAGCTATAGCATATCCGTATCCGCATCCGTTTAGCTTTCAGACGGATTCGAATAGTGCTAAACGGATACGGACACGGATACGGAAACGGATTTCGGCTATTCATTTACACCCCTATCACAACGTAGCTTTAGACCTCTCCTCATCTATGCCAAGTAATGACAGACATCACTACACCTGGGGGTGCAAGTGATAACCTGAACCGATTACCGGTTCAGCTTTGGTGTAGGTTTATGGTGGAAGCCAAAATTGATGGACTTTGAGAAATTGAAACTGAACCCCTCCCCCCAAAAAAGGGCAGAAAGAACGCCACCCGGTTGTGTGTTGTGGTGTGGGTCTACGCTCATACACAGTTGGGTGCAAAATGACCAGCACACCCCTGTCTTTTCATGGGGGCAGAGCAGTCATTTTGCACTCGACTGTGTCTAGATGCAGGCACATGACATAACGCACGACCCGGTGGCATTCCTTTACCCCCCCCAGAAAAAGGAGAAAGAACACCACTTGGTCGTGTGTGTTGTGGCGTGTGCTTACGCCCAAACATAGCCGGACATGAAATGACTGGGGCACACCTATCTTTCCATGGGGGCGAGGTGGTAATTTTGCACCCGACTGTGTCTGGGCACAAGCATGCGCCATAGTGCACGGCCGGGTGGCGTTCCTGTCCCCCCCCAAAAGAAAGGGAGAAACAACGCCTCCCGATCGTGTGTTGTGGCGTGTGCCTACGCCCAAACACAGTCGAATGTGAAATGACTGGCACACCCCTATCTTTTCGTGGGGGTGGGGCGGTCATTTCGCTCCAGACTGTGTTTGGGCGCAGAGCCACAGACACACGCCATAGCGCACGACAAGAAAATATCGAAACCAAAATTTGCATTACCTGTTCAATTTCACGTTGGACCTAGTCTCAAACTGAAACCAGACCAAAAACAACCCATTTCATGAGAGGATTTTTTTTCATGGTAAATTATTGCAGAAGACTACACTTGTTAAGAATTGTAAGAATCATCCCATCTGGCTTATGTTAGGACGTGTTTGGTTCGGTGAACCAACTGTTGATGTATCAATGGATTCATGAATCTGAAGTATAAAAACTGTTTGGTTCAAATTGGTGGTGAACGGATTCGGGTTCATGAATCCACATGATTCCACTTTTTCTATGTAAATGTGCATCATTTTTGCAGGTGGACCCATATTTGATTCAACAAAATGTAACCCAACTATAAATACCATTTATTTTTGTGAATCTACTTTGATCCCCAAACTATCAGGCAGAAGAACACCTCGACTGTTTGTCTCAAGCGAAGGGAAAAGCACGGTGGAAATGAATCCTGCAACTACTACTGTTCGTCTCAAGCGAAGGTAAGATCATGACTCTCTCTCTCTGTCTCTCTCGTTATCTCTCTCTGTCTCTCTCGTTCTCTCTCTCTGACTCTCTCTCTCTCTCTCTCTCTCTCTGTGTCTCTTTCGTTATCTCTCTGTCTCTCTATCGCTCTTGTTATCTCTCTCCATCATTGTATCTGTATCTCTCTCTCTCTCTCTCTCTCTCTCTCTCTCTCTCTCTTCTCACCTTCTCTATCTTTGGTTTTGTATACCTAGAGTTTAACCCTAGTAGGTTCTGAGTTATGAATGTGGAAATTGCAGGTTGTGAATTCACCTAGAGGAGGGGTGAATAGGTGAAAGTAGTGGAATATAAAAACTTATGCGGAAATAAAAAAGTTATCAATAAGAGAGAATTAAAATTACAAAGATAACACAATAATTTATAGTGGTTTGGTCAAAACTTACCTACGTCCACTCCTCTCACCTTAGAGAGAATTCCACTAAAACAAATCTTGATTTCGAGCAAGAGGACTCAACCAATCTTGATTCCGAGCAAGATGACTCAAACTACTCTTGATTCCGAGCAAGAGGACTCAAACAAATATATAAAATAAAAAATACTAAAGATTAGGATTACCTCAACCTTAGTAGAGTTTGCTATCTTTCAACTTTGAAGCTTAATGCTAAGTGAAGGAGCTTGTGAGAGAGTGTCCTTTGAATGAATGCTTGAATTCTCACATGAAAGTCACTTGTATTGGAAACTCTTAATTATGATTAGCAATGGTGTTTAGAGCTTTAAACAAGTGGGTATTTATAGGCTAGATAGCTTAATTTACATAGGAATCTAAATTAAGATCGGATTCTAAAAGCCATATATAATCCGGTATGTCGGATCACCTAATTTTCTTATTCAATAAAGGAATAACGGTCAAATTATAATAGCCTTTTATTGATCCGGTATGCCGGTTCATGATTTGGTATGCTGGATTACAATCCGGCGTGGGCTGGAAGGCTACTGCAGGTAATTTTTTGAGATTGCAACATTGATCCGGTATGCCGTTTCATGATCCGGTATACCGGTTCACCTGATCCGGTATGCCTTTTCCTGATCCGGTATACCTTTTCACCCAATTTATGCTGAAATTTGTTAAGTCCTTTATTGGACTTACTTGGATGATTCTAAATGGGTTTGGTCACATGGATTGGGTTTAATTTAAACCTCCTAAAGTCCTTCTAAATGAATGCATGCATGTGTGTGCATTACATCAATTGTGACTTTAATTATTATACAACATGATATAAGAATAAACAAGTTCTTTGAGGTCTTGTATCTCAATGAGTTGCTTGAATAGAAGTCTTGAAAGTAGTCCTTCACTTCACAACATTCTTTGAAATCTTTGTCTTGGTGCATCAAGCTTTTACATGCTCCCCCTTACTTGATGCTCATCTCTTATGAAGTCTTTCTATACAATATAACACAGGTTAGTACAACTAACTTATTTGTTATCATCAAAACCATAATGGGTGATGTGTAGAATTTACCCCAACAATCTCCCCCTTTTTGATGATGACAAATAAATAGTATCAAATGATATAAAGAGATAATATCAAGACAATTTATGTTCAAAAGATAAACTACAACTTTCTCTCCCCCTTTGGCATTATCAAAAAAGCGGGGATAAAAAGGAAAATAATAAACGTAATTATTTAAATGGGTTACACATGCCCAATTCTCTTCTGAACATAAACCAAGTTGCTCTTTTGCAAAAACAAAAATACTTAATAAGATTTTGGTCCCCATTGTGTGTTGGGTCCGTCAATGTCAGTATCATATATTTCTCTTGGTCTCCAAACCATTTGGTTTTCATTTACCCTTTAGTTACCATACCAATTTAGGTATGATTGGGGGTTCCAAGGTCTTGGTTTTGAGGTACCTAATATGATCTTTGCATTTTGGGAGGGTCTTTCCGATATTAACCATAATAAGGTCTTCTAGGTTTATAATACGCTTGATTTTTTATTCTTTGATCTCATGTATTGATTTCTCCATCGAGTATCATGGCAATCCCAAATTGAGTGTCCATTTTTGTTACAATTATTGTATACAATAATTTGAGGGGTATTTGGACTTTGAGTCTTCCCTTTGGGATTGGGATTCTTGACTTGAGGACTTTTCTTCTTGGAATAGCATTCTTCAAGAGAATGTCACTTCTTTCTGCAGTAGTTACAATATTTATTTTTCTTAGCTCCCTTGCTTGCTATCTTACTTGAACTTGACTTTTGGGTTTGTTTTGAACTCATGTTCACATTCCTTGTTGAAAGGTGCTTTAGATGAAAATCCAAGTAAAATATCAAGATTTCTTTTACCATTAGTAAAAGATTCTAAGTCTTTACACAATTTCTCTTTTTCTTCTTCTAAGTTGTTAACTTGAGAAGTTAGAGTTGTGTTTTGGTCTTTGAGGGTATTTATCTCTTTTAAGAGATTCTTTTTAGTAGTAGCTAACTCCATGCTATTTTTGTAGAGGTCTTCAAAAGCTTCTTCTAATTCTAGAAAGTCTTTATGAGATGGAGAAGTGGGGGTTACCTCATTTTCACTTTCTTCATCTTCAATAGCCACAAAGGTAAGGTTGGTTTGCTCTTCTCTTTGAGATTCTTCGTCGTCCTCTTCTTCATCTCTTGAATCAAATGAGTGTTCGACTTTATTTACTTTTTTGTATTTCTTTATCTTCGGACAATCTTCTCTATAGTGTCCTGGTTTCCTACACTCATAGCAAACAATGTCTTTTAACGTGGAGTCAGTATTTTCTTTAGAAGTACCCTTACCTTTTTGGTCTCTTGAGAGTCTCCTCTTGTTGAATGAGGTTTTAACTTTGTTCTTCAGGAACTTTGAGAACTTCTTTGAGAGATATTCGATCTCATCATCGGATAGTTCTTCTTCATCATCACTAATTTCATATGATTTGAATGCTACAGCCTTCTTCTTCGGTTCTTTTGGTTCAACCTCCTTGGTGTCCAATTTTAGTTCCATCTCGTGGGTTTGGAGTGATCCCAACAGCTTGTTTAGACTTAGCTTGTCAATGTCTTTAGATTCTTTGATTGCAGTAGTCTTGGGTCTCCATTCTTTTGAGAGAGACCTCAAAATCTTTTGCATATTTTCACCATTGGAATAAACTTTTCCTAAACCTTTCAGCTTGTTCACAATGTTAGTAAATCGAGTAAACATAGCATATATGTCTTCATCATTTTTCATTTTAAATAGCTCATACTCATTTACTAGCATATCAATCTTAGATTGCTTGACTTCAGAAGTATCTTCATAGGTAACAATAAGTTTATCAAACATCTCCTTAGCGGAGTCACACATGCAAGTTCTATAGTACTCCTTTTCTCCTAGAGCACACTGAATGTAACTTATAGCTACATAATTAAGTTGGATTTTTGCTTTGTCAGCTGGAATCCACTCTTCTTTGGGTTTGTCTATAGTGTTTGACCCATTTTTAATAACTTTCCATGCGTCAATGTTATTGGCACAAACATAATTCTTGAAGCGATTCTTTCAATAGGAGAATCCATCACCTTCAAAGAAATGTGGTCTAGTGATAGTGTATCCCTCAATCTTACGATTGGCACAGGATACCATGGTCATATACTCTTAATCTCTTAATTGGATTATAAAAATCATGGTCTTGAGCTCCCACTCTGATACCAAATGTGAATTCACCTAGAGGGGGGGTGAATAGGTGAAAGTAGTGGAATATAAAAACTTATGCGAAAATAAAAAAGTTATCAATAAGAGACAATTAAAATTGTAAAGATAACACAATAATTTATAGTGGTTCGGCCAAAAATGGCCTATGTCCACTCCTCTCACCTTAGAGAGAATTCCACTAAAACAAATCTTGAGTATGAGCAAGAAAACTCGTATAAATCTTGATTAAGAGCAAGAGGACTCAACACTACTCTTGATTCCGAGCAAGAGGACTCAACCAATCTTGATTCCGAGCAAGAGGACTCAAACTACTCTTGATTCCAAGCAAGAGGACTCAAATAAATATATAAAATAAAAAATACTAAAGATTAGGATTACCTTAACCTTAGTAGAGTTTACTACCTTTCAACTTTGAAGCTTAATGCTAAGTGAAGGAGATTGTGAGAGAGTGTCCTTTGAATGAATGCTTGAATTCTCACATGAAAGTCACTTGTATTGGAAGCTCCTAATTATGATTAGCAATGGTGTTTAGAGCTTTAAACAAGTGGGTATTTATAGGCTAGATAGCTTAATTTAATTAGGAATCTAAATTAAGATCGGATTCCAAAAGCCATATATAATCCGATATACTGGATACCAATCCGATATGCCGGATCACCTAATTTCCTTATTCAATAAAGGAATAATGGTCAAATTATAATAGCCTTTTATTGATCCGGTATGCTGGATTATGATCCGGTATGCTGGATTACAATCCGGCGTGGGCTGGAAGGCTACTACAGGCAATTTCCTGAGATTGCAACACTGATCCAGTATGCCGTTTCATGATCCGGTATGCTGGTTCACCTGATCCGGTATACCTTTTCCTGATCCAGTATACCTTTTCACCCAATTTCTGCTGAAATTTGTTAAGTCCTTTATTGGACTTACTTGGATGATTCCAAATGGGTTTGGTCACATGGATTGGGTTTAATTTAAACCTCCTAAAGTCCATCTAAATGAATTCATGCATGTGTGTGCATTACATCAATTGTGACTTTAATTATGATACAACATGATATAAGAATAAACAAGTTCTTTGAGGTCTTGTATCTCAATGAGTTGCTTGAATAGAAGTCTTGAAAGTAGTCCTTCACTTCACAACATTTTTTGAAATCTTTGTCTTGGTGCATCAAGCTTTTACATGCTCCCCCTTGATGCTCATCTCTTATGAAGTCTCTCTATACAATATAACACAGGTTAGTACAACTAACTTATTTGTTATCATCAAAATCATAATGGGTGATGTGTGAAATTTACCCCAACACAGGTTAGGGTTTTTTTGAAAAAAAATAAAAATTGGATTGTACGCTTTTGGTTCTGATTGCTAACCAAATTTTTTTTCCATTTCAGGTTTTAGGAAATTCAATTAGGCTCGATTCTTCTCTTATTGAACATCTCCACTAGAAGATTCATCTTGGATTAACGCAGGTATGGCATATCGTCTTATTATTTTTTGTATTATGTATTATTTGCTTCTTAATCTGTCTTATTATTTTTGTATTATTTGCTTTGTGGAATTATTTACATCTGATATTTTAACCTTCTTCTAATGGTACATCTGATATGTGCAACCTTCTTCTATTTCTTAATTTTTCCTTTTTGGGTTGCTTTTTTTGTGGTTGTGACTCGGAGAATCTAAAACTGAGAAATTCTGTTTAAGTGGTTCCAATAAGTTGGGTTTCTGTCCATTGCTTTTATCTACCACGGCAACTTTCAAATTCCTTATGAGGAATTTTGAAAAGGGCAGTTTTGATTCTTCTGTAGAGTTGCATTTTATTGCTTTCGATCCTCATTCTTCTATTATAATGTAGGTTTTGGCACTTAGAACTTTTACTATTCTTAGTTTTAAAGTTTGGTACAATTCTTTTTGGTTATGATTAGGCTCCTGTACTGTGAGAGGTCTTACTTTATTTGAGCTAGTTATTCATTCACTCATCTTTTCTTGTTCCAGAGTAACTACTGTTATTACCAAAAAAAAAGAGTAACTACTGTCTGCCGGCCTATGAATCACTGTGTCTCCAATTGGAATATGGAAGGTGATCTCCTCCCTGTGGGACAGCAAAGGAAATCCATGGGGTGAGTGGCAACGCACTTTGTGTGTATTGTGTGTGTGTTTTTCTTGTTTATATTAAATCAAAAACCATATCTCATTACTGATGAGTTCAAATAAGTTCAAAAGACTGATCAATCAATGCTCAAGGGACCAGTAGGGTGGCCGTATAATAGGTCAAGCATGGTGTAGAAGATACGAACCTAGGCTGTTACTATGATAAAGCCAAGATGGGAAGAATGGAGAATGCATTCCATTGGATGATATATACAAGTATACTTTCTATTCTAATATCCTACAACTATGGTATGTTCATGTATGAGAATAATTACATTCTGATAAACCCAAAATCACACCAACCAATCAGAGGCCGCCACGTGTCTCGGCCCAAGTAGAAAGACCATCCCAAAGCCAGCCACCTTACATTTCACTTGATTGGCCCGTACGGGCTACTACCATCAAGGACCAAGTCTGGGTACTACGGTCTACTACCATCAACAAGGAAGTCCAGGTACTATGGGCTACTACTGCCAACAACAAGATATACATCATCTCATGGGTATAGGGCACTACCTACCAGCAACATAGTCCCAGATGGACTCAAGCACCAGGGATCTTATCCAACACACTAAGACGTTTAAATGTCTGTCCACCAGGAACATCTACCTTACCAGGACTCTATCTCTCGTAGGGGAACAACCAACCAAGAGAAGAATCTGTTGGGAGTGACCCAAAATGCCCTGCCCAGATCCCGGCTCGGGCTAGGGAGTGATGCGCGCTGGCTGGTGTGCAATAAGAAATTAAAGTTGCACCTTCCCTCACAAGGCGTCTTTTGGGGGATTGGCAAGCGCTTGGTTCTACAATTGGTATCAGAGCAGGTGGTCGCGAGTTCGAGTCTCCTCGGTGCCATGGGTGCTCTGTTATTGGGCGTGCATTTGGGGGGGATTGTTGGGAGTGACCCAAAATGCCCTGCCCAGATCCCGGCTCGGGCGAGGGAGCGATGCGCGCTGGCTGGTATGCAATAAGGAATTAAAGTTGCACCTTCCCTCACAAGGCGTCTTTTCGGGGATTGGCAAGCGCTTGGTTCTACAGAATCCTACTACCTAGGAACTCTATCTACGACGAGGGTTACTCGTCATCAACTAGGACTCTCCACATTACCACACTCCACTATAAAAGGGAAGGTACTCTACCCCATCAACCCATCTTGAATTCTAACTATTCATCTATTTGTTCAGAGAGATCTAACTTAGGCATCGGATAGTCCTAGGCCGAAACCACACCGGTTCTCCTTTGTCACTTTGGTCCTTTTGCAGGTTACGACACTCGAAGGGACCACCGGACGATTTCTTAACGCAACAGATTGGCGTCATCTGTGGGATGACGCTAGCCATCGTACCTACTAGCTCGATTCCCTAACTACTCAATGGCATCACGGGGTAAGAAGACTGCTCCCTCCACCAACAATGCTACGAGGGAGGGGAACGGGTTACCTCCTCTAGAGAGCTCGTGTCGCAGAGCCAATGACCATGTCTCTCAGGGGAAGGAGGTCCCAGAGATTGAACAGGTTGAGGTAGCTGACCTCAACCCCGAAGCAGCCATGGAGCCAGTACCTGACCCTAATGCACCAGCGACTTTGGGTCATATCAATGACTTGCAGCGGCGGATCCTCAATGACCAATGACTTTTTTGAGACTACCTGAGGCAGTGTGCGACGTCCCACCGCCATAGAGCGTTGCCGCCACTAAGGACGAAACCTGTCCCCCGACAAGAGCAGAACCCTAGGAGGTCAACTCCCAGGGGTGAATGGTCAGAGAGCTTCACTAGGCGTGCAAGTCCCACTCACCAGCAAGGGGATCCTTCACAGCATCCTAGGAGAACGGCGGACCTCCCAGTACATTCAGGACGTGGGAGGACACCAACACACATGTCCGTGGTACCTAGCCTAGAAGGCTCAATCAGGAGGTCGGTGTTCCAAGGTCAACTAGGAGGAAGTCACACACCAAGGCAGAGCCGGACCTACAGAGAAGAGAGTCCCTCATGTTCAGGCCAAGGTTCGTCGCGCCGTGACCACACACCATCCCATCAAAACTCACGACGGGAGGGAACTTCAAGGAGAGGTCGAGAGCGAGGTCCCAGCGAACACCCTACCAGGCGTGAAGGGCAATCACGGGAAGAGAAGCTAGACAAAAGACTTCGAGAAGCTGGAAGGACTGAAGAAGCAGACCAAGAGCGAGACACACTCGATCCCCGGACAGCATCCATTCTCAGAAGAGATCATGTCCGCCTCACTCCCATCCAGGTTCAGGTTACCCACCTTTGAACTCTACAATGGAACCATGGACCCTAATGATCACATCAACTACTTCAATGGGATGATGACCTTATATGGGGGATAAGACGTGGTCTCCTATCGAGCGTTCCCTTCATCCCTCAAGGGTGTAGCTACATCATGGTTCTCCAGACTATGATCGAGGTCGATAGGTTCGTTCACAGAATTATGCAAGCAGTTCGTCACCCGCTTCCAGAGCAGTGTCAAGCAGAAGAAGACCACGGTCAATCTACTGAACATGATACAGAACCCTGGGGAGTCCCTTAGGGAGTATGTCAGCAGGTTCACTAAGGAGTCCCTGGAGGTCCAAGACTTAGACGACCAGACCCAGCATGCAGCCTTGGCTGGGGGTATCAGGGACCTTGACTTAATCAAAGACCTGGCACGTCATGAGACCAGGATCATGAAAGAGCTTTTGGAGCGGTGTAACGAGTTCTCCAACATAGCCGAGGTACTACAAGCTCGAAAGAAGTTGATCGAAGCCAAGCCACAGGATAATAAGAGGTCAGCGCCGGATGACCGCAAAGAAAGCAAGAGGTCGAGGACCGAGCGTCGATAGGAGAAGGGTGACCGCCCATCGGGGAGGACCGACCGTCACCCAGAATGGAGTGAGAGAGCGAGCAGCCCAGAGTTCACACCCCTGAATACCACAAGGCCCAAAGATCAACCAAATCCGAGAATCATTAAAGCTCTAGGTCACCGAGATCAAATAACTACTAAGGTCGATAAACCATACACATCCACCACAAGGAACAGTGCGCGAAGAAGATAAGAATTTAAATGCACACGATAAGAGAAGAAGGTCGCAAGAATCCACAATTTTGACATGCCATATATACAAAAAGTCAAGAAACCTCCGCTAAGGGAGTGACATCCTAAAACAAAAAAAAAAAGAAAGAGAAGAAAGAGAAGAGAATGAGCCCATACCAGCCGCGGATCGCGTCGAATGGGAGCTGATCGAATGGGCGCAGATCGAAGGGGCGCTGATTGAAAGGGAGCTGATCAAAGGGGCGCAGATCGAAAGGGCACTGATCAAAGTTGCGCTGAATGAAGGGGTGCTGATCGAATGGGTGCAGATTGAAGGGGCGCTGATCGAATGGGGGCTGATCGAAGGGAAGGGGAGCTGATCAAAGGGAAGGGGCGCTGATCGAATGGGTGCAGATTGAAGGGGCGCTGATCGAATGGGGGCAGATCGAAGGGGCGCTGATCGAAGGGGCGCTGAACGAATGGGCGCAGATCGAAGGGGCGCTGATCTAAGGGGCACTAATCGAATGGGCGCAAATCGACTCGAACGAGTGTCATCGATCCAACGAACGTCTTCGGGTGCGGATCGATCAAACGAGCGTCAAGGGCGTGAATCGAATGGGTGCCACTAGGCCGTACGAACGACGGTCGATGAATTGAATGGGCATCACCAGCCATGGATCGAACGATGGGCACAAATCAAACGACGGGCACAAATCGAGTGCACGGGAGGCAACCCTCTATGGGGCGTGGATCGAGGACCACAGGAGCTGATTGCTTGCGGTCCGGATAAAACAGGAGCCAAGAAGTGTGGAAGTAAGCACAAAGCTAGGCCACCAAACCCAATACTAATGGCTAAGCTAGATCAAGAAAGCAAACAAAACACTACTGTTCATCGCAACCCAGGAACAAACACTTGGGGGGCACCAAAAAAGCAACTGCCAATGCAAAGAAGGGAGAAGATTCCAAGAAAGAAAAGTGAAAAAGCAAGAGAGAGAGGAGCAAAAAAAAAAAGGAAGGCCACAGCTAAGGCTCGTAGGCGACAGGCCATGGGCATGGATGAGGTTTGAGGTTCAAGGTCGAGGTCCAAGGATGAGGTTCGAGGTCCGAGGTCTGAGGTAGAAGTTCGCGAGGGTCCGAGGTCAAGGTTCGAGCAAGGATGTGTCTGTGGCCAATGATCAAATCGAGTCACCAAAAAAAAAAAAAAGGAAAAAAGAAAAAAGGGGCCACGGCCAAGGACCGTAGGCGACAGGCCATGGACTAGGTTTAAGGTTCGAGGTTGAGGATCGAGGTCCGAGGTTGGAGTTTGCGAAGGTTCGAGGTTGAGGTTCGAGCAAAGATGTGTCTGTGGCCAAAGACCAATTCGAGTCAATAAAAAAAAAAGGGAAGTACGAGATGTCAAATTTGTCGCGAGTTTGAGGTTTAGAGGCAAAGTCTAAAAAGTTCATGGAGTTCGAGATGGTTCGAATACCAAGGATCAAGTACTAAGGGTCGGGATTGAGGAGGGGCCAAGCTGGATGGACCCTATACTCAACTACCTACAGAACGACGTCCTATCAGAGGACAAGGTTGAGGCAAGAAAGGTAAGGATGAGAACTGCAAAGTACACGATCGTGGATGGGGTACTATACAAGAGAGGAGTCATTGCACCACTACTCAGATTCCTAGGACTCAAGGGAGCCAAGTATGCCCTGGCAGAGATCTATGAGGGGACATGGGGAAGCCATATGGGAAGGCGAGTGCTAGCCTACAAAGTCCTCTGCCAAGGTTCTACTAGCCACGGATGCAAGAAGAAGCCATACAGTATGCCAAGACTTGCGAGCAATGTCAATTGTTCGCCCCAGTACCCCATCTACCCATCACCAAATTGACATCCAAAGTTCAAGTCTTTTTGCTAACTCTACAACATTGACTATCGACTTGTATCAGTAACCTACCCATAGGCCAATGGTCAGGTGGAGGTGACAAACAGAACACTGCTAGAAAAAGTTAAGGAAAGCTAGAGCCTCACAGCCAAGGAAGGAGGGCAAGCTGACAACAAACTGGGAAGGACCCTACATAATTTCGAAGCAAATATGCCCAGGGACTTACCGCTTGAAAATTTCGGGGGGCAAGAAGGTAGACCGTGCCTGAAACTCAGAGCACCTGAAGAAGTACTACCAGTAAGGGTAGCAGCACTAAGGAAGCACCGCTAGTAAGAGTAGTAGTAGCAATAGTAATAGCAGTAGCATTGTTGGCAGACAGCCATGGCACACAGTAGAATTCCAGTTTTCAAGGATAATTTGAAATTTTATTTGAAATGATTTGAAGTAAATAGTTTGTTCGGGGCTACATCTGTTTGCTTTTTTCGTCTACTTCAGCACTTTCAAGTACCAAAGTTCGTAGACCACCAAGCCACAATGCCACCAAGGTTCGTAAACCACCAAGGCTTAATGCCACCAAGGTCCGTAGACCACCAAGGCTCAATGCCACCAAGGTCCGTAGACCACAAAGGCGTAATGCCACCAAGGTCCGTAGACCACCAAGGTGCAATGCCACCAAGGTCCGTAGACCACCAAGGCTCAATGCCACCAAGGTCCGTAGACCACCAAGGCGCAATGCCACCAAGGTTCGACGACCACCAAGGCGCAATGCCACCAAGGTCCGCAGACCACCAAGGCGTAATGCCACCAAGGTCCGACGACCACCAAGGCGCAATGCCACCAAGGTCCGCAGACCACCAAGGCGCAATGCCACCAAGGTCCGTAGACCACCAAGGCGCAATGCCACCAAGGTCCGTAGACCACCAAGGCACAATGCCACCAAGTTCCGTAGACCACCAAGGCGCAATGCCACCAAGGTTTGTAAACCACCAAGGTGCAATGCCACCAAGGTCCGTAGACCACCAAGGCGCAATGCCACCAAGGTCAGTAGACCACCGAGGCGTAAGGCCACCAAGGTCCATAGACCACTAAGGCGCAATGCCACTAAGGTCCATAGACCACCAAGGCGCAATGCCACCAAGGTCCGTAGACCACCAAGGAGCGATGACACCAAGGTCCGTAGACCACCAAGGTCCACAGACCACCAAGGCACAAGGCCCCCAAGGTCCACGGACCACAGAAGCGTAAGGCCACCAAGGTCCACAGACCACCAAGGTTCAGGAACCGTCAAGGCATAAACCCCCCAAAGTCCACGGATCACCGAGGCGTAAGGCCACCAAGGTGCAAAGCCACCAAGGTCCACAGACCACCAAGGTCCAGGAACCGTCAAGGCACAAGGCCCCCAAGGTCCACAGACCACCGAGGCATAAGGCCACCAAAGTCCACAGACCACCAAGGCGCAATGCTACCAAGGTCCGTAGACCACCAAGGTACAGAGCCACCAAGGTCCATAGACCACCAAGGTCCAGGAACCATCAAGGCACAAGGCCCCCAAGGTCCACGGACCACCGAGGCGTAAAGCCACCGAGGTCCATAGACCCACAAGGCTTAAGGCCACTAAGGTTGATGACTACCAAGGCCTATCTGCCACATACGAAGGACGAGGAACAACAACACCCAGAAGGGAGGCAAGAATTCAACCATAAACATCAAAAGTAGGAAGCGACACTAAGTAGGCCAAGGCTAGACAAGCCATCAGGAAGGCCAAGGGCCAATAGCCAAGAAAGGAAGAGACTAGAGGAGAGCAAGGGAGACAATGCTTCAAAGCAAAAATGTAAAGTCTACTCTCTTGGACATTCTGATCCAAGAGAGTGGGGGGCAAATGATAAACCCAAAATCACACCAATCAATCAAATGCGGCCAAGTGTCCTGGCTCAAGTAGGAAGACCATCCCAAAGCCGGCCACCATATATTTCACTCGATTGGCCCGTACGGGCTACTACCATCAAGGACCAAGTCCAGGTACTACGGGCTACTACCATCAACAAGGAAGTCTAGGTACTAGGGCTACTACCGCCAACAACAAGATATACATCATCTCATGGGTACAGGGCACTGCCTACCAGCAACATAGTCCCAGATGGACTCAAGCACCAAGGATCTTATCCAACACACTAAGACGTTTAAATGTCTGTCCACCAGGAACATCTACCCTACCGGGACTCTATCTCCCGTAGGGGAACAACCAACCAAGAGAAGAATCCTACTACCTAGGAACTCTATCTACTACGAGGGTTACTCGTCATCAACTGGGACTCTCCACACCGCCACACTCCACTATAAAAGGGATGGTACTCTACCCCATCAACCCATCTTGAATTCTAACTATTCATCTATTTACTCAGAGAGATCTAACTTAGGCATTGGAGAGTCCTAGGCCGGAACCACACCGGTTCTCCTTTGTCACTCTGGTCCTTTTGCAGGTTATGACACTCGAAGGGACCACCAGACGATTTCTTGACGCAACACATTCTAAAACTACAAATGGAGATAAGATTGACACCATCGCATGATGTGTCATGCTAAGACACTACCTAAATGCACAAAAAGAAAAAAATGAATTTCTATGGTGGTATCTCTTGAGAGAGAGAGAGAGAGAGAGAGAGAGAGAGAGAGAGAGAGAGAGAGAGAGAGAGAGAGATTTCACAATAATCCTCTCCATACCCCATTCCTAGCATAAGAAAATAAAAATAAAATCCAGTGATATATAGATTGAGCTGAAACACAGACAATGAATAAATAAGAGAAATTACAGGTTCCTCACTAATGTGATTCCATCAAAAAAATTTCACACGAACACCTCAATGCACCACATAATATATGGAAATCTCTCCTCTACTATGTCCTAGCCTAGTCCCTAACCCCTAAGGCAATAAGGCAACCCCAAGTAGGCCAAGGAAAAGAATAAACACTATAACAACCCTACGTATAGAAGACCGAACATTCTAGCTTTGAGCATGAGAAAGAAGCAGCCATGTCCTTTACTCAAAAGTCCAAATGCAGATCGCCAGGCTCTTAAACCATTAGAAAAACCATTAGCATTTGATAATATGGAGGTGTTGCATCAAGAAACTCGCTGGAGCGCGCTCTGCCTACAAAACAAGATTAGCAGAGTACCGGGCGTCGTTGGTGATCTCACTCTGATGCTTAAGTTAGATTTCTGAGCAACAGGTAATCAAAGTTGAATTCAGATGATGTGATGAGTGTTACCTCCCTTAATTAAGGTGGGCGATGGGCAGAATCGTGCCCTAATAGGAAATCTAGATTCTCGGAGTGGAGTGAGAACGTTTTTGAGTGATACGTGGGATTGTGTTTATCCATAACTTCCCACGCGCCTGGTTAGGTGTAATGTGGGCTAGAATCTCAGGCCATATTAGCTCATGGCAAGTTGTGTGTTATTTCCGTGAAGTATGGAGGTCGCTCCTCCTACAGGCTGGGTGATGAGCACATTTATGTGTGAAATCTTAGGGCATAAAACATACATTTTACCACATTGGACAGAGTTACTTGGTGCTTTCTTGTGCTTTTCAGGGTTTAGGTGAATTATTGTGAAAATGGAGGAGATGATGCTAAGGAGATGTTTTTAAGCTTTTTAGAGGTGTTAATAGTATGGATGCTTAGCCCATCGAGTCAGCTTCTCAACGGTTCAAACGGCACTTGATTCTGAGTTGAAACGAAGAAGTTATGGCCGTTTTCGTAACGACGCGCGAAAGTGGTCTGTAGGGGTTTATTTATAATTATTAACAGTCAGATGGGGATAAAGTGAAGTGGAAGTTCGGATTTCAGGGGCCTTAATGCAATTATCAGAAGTTACTTTACTGTAGCCGAAAGATTCCATTTGGAAGGCTCTGGACAGTCCAACTTCAACTTGAGATATCTTGGGCTCCCCAACTCCGAATTGTATGAAATTTGGGTCTATTTTGGGTGATTTTTTGCAAGGAACACAATGGTGAGGCCTATATAAGCACCCCATGCTCCACGTTTTCTGAAGGACAGAATGAGTATTTCATTTATTCTTAAAGGAATCCTAGTCATCACCCTTACTCTCTCTCTCTCCTCCAACTTCTCAAGGGCAGTTCTGGAATTCTACTTGGGATAGATTTATATTTTCTCATCTATGGAAGGTTGAAAAATCAAAGATGCTTTGATTTTATTGCTTGGAGAAGATATCTACAAAGAAAAGGAAGCACTTGTTAGAATTGGAAGTTTATTTTTCTAGAAATAAAAGGTCTATGTAAACAATCTTCTCTTCTTCTTCTTTCTTTTTTTTTCTTTTTTTCTTAGGATTCAAGGCATTGTAAAAGAGGAAAGAGAAGAGAATATTTTCTTTTCTTAGGGAATATTTCTCCTACACTTCTATCTTCTCTCTTCTCCTCTCTTCCACCTATAAATACTCCCTACCTCTCTTGTAGAAATTGCTCATTCACTTAGTGAAATTTCTTCTCTTCTTCTCCTTCTAATTTGTGATTTTTGGCTTTTCTAAGTTCTAGTTTGCTTTTATGATTTTTAGTTAATGGTTATAATAGGTTTAGTTTATGCTTTAATTTCAATTTAAGTCTTCAATTGGGTTGTAATTTCTTAATTCTAGTTTAGGTTTTAAGCCTTCTAGTCTAAGTTCTTAAGTTGATGACAAGACTTGAAGATTTAGAAGAGGAGGCCATGGTAAGTTTATGCAAGTATTCAAGCTTTTCATTTACATATCAATTCAAGTAACAAGCATGCATCAAGGTCAAGGGATCTCCTCATATTTTCTGAACACTACTCACCTTCAAGTAAACCACTCATAGCATCGATGGAACCAAAGACTTAGGCTTTGAGTATTTTTTACCATACTTTTTTTTCAGGCATTAAGGCAAAAGCTTTTTTTTTCTTTCTCAACCACAAACTCTATTTCTACTCCACTATTGTTCTCTGAATGACATGGTGGAGCATACACCAGATACCCAAATACTTGGTAGCTTCGCTTTTTGCATATATCCATAAGACATTGAGACATTGATGCAAGAGTTTTTTTGAGTTTCCTTCCAAGGCATTTTGATCAAGTCACCTTGCTTCATGAGGCACAGTGCCTTGTCTAGTCCCAAGGAATTCCACTTTTCTTTCTGTTTCTCTCTTTTTTTCTTTTTTTTTTTTCCTTTCTCTCATTCACTTTCATGCCTTGCCTTGCCATAAACAAATTGGTCTCAACTACTAGCTAAAAGATCAAAGGGTCCATAAAACACATAGAGGAATCTAGCTATCAAATAAAATAACGCTCATATTTTCCAACTCAATCCCTCTCACCGGATACAAACCAACTACCGTCCTTGAAAAGGGATTTTTTTTATTATTTCGCATGCTAGGGCACCTAATTCCCTCTTTCTCTCGTTTTGCAATCAAAGAAACTTATGCACACAACCAATACTACCGTCATAATCAAAATTCACAAAATTCACCATTCAAGTCCAACACACCCCCCCACACTTAATGCATGCAATGTCCCCAATGCATGCAGAAAAGAAGGAATAAGAACAAGAGAGGGGATACATACCAGGAGATTAGTGGTCAAGGTAAAGAGGCTCATGGAGATCCATGACCTCTTCTACAAGTGGAGTGGGCATCTCTATGTATGGCTTCAATCTTTGGCCATTTACCTTGAAAGTAGCACCTATACTAGGATTGGCAACCTCAACTGCCCCATAAGGATAAACAGATTGAACAATATAGGGGCCATCCCATCTAGAGTGCAGCTTACCTAGAAAGATGTGCAAACAAAAATTATACAACAAAACTTTCTGACCTACCTCAAAAGATTTTCTCAAAATGTGCCTATCATGGAAAGCCTTGGTTTTTGTCTTGTAAATCCGGGCATTCTCATATGCCTCATTCCTAAGCTCTTCCAACTCAGATAGTTGGAGTTTCCTATGGACACCTGCAGTGGGTAGGTCAAGGTTAAGCTTCTTAATAGCCCAAAAGGCCTTGTGCTCAAGCTCAACAAGTAAGTGACATGCCTTTCCATACACCAGACGGTACGGAGATTGACCAAGATCGGTCTTAAAGGAGGTCCTATGGGCCCACAAAGCATCTACCAACCGGTTAGACCAATCCTTGCGGTGCGGGTTGATGGTTTTCTCAAGAATTTGCTTTATCTACCTATTTGAAACCTCAACCTGGCCACTAGTCTGGGGATGGTAAGGTGTGGCCAACTTGTGGATGACACCATATTTCCTCATGAGGGCCTCAAAAGGCCGGTTGCAAAAGTGCTTGCCCCGATCACTAATGATAGCACGGGGAGTACCAATACGGGAGAAGATGTTCTCCTTTAGAAATTCCACAACTACCTTATGGTCATTGGTCTTACAAGCAACTGCCTCAATCCATTTGGATACATAGTCCACAACAAGTAATATGTACATGTTACCAAAAGAATTAGGGAAAGGCCCTATAAAATCTATGCCCCATACATGAAACACCTCAACCATCAGAATTGGGTTGAGGGGCATCATATTCCTCCTTGTGAGAAGCCCTAAAGATTGGCATGAGGGACATGCCTTGCAATAAGTAAAAGCGTCTCTAAAAAGAGTAGGCCAATAAAATCCACACTGTAAAACCTTGGCCATGTCTTATTGGGCCCAAAGTGGCCTCCACAAGCTTGATCATGGCAAAAAGATAAGACAGATTGTTGCTCATGATTAGGAACACACCTCTGGATTACTTGATTCGGACAAGTCTTAAAAAGATAAGGATCATCCCAAAAGAAATATTTCACCTGTGAAAAGAAATGATTCTTATCTTGGGTGGACCAATGTGCAGGTGTCACACTCGTAACCAGATAATTAACAATGTCAGCAAACTAAGGTTCACTAGACACTGCCATCAGATACTCATCAGGAAAGTTCTCATTGACTGGAGAATCAACAGTCAAAGAATTAGGCAGCCGGGATAGATGGTCTGCAATCAAATTTTCACACCCTTTCTTATCCCTAATTTCAAGGTCAAATTCCTACAACAAAAGGACCCACCTAATGAGGCGAGCCTTAGCATCTTTTTTCTGCACAAGATATTTGATAGCTGCATGGTCAGTATAAACAAACACATGTGATCCAACCAAGTAGGGCCTAAACTTCTCTAAAGCAAATACAACAACTAAAAATTCTTTCTCAGTGGTAGTATAATTAAGTTGTGCATCATCAAGAGTCCTACTTACATAATAAATCACATGGGGTAATTTGTTGATTCTTTGCCCAAGAATAGCCCCTATAGCAAAATCAGAGGCATCACACATAAGCTCAAATGGAACTGTCCAATTTGGAGCTTGAATAATGGGGGCTGAGGTCAATGCTCTTTTCAATTGCTCAAAACTCTTATGACACTCAGGAGAGATATCAAATGGGCAGTCCTTTGCCAAAAGAGAGGTGAGAGGTCTAGCTATCTGGCTAAAATCCTTGATGAACCTTCTATAAAAGCCTGCATGGCCAAGAAAAGATCTAATGTCCTTCACACTCTTGGGTGGTGATAAATTGATAATGAGGTCCACCTTAGATCTATCAACCTTGATCCCTTCTTTGGACACAATGTGACCAAGAACTATGCCTTGCCTCACCATGAAGTGGCACTTCTCCCAATTCAAGACTAAGTTTTTTTCTATGCATCTTTTAAGAACCAAAGAAAGGTGATGCAAGCAATTAGAAAAGGTAGACCCGTGAATAGAAAAATCATCTATAAACACCTCTAGGAAGTGCTCTATCATATCAGAAAAGATACTCATCATGCACCTTTGGAACGTAGCAGGGGCATTGCAAAGTCCAAAAGGCATACGTCGGTAAGCAAAGGTTCCATAAGGGCATGTGAATGTGGCCTTGTATTGGTCCTCTAAAGCAATAGGGATTTAGTTATAGCCTGCATAACCATCAAGAAGGCAATAATATTCATGGCATGCTAGTCTCTCTAACATTTGATCAATAAAAGGCAAGGAAAAGTGGTCCTTCCACGTTGCCGCATTCAATTTCCTGTAATCAATGCACACTCTCCATCCCGTTTGGATATGGGTTGGAATCAATTTATTATTGGCATTCTCAGTTACAATGACTCCTCCTTTCTTAGGCATAACCTGCACAGGACTCACCCATTGGCTATCAAAAATAAGATAAATAATGCCATGATCTAAGCACTTTAGGATCTCTTTCTTGATTGCCTCTTTCATCATAAGGTTAGCCCTTCTTTGGGGTTCCCTAGAAGGATTGAAACTCTCCATCAGATGAATACGATGTTGAACAATGGATGGGCTAATACCTTTGATGTCAGACATGGTCCAACCTATGACTTCCTTATGGTCCTTTAGAAGATTAATCAACTCTTCTTCCTGAATAGAAGTCAAATCAAAAGCAATAATAACAGGGAGAGTATGATCATGTCTTAGGAAGGCATACTTGAGATTGGAGAGCAATGCCTTCAACTCTAATGTGGGGGGCTCAATAGTGGAGGGTTTGGGAATGGAGGTGGATAGGGGTCCAAGGGGCTCTAAAGGTGGTTGGATGCTCCAGATCTCAGATAAGGGGGTATCATCAACACCCTCCAATTCCTGCATACATTCCTGAAATCCCGAATCAAAATCAATCTCAAAGAAAGTGTCAACATCATCGGAAAATCCCTGAAGCATATGCACCTCTTCATCCATATCAGGCTACTTGCCCAACCTAAACACATTGAAGTCAACAGAAGTATTGCCAAAAGATAATTTCATGAGACTATTCCTGCAATTGATTAAAGCATTACTGGTAGTTAGGAATGGCCTACCCGAGATGATAGGGATTTGGTCCTTGAAGTTGGCAGTAGGTTGGGTATCTAAAACAATAAAATCCACCGAAAAAATAAATTCTCCAACCTTCAACAGGACATCCTCAATCATTCCCTTAGGAACTTTAACCGACCGATCTGTAAGCTGAAGAGTGATTTTGGTGGGTTTCAGTTCTCCTAATCCCAGTTGTTGGTAGATATGAAAGGGTAAGAGGTTCACACTTGCACCAAGGTCCAACAAAGCATAATCGATAGAAGTATTGCCTATAGTGCAAGAGATGGTGGGGCTTTCAGGATCCTTATGCTTGGCTGCTACTGGCTGTGAGATGAGAGAACTAATGTTAGTAGCCAAGAATGCCTTTTTGGGCACATTGGTGGTCCGCTTTTGGGTGCATAAGTCTTTGAGGACTTTAGCATAAGCGGGGATCTGGGTAATGGCATCCAACAAGGGAATATTCACCTGAACCTGTTTGAACACATCCAATATCTTCTCCACAGACGGAGACTTCTTGCTAACCAACCTATTTGGGAAAGGGGCAGGTGGGGTAGAAATTCTTTCAAGGTTGGTCTTTTTAACTTCCTCAATAGAATCATCTTTGGTTTCCTCAATAAAATCATCTAGAATTTCTTCAGGTTCATCAGACGAACCTAGAACAGTAGGCACTACAATGGCCTCTTCAGAATGGGGAGAGTCAACAGGAGTATGAGATGGTAAAGACAGAGTGTACTAAGCAGTTGATACTCACGGCCACTCCTTAAAACATATACAACGTTAACTTGGCTGGAGGGCCCTTGAAGTTGTTGGCCTTGTACTGGGTTGAGTGGAGGAGCTTGGGTACCTTGCTGAATATGAACCTGATGCCTAGGATTTGGCTCAAGTTGGCTAGGTAACTTCCCTGTTTCCGTCTCATGCAAGATTGTGATAATTTGGGTGAGTTGCTTCTCTATAAGGGAAATCCTTTTCTCTATCTCACCATTTCTTGGTGCTTCTCCTGTATTGGTAAACCCTGGGGGTTGCTGATAAGGTGCAAGGAGAGGAGGCCTAGCAGAATTTATAGAAGGTCCTAGAGGAGGATGAGGGGGAAAAGGGTTAGGAGACATCCCTTGGTTTTGTGATGCAAAGTTGGGCCTTTGGACACCAAGCTGGCCTTGATGGTTAAAGTTGGATGGGCCTACTTGGTTCCCTTGATTCTAGGAGAAATTGGGGTGATTTCTCCATCCTAGATTGTAAGTATTGTTATATGGGTTATTTTGGTAGAGATCACTTGCATTCTCAGCGTTAGAATTACCCACAAAGGTGTTGGGACATTCCTCCAAAAGATGTCCAGGGGTTTGGCACCAACTGCATATTGACACATGGTTAACCTGGTTAACCGGTATAGACTCTGTAAGAACTATGGACTCCAACATTTTTATGAGGCTGTCAAGTTTGGCCTCTTTCACTATCGTACCCTCAATGAGGTACCCCTTAGTGGTCCTTTCAGCCTCTTGGGAAGATTCTCACTCCCTAGTTTTTTCAGCCAAGTTGGTTAAGAATGTCCAGGCATCATTCTCCTCTAAAAAGTGGTAAAGCCTGCAGGACACATAGACTCTATAAGTTGCTTAGTTTGAAAGTCAATGCTCTCATAAATAATTTGGCATAGTTGTCACAAGTCAAAACCATGGTGAGGGCATTCTAAGAGGAGGTCCTTGAATCTTTCCATGAATTTAAAGAAGGACTCTTGTGGTTTCTGCCTAAACTGGAGTATGTCACTCTTGAGTTTATTGGTCTTGTAAAGAGGGAAAAATTTTCTCAAGAAGGCAATGGTGAACTCATCCCATGTATTAGTGGAATTTGTTGGCAGTCCATAGAGCCACTTCTTGGCCTGGTCTTTCAGGGCAAAGGGTATAAACCTAAGCCTAACTGCATTATTAGTCAAATTCTGGACCTTAATTAGAACACAGACCTCCACAAATTCCCTAAAGAAGAGATATGCATCTTCATTAGCCATCCCATAGAAATGGGGTAGCATGCTGATGAAGTTGGTCTTGAGTTCATAATTGTTTCCTGTAATAGGTGGTAAGTTGATGCAAGAACGCTGTACAACCCTAGTAGGGTAGAACCTATCCTTAAGAGTCTTGGGTTGTTGGTCACCCATGATCAAAGGTGGATTCAGAGGTAGTGGAGAAGGTGGTATTCTAATAAGATGGTTACTTGAATCACAAGTCTACACCGAAACCACCTAAATAGATATGAGGTCTCCTTTAGAAATTTTAAAGAAAAAATAAAAGACTTAGAAAAAAAAATCACCAAAAACAAGAGGGAGTCCAAGGTAGATAGTGCATCTATCCCTCAAGAATCGAAACAATGGTTCCAAAGCTATAAGGATGCCATATAGGTTGACAGCAAGGGAACCCCTATAGTCTTCTATAGCCACCTACGTGCGACTCCAAGTGGATTCTAATGTAGGGTGGAGGACTACTATACATTTTTGTCTCCAAAATCTCTCACTATGTCGCTTTCCTGTTATCAAGAGTGGTCACCTCCAAAGATAAATCACATGCCAATCCACCCAACTAAGTCAAGATGTAGCGTCATAGGTAACTTAATCCTATGAGAGACACCAGAAGATGGAGGGTTGGAGCATATGAAGGACTTTAGATTGGGCGCACACTATTTGAAATAGAAGAGAAACAAGATGAGGTTTTCAAAAACTGATTTTTTTTTTTTTAGAAGAAAAGGAAAAGAGAATAAAAACTAAGCACTCCGAATTACTTAAAAATCAAAAAAAATAAAGTGGACAAGAGTCTCCCCGGCAACGGCGCCAAAAACTTATTTGAGTTAAAATAATACCGCAAGCGTACGGGTCAATCGTAGCTACGGGTCGAACACGAGGAGATATACGCCACCCTATTTTACTCACTTTAAAGTAATGCAAAGTGAACCACATTAAAGTGTTAAATTAAACTAATTAAACTAATAAACTAACGTATCCTAACCATAGTTAGCAAAAGCGGGAATGGTAATAAAATGGAGTTTTACGGTACGGGTTTTAAACGGTAAAAAATTGCAAACGAACTGTCAAATAAAACGGTTAAAAAAATAGAGAACGGTAAAAAATGGAAAACGGACTGTACGGGTTTTAAACATTTATATTTCAAAAAAAGGGAACCAAAAAAATGCCACTATTCTCATATAAATTGAGGAATTTTTATTTAAAATACATGCTTCTATTTCCGGTATCCATGCATTGACTTTGAGTTGAAGGTGATATCATGAAAAATGTAGCCCTTCGAGTAATCTTTACGTCGGTGAAAGAATCAAGCCGATCAGATTTCGGGAGAGAGAGATATGGTCACTTAAGTCCAAGGTCTTAAAAAATGCCAAAAAAAAGGGGAACGTGTTTTAAATGTGTTTTAAACGCTTTTAAAATAGGAATGCTTTCCGTTTGCCATTTTTTACCGTATGTTTGGGAAGCATACTGCCAAACGTGTTTAAAACGGTAAAAAACGGAAACGTGTTTAAAACGGAGTTTTAAACGCGTTTTTGCTAACAGTGATCCTAACTCACAAGCATCTAATGAATTGAATTGGCATGAATTAAATTGGCGTCCTAACACATCCATCTAACCTATCAAACTAACTCGGATTGGAAGGGATAAATTACAGCCACACACCACAACCACATAAAAAAAATAAAAGAAGAAGAAGGAGAATGAGATAGAAGAAAGGGATAATGAGATTAAGGGTTTAGAGAATAAAAACCTGGATGTGCTTGAACCGGATTGAACTTGCTTGCATGAATTAATTAAGCCTTGCATGGACACTTGAATAGACTTACCATGGCTTTCTCGTCTAAATCTCCAAGTCTTGTCATCAATATAGGAACTTAGACTAGAAAGCTTTAAACCTAAACTAGAATTAAATTATTACAACCAAATTGAAGACATGAATTGAAAGCATGAATCAAAAGCATTACAACCATGAAATAAAAATCATAAAAGCAAACTAGAACTTAGAAAACCAAAAATCACAAATTAGAAGGAGAAGAAGAGAAGAAATTTCACTAAGTGAATGAACAATATTACAAAGGAGAGGGTAGGGGTATTTATAGGGGGAAGAGAGGAAAAGAGAGAAGAGGAAAGTGGTAGGAGAAATATTTCCTAAGAAAAGAGAATATTCTCTTCTCCTTCCTCCTTTACAATGCCTTGAATCCTAAGAAAAATGAAAAAAATAGAAACTAAGAGAGATAAAAATCCTAGCTACATAAACCTTCTATTTATTAAAAAGTAACTTTCTAGTTCTAACTTGTGCTTCCTTTTCCTTGTAGATGTCTTCTCCAAGCAATGAGATCAAGGCATCTTTGACTTTTCAACCTTCCATGGATAAAAAAATATTTTTCAAAAGAAATTTATCCATAGTACAATTCCAAAAGTGCCCTTGAAAAGTTGGAGGAGAGAGAATGATGACTAGGACTCCACTCAAAGAATAAACAAAATACCCATTCTGTCCTTCAAAAAAAGTGGAGCATGGGGTGCTTATATAGGCCTCACTATTGCATTCCTTGTGAAAAATCATCCAAAATAGACCCAAATCTCGTCCAATTTGGAATTCGGGAGCCCAAGATAGTATGGATCGTACATGGACGGTAGTTGGAGTCGGCGGCTCTCCTAGGGTTCCCTCATCTGGGATCCCTGGGGAAGAGGATCAAGTTGGCCCTTGCGAACTCTCAAGTTGAATTTGGATTGCTCCAGAACCTTCCAAATGGAATCTTTCGGCTGACAGAAAGATAACTTCTAATAATTGCGCTAAGGCCCCTAGAATCCGAACTTCTGCTTTACTTTGTCCCCGGCCAACTATCAATAATTACAAAAAAACCCCTATCCACGAAAACGACCTTAACTTCTTCGTTTCAACTCGGAATCAAGTGTCGTTTGAACCGTTGCGAAGTTGACTCGACGGGCTACGCATCCATATTATTAACACCTCAAAATTAGGCTAAGGGGCCCACTATACTCACATTTGAATTTGACTGATTGGCTTGATTCTTTTAGTGCTCAATCCAAACTTTATTTTCTCGACTCCTGGGTGCTTCCGGCTATTCTTAGCATCTTTTGCTCCATTTTCACAAGAATTCACCTAAAACCTGAAAAGCACAAGAAAGTTCCGAAGTAACTCGGTCCAATGTGGTAAAATGTATGCTTTATGCCCTAAGATTTCACACATAAATGTGCTCATCAGCCGGCACGAAAGACCAACCTTGGGGGTTGGCACGAAGGACTAAACCTCAAAGGTTAGCACAAAAGCCCAACTCCAAAGGTTGGCATGAAAGACCAACCTCAAGGGTTGACACGAAAGACTAACCTCAAAGGTTAGCGCAAAAGAGCAACCTCGAAGAGTTGGCACAAGAGACCACACCCTAAGAGAATGACCTCGGGAGATGGCACAAACTAGTATTGTATGCAGAAGTATCAAGTTCGCGACCTAAGAGAATTCAAAAGAAAAGAGCATGCTCAAGCTAACACAGAAGAAACGAACTCCAACACTTGCAAAAAAGAAAATATATGTTCCATTGATGGCGACAGTATTTACATTTAAAAAAAAAAAAAAAAAGAAAAGAAGAAAGAAAAATATAACATATTCATTCCTTCACGGGAGGAGGATCTGAGGCAAAGACCATGTCGGTCGAGGACGATTCGAGGGCAGGAGGGTCAGAGGTCGAGGGCAAGAGGGTCAGAGGTAGCAGTCGTGTCAGTAGCAAGAGGATCAGCTGGAGCGGGAAGCTTGCCCTCGATAGCACGGTCTTCGGGTGCAGGAGGGGGCACGTCAGAAGTCGCGAGCGTGGGAGGAACATAGTACTTGAAACCTAAGAAGTCATAGCTTGGGGTCCCCTCAAGAACGAAGTGAACAGTGTCGTTCACTCCGCCCCTGTAGCCCGCGGTCACCTGCTTTTTCACGAAGGTGCGTAGCTCCTTCGAGACTTTGAACTCCTCGGTGGCCTTTTTGACAGCCTCTTCGATGAGCTTGGGCTGTCGTGCCTCCAGAGCGAGCAGGTCCTGCTGGATGGTCCCAGTCTTCCTCCTCTCCAGGTTAAGCTCCTGCTCCAGCTGCCCTACACGATCCGTCAGAGACTTGACTGTCTCACCATGATCCTTGGCCGCGGTCTCCAACTTTGAGATTTTGGTCGCGGTGCTGAAAACTTGCTCTTCCACGACCTCCCTCTTCTTCTTCTCATCCTCGTAAGTCGAGGCCAGGCTCTCCATTCAACGGCGGATCTCACTCACCCCACGGGTGGCCTGGAAAGACAATGTGATGTCAGAAAATGCCCCAGAATACAAAGAAAAGAACATAAAGAAGCAAGGATCAAAGCTTACCCTGGCAAAATCCAACACGAACGAGTCCACCAACTCGTCGTCAGAGAGGGCGTGGACGGCGGCCACGTCCTGAGGGGGGGCCATGGTCCATTAACTCCTTGGCCACCCCAGGAAGCGCGAAGCCCGAGTCGCCCTCATAGACTTCCCATTGGTAGCTAAGGAGCTTCTTCCCCTTTGGAGGGGCTTGACCTTTGCCTCCATCAGCACCCCCCTGTGTAGCGCCCAGGGGGGCTTTCTCTAAAGTCCCCTTCCCCAGCGCTGCCTTCTTTGGGAGCGCCTTGAGGTCCACCACCTCGTCCTGAGCCCCTTCATCTCGGGCCCTCTTCTCCTTGGGAGGGACCTTCGGTGGCAAAGACTTGGAGGTTTTCTCCTTACCCTTCGAGGAGGGCGCCGGCTTCTCCTTCGTGGAGGCCGCACATGAGCCCCAAATGGAAATACCCATGGAAGAACGGGTCTGCCTCTAAGATTGCTTCTCCAGGGCCTTCTTCTGGTCCCCTGTCGCATCTTCCTGGAGCTCATCGAGGTCCAGCTAGTAGTCCACTGAAAAGAAAACAAGCCCAAGTCAGGAACTCAGCTCGCGAATGCACGATAAAAAGGAAAATAAAACTACAAGGGAAGGAACTCACCCCGCGCTGAGCTCAGCCTGTGCTGGACCAACAAAGCCTCATTCTTCAGCTTGCGCACATCAAAGGCCACGCCCTACATGCACAAGTTGAGAGATCGCTGGTCATACTGGCTCAGCATGGGGACCGAATTCATGATCTTCAGCCGTACCCTCTCCCATTCTGCCTTGAAGGGGTTGTTAGGGATGCTCGAGTAGAAGAAATGATCCTTCCACTTCTTTGCGAACTGGGGCATGTGGCTTATAAAATCCACAGACGTCAACGACCCCCTCATGCCATGCTGGGCCACGTAAAACTACTCATCTGTGGTCTTCTTCAATTGGAAAAAATAAACAAAGAGTGCCCACGAGGGCCTACGATCGAGCTGGGCGAAGAACAGATAGAAGCTGAAGAGCTGCTTCTAGAAATTTGCCACCAACTAGCCGGGGAGATGGTATAGTGGCAAAGCACATCCACAACAAACTGGTGGACGGGGAATTGGAGGCCGCATTAGAACGCGACCTCATACAAACACACAGTGTTAGGTCGGGGAGTATTTGCTCTCTCCTCCTTAGTGGGCACCCAGGTCTGCACCTCCGGAGGGAACCTGTATCGGACCCTCAGGGTAGCCAGAGAGCACTAGGTCATAGTGCTCTCCCAGGCAGCCACGCTAGTGGCCCTCACTGGGGGCTCTCCCTCCTCCTCCTCATCGAGAGCTACACCGCCTTTGGCGATTCGCTCCTCTAGGCCCTCGGCCGGGGCTTATATGTCCCCACTAGGGTGGGCAGAAGAAGTCTGGGCCAGATGGCCATAACGGGATGCAAATTTTTTGGACCCGAAGAGTGCAGATCACTCCTCTTGGGTCCGTTCTGAACTCACCTCGGGGTCAGAACCCCCACTCATTCCAGCAACACCACCAGAAGCCCTATCAGGCTTTGCCTGAGACGAAGAAGAAGACATGATCAAAGGGAACTTATTGATTAGGAAATAAGCTAAGGCAGAGGATGAAGCCCGTAGGGAAAAGGAGAACAAGGCTCGAGCGAAAGAGCACTATGCAAGCTCGCGGCACTAGAGATTGATGGAAACGCCGGAGAGAATGTCAGGGCACCGGAGCAAGAAATGGCAGCAAGAAGAAAGGAGAAGGCAAGGGAATTTGAAATAGCAAAGTTTCAGTAAAGGGCGCAGTGGGACAAGAAGCCCAAATTTATAGGCTGAAAAGGGAAGAAGAAGCGCCCAGATCCAACGGTCAGGGTTAAAACCCATCGTAGAGCCAAGAACGGTAGACGTTGGGCATGCCTGGGCTGTAATAAAGGCTCGAGACACATGTCCAAGACGCAGTGGCAAAAAGCCTATGTCCACGTGGCCGTAGGATCAACCTAGGCTTCATAATGCCTACGTCCACGTGGCAGAAAGCGGATGGGACGTCAAACGTCGTCTAAGCGAAGCGGCGGCTATTGGGATCGAGGTGCCATTATGGTGAAGCCACGCGTCAACTGATGATTGGGGTGTCAGGTCAGCCCCAGCTGCCAAAATGTCACCTCTGTACGCACGAAGATAGACACTGGAGGGTTTGAATCTATTCAACTCCCATGAGCAAAAATGCTCAAAGGAGTGGGGGGCTCGTGATAGGTCAAAAGACCACCCCCGCGAGCACGAGCTCATTGGTGCACGCATTAGCGAGATGGTCACCCAGTGAGAAGGAATGACCACTTGTGCACGAGACTAAAGGTGCAAGACATGCACTAACTGCGATCCGAGGGTGCAGCTCGTCCCCATATCGGGCTTAGCCACAGCGCACCCAGGTCGTAATGGCTTAACCCCAGTGTTGGACTTTAATTGTGAATTTAGTGAATTTTGATTGTGGTGATAGTTTTTGGTTATGTGTATAAGTCTCTTCGATTTGAAAAGTGAGAGTGAGAGGGAATTAGGTGCCCTCCTAGCATGCAAAATAATAAAAAAATCCCTTTTCAAGGATGGTAGTTGGTTTGTATCCGATGATGGGGATTGAGTTTGAAAATATGAGTGCTACTTCATGTGATGGTTAGATTCCTCTATGTGTTTATGGACCCCTTTGATCTTTTGGCTAGTAGTTGAGACCAATTTGTTTGTGGCAAGGCATGAAAGTGAAAGTGAATGAAAAAGAAAAAAAGAAAAAAGAGAGAGAAACAGAAAGAAAAGTGGAATTCCTTGGGACTAGACAGGGCACTGTGCCTCATGAAGCAGGGTGACTTGATCGAAATTCCTTGGAAGGAAACTCAAAAAAAAAAAAAAAAAACTCTTGCATCAATGTCTCAATGTCTTATGGATACATGCAAAAAGCAAAGCTACCAAGTATTTGGGTGTCTGGTGTATGCTCCACCATGTCATTCAGAGAACAGTAGTAGAGTAGAAAAAGAGTTTGTTGTTGAGAAAGAAAAAAAAAAAAGCTTTTGCCTTAATGCCTGGAAAAGAAAGTAAGGTAAAAAATACTCAATGCCTAAGTCTTTGGTTCCATCAGTGCTATGAGTGGTTTACTTGAAGGTGAGTAGTGTTTAGAAAATATGAGGAGATCCCTTGACCTTGATGCATGCTTGTTACTTGAATTGCTGTGGGGTGATAAAATTCAAGTGTGGGGGAACCTTTGGCTCCTTAATCTTTAGTTGAGTATTTCTTTGAGATTGTGTGCCCTATCTTACTTATGCTATGAGAAAAATTTACATCATTCTTTTTTATTTATTGAATTTTTGGTGTATATTCACTGCAAACACCCACGAGACACAACTCGTCCACTAGGGGTAACCTAGGGGTCGAAAGGCTTGTTGCACATGCTAAGTGCGACCGTGATTCCTACGAAAGTGAGTTAGGATTTTTTTTGCATTCTACGTTAGTTTATCTTTTTCTTTACTTGAGGCCAAGTAACGTTCAAGTGTGGAGGAATCTGATGAGTACATTTATGTGTGAAATCTTAGGGCATAAAGCATACATTTTACCACATTGGACAGAGTTACTCGGTGCTTTCTTGTGCTTTTCAGGGTTTAGGTGAATTATTGTGAAAATGGAGGAGATGATGCTAAGGAGATGTTTTTAAGCTTTTTATAGGTGTTAATAGTATGGATGCTTAGCCCATCGAGTCAGCTTCGCAACGGTTCAAACGGCACTTGATTCCGAGTTGAAACGAAGAAGTTATGGTCGTTTTCGTAACGACGCGCGAAAGTGGTCTGTAGGGGTTTATTTATAATTATTAACAGTCAGATGGGGATAAAGTGCAGTGGAAGTTTAGATTTCAGGGGCCTTAATGAAATTATCAGAAGTTACTTTACTGTATCCGAAAGATTCCATTTGGAAGGGTCTGGACAGTCCAACTTCAGCTTGAGATATCTTGGGCTCCCCAACTCCGAATTGGACAAAATTTGGGTCTATTTTGGGTGATTTTTTGCAAGGAACACAATGGTGAGGCCTATATAAGCACCCCATGCTCCACGTTTTCTGAAGGACATAATGGGTATTTTATTTATTCTTAAAGGAATCCTAGTCATCACCCTTACTCTCTCTCTCTCCTCCAACTTCTCAAGGGCAGTTCTGGAATTCTACTTGGGATAGATTTATATTTTCTCATCTATGGAAGGTTGAAAAATCAAAGATGCTTTGATTTTATTGCTTGGAGAAGATATCTACAAAGAAAATGAAGCACTTGTTAGAATTGGAATTTATTTTTCTAGAAATAGAAGGTCTATGTAAACAATCTTCTCTTCTTCTTCTTTCTTTTTTTTTTCTTTTTTTCTTAGGATTCAAGGCATTGTAAAAGAGCAAAGAGAAGAGAATATTCTCTTTTCTTAGGGAATATTTCTCCTACACTTTTATCTTCTCTCTTCTCCTCTCTTCCACCTATAAATACCCCCCACCTCTCTTGTAGAAATTGCTCATTCACTTAGTGAAATTTCTTCTCTTCTTCTCCTTCTAATTTGTGATTTTTGGCTTTTCTAAGTTCTAGTTTGCTTTTATGATTTTTAGTTAATGGTTATAATAGGTTTAGTTTATGCTTTAATTTCAATTTAAGTCTTCAATTGGGTTGCAATTTCTTAATTCTAGTTTAGGTTTTAAGCCTTCTAGTCTAAGTTCTTAAGTTGATGACAAGACTTGAAGATTTAGAAGAGGAGGCCATGGTAAGTTTATGCAAGTATTCAAGCTTTTCATTTACATTCATGCAAGCACATCCAGGTTTTACTATCTAAACTCTTAATCTCATTCTCCATCTCCTCTATCTCTCTCTATCTTCTTCTTCTTCCCCTTCTATTTCTTTTCTTTTAATTTTATATGGTTGTGGTTTATGGATGCATTTTTATTCCCTTATTTCTTTTTATGTGGTTAGTATGTGTGGCTGCATTTTTATTCCTTTCAATTCGCTTTAGTTTGATAGGTTAGATGCTCATGTGTTAGGACGCCGATTTAATCCCTTAATTTTGTTAGATGCTTATGAGTTAGGATGCATTGATTTTCGTTAGTTTAATTAGTTTAATTTAACACTTTAATTTGATTCATTTTGCATTACTTTTAAGTTAGTTAAATAGAGTGGCGTATATCTCCTCGTGTTCGACCCGTAGCTACGATTGACCTGTACGCTTGCGGTTTTATTTTAACTCAAATAAGTTTTTGGCGCCGTTGCCGGGGAGATTATTGTCCATTTTATTTATCTGATTTTTAAGTAGTTCGAAGTGTTTTAGTTTATTATTTTCTCTTCTTTTTTTTTTTGAAAAAAAAAAAAAAACCAGTTTTTGAAAACCTCTTCTTATTTCTCTTCTGTTTCAAATAGTGTGCGCCCAATCTAAAGTCCTTCATATGCTTCAACCCTCCATCTTTTGGTGTCCCTCATAGGATTAAGTTATCTATGACGCTACATCTTGACTTGGTTGGGTGGATTGACATGTGACTTATCTTTGGAGGTGACCACTCTTGATAACAGGAAAGCGACATAGTGAGAGTGTTGGAAACATAAACGTATAGTAGACCTCCATTCTACATCAGAATCCATATTGGAGTCGCACGTAGGTGGCTATAGAAGACTATACGGGTTCCCTTGCTGTCAACCTATTTGCCATCCTTACAGCTTTTGAACCATTGTTTCGATTTTTGAGGGATAAAGATGCACTATCTACCCTGGGGTCCCTCTTGTTTCTAGTTTTTTTTTTTTAAGTGTTTCATTTTTCTTTAATTTTTCTAAAGGAGACCTCATATCTATTTAGGTGGCTAAGGTGTGGACTCGTGATTCAAGTAATCGTCTTATTAGAAGATCACCTTCTCTACCACCTTTGACTATGGGTGACCAACAACCCAAGACTCTTAAGGATAGGTTTTACCCCACCAGGGCTGCACAGCCCTCATGCATTAGTCTGCCTATTGTTACAGGGAATAACTATGAACTCAAGACCAACTTCATCAGCATGCTACCCCATTTCCATGGGATGGCTAATGAGGATGCATATCTCTTCCTTAGGGAATTTGAGGAGGTCTGTGTTCTAATTAAGGTCCAGAATTTGACTGATGATGCAGTTAGGCTTAGGTTTATACCCTTTGCCCTGAAAGACCAGGCCAAGAAGTGGCTCTATGGACTGCCAATAAACTCCATTAATTCATGGGATGAGTTCACCATTGTCTTTTTGAGAAAATTCTTCCCTCTTCACAAGACCAATAAGCTTAAAAGTGACATCCTCCAGTTCAAGCAGAAACCACATGAGTCCTTTTCTAAATTCATGGAAAGATTCAAGGACCTCCTCTTAGAATGCCCTCACCATGGTTTTGACTTGTGGCAGCTATGCCAAATTATTTATGAGGGTATTGATTATCAGACCAAGCAACTTGTAGAGTCTATGTGTCCAACAGGCTTTACTTCTTTTTCTGAGGAGAATGATGCATGGACATTCTTAACCAACTTGGCTGATAAGACTAGGGAATGTGAATCTTCCCAAGAGGCTGAAAGGACCACTAAGGGGTATCTCATTGAGGGTATGCCAGCCAAGGAGGCCAAACTTGATAGCTTCATAAAATGGTTGGAGTCCATAGTTCTTAAAGAGTCTATACCAGTTAATCCGATCAACCAGGTCAACCATGTGTCGGTATGCAGTTGGTGCCAAACCCCTGGACACCTTTCTGAGGAATGCCCCAACACCTTGGTGGGCAATTCCAGCACTGAGAATGTAAGTGCTCTCTACCAAAATAACTCATATAGCAATACTTACAATCCAGGATGGAGAAATCAGCCCAATTTCTCATGGAATCAAAGGAACCAAGCAGGCCCATCCAACTTTAACCATCAAGGCCAGGTTGGTGCCCAAAGGCCCAACTATGCACCACAAAGCCAAGGAATGTCTCCTAACCCCTTTCCCCCTCGTCCTCATCCAGGACCTTCTATTAATTCTGCTAGGCCTCCTCTCCTTGCACCTTATCAGTAACCCCCAGGGTTTACCAATACAGGAGAGGCAACAAGACTGAATGAGATGGACAACAAGATAGCTCTTCTCATGACAAGCCACAATAACATGAAAAAACAACTCACCCAGCTTGTCACAATCCTGCATGAGAGGGAAACAGGGAAGTTACCTAGCCAGCCTGAGCCAAATCCTAGGCATCAGGTTCATATTCAGCAAGGTACCAAGCTCCTCTAACCAATGTTGCACAAGGCCAACAACACCAAGGGCCCTCCAGACAGGTAAATGTTGTTTATGCTTTAAGGAGTGGCCGTGAGTATCAACAGGCTAGTGCACCTCAGTCTTTACCATCTCATACTACTGTTGACTCTCCCCTTTCTGAAGAGGCCATTAAAGTGCCTACTGTTCCAGGTTCGTCTGATGAACCTAAAGATATACCAGATGATTTGGTTGAGAAAACCAAAGAGGATTCTGTTGAGAAAGTTAAAAAGACCAACCTTGAAAGAATTTATACCCCACCTGCCCCTTTCCCAAATAGGTTGGTTAGCAAGAAGTCTCCTTCTGTGGAGAAGATATTGGATGTGTTCAAACAGGTTCAGGTGAATATCCCCTTGTTGGATGCTATTGCCCAGATCCCTGCTTATGCTAAAGTCCTCAAAGACTTATGCACCCAAAAGCGGACCACCAATGTGCCCAAAAAGGCATTCTTGGCTGCTAACATTAGTTCTCTAATCTCACAGCCAGTAGCAGCCAAGCATAAGGATCCTGGAAGCCCCACCATCTCTTGCACTATAGGTCATACCACTATTGATCATGCCTTATTGGACCTTGGTGCAAGTGTGAACCTCTTACCCTTTCATGTCTACCAACAACTGGGATTGGGAGAATTGAAACCGACCAAAATTACTCTTCCACTTGTAGATCGGTCGGTTAAAGCTCCTAAGGGAATGATTGAGGATGTCCTATTGAAGGTTGGGGAATTTATTTTTCCTGTGGATTTTATTATTTTAGATACCCAACCCACTGCCAACTTCAAGGACCAAATCCCAATCATATTGGGTAGACCATTCCTAGCTACCAGTAATGCTTTAATCAATTGCAGGAATGGTCTCATGAAATTATCTTTTGGCAATACTTCTATTGACTTCAATGTGTTTAGGTTGGGCAAGCAGCCTGACATGGATGAAGAGGTGCATATGCTTCAAGGATTTTTCGATGATATTGATACGTTCTTTGAGATTGATTTTGATTCGGGATTTCAAGAATGTATGCAGGAATTGGAGGGTGTTGATGATACTCCCTTATCTAAGGTCTGGAGCATCCAACCACCTTTGGAGCCCCTTGGACCCCTATCCACTTCCATTCCCAAATCCTCTATTATTGAGCCCCCCACATTAGAGTTGAAGGCATTGCCCTCCAACCTCAAGTATGCCTTCTTAGGACATGATCATACTCTTCCTGTTATTATTGCTTCTGATTTGACTTCTATTCAGGAAGAAGAGTTGATTAAGCTTCTAAAGGATCATAAGGAAGCCATAGGTTGGACCATGTCTGACACCAAAGGTATTAGCCCCTCCATTGTTCAACATCATATACATTTGATGGAGAGTTCCAAACCTTCTAGGGACCCCCAAATGAGGGCTAATCCTGTGATAAAAGTGGCAATCAAGAAAGAGATACTAAAATGCTTGGATCATGGCATCATTTATCCTATTTTTGATAGCCAATAGGTGAGTCCTGTGCAGGTTGTGCCTAAGAAAGGAGGAGTCACTATAGTTGAGAATGCCAATAATGAGTTGATTCCAACCCGTATCCAAACGGGATGGAGAGTATGCATTGACTATAGAAAATTGAATGCGGCAACTTGGAAGGACCACTTCCCCTTGCCTTTTATTGATCAGATGTTAGAGAGACTAGCTGGCCATGAATATTATTGTTTTCTTGATGGTTATGCAGGCTATAACCAAATTCCTATTGCTCTAGAGGACCAACACAAGATCACTTTCACATGCCCTTATGGAACCTTTGCTTACCGACGTATGCCTTTTGGGCTTTGCAATGCCCCTGCTACATTCCAAAGGTGCATGATGAGTATCTTTTCTGATATGGTAGAGCACTTCCTGGAGGTGTTTATGGATGATTTTTCTATTCACGGCTCTACTTTTTCTAATTGCTTGCATCATCTCTCTTTGGTTCTTAAAAGATGCATAGAAAAGAACTTGGTCCTAAATTGGGAGAAGTGCCACTTCATGATAAAGCAAGGTATAGTTCTTGATCACATTGTGTCCAAAGAAGGGATCAAGGTTGATAGATCTAAGGTGGACCTTATTGCCAATTTAGAACCACCCAAGAGTGTGAAGGACATTAGATCTTTTCTTGGCCATGCAGGTTTTTACAGGAGATTCATCAAGGACTTTAGCCAGATAGCTAGACCTCTCACTTCTCTTTTGGCAAAGGACTGACCATTTGATTTCTCTTCTGAGTGTCATGATAGTTTTGAGCAATTGAAAAGAGCTTTGACCTCAGCCCCCATTATTCAAGCTCCAACTTGGACAGTTTCATTTGAGCTTATGTGTGATGCCTCTGATTTTGCTATAGGGGTTGTTCTTGGGCAAAGAATCAACAAATTGCCCCATATGATTTATTATGCAAGTAGGACTCTTAATGATGCACATCTTAATTATACCACCACTGAGAAAGAATTTTTAGCTGTTGTGTTTGCTTTAGAGAAATTTAGGCCTTACCTGGTTGGATCACATGTGATTGTTTATACTGACCATGCAGCTATCAAATATCTTGTGCAGAAGAAGGATGCCAAGGCTCGCCTCATTAGGTGGGTTCTTTTGTTACAAGAATTTGATCTTGAAATTAGGGATAAGAAAGGGTGTGAAAATTTGGTTGCAGACCATCTATCCCGGCTGCCTAATTCCTTGACTGTTGATTCTCCAGTCAACGAGAATTTTCCTGATGAGTATCTGATGGCAGTGTCTAGTGAACCTTGGTTTGCTGACATTGTTAATTATCTGGTTACGGGTGTGACACTTGCACATTGGTCCACCCAAGATAAGAATCATTTCTTTTCACAAGTTAAGTATTTCTTTTGGGATGATCCTTATCTTTTTAAGACCTGCCCGGATCAAGTAATCCGGAGATGTGTCCCTGATCATGAGCAACAATCTGTCTTATCTTTTTGCCATGATCAGGCTTGTGGAGGCCATTTTGGGCCTAATAAGACTGCGGCCAAAGTTTTATAGTGTGGATTTTATTGGCCTAGTCTGTTTAAAGACGCTTTTACTTATTGCAGGGCATGTTCTTCATGCCAATCCTTAGGGCGTCTTACTAAGAGAAATATGATGCCCCTCAACCCAATTCTGGTGGTTGAGGTGTTTGATGTATGGGGTATTGATTTCTTGAGGCCTTTCCCTAACTCTTTTGGTAACCTGTACATATTACTTGCTGTGGACTATGTGTCCAAATGGATTGAGGCAGTTGCTTGTAAGACCAATGACCACAAGGTGGTTGTGAAATTTCTGAAGGAGAACATCTTCTCCCGTTTTGGTACTCCCCGGACTATCATTAGTGATAGGGGCAAGCATTTTTGTAATCGACCTTTTGAGGCCCTCATGAAAAAGTATGGTGTCGTCCATAAGTTGGCCACACCCTACCATCCCCAGACCAGTGGCCAGGTTGAGGTTTCAAATAGGTAGATCAAGCAAATTCTTGAGAAAACCATCAACCCAAACCGCAAGGATTGGTCTAACCGGTTGGTAGATGCGTTGTGGGCCCATAGGACAGCCTTCAAGACCGATCTTGGTCAATCTCCGTACCGTCTGGTGTATGGAAAGGCATGTCACTTACCTGTAGAGATTGAGCATAAGGCCTTTTGGCTATCAAGAAGCTTAACTTTGACCTACGCACTGCAGGTGCCCATAGAAAACTCCAACTATCTGAGTTGGAAGAGCTTAGGAGTGAGGCATATGAGAATGCCCGGATTTACAAGACAAAAACTGCATGTCACTTACCATTGTGATGAGCACATTTATGTGTGAAATCTTAGGGCAACGGCGCCAAAAACTTGTTTGAGTTAAAATAAAACCGCAAGCGTACAGGTCAATCGTAGCTACGGGTCGAACACGAGGAGATATACGCCACTCTATTTAACTAACTTAAAAGTAATGCAAAATGAATCAAATTAAAGTGTTAAATTAAACTAATTAAACTAACGAAAATCAATGCATCCTAACTCATAAGCATCTAACAAAATTAAGGGATTAAATCGACGTCCTAACACATAAGCATCTAACCTATCAAACTAAAGCGAATTGAAAGGAATAAAAATGCAGCCACACATACTAACCACATAAAAAGAAATAAGGGAATAAAAATGCATCCATAAACCACAACCATATAAAATTAAAAGAAAAGAAATAGAGGGAGAAGAAGAAGAAGATAGAGAGAGATAGAGGAGATGGAGAATGAGATTAAGAGTTTAGATAGTAAAACCTGGATGTGCTTGCATGAATGTAAATGAAAAGCTTGAATACTTGCATAAACTTACCATGGCCTCCTCTTCTAAATCTTCAAGTCTTGTCATCAACTTAAGAACTTAGACTAGAAGGCTTAAAACCTAAACTAGAATTAAGAAATTGCAACCCAATTGAAGACTTAAATTGAAATTAAAGCATAAACTAAACCTATTATAACCATTAACTAAAAATCATAAAAGCAAACTAGAACTTAGAAAAGCCAAAAATCACAAATTAGAAGGAGAAGAAGAGAAGAAATTTCACTAAGTGAATGAGCAATTTCTACAAGAGAGGTGGGGGGTATTTATAGGTGGAAGAGAGGAGAAGAGAGAAGATAAAAGTGTAGGAGAAATATTCCCTAAGAAAAGAGAATATTCTCTTCTCTTTCCTCTTTTACAATGCCTTGAATCCTAAGAAAAAAAAAAAAAAAAAAAGAAAGAAGAAGAAGAGAAGATTGTTTACATAGACCTTCTATTTCTAGAAAAATAAATTCCAATTCTAACAAGTGCTTCCTTTTCTTTGTAGATATCTTCTCCAAGCAATAAAATCAAAGCATCTTTGATTTTTCAACCTTCCATAGATGAGAAAATATAAATCTATCCCAAGTAGAATTCCAGAACTGCCCTTGAGAAGTTGGAGGAGAGAGAGAGAGTAAGGGTGATGACTAGGATTCCTTTAAGAATAAATAAAATACCCATTATGTCCTTCAGAAAACGTGGAGCATGGGGTGCTTATATAGGCCTCACCATTGTGTTCCTTGCAAAAAATCACCCAAAATAGACCCAAATTTTGTCCAATTCGGAGTTGGGGAGCCCAAGATATCTCAAGTTGAAGTTGGACTGTCCAGAGCCTTCCAAATGGAATCTTTCGGATACAGTAAAGTAACTTCTGATAATTTCATTAAGGCCCCTGAAATCTAAACTTCCACTGCACTTTATCCCCATCTGACTGTTAATAATTATAAATAAACCCCTACAGACCACTTTCGCGCGTCGTTACGAAAACGACCATAACTTCTTCGTTTCAACTCGGAATCAAGTGTCGTTTGAACCGTTGCGAAGCTGACTCAATGGGCTAAGCATCCATACTATTAACATCTCTAAAAAGCTTAAAAACATCTCCTTAGCATCATCTCCTCCATTTTCACAATAATTCACCTAAACCCTGAAAAGCACAAGAAAGCACCGAGTAACTCTGTCCAATGTAGTAAAATGTATGCTTTATGCCCTAAGATTTCACACATAAATGTGCTCATCAGATTCTCCCACACTTGAACGTTACTTAGCCTCAAGTAAAGAAAAATATAAACTAACGTTGAATGCAAAAAAATCCTAACTCACTTTCGTAGGAATCACGGTTGCACTTAGCATGTGCAACAAGCCTTTCGACCCCTAGGTTACCCCTAGTGGACGAGTTGTGTCTCGTGGGTGTTTGCAGTGAATATACACCAAAAATTCAATAAATAAAAAAGAATGATGTAAATTTTTCTCATAGCATAAGTAAGATAGGGCACACAATCTCAAAGAAATACTCAACTAAAGATTAAGGAGCCAAAGGTTCCCCCACACTTGAATTTTATCACCCCACATCAATTCAAGTAACAAGCATGCATCAAGGTCAAGGGATCTCCTCATATTTTCTAAACACTACTCACCTTCAAGTAAACCACTCATAGCACTAATGGAACCAAAGACTTAGGCATTGAGTATTTTTTACCATACTTTCTTTTCCAGGCATTAAGGCAAAAGCTTTTTTTTTCTTTCTCAACAACAAACTCTTTTTCTACTCTACTACGTTCTCTGAATGACATGGTGGAGCATACACCGACACCCAAATACTTGGTAGCTTTGCTTTTTGCATGTATCCATAAGACATTGAGACATTGATGCAAGAGTTTTTTTTTTTTTTTTTGTGAGTTTCCTTCCAAGGAATTTCGATCAAGTCACCCTGCTTCATGAGGCACAGTGCCCTGTCTAGTCCCAAGGAATTCCACTTTTCTTTCTGTTTCTCTCTCTTTTTTCTTTTTTTCTTTTTCATTCACTTTCACTTTCATGCCTTGCCACAAACAAATTGGTCTCAACTACTAGCCAAAAGATCAAAGGGGTCCATAAACACATAGAGGAATCTAACCATCACATGAAGTAGCACTCATATTTTCAAACTCAATCCCCATCACCGGATACAAACCAACTACCATCCTTGAAAAGGGATTTTTTTATTATTTTGCATGCTAGGAGGGCACCTAATTCCCTCTCACTCTCACTTTTCAAATCGAAGAGACTTATACACATAACCAAAAACTATCGCCACAATCAAAATTCACTAAATTCACAATTAAAGTCCAACACTGGGGTTAAGCCATTACGACCTGGGTGCGCCGTGGCTAAGCCCGATATGGGGACGAGCTGCACCCTCGGATCGCAGTTAGTGCATGTCTTGCACCTTTAGTCTCGTACCTGAAGTGGTCATTCCTTCTCACTGGGTGACCGTCTCGCTAATGCGTGCACCAATGAGCTCGTGCTCGCTGGGGGTGGTCTTTTGACCTATCACGAGCCCCCCACTCCTTTGAGCGTTTTTGCTCATGGGAGTTGAATAGATTCGAACCCTCCAGTGTCTATCTTCGTGCGTACAGAGGTGACATTTTGGCAGCTGGGGCTGACCTGACACCCCAATCATCAGTTGACGCGTGGCTTCACCATAATGGCACCTCGATCCCAATAGCCGCCGCTTCGCTTAGACGACATTTGACGTCCCGTCCGCTTTCTGCCACGTGGACGTAGGCATTATGAAGCCTAGGTTGATCCTACGGCCACGTGGACATAGGCTTTTTGCCACTGCATCTCGGACATGTGTCTCGAGCCTTTATTACAGCCCAGGCATGCCCAACGTCTACCATTCTTGGCTCTACGATGGGTTTTAACCCTGACCATTGGATCTGGGCGCTTCTTCTTCCCTTTTCAGCCTATAAATTTGGGCTTCTTGTCCCACTGCGCCCTTTACTGAAACTTTGCTATTTCAAATTCCCTTGCCTTCTCCTTTCTTCTTGCTGCCATTTCTTGCTCCGGTGCCCTGACATTCTCTCCGGCGTTTCCATCAATCTCTAGTGCCGCGAGCTTGCGTAGTGCTCTTTCGCTCGAGCCTTGTTCTCCTTTTCCCTACGGGCTTCATCCTCTGCCTTAGCTTATTTCCTAATCAGTAAGTTCCCTTTGATCATGTCTTCTTCTTCGTCTCAGGCAAAGCCTGATAGGGCTTCTGGTGGTGTTGCTGGAATGAGTGGGGGTTCTGACCCCGAGGTGAGTTCAGAACGGACCCAAGAGGAGTGATCTGCACTCTTCGGGTCCAAAAAATTTGCATCCCGTTATGGCCATCTGGCCCAGACTTCTTCTGCCCACCCTAGTGGGGACATATAAGCCCCAGCCGAGGGCCTAGAGGAGCGAATCGCCAAAGGCGGTGTAGCTCTTGATGAGGAGGAGGAGGGAGAGCCCCCAGTGAGGGCCACTAGCGTGGCTGCCTGGGAGAGCACTATGACCTAGTGCTCTCTGGCTACCTTGAGGGTCCGATACAGGTTCCCTCCGGAGGTGCAGACCTGGGTGCCCACTAAGGAGGAGAGAGCAAATACTCCCCGACCTAACACCGTGTGTTTGTATGAGGTCACGTTCTAATGCGGCCTCCAATTCCCCGTCCACCAGTTTGTTGTGGACGTGCTTTGCCACTATACCATCTCCCCGGGCTAGTTGGTGGCAAATTTCTAGAAGCAGCTCTTCAGCTTCTATCTGTTCTTCGCCCAGCTCGACCGTAGGCCCTCGTGGGCACTCATTGTTTATTTTTTCCAATTGAAGAAGACCACAGATCAGTGGTTTTATGTGGCCCAGCATGGCATGAGGGGGTCGTTGACGTCTGTGGATTTTATAAGCCACATGCCCCAGTCCGCAAAGAAGTGGAAGGATCGTTTCTTCTACTCGAGCATCCCTAACAACCCCTTTAAGGCGGAATGGGAGAGGGTACGGCTGAAGATCATGAATTCGGTCCCCATGCTGAGCCAGTATGACCAGCGATCTCTCAACTTGTGCATGTAGGGCGTGGCCTTTGATGTGCGCAAGCTGAAGAATGAGGCTTTGTTGGTCCAGCACAGGCTGAGCTCAGCGCGGGGTGAGTTCCTTCCCTTGTAGTTTTATTTTCCTTTTTACCGTGCATTCGTGAGCTGAGTTCCTGACTTGGGCTTGTTTTCTTTTCAGTGGACTACTAGCTGGACCTCGATGAGCTCCAGGAAGACGCGACAGCGGACCAGAAGAAGGCCCTGGAGAAGTAATCTTAGAGGCAGACCAGTTCTTCCACGGGTATTTCCATTTGGGGCTCATGTGCGGCCTCCACGAAGGAGAAGCCGGCACCCTCCTTGAAGGGTAAGGAGAAAACCTCCAAGTCTTTGCCACCGAAGGTCCCTCCCAAGGAGAAGAGGGCCCGAGATGAAGGGGCTCAGGACAAGGTGGTGGACCTCAAGGCGCTCCCAAAGAAGGCCGCGCTGGGGAAGGGGACTTTAGAGAAAGCCCCCCTAGGCGCTACACAGGGGGGTGCTGATGGAGGCAAAGGTCAAGCCCCTCCAAAGGGGAAGAAGCTCCTTAGCTACCAATGGGAAGTCTATGAGGGCGACTCGGGCTTCGCGCTTCCTGGGGTGGCCAAGGAGTTAATGGACCATGGCCCCCCCTCAGGACGTGGCCGTCGTCCACGCCCTCTCTGACGACGAGTTGGTGGACTCATTCGTGTTGGATTTTGCCAGGGTAAGCTTTGATCCTTGCTTCTTTATGTTCTTTTCTTTGTATTCTGGGGCATTTTCTGACATCACATTGTCTTTCCAGGCCACCCGTGGGGTGAGTGAGATCCGCCGTTGAATGGAGAGCCTGGCCTCGACTTACGAGGATGAGAAGAAGAAGAGGGAGGTCGCGGAAGAGCAGGTTTTCAGCACCGCGACCAAAATCTCAAAGTTGGAGACCGCGGCCAAGGATCATGGTGAGACAGTCAAGTCTCTGACGGATCGTGTAGGGCAGCTGGAGCAGGAGCTTAACCTGGAGAGGAGGAAGACTGGGACCATCCAGCAGGACCTGCTCGCTCTGGAGGCACGACAGCCCAAGCTCATCGAAGAGGCTGTCAAAAAGGCCACCGAGGAGTTCAAAGTCTCGAAGGAGCTACGCACCTTCGTGAAAAAGCAGGTGACCGCGGGCTACAGGGGCGGAGTGAATGACACTGTTCGCTTCGTTCTTGAGGGGACCCCGAGCTATGACTTCTTAGGTTTCAAGTACTATGTTCCTCCCACACTCGCGACTTCTGACGTGCCCCCTCCTGCGCCCGAAGACCGTGCTATCGAGGGCAAGCTTCCCTCTCCAGCTGATCCTCTTGCTACTGACACGACTGCTACCTCTGACCCTCTTGCCCTCGACCTCTGACCCTCCTGCCCTCGAATCGTCCTCGACCGACATGGTCTTTGCCTCAGATCCTCCTCCCGTGAAGGAATGAATATGTTATATTTTTCTTTCTTCTTTTCTTTTTTTTTTTTTTTTTTTTTAAATGTAAATACTGTCGCCATCAATGGAACATATATTTTCTTTTTTGCAAGTGTTGGAGTTCGTTTCTTCTGTGTTAGCTTGAGCATGCTCTTTTCTTTTGAATTCTCTTAGGTCGCGAACTTGATACTTCTGCATACAATACTAGTTTGTGCCATCTCCCGAGGTCATTCTCTTAGGGTGTGGTCTCTTGTGCCAACTCTTCGAGGTTGCTCTTTTGCGCTAACCTTTGAGGTTAGTCTTTCGTGTCAACCCTTGAGGTTGGTCTTTCATGCCAACCTTTGGAGTTGGGCTTTTGTGCTAACCTTTGAGGTTTAGTCCTTCGTGCCAACCCCCAAGGTTGGTCTTTCGTGCCGGCTGATGAGCACATTTATGTGTGAAATCTTAGGGCATAAAGCATACATTTTACCACATTGGACCGAGTTACTTCGGAACTTTCTTGTGCTTTTCAGGTTTTAGGTGAATTCTTGTGAAAATGGAGCAAAAGATGCTAAGAATAGCCGGAAGCACCCAGGAGTCGAGAAAATAAAGTTTGGATTGAGCACTGAAAGAATCAAGCCAATCAGTCAAATTCAAACGTGAGTATAGTGGGCCCCTTAGCCTAATTTTGAGGTGTTAATAATATGGATGCGTAGCCCGTCGAGTCAACTTCGCAACGGTTCAAACGACACTTCATTCCGAGTTGAAACGAGGAAGTTAAGGTCGTTTTCATGGATAGGGGTTTTTTTGTAATTATTGACAGTCGGCCGGGGACAAAGTAAAGCAGAAGTTCAGATTTCAGGGGCCTTAGCGCAATTATTAGAAGTTATCTTTCTGTCAGCCGAAAGATTCCATTTGGAAGGTTCTGGAGCAATCCAAATTCAACTTGAGATATCTTGGGCTCCCGAATTCCAAATTGGACGAGATTTGGGTCTATTTTGGGTGATTTTTCACAAGGAATGCAATAGTGAGGCCTATATAAGCACCCCATGCTCCAATTTTTTTGAAGGACAGAATGGGTATTTTGTTTATTCTTTGAGTGGAGTCCTAGTCATCATTCTCTCTCCTCCAACTTTTCAAGGGCACTTTTGGAATTGTACTATGGATAAATTTCTTTTGAAAAATATTTTTTTATCCATGGAAAGTTGAAAAGTCAAAGATGCCTTGATCTCATTGCTTGGAGAAGACATCTACAAGGAAAAGGAAGCACAAGTTAGAACTAGAAAGTTACTTTTTAATAAATAGAAGGTTTATGTAGCTAGGATTTTTATCTCTCTTAGTTTCTATTTTTTTCATTTTTCTTAGGATTCAAGGCATTGTAAAGGAGGAAGGAGAAGAGAATATTCTCTTTTCTTAGGAAATATTTCTCCTACCACTTTCCTCTTCTCTCTTTTCCTCTCTGCCCCCTATAAATACCCCTACCCTCTCCTTTGTAATATTGTTCATTCACTTAGTGAAATTTCTTCTCTTCTTCTCCTTCTAATTTGTGATTTTTGGTTTTCTAAGTTCTAGTTTGCTTTTATGATTTTTATTTCATGGTTGTAATGCTTTTGATTCATGCTTTCAATTCATGTCTTCAATTTTGTTGTAATAATTTAATTCTAGTTTAGGTTTAAAGCTTTCTAGTCTAAGTTCCTATATTGATGACAAGACTTGGAGATTTAGACGAGAAAGCCATGGTAAGTCTATTCAAGTGTCCATGCAAGGCTTAATTAATTCATGCAAGCAAGTTCAATCCGGTTCAAGCACATCTAGGTTTTTATTCTCTAAACCCTTAATCTCATTATCCCTTTCTTCTATCTCATTCTCCTTCTTCTTCTTTTATTTTTTTTATGTGGTTGTGGTGTGTGGCTGTAATTTATCCCTTCCAATCCGAGTTAGTTTGATAGGTTAGATGGATGTGTTAGGACGCCAATTTAATTCATGCCAATTCAATTCATTAGATGCTTGTGAGTTAGGATCACTGTTAGCAAAAACGCGTTTAAAACTCCGTTTTAAACACGTTTCCGTTTTTTACCGTTTTAAACACGTTTGGCAGTATGCTTCCCAAACATACGGTAAAAAATGGCAAACGGCAAGCATTCTATTTTAAAAGCGTTTAAAACACATTTAAAACACGTTCCCCTTTTTTTTGGCATTTTTTAAGACCTTGGACTTAAGTGACCATATCTCTCTCTCCCGAAATCTGATCGGCTTGATTCTTTCACCGACGTAAAGATTACTCGAAGGGCTACATTTTTCATGATATCACCTTCAACTCAAAGTCAATGCATGGATACCGGAAATAGAAGCATGTATTTTAAATAAAAATTCCTCAATTTATATGAGAATAGTGGCGTTTTTTTGGTTCCCTTTTTTTGAAATATAAATGTTTAAAACCCGTACAGTCCGTTTTCCATTTTTTACCGTTCTCTATTTTTTTAACCGTTTTATTTGACAGTTCGTTTGCAATTTTTTACCGTTTAAAACCCATACCGTAAAACTCCATTTTATTACCATTCCCGCTTTTGCTAACTATGGTTAGGATACGTTAGTTTATTAGTTTAATTAGTTTAATTTAACACTTTAATGTGGTTCACTTTGCATTACTTTAAAGTGAGTAAAATAGGGTGGCGTATATCTCCTCGTGTTCGACCCGTAGCTACGATTGACCCGTACGCTTGCGGTATTATTTTAACTCAAATAAGTTTGTAGCGCCGTTGCCGGGGAAACTCTTGTCCACTTTATTTTTTTTGATTTTTAAGTAATTCGGAGTGCTTAGTTTTTATTCTCTTTTCCTTTTCTTCTAAAAAAAAAAAAAATCAGTTTTTGAAAACCTCATCTTGTTTCTCTTCTATTTCAAATAGTGTGCGCCCAATCTAAAGTCCTTCATATGCTCCAACCCTCCATCTTCTGGTGTCTCTCATAGGATTAAGTTACCTATGACACTACATCTTGACTTAGTTGGGTGGATTGGCATGTGACTTATCTTTGGAGGTGACCACTCTTGATAACAGGAAAGCGACATAGTGAGAGATTTTGGAGACAAAAATGTATAGTAGTCCTCCACCCTACATTAGAATCCACTTGGAGTCGCACGTAGGTGGCTATAGAAGACTATAGGGGTTCCCTTGCTGTCAACCTATATGGCATCCTTACAGCTTTGGAACCATTGTTTCGATTCTTGAGGGATAGATGCACTATCTACCTTGGACTCCCTCTTGTTTTTGGTGATTTTTTTTTCTAAGTCTTTTATTTTTTCTTTAAAATTTCTAAAGGAGACCTCATATCTATTTAGGTGGTTTCGGTGTAGACTTGTGATTCAAGTAACCATCTTATTAGAATACCACCTTCTCCACTACCTCTGAATCCACCTTTGATCATGGGTGACCAACAACCCAAGACTCTTAAGGATAGGTTCTACCCTACTAGGGTTGTACAGCGTTCTTGCATCAACTTACCACCTATTACAGGAAACAATTATGAACTCAAGACCAACTTCATCAGCATGCTACCCCATTTCTATGGGATGGCTAATGAAGATGCATATCTCTTCTTTAGGGAATTTGTGGAGGTCTGTGTTCTAATTAAGGTCCAGAATTTGACTAATAATGCAGTTAGGCTTAGGTTTATATCCTTTGCCCTGAAAGACCAGGCCAAGAAGTGGCTCTATGGACTGCCAACAAATTCCACTAATACATGGGATGAGTTCACCATTGCCTTCTTGAGAAAATTTTTCCCTCTTTACAAGACCAATAAACTCAAGAGTGACATACTCCAGTTTAGGCAGAAACCACAAGAGTCCTTCTTTAAATTCATGGAAAGATTCAAGGACCTCCTCTTAGAATGCCCTCACCATGGTTTTGACTTGTGACAACTATGCCAAATTATTTATGAGGGCATTGACTTTCAAACTAAGCAACTTATAGAGTCTATGTGTCCTGCAGGCTTTACCTCTTTTCAGAGGAGAATGATGCCTGGACATTCTTAACCAACTTGGCTGAAAAAACTAGGGAGTGAGAATCTTCCCAAGAGGCTGAAAGGACCACTAAGGGGTACCTCATTGAGGGTACGATAGCGAAAGAGGCCAAACTTGACAGCCTCATAAAAAGGTTGGAGTCCATAGTTCTTACAGAGTCTATACCGGTTAACCAGGTTAACCATGTGTCAATATGCAGTTGGTGCCAAACCCCTGGACATCTTTTGGAGGAATGTCCCAACACCTTTGTGGGTAATTCTAATGCTGAGAATGCAAGTGATCTCTACCAAAATAACCCATATAACAATACTTACAATCTAGGATGGAGAAATCACCCCAATTTCTCCTAGAATCAAGGGAACCAAGTAGGCCCATCCAACTTTAACCATCAAGGCCAGCTTGGTGTCCAAAGGCCCAACTTTGCATCACAAAACCAAGGGATGTCTCCTAACCCTTTTCCCCCTCATCCTCCTCTAGGACCTTCTATAAATTCTGCTAGGCCTCCTCTCCTTGCACATTATCAGCAACCCCCAGGGTTTACCAATACAGGAGAAGCACCAAGAAATGGTGAGATAGAGAAAAGGATTTCCCTTATAGAGAAGCAACTCACCCAAATTGTCACAATCTTGCATGAGACGGAAACAGGGAAGTTACCTAGCCAACTTGAGCCAAATCCTAGGCATCAGGTTCATATTCAGCAAGGTACCCAAGCTCCTCCACTCAACCCGGTACAAGGCCAACAACTTCAAGGGCCCTCCAGCCAAGTTAATGTTGTATATGTTTTAAGGAGTGGCCGTGAGTATCAACTGCTTAGTACACTTCAGTCTTTACCATCTCATACTCCTGTTGACTCTCCCCATTCTGAAGAGGCCATTGTAGTGCCTACTGTTCTAGGTTCGTCTGATGAACCTGAAGAAATTCTAGATGATTTTATTGAGGAAACCAAAGATGATTCTATTGAGGAAGTTAAAAAGACCAACCTTGAAAGAATTTCTACCCCACCTGCCCCTTTCCCAAATAGGTTGGTTAGCAAGAAGTCTCCGTCTGTGGAGAAGATATTGGATGTGTTCAAACAGGTTCAGGTGAATATTCCCTTGTTGGATGCCATTGCCCAGATCCCCGCTTATGCTAAAGTCCTCAAAGACTTATGCACCCAAAAGCGGACCACCAATGTGCCCAAAAAGGCATTCTTGGCTACTAACATTAGTTCTCTCATCTCACAGCCAGTAGCAGCCAAGCATAAGGATCCTGAAAGCCCCACCATCTCTTGCACTATAGGCAATACTTCTATCGATTATGCCTTGTTGGACCTTGGTGCAAGTGTGAACCTCTTACCCTTTCATATCTACCAACAACTGGGATTGGGAGAACTGAAACCCACCAAAATCACTCTTCAGCTTACAGATCGGTCGGTTAAAGTTCCTAAGGGAATGATTGAGGATGTCCTGTTGAAGGTTGGAGAATTTATTTTTTCGGTGGATTTTATTGTTTTAGATACCCAACCTACTGCCAACTTCAAGGACCAAATCCCTATCATCTCGGGTAGGCCATTCCTAACTACCAGTAATGCTTTAATCAATTGCAGGAATAGTCTCATGAAATTATCTTTTGGCAATACTTCTGTTGACTTCAATGTGTTTAGGTTGGGCAAGTAGCCTGATATGGATGAAGAGGTGCATATGCTTCAGGGATTTTCCGATGATGTTGACACTTTCTTTGAGATTGATTTTGATTCGGGATTTCAGGAATGTATGCAGGAATTGGAGGGTGTTGATGATACCCCCTTATCTGAGGTCTGGAGCATCCAACCACCTTTAGAGCCCCTTGGACCCCTATCCACCTCCATTCCCAAACCCTCCACTATTGAGCCCCCCACATTAGAGTTGAAGGCATTGCTCTCCAATCTCAAGTATGCCTTCCTAGGACATGATCATACTCTCCCTGTTATTATTGCTTTTGATTTGACTTCTATTCAGGAAGAAGAGTTGATTAAGCTTCTAAAGGACCATAAGGAAGTCATAGGTTGGACCATGTCTGACATCAAAGGTATTAGCCCATCCATTGTTCAACATCGTATTCATCTGATGGAGAGTTCCAATCCTTCTAGGGAACCCCAAAGAAGGGCTAATCTTATGATGAAAGAGGCAATCAAGAAAGAGATCCTAAAGTGCTTAGATCATGGCATTATTTATCTTATTTTTGATAGCCAATGGGTGAGTCCTGTGCAGGTTATGCCTAAGAAAGGAGGAGTCATTGTAACTGAGAATGCCAATAATAAATTGATTCCAACCCATATCCAAACGGGATGGAGAGTGTGCATTGATTACAGGAAATTGAATGCGGCAACGTGGAAGGACCACTTTCCCTTGCCTTTTATTGATCAAATGTTAGAGAGACTAGCATGCCATGAATATTATTGCTTTCTTGATGGTTATGCAGGCTACAACTAAATCCCTATTGCTTTAGAGGACCAATACAAGGCCACATTCACATGCCCTTATGGAACCTTTGCTTACCGACGTATGCCTTTTGGACTTTGCAATGCCCCTGCTACGTTCCAAAGGTGCATGATGAGTATCTTTTCTGATATGATAGAGCACTTCCTAGAGGTATTTATGGATGATTTTTCTATTCACGGGTCTACCTTTTCTAATTGCTTGCATCACTTTTCTTTGGTTCTTAAAAGATGCATAGAAAAAAACTTAGTCTTGAATTGGGAGAAGTGCCACTTCATGGTGAGGCAAGGCATAGTTCTTGGTCACATTGTGTCCAAAGAAGGGATCAAGGTTGATAGATCTAAGGTGGACCTCATTATCAATTTATCACCACCCAAGAGTGTGAAGGACATTAGACCTTTTCTTGGCCATGCAGGGTTTTATAGAAGGTTCATCAAGGATTTTAGCCAGATAGCTAGACCTCTCACCTCTCTTTTGGCAAAGGACTGCCCATTTGATATCTCTCCTGAGTGTCATAAGAGTTTTGAGCAATTGAAAAGAGCATTGACCTCAGCCCCCATTATTCAAGCTCCAAATTGGACAGTTCCATTTGAGCTTATGTGTGATGCCTCTGATTTTGCTATAGGGGCTATTCTTGGGCAAAGAATCAACAAATTACCCCATGTGATTTATTATGTAAGTAGGACTCTTGATGATGCACAACTTAATTATACTACCACTGAGAAAGAATTTTTAGTTGTTGTATTTGCTTTAGAGAAGTTTAGGCCCTACTTGGTTGGATCACATGTGTTTGTTTATACTGACCATGCAGCTATCAAATATCTTGTGCAGAAAAAAGATGCTAAGGCTCACCTCATTAGGTGGGTCCTTTTGTTGTAGGAATTTGACCTTGAAATTAGGGATAAGAAAGGGTGTGAAAATTTGGTTGCAGACCATCTATCCCGGCTGCCTAATTCTTTGACTGTTGATTCTCCAGTCAATGAGAACTTTCCTGATGAGTATCTGATGGCAATGTCTAGTGAACCTTAGTTTGCTGACATTGTTAATTATCTGGTTACGAGTGTGACACCTGCACATTGGTCCACCCAAGATAAGAATCATTTCTTTTCACAGGTGAAATATTTCTTTTGGGATGATCCTTATCTTTTTAAGACTTGTCCGGATCAAGTAATCCAGAGGTGTGTTCCTAATCATGAGCAACAATCTGTCTTATCTTTTTGCCATGATCAAGCTTGTGGAGGCCACTTTGGGCCCAATAAGACATGACCAAGGTTTTACAGTGTGGATTTTATTGGCCTACTTTTTTTAGAGACGCTTTTACTTATTGCAAGGCATGTCCCTCATGCCAATCTTTAGGGCTTCTCACAAGGAGGAATATGATGCCCCTCAACCCAATTCTGATGGTTGAGGTGTTTCATGTATGGGGCATAGATTTTATAGGGCCTTTCCCTAATTCTTTTGGTAACATGTACATATTACTTGCTGTGGACTATGTATCCAAATGGATTGAGGCAGTTGCTTGTAAGACCAATGACCATAAGGTAGTTGTGGAATTTCTAAAGGAGAACATCTTCTCCCGTATTGGTACTCCCCGTGCTATCATTAGTGATCGGGGCAAGCACTTTTGCAACCGGCCTTTTGAGGCCCTCATGAGGAAATATGGTGTCATCCACAAGTTGGCCACACCTTACCATCCCCAGACTAGTGGCCAGGTTGAGGTTTCAAATAGGTAGATAAAGCAAATTCTTGAGAAAACCATCAACCCGCACCGCAAGGATTGGTCTAACCGGTTGGTAGATGCTTTGTGGGCCCATAGGACCTCCTTTAAGACCAATCTTGGTCAATCTCCGTACCGTCTGGTGTATGGAAAGGCATGTCACTTACTTGTTGAGCTTGAGCACAAGGCCTTTTGGGCTATTAAGAAGCTTAACCTTGACCTACCCACTGCAGGTGTCCATAGGAAACTCCAACTATCTGAGTTGGAAGAGCTTAGGAATGAGGCATATGAGAATGCCCGGATTCACAAGACAAAAACCAAGGCTTTCCATGATAGGCACATTTTGAGAAAATCTTTTGAGGTAGGTCAGAAAGTTTTGTTGTATAATTTTCGTTTGCACATCTTTCTAGGTAAGCTGCACTCTAGATGGGATGGCCCCTATATTGTTCAATCTGTTTATCCTTATGGGGCAGTTGAGGTTGCCAATCCTAGTATAGGTGCTACTTTCAAGGTAAATGGCCAAAGATTGAAGCCATACATAGAGATGCCCACTCCACTTGTAGAAGAGGTCATGGATCTCCATGAGCCTCTTTACCTTGACCACTAATCTCCTGGTATGTATCCCCTCTCTTGTTCTTATTCCTTCTTTTCTGCATGCATTGGGGACATTACATGAATTAAGTGTGGGGGGGTGTGTTGGACTTGAATGGTGAATTTTGTGAATTTTGATTATGACGGTAGTATTGGTTGTGTGCATAAGTTTCTTTGATTGCAAAACGAGAGAAAGAGGGAATTAGGTGCCCTAGCATGCGAAATAATAAAAAAAATCCCTTTTCAAGGACGGTAGTTGATTTGTATCCGGTGAGAGGGATTGAGTTGGAAAATATGAGCGTTATTTTATTTGATAGCTAGATTCCTCTATGTGTTTTATGGACCCTTTGATCTTTTAGCTAGTAGTTGAGACCAATTTGTTTATGGCAAGGCAAGGCATGAAAGTGAATGAGAGAAAGGAAAAAAAAAAAGAAAAAAAGAGAGAAACAGAAAGAAAAGTGGAATTCCTTGGGACTAGACAAGGCACTGTGCCTCATGAAGCAAGGTGACTTGATCAAAATGCCTTGGAAGGAAACTCAAAAAAACTCTTGCATCAATGTCTCAATGTCTTATGGATATATGCAAAAAGCGAAGCTACCAAGTATTTGGGTATCTGGTGTATGCTCCACCATGTCATTCAGAGAACAATAGTGGAGTAGAAATAGAGTTTGTGGTTGAGAAAGAAAAAAAAAGCTTTTGCCTTAATGCCTGAAAAAAAAGTATGGTAAAAAATACTCAAAGCCTAAGTCTTTGGTTCCATCGATGCTATGAGTGGTTTACTTGAAGGTGAGTAGTGTTCAGAAAATATGAGGAGATCCCTTGACCTTGATGCATGCTTGTTACTTGAATTGACGTGGGGTGATAAAATTCAAGTGTGGGGGAACCTTTGGCTCCTTGATCTTTAGTTGAGCACTCTTTGAGATTGTGTGCACTATCTTATTTATGCCATGAGAAAAATTTACATCATTCTTTTTGATTTATTGAATTTTGGGTGTATATTCACTGCAAACACCCGACAGTTTCTAGTCCGTCTTCTAGTAAGACAGTGTCTATACCAGGCCTACCGACTGTTTCTGGTGCTACAGCTGGTACTTGAGCTGCTACTTCAACTGGTATTACAATGAGAAAGAGGAAAAGAACTTCTACAGTTTGGAAAGAGTTTATTCGAATTCCTAAAGAAAGAATCTTGATGGGAGACAGAGGGCAAAATGTAAGGCTTGTGGGAATATATATTTGGCTGACTCAGATATCAATGGCACTGGCAGTTTGAGGAGACACCTTAAGAATTGCACCAAACGTAAACACAAAGATATTGCCCAAATGATATTAAGTGGAGGTGATGGGAATCTGACATGTAAAAGCAAGAAGATTGATGCAGAAATGGTGCGAGATATGATTACCATGCTTATTGTTAGAAGAGAACTACCCTTGGTGTTTGTTGAATATCAAGAGTTTAGGGATTTGATTACCTATCTTTACCCACAATTCAGCCCAATTAGTAGGAATACCCAATTGGCTGATATCTTGAGGTGGCACAATAGGGAGAGTAAGAGGATTAAGGAATTTTTGAATTCCTTCAATGGTAGGATGTCATTGACTACTGATTTGTGGTCCTCCATCACGACTGACTCTTATATTTCTCTCACTTGTCATTACATTGACACAGAATGGATATTACATAAGAAATTACTAAAATTTTGCATCATGCCACCACCACACATAGGAGTTAGCATAAGTCAAATTGCATCAGAGATGTTATTGTATTGGGGGATTGAGAAGAAACTGTTTTCTATTACTCTAGATAATGCTTCTGCAAATCTCTCTTTTATTGATCACCTGAAAAGAAATTTGGTGTTGAAGAAGGCTTTAATGTGTGATGGTGATTTTTTTCATAACTGATGTTGTGCCCATATATTGAACCTAATTGTACAAGATGGTTTGAAGGTAATTGATAATTGTGTACAATTGGTTCGATCCAGCGTAGCATATGTGAAGGCATCTCAGGCAAGGAAAGTGAAATTCCTAGAATGCTGCAAGCAGGTGGGTTTACCAAATAAGAAAGGATTGTATGGAGATGTTACCACGAGGTGGAACTCCACTTATCACATGCTTGATTCTGCTATATTCTATAAGAGTGCATTTCATGAACTTCAGTTGGTGGATAAAAATTATAGAGTGTCCAAGTACTGAGGAATGGTCCAAGGTTGAGCAATTAATGCATTTTTTGAAGCCTTTCAATGACATCACAGAGGTGTTATCTGGGTCCAAGTACCCAACGACAAATTTGTATTTTCATAACGTATGGAATATACATAAGTCTTTGTTGGAAGTGATAGTACATGGAGATGACCATATGAAGAAGATGGCACAAGAAATGAAAAAGAAGTTTGACAAGTATTGGGACTCATATAGCATTATTTTATCTATTGCAGTTGTATTTGACCCTCGATACAAGTTATCCTCTGTTTCATGGGCTTTTGATAAGATATATAATCTTGACTCTAGATCAAGGGAGAAATTTAGACTTGTAAAAACAAGTTTAGAACGACTCTTTGAAGAGTACCGAAGCATGGATGTGACCATGGAAGAGGGGGCATTACACTCAGATGATATTGAGACTGATACGGTTGGAAATGCATCAGACTGGCAGGTATAAATCATTTTGTTTTTTATTTCTATTGTATATTCATTTCAATATGTTGCATTTTTTATATTGATTTTTTTATTTTATAGGAGCTAAACGCATATGAGAGTAGCAATAATACAACAAGATCAGATAAATCTGAATTGTATTTGTATTTGGAAGAGCCAAGGATCAAAGATACGACGAAGCAATATGATGTATTGGCCTATTGGAAGTCGCAAGGAACTAAATATCGTGATCTTTCTCGGATGGCACGGGATGTATTAGCTATTTCGGTATCAACAGTTGCTTCTAAATCTGCTTTTAGTGCTGGAGGTAGAGTTATTGACAAATATAGAAGTAAGCTACTACCAATAAATGCTGAAGCACTGATTTGCCTCCGAGATTGGATGTTTGGAGTAGACTTTAGAGGTAGTTTTTAAAAATTTGTGTACATTTTATTAAATTGATATTATTCTCTCTTTTTTTGGTCATATTCTTATTATCTTATATGTACTATTGTTTTTTTTTTTTTCTTTAAAGCTGAACTGGGTGATGATGCCAATGATTTGGCTGATGCTTTAAAAGATGTGTTGTCCGTGAATGAGAGTGGTGTAACTACTGAGGCTCCAGTAGGACCAATACCTACACAAGGATCTTCAATTGCTTCTACTGCAGGTTGTAAATAACATTTAGTCTATTAGATGACTTTCTACAGGTATTGTCATTTTTCTTCTTATGTTTTTTATTTGCCTTGTCTTTTATTACAATCACGTTTTGACTTGTACTATCTTTCCACAGGGACCACAGGTATTGTCATTCGATCTTCAAATGTCATTTAATCTTCTAGTTCTTCTAGCTCAATCTTCAGGTAAGTTTTCATCTCTTTGAACATTGCACACAATTGGTTCAAACTTGAGACTTAAGTTTCTCTATTTTTCTAGTTTTGCTAAGATGACATGAATAGATAGATAAGATCTAGCGTTGTTGCTCTATTTTCTGCTAGATATATTGTTCTTCTATTTATTCTAAATATCTTTTGTTTCATGTAGGTCTCTTCTACTTATTTTGCTTAATCGAACAAAGGCAACAATCGTTGGACTCCGAGAGGCCAACCATTTTGTTTGGGTTACCGAGATCCGAGAATGCTTGTGAAATGTGATGTTACAAGCTGATGTTTCTTTTTGATTCTTATGTCTGTACTTTGTGGACATGGGACATGGGACTGATATTACTTTATATTTTGTTACTTTTGACGTTATAGTTTGTGGACATGGGACATGGAAAATGGGACATGAGACTTTCCTATATTACTTTTATATTTTGTTACCTTTTTTTTTTTAAAT